>NC_140528.1:68658596-69351929 GCF_057382185.1 Mchenga conophoros
CGCTCTGGTGTTTGATTGCATTATTTTTAATGACGAGTCCATACATTTTTTTTCCTGGAGCAGGAGCTCTTTCTTGTTTTGTTTTTTCTGATTTGGCAACCTCTGTCATCTTGTAGGATCTCCTGAAGACGACGCCAACAGAGCATAGAGATTACACAGCCTTACAGGAAGCTCTGAGATTGTCTCGCAGCTTCCTGTCTGGTGTCAACGAGAGTTCACAAAGTAAACGGGAGGTCACGTTAAGTCGTGGGATGGTGAGTTTAGTCTCCAACCCGATCCCTTCAAATGAATATGGAGAAAAGTTATATAGGACGTATGCCCTGCTGAATGTATACAGGCACCCATTTTACAACATGTCTGTGTGTGTGTGTACTCTCCCAGAGACGCCAGCTAATGCGTGATGGCTTTGTGGTGGATGTGAGTGAGAGTGAACGCAGCCTGCGTCACCTCTTCCTTTACACCGACCTCCTGCTGTGCACAAGATTTAAACATGCAAATAGAGGGTGAGCTTAGCACGAGAGCGCATTAAGGCTTGTGGGGAATGTGGTCAACCTGCAGCATGCAGTGTGCATCTGCCTTTTCACAGTTAAAAAGGAACCCTCTTAAAACTGTTTAAAGGTGTGGAAAGACTCACAAAATCTCATGACGCCTGTTCATGCTGTGTTTCTCCTAGGAAGCAGGACCAGTACAGATTCTGCTGGTATCTGCCTCTCGCCGGTCTAAGACTTCGTTGGGTTGCAGACAAGGAACGGCCGCCAGAAACCAACGTGCGCTTACACAACATACGAACAAAGATGTACGTCCTGCGTCAGCAGCTACTACAACAGCTCCGGCAAAATCCGGTGTGTGTTTATGACACAGAGAGTGAGAGAGTAACCAGATGACTTAAATGTAAACATTTCTGGTAGCACTTCATAATACAGCCTGCAACCTACATTTAACAACGGGGTTGTTTTTTCTAGTACCTAAACATACTCATCAGTCTGCACAGTAGAACAAGGGACTAACAACTTTTAGTTTTACAGTAAAGAGGAAACAAACAATTTTAATAACTTTTTAAAGTGACCAGACAATGAGATAATGGTGATACTTAAGTATTTTTAGGTGCTGAAAATGACAGCCTAAATTCAGAAAACATACATTACAAATGTCACTGCATTTCTCTGTATGAAGAAAACATCCAGGAGCCTGGCAGCTCGTAGCCAGAAGAAACTGGAACAAATGGAGCTGATGTTGCTCACACACTTGATTGCTTACAGACTGGAGCTGCACAGCCCCAGTGGCAAGGTATATGAGCACACACACATTCTAATGTAGTTCACTTAAGTCCTAAACAACAGACTAAGATTACACAATGGCCTGTTTTTGTCTTATCACAGAGTCACGCTCTCCTCTTCTCCTCTCTCTATGAACTAGAAGAATGGAGGCAGGCCATACTCAAACTCACCACAGCTAGTGAGTACACAGCTTTTGACCACTCTGGAGTGTAATTACGGCTACTCTGCAAATCTATTTGTAGCTTTTCAAGCACTGTTAAGTATTTGTGGCCAGCTGTATGTCATGAAAGTGATTGAAGTCAATCTCGCCCCAGAGCATATTTTAATTTAGTTTAGTAGCTAAATAATGAACTAAACGTAAGTAATTATTTAGTTTAATTTATTAACATTTGTAATTACTTATTAAAATACCATCTTCTGTTGTGCTGCTAGCAGGCTGTGTGTAAGAGTTGAGTCGACTTAGGAGAGAAGCGAACGTGAGATGTCTCGTGGACAGCATGCGGTTTTTATAAAATGCCTACTTGTTATGTTTAAGGAAGTTGAGGGTCTTAGAAAATGTTCTGTAGGTCATGTGAGGCAGTGTTGCATCATTTATATGAGCAAAAAAAACTTGTTACTTGTTTCTGGCCACTATAAGCTGGTTATAATACTAGCTAGCTTGGTTGCTATGTATGGGTACGTCGCAGAGCCAGATAACAGCTAATTACCGTTACTACACACTCACTGATGACTTTATTAAGTACAGCTGTTAAAATCTGTGTTTACTCCTATCTCATATCGGATATCTCATCAGAACACCACATGACATTACCTTGCATTTAAGTTTGTAGCCATTGGTCAAGGTCGCCTGCTGAATTTCAAAGTGATCATCAGAATGAGGAAGAAATGTGACATCGAATGTGGTGCGGTTGTTTGTATCAGACGGGCTGCTCTGAGTATTTCAAAAACTGCTGATCTGCTTGGATTTTCCCACAAAACCATCTATAGGGTTTATAGAGAATGGCATGAAAAAGAGAAAATATCCAGTAAGTGGAAGTCCCCTAGTTGATTTCAGAAGTCAGAGGAGAATGGCTGAAGTGCTTTGATCCAACAAGAATGCAACAGTAACTCAAATAACCACTTGTCAAAACCAGAGTGTGCAGAAGAGCATCTCTAAATGCACAACATGGACGTTATAGCAGAAGACCACACCAGGTGCCGCTCCTTTCAGCTAAAGGAAACTGAATCTCATATGCTCACCAAGATTGGATAATAAAATGCTGCCTGGTTTGATGAACATCAGGCAGCATTTTATTATCCATTTATTATCACATCAGAATTGGGCAAGAACAACATGAATGCATGGCTAAATTAACAATTCAAGCTGGTAGTGGTAGCATTTTCTTGGTACACTATGGGTCCCTTAGTACGAATTAACATCACTTAAATCCCATAGCTATATTCTTTTAAAATGGGAGTAGTTAGGAGCTGACTCACTTTTGGAGTCAGCCTCAAGTAGTCATTATGAGGAATGGCAGTTTAGGGTTTTGTTTTTTTTGTTTTTTTTGGGGGGGGGGGGGGGGGGGGGGTGCAGCCTGCCTTTCATATGCTTTATTTTTTTAGCTTTAATTGAGCCGAGCTTCAAGTTTCTCTCACTGGGGTCCAGACTAATGTGTTACTCTTCTGTCAACTGATTGTTATTTGCTTTGTGTCATGTTTGCCAGACATAGAAACTGTCCCTCCAGACTTGCTCACGTTGACCAGTTCGTGTGTGAAATTGAGAATGACCCAGCAGCCACCTCTACATAGCACTAACGCCGGTACACATCTAAGACTCACTTTTTTCTCACCACACAATCACATCTGTGTCTGAAATGCAATACACTGTGTGAGGTTCTCTCTTTGATCTTTACATGAGACCCACAATACCTTTTACCACGGCTTTCCTCGTGTGTGTCCTGTATTACCATTATGCTTTTATTCAGCGTGAATAAATCCAGTGAGATTTGTCTCTGTCTCTTTCCTCAGGACTGAACGAGGAGGCGCTATGTGGGACTTTGAGTGTGGCCATTGATTCTGCCGCTGGCCTACAGCAGCCAGCTTGTATGCTTCTTAGCAATTTTGAAGCATCATGAGAGACTGGGCTATCTTCTGTCTAAGCTAAATAGTTTTGTGGTCATTAATGATGCTCTCTTTCTCACTCAGGTGTGTATGTGTGTGTGGAAGTGGATGGCTTCAAGTTTTACGATCAGCAGACCCAGACACACTCTTCAGTCCTCAGCCTAAACCCTCACTGGGACCAGGTTAGACTCAAGCCTTTTGAAATATGAAATATTACATTTGGCTTTAATATTGAGTTAATTTGTTAAAGTAAAGAAAATAAGAGACATCAGAGCATTTGAGGAAAAGTCCTACTATCTTGTAGATGGGATTTGTCAACCAGTTCAAGGTAGCAATTCTTCATTTCTTCTTCATGTCTAGCCAGTATCCGACATGATGTCAGGTTTGAGCTTAGGGGATTACAAAAGTCTGCACTTCTGGTGTGACAATACCATGCTTTAAACATTATCAGAGGCAGTAAAATCAACACTAAATCCGACTAGTAGGCCGAAGTGAAGGATTTAGAATAAGACATAGATTCTCCACATGCAGCTTAAGGAAGTTAAAGTCTTTTTTCATTGTTAACATCTTTTTTTTACATTTTAAACAGGAGCTGTCTTTCCAGGTGGACGGTGCACAGAACTTGAGGGTGTTATGTGTGAGTCAGTCAAATGGACAGGATGATACTGTTCTGGGAAAAAATACAGTAAAGGTACGGAGAGGCCTAAGAACTTCAGCTTTATCTTTATTAATACCAGTAAGCTGGTTTTCAATATAATATTAAACATATAATCCAAGATCTTTCCCAGCAACACTGAAGAAAAAAATATGTTAAAAATGGGTTTTAACAGTTGCAGTTCCTCTTTAATTTGCAGAGATGATTAATGTCTATTCTGGGTTTGAGCCCACAGAAACTGTGGTTCACGTTGTAACAGGACTTGTCCAGGATATTTAATACCAATTAGTGAAAATGGAGTTTGAGTCAGTGTTGATGGCTAACTTAGCTCGTACTTTTCTAAATGCATGCATTTGCATGTAATCATTGGTTATTATTAATCTCTGGCTTGAAATGAATTGAACTGAATGATTAGCTGAAGTACTTTTACTATTTGGCATCGTGGCCATTTGTCACAAACTGGCTCAAAGTAGAGGACGAGATAACAGTTCCTACAAGAGGTTTATTCAAATAAAACATCTTAAACATAAAATTATTTTAAACATAAAATACCTAAGACACAAACATCAAAGTGGGTGATGACAGGTGGAGTGAAAGCAGAAGGGAAATGCAGGCAAGTGGCTGGGCATCAGCTACAAATTTTAAACTACAGCAACAGTAGTGCACCATTGTTTCCAATGACAGTAGGAGAGACCTGCCCTCCCTAAATGGGCCCCACTCACTCCCATTGTAAGCAATGAAAGCCACTCAGCAGGAAATGAGAAGGAGTTATCCCTCTGTGAGTGAGAAAAAGAAGAAGAGAAAAGAGGAAGAGAAAAAAGAAAAATGAGGAAGCTTTTTTTGTTTTTGGAGCAATCAAATGAATCATAGATAACTAAATGCTTAAATAACATTAAATAACTGTGAGAGAGACACATGAATAATAGAGCATCACATAATTTGTTTTTTGTGACATCTTCTTACCCTAACCCCACATGGTCACTGCGGATGGCTGGCCCTCCCTGAGCCTGCCACAGCTTTCTTCCTGTTAAAAGGGTTAATGGGTTTTTTTAATAGAACGGTTGTTTTAGGTGTCAGATAATTTATAACATAGTAATGAATGTTCTGTGAATTTTTGCTTGGGTCTCCCACAAAATCTGAAATTGCCACTGAATTTAAGAGACAGAGAGTAAAGTTTTATAGCCTGGAAAGCCTGGTGAGCTACATTACCTGATGGCGCTTCTATGTCAGGCAGTTATCAGTAAGAGTAGGCCAGGATGTCCTTGAGACAACAGTAGGAGGGTAACATAATCTAGGTTAACCAATAGGGCATAGGACATTGTCTAAACTTGACTTTTGGCACACATAGCACGCAGGGACCTATCCCAGCTACCACAGGGCAAGAGGCAGGCTACATAGAGACAGACATATTGTTTTATTTTCTGTCTTATCTTGTGCAACTATTTTTGAAAGGTATTGCATAAATGAAGCTTATTATTATCATTAATTTGGCACGTGCCTTTTTTTTTGCCAATCCAGATATATAGGTTAGGGGTAAAAATGCCCAATGTAATTATTTCACCAGACAGATTTTTTTCTAACTAATGATCCTACCATTTCCTTTATTTTAAAACCCCATGTCAAGTTGAATTTTACTTTTTTCTGTGTTCATCAGTTGGACTCTAAAACTCTGAATAAGCGATGGAAAAAACAGACCCTACAGCTGGGCCAGGTGGAGCTCACCCTCTCTCTCAAGTACTGTCCCCACCCACTGGGACCACCCAGCTCCACAGTTCAACAGCCGCCAATCTTTGGCGTCCCCATTGAAACCGTGGCAAAGTAAGTTCCTGCCTATCATGTCAGCTGGCTCCCTCTTGGCCTACCCGAACAGTCTAGACACCTTGAAACTGAAAGCTGTAGCTTGGTTCAGAGTTTTATTTCCCCTGTGTGCCCTTTCGTGGAGCTAGTTTTCAGTTTAATTTGTGGGAAAGTAGATTAAAGGGAAGCAGAAGTGTGGCGGGAGTGGAGATTGAAATGAAATGAAACAGCCTATCAATCAAATGCAACATAACTTACACAATGCTTAAAGTCTCAATCCTCTGTCAGACAGGAGGGAGTGCTGGTTCCTCATGTGGTGCGATGCTGCGTGGAGGAAGTGGAGAGGAGAGGCATGGACGAGGTGGGAATCTACAGGATTTCAGGAACAACCAGTGAAATCAGCACGCTCAAGGCTGCGTTCAACAACAGTAAGAAAAACATAACACAGAAAAATGATCTTTTTGTTGGAAAGTGCAGTGATAAAGAATTGTTGCAATGCAAGGAGCAGATTGGAGTGAGCTGCAGTCATCAGGCTCTTCACTCAGGTCTTCTTTAACATGACCAGAGATGGGCAGTAATGTGTTACTTGTAACGCATTACTATAATCTGATTACTTTTTTCAAGTAACGAGTAAAGTAAGGGATTACTATTGCAAAAACGGTAATTAGATTACCGTTACTTTCCCGTAGGAACGCTGCGTTACTGCGTTACTAAAACCGTGTTTTTTTTGCGAGAATGTCTCATGACAGTGACGTAAGCGAGTGCAACATTCGTGACAACAGCTGTGTGCAGATCAACAATGGATCACATATCGATTGTGGGAGAGAGTATGAGCGTGCAGCGTTTAAAGCGTGGAAGCACTGACCTTACTTTGAGTTTGATTCCATAAAAAGTGACAAAAACATTAGCGTCCATCGTGCGTGGGAAGAAAACTTCTTTTACACCGAACCCCCCCCCCCCAAACAAGCTCCGAGTGCGCAACGACGTAATGGGAAATTCACAGAGAAACTCGCAGATTTTTCAACTGACCGCTGCACACCTGCACCAGAGCACACCTCCGCCTGCCCCACTCCTGCTTTACAGGTGAAAATAGAGCAACAGGACCGCTGAGTCTTTGACTTTATTTATTTTCTGCTGTGTTTTACTGGCATCTATTTGAAAGACTGAGTGTAAACAGAAAAAATATTTTATTTCATGTGCTGGAATGTGCAGAAAATAGGTTTAAATGTTAAACTAATTTCTTTAAGTCAGAGAATGTTGCATATAATTAAATTTTTGCTTGATGCATAAAGTTAAAAGCTTAAAACTAATAAAACAAGTTTTAAAAAGAGACTTTTCCATTTGATTACATTTTGTATGATGGATTATGCAGAAAAAGTAGAATTGGGCTGAAAGATCTATCGCTTTATCACCTCTTCAGGTTGTAAATCATGTTTTTAAAAAGTAACTAAGTAACTAAGTAACTAAATAATTAATTACTTTTGAAAATAAGTAATCAGTAAAGTAACGGGATTACTTTTTGGGGGAAGTAATCAGTAAGTAGTTACTGATTACTTTTTTCAAGTAACTTGACCAACACTGAACATGACCCAGACATTTTCAGCTTCCTCATCCTCTTTCCTAAACATTATTCAGGACAGTCCTTTTGTTAATAGTAAAAGTCAGTGAGAATCAGGAACTGCAGTCAAGGGAAATAACATGCATGTTTGTCTTTGAACTTCCTTGATCCTGGGTTTTATCTTCCCGCCAAATAGTGCCTCATATCAGCATGGTAACAAGTTTTTACAAGTTTTGTTAGGAAAACTGCAGCACGTTATTGAAACATGTGTAAACATACATGGGAGTACAGTATATAAGGGAAAAACAGCATTTATGCAGTTCTAATAAGGTTAAGTCAAAATTTCAACTTTATACTTCAACACAGTCTGAGCTCTCTTGGGCAGTTTGCTTGTCATTTCTGTAAGAAGTCTTCAGGAAAAGTTCTCCAGGTTTCTTTAAGGACATTCAAAGCTCTTCCATGAATGTTGGCTGGATTTAGATGATACTTCAATATTGAGGTCTGGGCTCTGGGGAGGCCAGACCATGACTGATGGTGTTTCATTGTGTGTTTCTATCCAGGAACACTTTAACTGAACTATATTTGGGATGCTTAAAAATGAAATACCTCATTCTTTTCTCCTTATTTCTCTTCCTTAAGAATTCCCTTCCTTTTTTAAAGCCACACTGTTCGGATGAGGTTTCAGTGAACAGCAGATTGATAAACTTAAGGGTTCTCAGGTCCTGGGTCTTAGATACACCTTTTTCCTATTTATTAAGGACAGTTGTTGTTGTTGCTGTGAATAGTTTTTTAGGCCTACTTAACAAAATGAAAAGTGATTCCAGACTTTTGCACAGTGCTGTATGTTTGTATTTAGCAATAATGTTTGAGCACTAAACATGCAGTATAACTTAAAAAGATATAATTAAAATGCTAAACTGAAGGCTCAAAGAGGCATCAGTTCATTGGTTGCAGACCAAGAATTTTTAAAAACTCAACTATCACCAAAATAATTCAAATTAATTTCCTTGAAATCGTAACTTTCTTCCAAGAGAAACACTAGTGGTGACATTTGACCTTGACTCTTGAGTTTAGGTGCAACATCTCAGAAACATTTATCTCTTGCTAGTGCTGCACTGTGCCAAAGATAGCTGACTTTAAACCCACATGTTTCTTTTGTCTAGGAAAGAACTGACTGAAAAGTGAACACTGTCATTGTTGCTAGCGACTAAAATGTCTGTTTAGCTAAAAACACCTGATTGCTTTAAAAACGTATGCACACATTCAATATCAGACAGATTAATCAATGAACGGCAGTCTTGGAGGATGAACACTTAATATGCAGGCAAACGTATATTATGGTCTGTTTGTCTTGTTTATCGTAAGAAAAACAAAAACTGACTCAAAATCTTTTACCTGATGATCTACATCTGCAATGCAGCGCATACCCATACATGTTCTTGTGCCTGTGAGGAAGGAAGTGAAGGTTAAAAGAAGATACCTGTAATAAAGATAATTATCATTATCTGTCCCTTTTCTGATCAGATCTCCGTGAAGCGGTGACGAAGCTGAGAAGCGCAGAAGTGAACGCTGTGTCTGGTGTTCTCAAACTTTACTTCAGAGAGCTGCCTGAACCCCTGATACCCACTGAGCTTTTTCAGAGTCTGACAAGAAGTCTAGGTAAGACAACACATCCCCAGTACAGTGGGGCAAAAAAGTATTTAGTCAGCCACCGATTGTCATCATTTTAGGTGGGGGAACTTGCACAGAGGTCAGTAATTTGCACCAGAGGTACACTTCAACTGTGAAAGACAGAATGTGGAAAAAAAATCCATGAATCCACATGGTAGGATTTGTAAAGAATTTATTCATAAATCAGGGTGGAAAATAAGTATTTGGTCAATAACAAAAATACAACTCAATACTTTGTAACATAACCTTTGTTGGCAATAACAGAGGTCAAACGTTTACTATAGGTCTTTACCAGGTTTGCACACACAGTAGCTGGTATTTTGGCCCATTCCTCCATGCAGATCTTCTCGAGAGCAGTGATGTTTTGGGGCTGTCGCCGAGCAACACGGACTTTCAACTCCCGCCACAGATTTTCTATGGGGTTGAGGTCTGGAGACTGGCTAGGCCACTCCGGGACTTTCAAATGCTTCTTACGGAGCCACTCCTTTGTTGCCCGGGCGGTGTGTTTTGGATCATTGTCATGTTGGAAGACCCAGCCTCGTTTCATCTTCAAAGTTCTCACTGATGGAAGGAGGTTTTGGCTCAAAATCTCACGATACATGGCCCCATTCATTCTGTCCTTAACACGGATCAGTCGTCCTGTCCCCTTGGCAGAAAAACAGCCCCATAGCATGATGTTTCCACCCCCATGCTTCACAGTAGGTATGGTGTTCTTGGGATGCAACTCAGTATTCTTCTTCCTCCAAACACAACGAGTTGAGTTTATACCAAAAAGTTCTACTTTGGTTTCATCTGACCACATGACATTCTCCCAATCCTCTGCTGTATCATCCATGTGCTCTCTGGCAAACTTCAGACGGGCCTGGACATGCACTGGCTTCAGCAGCGGAACACGTCTGGCACTGCGGGATTTGATTCCCTGCCGTTGTAGTGTGTTACTGATGGTGACCTTTGTTACTTTGGTCCCAGCTCTCTGCAGGTCATTCACCAGGTCCCCCCGTGTGGTTCTGGGATCTTTGCTCACCGTTCTCATGATCATTTTGACCCCACGGGATGAGATCTTGTGTGGAGCCCCAGATCGAGGGAGATTATCAGTGGTCTTGTATGTCTTCCATTTTCTGATGATTGCTCCCACAGTTGATTTTTTCACACCAAGCTGCTTGCCTATTGTAGATTCACTCTTCCCAGTCTGGTGCAGGTCTACAATACTTTTCCTGGTGTCCTTCCAAAGCTCTTTGGTCTTGGCCATGGCGGAGTTTGGAGTCTGACTGTTTGAGGCTGTGGACAGGTGTCTTTTATACAGATGATGAGTTCAAACAGGTGCCATTCATACAGGTAACGAGTGGGGGACAGAAAAGCTTCTTACAGAAGACGTTACAGGTCTGTGAGAGCCAGAGATTTTCCTTGTTTGAGGTGACCAAATACTTATTTTCCACCCTGATTTACGAATAAATTCTTTACAAATCCTACCATGTGGATTCATGGATTTTTTTTTTCACATTCTGTCTCTCACAGTTGAAGTGTACCTCTGGTACAAATTACTGACCTCTGTCATCATTTTAGGTGGGGGAACTTGCACAATCGGTGGCTGACTAAATACTTTTTTGCCCCACTGTACATGACAAAGCACATGCATACTGTATGCATACTTCACTCTAAACCTTTAAACTACTTGCATAGTTTGTTGTTAGAACTGGTATCTCTTCAGTGCAAATTCATCATCTAGAAGCTTTTTACTGCTTTTAAAGGAATGAAAAAAAGAGGCTAAAACAATTATAGATGAATCATCTATCAAAATAGATATTCTGCTTCCTGTGAGTTTTCACAGCCTGAAAACTGAAGCCAGTTCAGAAATACCTTAGATGTGCTTTCTTTTTAATGACAAGCAAGAGAGATCGGGCTGCATAAAGGCCGATGGCAAAACAACTGTTGATCTATGATCTAAAGCAGGGTACACTTCAGGGTGGGCCTGTTTTACATTGTGGTTGTGGTTGATTACTCATTTGAGAGGGTTCCTGTGTGAACACAGAGGAAAGGTGCTTCAGTGCGTCCTTATTACCCACCATAAGTGTCTTTTGACCTATCTCTCTCCCCTCACCCCCCAACTGGTCACAGTAGATGGCTACCCCACCCTGAGCCTGGCACTGCTACATGTTTCTTCCTGTTAAAAGGGAGTTTTCCCTTCCCACTGTTCAAGTGCTTGCTCATAGTGTTGTCTGACTGTTGGGGTTTTTTGTCTATTATTTCAGAGTCTTTACCTTACAATATAAAGTGCTACCTTGAGCTTGTTTTGATTTAATGGTAAATATATATAATGTAATTGAATTTGAGTAAAACAAGAGGATAACACACAAGGTGAAGTATCTATGGTGTGCATTTTGGTGCATCTTCAAGACATTGTTAAGGTAAAGAAAAGAGCATTGAGATCAGTAGCTTCTGCTGCCACATTATTTAGCATTGTTATTAATATTTCACATTATTCTTTTGTCTTCTGCATGTTTTAAATTGAAATCAGAAAAAAATGATTAGGAAATGACATCTGCGGTGAATTTTTTCGCAAGCTTTGCTTGTGCTGTGTAACGTGCTTTAATTGTCAGAACCACCCCTCGCTCACCACATCTGCTTTCAAAGCACAATATGGCAACAGTCAAAATGCTTTGGAGATTTCACTGTGGCACCATACAAACTAATGGGGAGCGTCCATCTTTTATATAAACTCTATTTTACATACAGGGGAAAAGGGGTTTGTATATAAACCCTGAAATTCCTTCTGCAGAAGTGAACAATAACCCTATTTCCCTAAGCTTTATTGACATGAACAGCACCTTTAAATGATGCCCTGTGAGTCTCACAGACACTACTCAGTTAACTGCATCCTGGCTGATTTTCATGTAGACATCCAAGAACAAAACCCACGGCTGGTCTCCATGTTGTCCCTGCTGCAGTCTTGTCCTGATGCCAACCGCCACACCTTCCTCTACCTGCTGTATCACCTCCAACGGTATGAATCCACAGCTTCACCCATGACATGGTTATATTGGTTTAACCTTCAGGATAATTATTTGAGTGAATTTTGCTCTCTCTGCTAGTTAAAACTGAAAAATGCTTACTTTTAAAAATATGTAGGAATATGAAAAAAAATACACTTAGCTCATTAAACAAACTGCACAAAATGCCGTAATGGTCAGTTAACTAGAACACCTTACACCGGGAAGTAAGAAATATAAACTTTATTTTTTATCTTTACAAATCAGCTGATATTTTCAGTCTGTGCCTAAAACTTTTTAATGTTTTCAATCTTTTTTTATTCCTTCCAGAATCTCAGAGAGGCAACACATTAACAAGATGTCTCTACTAAACCTTGCCACTGTGTTTGGGCCGAGTCTCCTACGCCCCCCAGTGGCTGGGCAGGGACACCATGGGCCCACTGTGGATATCTCTCAGGAGGTGGTGGTACAGGTGAGTGGATACCTGAGAAAAAGACTGATGTCTGGAATTAGCCGTGTTTAACACAATGTCTGCAAATTTGCTGTATTTATTTATTTTATTTTTTCTAATGATTAATTAATGCCAAAGTGAAATAATTAGTAAAAACAAATGAAAGGTGAAAGTAAATGTCAGAGTAAAGAGCGAGCATTACTTACCAAAAAGGCATGGTTTGAAAAGAAATCAGGAAATCACAACTGTGAGCTGGGAGTGTATAAACTACAGGTCAGCTGAGTGGGAAACTTGATAAGAGAAAATGTAATGACAAGTTGAGATTTGCATGAAAACAGGCATAAGATCATATCGTCCAAACTCGACTCCCTACCTCCTTTTCCTTGGTGTCAATGGAAAAAGTTGTTAGGTCAATGAAATGTGTGATGAAGAACAGTATGATGCCAGCTGTTTTACCGTGTTGAAACTACAATGTCCAGAAAGCAGTCTGCAAAATTTCCCCCTTACTTCAACCAAACTTGTTGGCACGCTGATCTCATAGGAAGAAGATCCTAGGTTTGAATCCACCAACCAGCTGGGGTCCTTCTGTGTGGAGTGTGTATGTTGGCCCTCTATGGGTACTCCGACGTCCTCCCACACACCAAACACATGCATGTTGGGTTACCCAATGATCTGAAACTAGACATAGATGAGAATGATTGTCTGTCTCTATTTGTCTGTTTCAGAGACAGAGGTTGGGGGCTCAAGCCTACACCAGCTAACCTGATGTAAAAATGAATTAACAAATATTCTTAATGCTGGCAATAGAGCAGTAGACTTAATTAATACAAATTCAATTACAGCAAACCTTAAAGAAATTTTGATATAAGCTAGAACAGGGGTAGGCAACTCCAGGCCTCGAGGGCCGGTGTCCTGCAGGCTTTAGAGCTCACCGTGGGTCAACACACCTGAATCAAATGATTAGTTCATTACCAGGCCTCTGGAGAACTTCAAGAAATGCTGAGGAGGTCATTTAGCCATTTAAATCAGCTGTGATGGATCAAGGACAGATCTAAAACCTGCAGGACACCGCCACTCGAGGCCTGGAGTTGCCTGCCCATGAGCTAGAAGCTTGATCTGAAGAGGCAGCATCTTCATTATTGTTCATATTTCACCTCTGGGTTTAAAAAACTGTTGTTAAAAAATAAAAACATACTAAAAAGCTATAGTGTGAACATGGAAACATACTTCTGTTTAACATTTATAAGATCTGACCCACTTCGTTAATTTTTCTGATAATTTTTGGGACATTTTGGGTTTTTTGACTGATTTGCTATGAAGGCTGGCTGGACCATACTTTATGGTCCAGCCAATGCATCCTGTGCTAAAGGAGGTAGTAAAGGAAACTTTACCTTTCCTTGGTATGTAGGGAATTCAAGCAGCTCTTTTTTTATGGCTGCTCAGACTATTCAGTTACACCTCGTGACTCGATCAATGACTGAAACTCCAAAAAAGTATGACATAATGACATCATCAGTTTTCAGTTTCCAGAAATTGTGCAAAATTTTGAACTGAAATACATTTCAAAGCTCTGAGGTGTGTGATAACTTAGAAACGTGTGTTTCTTTCACCATGGACCTGATGTGTGTGTGTGTGCATGTGTGTGTGTGTGTGTTCAGGTCCAAGTCGTTTTCAGCTACCTGCAGTGCAACAACCTCCCTGAAGCCCAGCTCTCTCTGCCACATGACTCAGACACTGAGGATGAGGCCACCCACATATGAGACCACCAGCTGTGTCATGGCCAGCAAGACATATAAATGGTTAGAAACCACACTGTGAGAGACTGCTGTAAGATTACCAATAAGAATAAACCTATTTATTGAATTTTAAAAAATGAACTCTTGTGTGTTTTTTGCTACATTTAAAATTTGCAAAATTTGTTGTTAGATATGTCCCGAACAGCAGGTCGTAAAAGACACGTCAAGCATTTAACTGGCCAAAGCTAAAATAGTTCTATACCTACATCACACATTATATTAAACTTACATAATATAAAGTAGGAAGCAAAGCAAACCAGTACTTTCAACAGTAGATTCAGATAATGATGACTTTTCGTGTCAGTTCAGTACATTCATGACCTGTTAGGTATACAGCATACCAACAAAGTCTATTTAGTTTTCAGTAAAAAGTCATCTTAAGGAATCAAAACTGAAATCTATTCAATGTTATTTAATTCCCTTATTTTTTTAATTCTAAGGATGACTGCCCAGGCAAAATTAAAACCCAATTTTTAAATTTCTGTCTTTTTCCTCATTTTTACTCAAAGCTGCTCACAGGAACTTTAGCAAAAAGGGTGATTTTAAGTAGGTTTTTTCAGAGTAAGTGAAGTAGATTGCAGTGGCACACCAAGTGCTGTGAAGGTGAGATGTGGCTGCGGAAAAATCAACCACATTTCATTTGTAAGAAGGTCAGCGGTCACCACTCTGAGCCTGAAATCTAATCAGTTATGGTTCAGATCCAACTAGACGGAGTTCAGTATGCTCCATAAAAGTCATGCACACACAGGCTCCACATACAGCATGCTGGAAGCCTCCACCCACACACACAGCCCACGTTTGACCCATCTACACCACATATGGGAGTCTCTTTCCAGCCACGCCACCTGGGCAGGCCGGGCTAATGTTACCTCCAACCTTTTACCCCAGTGCCCCCGCCATCAGTCTTTTGATCGCTAATCCTGGACTCCGAGTCCTGCGCACAGGGTACTAATAGACTGTAGAGTGTGTTTAGACGCCATAAAAACATCCAGAATGAGCCCCCATCCCTCCCAAAAAAGAAACGAATGGCAGGGATCACCCTGTTGCTCCCTCCGCTATAAATCACCTGTCCCCTCTAACACGGTGGCTGCCAAAATAAGGTTCTGCTTAATGACTACAAAGACAAAACGAGCCTCCCATTGCAGACTACAAAGGGAGCAGAGCTGAGGACGGCCTGACACATCCCAGACATTTGTGGCCAAACAGGGACCAGACGACCGGTCCACACCTGCGACTGGTGGGAAAACTTTAATGGGAAAAGTCAAGCTGTAGCCACGTGACGGCCGGTCCTCACGGTCTCATGCAAAAACATTATACAGACGAGCATGTATGCTCTGCATATTAAACCTATGAGTTCACTTCTCTTAAATACATTTAAAGGTTTAAAATGTCATTTTGGGATCTACCAGAATAGCTTTATGCGCTTTCATAGTGCAAGAAATACATAATTTTTTTTACACTATAAGTTGTTGCAGCACTCGAAAATCTTCTGGTTTGCTTTAATGCAGCCATTCTCCAAAGACCAGCCTGCTCTGATTGATGAGGCATTAATTAAGTACCTGACCTGTAAGAGCACAGTCAAGGCTGTTTAAGACATAAAGGATAACAACCTCAGAGTTCAGCTGGATAGAGTTAAAGCAGGATCTAACCCAGAGCAGGAACAAAGAGAAAATCCTGCAGAAG
Organism: Mchenga conophoros; assembly: GCF_057382185.1. Lineage (NCBI taxonomy): Eukaryota > Metazoa > Chordata > Actinopteri > Cichliformes > Cichlidae > Mchenga > Mchenga conophoros. The sequence goes on from NC_140528.1 coordinate 68,674,572, forward strand.
TTACTATGTAACACAACGCTTGTTGGAAAACCAATCTGAATTTCATTAAAATAAGTGGAGACGTGGTTGACAGGCAAAAGAAGAACCTGTAAAATCTTGGTGTACATCCAGGTTGCTTTAAATAGACTATTAGTCTTGTAAGCCCCTCTCCTTTAGAGAGAAAATCCTTTCAAAAATGCCAGTTGCAAAAAAGAAAAAAAAAGAAAAACACAACATGAAGACAGTCATATTTTTTTTTATTTGGTTTCAAACTCGTATCAAAGACTCTGATTGTGCACACTACAGTTTACACAAATATTGTGTGGAAAAAAAGTGCACATTACACCAACAGGACCTGCTCAGCCATGGAAACCATGACTCCCGGTGCACACTTTTTGTGCTGATGTTAAGGACAGATGAGGTTTGGAGCTCCAGCCACCCAGTCACCCGGTGACCCTGCTCTACAACTTCATGGTTGAGTTGCTGTGGTTCCTAAACACTTTCACTTTGCAATCAAACCACTCATGGCTGATCATGAAATGTGTACTAAGGAAGAATTTCACAAACTGACTTGTTGCTCATATTCAAATGGCTCATTCTTTCTCGAAAGTTTGTAAAGGCAGACAGCATAGATAGGTGCTTGACTGTTGCAATGGGACTCGATTTTCGAGACTTTTCTCCATGCAGTGTTGCTCCGGCCTGCTACTGGTAGCATCAGCTGCCCGTCATGCAATCACTAAGAATTTTCTGCTGTTGTTAGGATGTCAAAAATAAAAGTAATCCACTGGATCTTCAGTTCCTCAGATGTCAGAAATGAACAAGAGTCATATCAACAACAACTTGTTGAGTTACAGAAGTGAATCTGGAGAGTATATAAAAGCGTCAGAGTACGAAGCAGCTGCTCATTCTTTGTTTGCGGGTGTTTCCTATTCACTTCTGGAAGAGTGTCATGCACATTTGTTACATGGTGCCAAAAATAAGTGAAGGAAGACAAACCTGGACATTAAATTAGACCTTTCAATTCAGCAGCCGCGTTTTCTGAGGGATAGACTCTCACTGGTGTGGAACTTGTGTATTTTCAGACATTTTATGTTCTGTAGGAAAGCATTAACCCTATAAAACCTGAACTATCAAAAACTGCCAGGAAATTTAACAGACTGAAACCGAAACAAGGAGCAAAATCCACATTATAAAATGTTGCATGCACTGTTAATAATGATACTTGATGCAAGAAATAATTTTTCTCTCTGTGGTCATATTTTTGGCAAATACTTGATCAGAAATTTTAAAGAGGAAGGGTTGGCACATGTTTGTAGTACAGTATATCCATGTGTTTGTCTACATGTGTGTGTCATGCCGTTGCTGCCCTGAGCTGTGCCATGCTTGATTAGTCCTAATCTGGCCGGGAGTCGGGTTGCGGTGTCGGCGGCATGTCTGTATGGAAGGCATGCAGGCTGCAGGATCACAGGGATTGACCCTCTGCCTCTCAGGTTAACAGAAGCCTCCGTGTCTTTGTGTGTGTGCATCCTGAAAACAGTGTGACTTTCTGAACTTGGACTTAAGCTCTTGGGTGCGAGGCAACAATTTGGAGTGTGTGTGTAGACGGGATGAGAATAGTGTTAAATGTGTGTGTATGTGTTTGAGGACAAAGCAAATTGGTGTGTTTGCAAGAAGTCTAGTTGAACTTTGGCTCTGGCTGCAACACAGGAGGAATCACCTCTCGTAAAACGTGCCCTCGGCAGGCTGTAAACATAATACCACACGCTCACAAACACACACACTGCTGCTTCCCGTTCTGCAGAAGAAGAATCTGATCTCCTTTTTTCCCACATGCCACCAAAACAGGGAGCCTACCCCCATCCACAGCGCTTCAGAAAAGAACATGTTGTCAGTTTAACTGGAGCAAAGCCGCAGACTATGCGAAGCCCCTGCTGCAGAGCGAGCCACTGGCTTAAGTTGTCTGTTAGTGTCGGTGTAAGTGTGTGTGTTTGGAGAGTTTTGGGATCAAACCCTCATGTCGACAGGGGCTGCACCGCGGAGACGACTGCTGACAGGTGCTTCCTGCAGCAACGCAGCAGGTGCTTCACACACACACGCACACACACCGAGACATGATTGTGCATGTGTTGACTTGCACTTTTTTCCTCTGACACACACACATAATTTGTGTGTTACGCACTGTTAACTTTTACAGCCGTGCCCTTCTCGTTTTGGGTTGTTTGGTGTTTCAGGGTGCAGAAACTCCTTTTCTTGTTTTTAGCTGCCAAAATGAAAACGTGACATTGGATGGTTTTTGCTACAATTTGTTGTTGTTTGCAAGCTGGAAACACAAACCTGACATGAGTTATTTATCACTTTCACTGGATTTTGAAAAACACAGAATACCAAGAAATTACTTGCAGTATGTTTGCATCCACCTGATAATCACTCTACTTGTAGCTATATTTTGGTCTCCACCAACTCCTGAGGACAATATCTGTTTTTAGCTACTAAATGATCCACTGTGTTTGCCAGTTAATTGCCAAAGTTTTTCTGTCTGCTGTTTTCCTGGTAGTGTACAGCTGTGTTTTGAATTTTTTTAAACTGAAAACAGCTGCCTGCTGTTGAAAGCGTGCTAATTAGAGCAGTGAAAGTGAACCAAAACAGTATATTGAACGCCTTAAAAACAAAACAGTGAGCTGAAAGATGCTAAAAAGATGGTCCATACATTACATCTCTTTACGGTTTATATCTGAAACACTTTACATAGTACACACAGTACACATAGCCACACATATTGTGTAATTAACATTTATATGTATTGTTTGAGAGCTTTTTTATCACCAGCTAGCATCAAAGTATTAGTCAAAGACACTTAGATGAATGGTCTGAATCAACACACATTATGAAATGACTACAGTTGTTTTTTTGAAAAAACTATAGGCCAGTAAAAATGCCAAAGATGATTACATTAAACTTTATTAAAATTTTCTCTTTTTGTATTTCTGACATTTTTGGCTGTTTTCATGTAATATTTATAGTATTGTTGTCATTCCATTTACTGAGTTTAAGGTGTTGAAGAATATGTGTGATGAATATAGATCCGTCAAAATGAGATATTTAAGGTCTTCACAAGTACAGAATTGTGAATGTGCACTTAAATCTGACTGATTTCTTACAAAGGTCACCCTAAGTGGTTAAAAAAGAGTTTGTATTTGAATAAGTATAAAACTAAGTCTATGTTTTTTTTCTGGTAAATGATTAAAGACAGTGTACAGAAAACATGCTGCATGTTGGGTTACTGTATAAAGACATCTGAGCAGCTTGTTTGGAAGCATAATTAGCATGGTAAGCTGCCAGCTGGTTGCACGGATGTTTGGACCTCATAAGAAAAGGAAAAGAGGCCCCAAAACAGTCTCACACACTCTTCGGTGTACTGTATGTTCAGTCCCGCTGCGAGGTCATCAGTCAGCGAGTCTATTTTTCTCTCTTTATTTTCAATCATAGCCTTCACCACAGCTGCACAGCCAATCGCTGACACAGGTCCCACCAAAACAAGGTGGCTGCTCAACAAATAGGAACTCTTCCATCTGTCTTCATAACCTCCAACCACCCCCCATTTCCCCTGGGCTATGACGCGATATCTCCCAAATGGAAACAGAAGTCATGACGACAGGTTGGACCGATGTTTTTTAGATCCGTATCTGGGCTCCTTATGGTGTATCTGAGGATTCCTAGAAAATGAGGTTAAGTTAGTTTGGTCTTTGTGTCAGCTGTCCAGTGAGGGAACAGATTGTAGATAAAGTCTCTTTTCATCAAACATTGTACAGTTTGAATTAAAGGTGTGAGTGCAGTGAGGTTTTTCGTCTCCCACTACTGAAATGCATGCGAAAAGAAAGAAAGAAACTCAAAAAGAAAATTAAAGCAATTTTTTTTTTTACATTTTTAGAATTGAAATGTACTATATGTACATACATAATAAAGTGTTCTTATTTAAATGTTTTAATTTAAAAATCAATGAGTTTTCTTTGTCTAAATTGAATTAGCCTAAATGAAAAATTTCAGTTTTCAGTTTTTTAATTTCATTATTTTAGACAAGCAAGAGTAAAGATATTTGTCAAATTTAAAAATGGAATTTAATAATATAATAATATCTTGTCTGTGCTAACCCGGCTGCCCAATGCACTTGTGGTGTCACAGCTTTGTTTTTCTTACATGAAGGTAAAAAAAAACACAATTTGAGCAACACGTTATGAAGGCTATTTTAACTGATGTCCATATCAGACAGAAATAACAAAAATAAATACACTGAAATTATACTTTTACGTGGGATATACATATTCTGCAAATATTTCAAGTTGATTAAAGGGGAACAAATGTAAGTAGTTCAGCAAAATAAATAAATAATGTATTAATTAATCTGTTTAGTTTTGAAAGTTTTGGATTTAAACTGTAAAACTACAGCATCGATGTAATAGTAAATATTAGTTATTTATAATAAATGCAAATTTGCAGTCTCCAGCATGGTTTTACATAACAGACACATTCTGTTGTAATTATCCATGTGAGCTACATGACTTTCAACTTTGTTCGGTTATTTTAATTTAGTGAAATTGCTTCAGAGATTACTTTTCAGTATTTGCTTTTCCCAAATTTACATGTGAATTAAAAATAAAGTCTAAAATGGTATAATGGGCAATTTACAATAAAATATTTACTAGTAAAAAAAAAAAATCAATCACATTTTTGCACATTAACTAAACCATTTGTCATTATGTTAATTACTATTGTAAATACTTTTATGATGTCATTTATTGTAATATTTTCACTTTAGCTAAACAATTCAATAAATAAATATGATCTAAATATAGATTTTCAAGACAAAATGCTAATTGACATTTTTCAAAGTTCAGTCAGACTTTAATTTTCAGAATTTTCCTTAGTAGAAATATTAAAATAATGATACTTTCATTTTACATTTCACCATTTTAGTCTCACAGATTCATCATCACTGAGTGATACCACTTTATGTTGCTGCAAAACTCATTATGCAATAATTAACCTCTTAAGAATGTACATAAACCTAAAGGTGGGTATGTGTTTCGGTGTTGAAGGGTTTCTTTGAGCTTTCTTCTCACCTGATTGTCAAGTCCACTGACAAAAAAATGGAATAATGTACATTTTACTCCTTGTAGTTCTTCTGTTTTTTGAGAATTTCAATATAATAGAATTTGAGTCTTTAAATCTTCTCACTGTTAAAGTTTTCATGAAGGGTTTTGAGTAGAACACACTGGATTGGGTGAAGAAGAAGAGGGTAGTGTCGCCTCAGTGGATTTAACTTTGAACATGTGCGGCACTTCTGTGCTTTCAGTCTTGTGTGTGTTTGCAGCGTGAGGCTCGACATCTTTCTCAGTCAGCAAGTGAGGGGGGACATAACCAGACTGAGGTTTTGGGTTTTCCCTGTAGCGCTGGTGGTTGTTTGCCTGTTTTGGTGGACAGCGGCCCCTCTTGTCCTGCCCCCGGAAAGCCCTGAGTTTGGGGCTCCAGTGTTCCTGCCACTGGAGGGCTAGAGTAGAGCGATCTGCCACCAGGCGCTTCTCCTCTGGCACCCAGGGCTGCTCTCCTTCATCTGCTCCGATCAGGAGGACTGTCCGACCCACCTGGAGGGCGGGGCAGCCGCAGCCAAGGTCGCGGTCAGGGACCCAAAGGGACTGAGAGCCCCTGCGAATGCGGGCGTGGGACCCAGTGCGGAAGACGACTTGCACCAAGATGGAAAACTGCCACCAGGGACCTGAGCGCTCCATACCTTTCACCTGCACCTTCAGCACTAACAAACACAGGCACAACATAGTAAAAAAAAAAATAAATAGTATTTTTGATAGATTCTTTTGGTCCACAATTTAAATATTTGTTACAATTTAGATTTGATTCATTTGAATAAATAATTTAAAGACTGGTTATACTTTTCTATTTTCTGTCATACATACACTGTGGATGCTCATATCAAATATGGATAGCAGGATACACTATAATTGTTAAATTATATTTAATAATATAATAAAAATATATAGTGGTTAAAACAGAAAAATGGCCACTAACCATAGTTCTTTCGACAATAGGTCTCCAAGTTCATCTTGACTTTAACCTGAGAAGGCTGGCAGTATGAAACGCACTCCTCCGCTACATGAGAGACAAGCAGAGGGGGGAGAGGGAGAGAGAATCGTCAAATGAGGGTGGATATCATTTCATAGCAAGCATATCAGCACATGTCTTTTCCCCTAATTACAATATGGCTGCTTCTATTTGTCATCACAGTATCCTTTGACTAACAGATGATCCCAACTGCAGCAGGTGGGACATTCTTCGAGCCGCCGCTAGGAGGGAGTGGTTAGCCACTCCGTGGAGAGAGTGAGCAGCAGCTCCCAGAGCAGTTTCAATTCAAGGACTGATCTGTTAAAAAATATGTGGCACGCCTTCAGAGGAGATCTGATATATGATCGCACAAAAAAGCCATAAATCTAAATGCTGCGGTGACATCAGCGGGGGAGAGGATAGAAAAGGGAAAAACTTTATTGTTATTACTCAATCAAATCTTGTTGTCAGTTACACAATTTCCTGCATGAGGCATTCGGATATCATAAGTTATTATGGCAGGTTACAGCAGGCAGAAAATTTTACAGTAGAAAAATTAGATATTGGTTTAATATATTTAAGTACCAGAAGTTTAGTTAATAGATTAGTTTAAAGGCTTAAAGTTATAAAAAGTTATAAAGTTACTTTCTGTATAAAACTGTCTTTCAGGATACAATTTTCCAGACTTGCCTTCTTCTCCATTTTTGTCTATGAATGATTGTCTGCTTAAAAAAATAATTCAAGGAGCTTCATCACATTGATGCAAAGCATTTCTCCAGGACTGCCATACATCAGACCTACCTATGCTGTACTGAGGTTGGTACACTGGAGTTGGAGCAACTTCTGGAATTCCTGCAAGCATAAACACAGTTTCAGACAAAACAGACACACAAAGAGAAACTTCAGGACACTTTCCAGAGCTGTCAGTCTGTTTCACTTCTGTGCATTATATGTGTGCGTTGTGTTTGAATGACCCTCGCTGCGTGAGGCATGCCCATGCAGAAGATAAGCAAATGTCAAAATGAACGTGTGTGTGGTCCTTTTATGGTCCACAAACCCATCCTGTGGTGCTCTCTCTAACACACAGACAGATGCAAACTTTACTTTTTGGAATTTAATAGGGTCAGACCTTCACTTCTTGTATGGTTTTGTCTCAAACATTAAACAGAGTAGTGCGTGTCGGTGGTGTGGATTAACATCCTGGTTGGTGACGCGTGCATAACCCAGGCTCTTGTAAAAGTTTGTGTGTGACAGTGCCGCCATATAAGCTCACGCATCGTCCTCTGTCCAGGTCTGGTCTTCTATGACACAACTGGGCCACTGACACCCAACACCCCCTTCCAGCTGACGGTCCCTCGTGTTTAAAAGTCAAGAAGGTGCTGTGGGTTTCTGTAAGTGTACTTATAGTACATGTCAAGGGTTCCAATGAGGCAAATGGGGCTACCTGCATGAGCAGGGCTAGTGACAATATGATATCCATATATGCGACTGACAGACAGGGATATCTTTTGTATGTAAAAACTAGAGATGGCACGATACCACTTTTTTATGTCCGATACTGATATCATAAATTTGGATATCTGCCGATACCGATATGAATCCGATATAGTGTTTTTTAATCAACAAAACTGTTTTTTAAATATCTTGCTGCATTTTGTATAAGTTCATACTCAAGTTTAAAACAACAACTACACTAAAGCTATTCTGTTATACCTGTATGCAAAAAAAAATATTTCATAGTTCAGCAATACTGATCAATCTAATAAACTTAAACCTACACCATCCTCCCTATTCTGGTATTTTAAAGAGTACTTAGCATAAATATTAAGCAACCTAACTAATAGGGTTCCAACTCCCAGCAACAACAAAAATAAATCAATAAAAAATAGGGAACCACCCCTCACGCTCCACCTCATGATGCTTAATCGACGTAATCAACCTTAATTTGATGCAGTGTGAAAAAAAATGCACAGAAATCAATTATTTTTCAAGAAATATTAAATAGATTCAACATCTTTCTTCAACAAAATTGCAGACTGCACAGATGGTACCTTCCCAAAGGAAAAAGTACTATAGCTTACTAGGGTATATATATTAGACTTAATAGTTACTATATACAGTAATGGACTTCTATTCATTTTGCATCAAATTAAAACTTTGGGTGTCAGATAATTATTTATTAAAAGCTCGACATTTTAAATGAGAATAAGAAAGAAAAGTATGTCTTTGTGCCCCCTTTTCCCTGTTAATGCCCTATCGGCCCCCCTGGCTAAACTTTGCTAGATCCGCCCCTGCACAGTTACCAGCGTCAGCTACGTAGAAAAAGATCCTGGAGTAGAAAGTAATATTAAATAAATTCTAACAACAGCTGATCAAGCTTAAACGTGCTGCTGCTGTTCAGCCGCTGGTTTCCTCTTTCTGGTGCAAAGTGGGCCAAAAACAAAGAAGAGACACGGACTCACGACGGTCTCGCACACAAGAATTTCACTCGCATGTGCTGTGCCAGTGTGCCTGCACATGTGATGTGACAATAAAAGTGATTTGATTTGATTTTGATTTGAAAAGCCGATCAGCTGATCGTTAAGCAGTTTCATGATTGAAGTAGCAGCAAGAAGAGGCAGTCGCTCCATATATCGTTTGTTAAGCTTAACGCAGGAATGCTTTACAAACATTCAGAGATGGACTTACACACTTGCTTTACTTCTCTCGGGATAACTTTGTCGGAGATGAAATGCCGGGTTGCTAGCGAAGCTCCACATGCTATCCAGACCACCGACAGGTCCCGCATGCCACAGCCGCTCTATCACGTGATGCATACTGCTCCGACGTGCTAACGTTCTGAGGCGAGTTACGGCGTGTTGCAAGTTTTGTGAGGTGCTTTCGTGATATTTAATGGATCGGATTACATTTTTTATTTTTCTCCGATATCCGATCCAGTAATTTAGGTCAGTATCGGACCGATACCGATACGTAATATCGGATCGGTCCATCTCTAGAAAAAACTACCAAGCCTGATCTCCTAAAATTTCATGAAAATTTCAGAAAATTTTCTGAACTGAGCAATTTCTGTCATGTCAGGCCTGCTTCCAGAACAAAATGACTGGGTCTCTATCAGAATTTAGTGACTAGCTGACTAGTGACATGCTATTCTATGTACACTACCAGTTAAAAGGTTAGACACGCCTTTTTATTTAATGTTTTTTCTTTATTTTCATGACTATTTACGGTGTAGATGCTCACTCCCGGCATCAAAACTATGAATGAACACATATGGATTTATTACAAAACAAAAAAAAGTGTGAAGTAACTCAAAGCATCTTTTATATTTTTGATTCTTCAAAATAGCCACCCTTTGCTTTGATTGCTGCTTTGTACGCTCTTGGCATTCTTTTAATGAGCTTCATGAGGTAGTCGCCTGAAATGGTTTTCCAACAGTCTTTAAGGAGTCCCCAACACTTGTTGGCCCTTTTGCCTTCACTCTGAGGTCCATCTCATCCCAAACCATCTCGACTGGGTTTAGGTCAGATGACTGTGGAGGCCAGGCCATCTGTTGCAGCACTCCATCACTCTCCTTTTTGGTCAAATAGCCCTTGGGGTTGTGGTCCTGTTGAAAAATAAGTGGTGGTCCAACTAAACGTAATCCGGATAGGATGGCATGTCACTGCAGGATGCTATGGTAGACATGTCAAATTCAATTTTGAATAAATCCCCAATAGTGTCACCAGCAAAGCACCCCCAAACCATCATACCTGCTCCTTCAAGCTTCAGGGTGGGAACCATGCATGTAGAGACCATCCGTTCACCTTTTCTGCATCACACAAAGACAAGGCACGTGGAACCATAGATCTCAAATTTGGACTCATCGGACCAAAGCACAGATTTCCACTTGTCTAATGTCCATTCCTTGAGTTTCTTGTCCCAAACAAATCTTTACTACTTCTTGCTTTTCCTTAGTGGTTTCTTAGCAGCTGTTTGACCATAAGGGCTTGATTCGCGCCGTCTCCTCTGAACAGTTGATGTAGAGATTGTGTCTCCTACTGGAACTGGTCCTCTTTTCCTGGGGCAGTCCTCATGTGAGCCAGTTTCATCGTAGCACTTGATGATTTTGGTGACTGCACATTTAAAGTTTTAGCAATTTTCCAGACTGACTGACCTTCAGTTCTTTACTTAGTTGATTGGTTCTTGCCATAATATTGCTATAATCTGACGGTTGTCAAATAAGGCTGTAAACTGTGTAATAAGGCAAGAAATTCCACCAATGAACCCTGACAAGGCACACCTGTGAAGTGAAAACCATTTCAGGTGACTACATCATGAAGCTCATTTAGAGAAGGGTTTGCAGCGCTGTCAACAAAGCAAAGGGTGGCAACTCTGGCAGATCTAAAATATAAAACATATTTGCAGTTATTTACTTTTCTTTGCTACATAATCCCATATATCTTGATCTATATATTTGATGTCTTCAGTATGTATCTACAATGCAGAAAGTAGTAAAAATAAAGAAAAACAATTAAATGAGAAGGTGACCCATATACATACATACATACATACATACATATATATATATATACATATATATATACATACATATATATACATATATATATATGTATATATATATATATATATATATACATATATATATATATATATATATATACACATACGTATATATATATATATATATATATATACACATACGTATATATATATATATATATATATATATATATATATATATATATATATATATATATATATATATATATATATACATACATATATATATATATATATATATATACATACGTATATATATATACATACATATATATATATACATACATATATATATACATACATATATATATACATATATATATATATATACATACATATATATATATATACATATATATATATATATATATATATACATATATATATATATATATATATATACATATATATACATATATACATATATATATATATACATATATATAAATATATATATATATATACATATATATATATACATATACATATATACATATACATATATATATATATATATATATATATATATACACATATATATATATATATATATATATATATATACACATATATATATATATATATATATATATATATATATATATATACACATATACATATATATATATATATATATATATATATATATATACACATATATATATATATATATATATATATATATATATATATATATATATATATATATATATATATATATATATATTATTCTAATCATCATCAAAATCACATCTTTATTGATTAACACCGAGTCATTAAGGGTACAGGGATTTCCAAGATTCAAGATCTTCAAGATTTCTTTTAATTCTAAATAATAAAAAAAACATAAAACAATTCTTAATGCTAATCGTTCTCTTGCTAAAAAGTCTAGCACAATTGTCTAGGCGACATTCAAGAAGTACCTCAAACCAGCAGTTAGGCAACATCTGTGATTGATTAAAACTGAAATGCAAGGTTATTGGTCTCGGTGGAGAATGTGTCGCTGAGTGGGCTTCTAGTTTTTAATATGTTTCTAAATTTACAAGGCAAGTCAAATGTCTGAATCGTCACATATCGCAAAATTCCAAATAGTGCAGAAACAAAAGATGCTGTTCATGCATTCCTAAATCAATATAGGAACTATACAGAATAAAATTAGCAATAAATTAATTAATAAAAATATGATCTAACCCAAGAAATATCAGGTCAAAGTAAAAACACAACAAAACATGACACTAGGAGAAAAGTCAGCACTAACTAACTAAATCAGATAACTCATCTTAGTGTGAGAAGACTTTTCATTGACCAATATTTCATGTTAATGGGATTTCAACTATTTTCTTTTCTTTGGCATTCATCGAAACTCTATTAACAAAAACAGAAGCCACCATCAGAGCGACATGCTGCTAAGAGGATTCTGAAGTGAAATCAGCAAAGATGTTGGTAGAAATATAACTTTCAGAGGAAAAAAGTTCAGTTATTTTAGATAATGCTTCAAACTAACAGTTCCAGTAATCGTTCACGATGGCCCTCGCAGGATTAAACCCGAGGTCATAGATGACTTTGGCTGAGGTGACAGCACATCAACTTGCTTTAAATATGTGAAATAACTGTTTTCTATTTTGTAACAAATCATAAAACTTGATCATTTTTCATTTCATAAATTTGCAGTTAAAGCTTTAGCAAAGGTTAGCTGGGGCTATCTCATCAGCTAGCTTGGATTCCGTTTTGCTTTAGCTTTAGTTTGACCAAAATATGCAGCCCTGTCAGACAATTCTGCTGACATCCTGGTCTATTCAGAGCATAGATAAAATGGTTTAAAGGTAGCTAACATTGAATTTAGCCTGACTGCTGCACACATTTAGGGCTGTCTGATGAGGTGTAGGCGAGATGTACGAGGTGGTGGGAGCAGAGAGGTGCTATACATAGACTGAGATGGTCTGGGAGTAAAAACAAACAAGGTTCTCTTTCACTCACTCCTTTCACTAGGAGAGTTATGAGTCTGGGCCCTTCGATGGGGGCAGTTTGAGGCGTGCAACAGGTGCGAAGCTCCCTGCTGCTGGCTCCCTATGTCACCTGATTGGGACTAACACAGCGTCAGAGCCTGTGTAGTTGTCGGCACTCGTGCGATTAGCCCGGGATGTGCGCGTGGATTAGCGCTCATGGCTGATGTTTGTTGCTGGCCAGGCGCAGAGATGTGAGTGGCAACAATCCTCTTGATCTGACGCTGATACCAGATCAGCGGGAGATGAGGTTTCCCTGTAGCGCTCAGCTCATGTTATCGCTGCTGTGGAAACCATCCAGGGATGATGAAAAGGAGACACGCCGAGGAGATCGGGCAAAATTAAACTGAAGCGCAGCGGCCCTATTTATACTGAGCTACAATTTGATAAAGGCTTACACAGCTTGATAGAGTCGCTTAATCCATTTAGGCCACGAACAAATGAGGCTGAAGGAGAAATTAAAGAAGTCACTTTGTCATGACTGACAACTATTAAAAGCCAAAGGGTGTCGAGTGCAGAGAGAACATTTTTAATTACGGTAAGACTAAGTGCTGTTATGAAATCAATCCTTATAAAAACAAACAAAAGAGGTTGTCATAACTTTCAGATTTGAGGCCTCTATTCATAGTTTTCATAGAGTCCTGGAAGGCTCCCACATGTGTGCAAAACTCAATAGGCAAAATAAGTGCAGTATTGAACCATTTGACCAGGTTCAATAAATGTAACATTTTACATTCTACTTATGTAACAAAATTACATGGGAACTTGGACTTGACTTGGACACATGCAGGCTGAAATGAGACACTGCAAAATGTGATCTGTGTCTGATGGGTGTTATGGCAGTTGCACCAATTTCCACAAACACACGAAAATCCTTGAAACAGAGCGAGGAGGAGAGAAATCCCTCAGACAGACCCAGAACCCCTGGGACAAAAGACAGAGCCCACTGGCAGAGTCCTCCCAGAGAGGAAAAGAATATCCAGACGTGATGGAAGCGATGTTTCAGTCATTAGTTAATGGTAAAAGTGTTATTGGTCATCACAGTTGTGTCTTTAACAGGCTGATTACCTATTGACTACATTCAGACATTCAAATAATAAATTCAGCCCTGTATTAAATGTTAAATGAATGTTAAATGTTTGCTTTATTAAATCTGTGTCCTTCAAGTATGAACTATGAAAACGTCTAATTATAATAATCCTTTTGTGTAAACTCTCAAGTCCAGATGAGAACAATCAATAACTATTTAAGAGGAATTAGTAAACTAAGTCACCAAAACAAATCAAAAACAGAAAAACATTGTTGCTGTACAAACACATTTTGTGGTCTTGAAAATGTATTCAGACTACTGATGATGCATTCGCCTCATAAATTATGCCTCAGAGTCTACATAAGCTGCCTTTATAAATTAAAGGTTTTGGCATATGCAGTGCTGTGTTGGATAAATATCAAATTTTGCATACAACCACACTGAGCTACTGGCTAACATCAACTTAACTTAATATCAATCTACATGTTGCTAGTTTTAAGGGAGAGCTATTCTGGTTAGGTTAGCATAAATCCATGCCAAAAACCCATTTCCAATTTCATTTTTAATATTGCAATATTAACAATCTGAGTTGCTGTAGATGAGGACAAACTGGTGTGATCTGCACTTGTGTTAGCATTTCCTTGGGTGAGGAAAATGTTAGCATGCACTGACAGCCTTTATGCTTTGCTAGCAGTTGTAAACACACTGTGTGGCTCATTTGTGCACTCTTTAGTAGCACTAAACCTTGTGGAATCAATAACTGACAGAAAGAGGAAGAAGTTCTTGTTTTGCCTTCAAAGTGAAAACTCTTTCTGACAACACTGCTAAAGTTAGCAGGTTTAAAATGGACATCTGCGTGGCCGGTAAACTTACGTATGCAGGGCTGTAAAGGAGACTTCCCCTGTTCATATCCTGGGGCACAGCGGTTACACCTGAGGCCGGTCACACCTCGTCGACACAGGCACTGACCAGACGTCTGGTTACACCAGCCACCCACTGCCCCCACAGGATGGCACTGACACGCTGGGAAAGAAATGAACAGATTAGAAGCTGATTAAGCACGTTTTTTGGTAGGTACTCACATGAGCTTTAAATCCAACACTGACATATTCTCACCTTACAGTACAGGCTTATTAGCCTGTATTTTAAAGCTCTGTACTGTTTTTGCCTCAGTTTTCTTGTCCACCAACAAGCATGTTGTAAACCAAAATAACAAGCTAAAAGATGCTAAAATGGTGAGCAGAGCCAGTTGAAATAATTTATATTTTGGATAGGTTTAAGATATGTTAAAAATAACATAACAAAGGAAAGACATGACAACAGGACTTATAAATGCATCCATCAGTGACAGGACCTGGTTTAATCCTGAATGACAAGCATGTGTCCTCAAGCGTGTCACTGAGCATTACAGAAGGCCTATACTAACGCCAGGTGGGCGTCTGTTTCCTGATAGGTAAACAAAGACAAATTCCTCAGTGGAGATATTAACAAAATTGCACACCATTGCAGGGAATCATTATCACTCTGGTGTTTCTTTTAGGTAAGTTTTTTTAGTGAAGATGAACCTTCTTAAGTAGATATTAGCAGTGTTGCCTGTTACACGGTATAATGATTACTGCCTGGATTTGCCATAGTTTACATTGCAAAGCTTTTTATTTACCAGTGCTTTCAAAGGATAAGGGCCAATGAGAGAAGACAGATGGGGAGAGGAAGCCTCTCCTCAGCAGCTCTGTTCACACTCGAACAATGTTTATACAAATCCTTACAATAAGTCCAAACAACCTGCCTGGAGAAAATGAGTAATTGTCTCACCGCTGGCCTCTGAATGGTTACTAAGTGAAATGTAGCAGCAATAAATCAGGACTAAAAGCGTATAAATTTGCAGGATACTCTTGTTTCATGCCTTAAAAGTGATAAAATATTGAGCGTGTTTAATATTTTTTATTATCCCTGAATGTGTGTGAAACTCACAAGGCCTGTTAATTCTGGATATACAGCAAAGTATTAGAGCAGAGGACAAGCTTGCACACAGCTAAGCTAGGGTGTCACAGTCACTTATTTTTTATTTTTTATTCCTATTTATTCTATTTATCCCCTTTGTATATTTTATTTATATTTGTCTCTGTATTTATATATGTGTGTGTGTGTGTGTGTGTATATATATATATATATATATATATAACAATTCTGTAACTGTAACTTCGGTCGTTGCTGTGCTTTTTGGAAGTCGAATTTCCCAGAGGAACCCACCCGAGGGATTAATAAAGTTCTATCTTATCTTATCTTATCTTATCTTATCTTACTTAGGACATGACACCGGTCAAAGGTCACCGGGGGTCATTGCAGATGCCACAGGTGGTAATAATGTGGATGCATGAGGCAGCTCGGTGTGGTTTGTGTGTGCTTTTGTATATTGCTAACAGGAATAGCTGTCCTCTGTCACAATGTAACCACCCCATTAACACTTTTGTACACTTGTACAGAGGCAGAGCGGACCACGTAAGCTCAAATAGCAACACACATTCTGACAGTCGGGCATAAACACGATCACACTCTGATTTACTTTTCATCTTTCAGCGAATGTACAGTCAATCAAAGGTATGGGTCACGCACTCGCTCTACCCTCCATCTTGTGTCCCCCACCACATATACACTAAACACACACACATCCAGTCACTGACGTTGGCAGGCTTTGCGGTGGCTGAGCGGCTTTTTGTGGTTGCGGGTGTATCCATTCTGGCAGTACTGGCAGTGGCGTCCGGCCGTGTGGTGGCGACACTTCTGACACACGCCTCCACTGCGCCGGCCCGACTGCTGAAACACCTCCATGCTGAAGCGGCATTTGTTGGAGTGGCCGTTACACTCACAGGCTGGACATAGGCAAAGCAAAATAAATACTGGTGAACACCAACGAAGAAAAGAGTTTCAGGGCTGGAGAAAGTATTAACAATGGGTTATTCAAATCCAGCAGTTTGGCTTTAATATGGTATCCAGAAAGTACCAAATAAGGGAAATTTTGGCTTAAGCCAGATTTATGACTTTCAGTTTGATTGCAAATATGTTGACACAAAGCCCTCTTACACTTAGCTCTCTTCCAGAGTGCGTCTTTTGTTCTTTTTTTATAGCGAGAATAACTTTCACATCAACTGTATGGGGGGGGATCTTTTAAAGCGCCCTCATTTATATTGTATTAATGTTTGAAGTCATGTATAATTAATGGTGTGTTGCCTTGAGTAACAGTCACTGAACTGGACCTCTGCAACATGTTTGTAGGCTGCTGAGTATCGGTCAGGATCTGATGTGCAAAGGTTTTTATGTTAATGCTGAAAACAGATGTCTGGCTTGTGCTGTTTGAGCGACATTAAGTTGCTGGATGAGTTATAGCCTCTATAAACCTGTACTTGAAATTGAGATTCAATCATGCTGTCTTTACTATATGCACAGTTTTTGACAGTTGCAATATGTTTTCTAGTGATTTCATTGATTTCTTTCATAAGACCAAAGGTGTGCTTATGTTAGCATTTTCAAAGGCAGTGTGATGCAGGACTCACCAACACAGGGGTTTGGGTTAGTGGGCGTAGCTCGATGCCATGGTCTGTCAAAGTAGAAGTCCTCACACACATCACAGTCTGGCCCCGCTGTGTGATGCTTGCATACACACACTGCACGACCCGTGTCGTCGCGGCGACACCTGGAAGCGTGTCCGTTACATTTACACCTGCCCCCGACCTGCAGGTCCGAGAGGGCAAAAGGAGCTCGGCCGGGGGGCTTAAAAGCAGAAGGTTGGGCCGCCTGCAGATTCCTCGGCCTTGTATTGTGATTGTTGTTCCTCCGTTTCCTCAGCTCCTGCCCTTTGTTGTTTCTGCTCCGCCCCTCAACTGTCCAATTGCAATCTCCATTGGGGCAAGGCAGCCAATGATTGTTTTCCTTCTTGCGGCCACGCCCTCTGCCTTTCCCGCCCTTTTTAGGAGAAGTGAGAGTGTCCATGCTGAAACTGTCCCCCCCTTCCTTGCTGGTGACGTTGTGCCCGTCTTCATCTTGACCTGAGCTTTTATAATGGCCCTTCCTGACTTGCTTATCTATTCTAACCCCTTTGTTCCTCACCCTTGTCTCTGAGTTTTTTGTCTCCCTGTCAAAAAATGTCAGTGTATTTTCTGTGTTTAACTTGTCCACCTGGTCTCCAGTCTGATCCTTGAAGTCCGTTCTCCATCTCACAACACCAGCCTCTCTGATGTCGTGTCCACGGTCAAGCCATCTTTCTTCTTCCGTCTTATCCATGTGGCCTATCTTCACCTCACTGGACACCTTATGGAAGACCACGCGAATGTCGGTGGCTGTCACCCAGTCCTGGAGAGTGGGGCTATAGTCAAAATCAGGAGAGGATGGCCGTCCATCCAGAGTGGAGAAGGCCAACACCATGCCTCCTCGCTGCTTCTGTAGAGGGCGTGGGTCTGAGCAGAGGGGCTCTGTTTCTTGATGTCTCGTTTGGGCCACTGTTTGTGAAGGTAGCTTGAAGTTCCTGAGGCAGTCGCTGGAGTAGTGCTGCATTGGCCTCCAGGTGCGCCCAAAGTCCATCGACTTGAGGATGGAAATGGAGATGGGGTCCAATGGCTCCCTTTGGTGACAGAACTGAAAACTTATGTATGTGATCTCAAAGCGGCGGCCCAGCGGTAGGGTAAGGACCCAGTCTCCTGTGTCAGTACCTGCATCGGCCATCCAACATGTGAGGTTGTGGGGATTGTTGAGGTCGGTTAAGGTGGTGATGTGGCTGTCATAGTCATTTCCTTGTAGCGAGTGGTTCACGTTGACTGGAACCCCGTAGGCAGCATTGATAAACTCTGACAGGCAGTGTCGCGGACGGCCAACTGTGTGGTAGCAGGGGTCATTAGGTGAATTCCAGCTCAACGGCGGTTGGGGAAGGGAAGAGGAAATGAGGGAAAGACAGAGGAAGAGGAGTAGAAGGAAAACAGGACAAAAAGAGGTGGAGGGAGGAGGGGAAAAGGGTTGGAACATCATGTCATCCAGCCTGTGAGAGGAAAAAATCATTTTTTAAAGAGGAAAACCACAGGAGCGTGATCAGAAAAGAACAAAAGACTAACTGATTGATTTATATGATACGCATTTGAAGCCGAAGAAGGAAATCTAAGAAGGACCACCTGTCCCCTTATTGAAAACACACCATACCAACTGATTGCATCACTGCAAGTTCACCTTATTGGCTTTCAGTAGTTGCCAGTAAAGACTTCATCCTGTAAAAATGTAATCTCCCATCTTCCCAGTAGTGTCAGCCACCGGTTTGAACCCTTGAACTTGAGAACTTATAAGAACTTATCCATCTTAAAACGCTCCTTAACCCCAAAACGAGTGGATGAATGCGGGTGAAGAAGGGCGCGCACCCAGCAGGTCTGTCTGAAATAACAAAAAACATGCCCGACAGCTGGGGCTAAAACCTGAGCTGGACCACATCCATCATATTTATTGCTCCCTTTCCAAATATCTTTACCGTTGGTCATTGCTGCAGCCACCGCAGCGAGGGCCCCGACCATGAGCAGTGTAGTAGTGTCGTGGTGTAGGAAAGAGGGCACGGAGAAACAGAGAGGGAGGAAGAGGACTTGGAGATTAGCATTTGGGATGGTAGAAATGATTTATGGAATGAAATGTGTGTTCGACTTGAGCCCCTACTCGGATACTTCCGTTGAAGAGACAAACCCTGACTTGTGTAGGTCTGCAGTGCAAACAAATCCGCTTCCCGTTTCGTGTAATTGGTGATGAGTGTAATTTATTTTTCTGTCATGATTTGATACTAGAATTCGTCCGCTTTGGCATCCGGACAAAATGGACAATGCACCTACTTTCTCTGGGCCCAGTGATTTATCGTTTTTTCGCTGCTCACACAAAGCCCAGAAGCACATTTCCCAATGAGCACTACGTAAGTTTCTCCATTGCAGGGTGAGTTCAGCACCTTTCTCCTTTCGCTTTTGGGAAATGATTTCTTTTCTTCATTAAATGGGCTGTCATCTTCTCATTTATATCCGCCATCCTTCGGCGGTTTCAAACAACTTTTCCTCCACTCTCCCGTCTCCCTGCCCATCTATCACCTGCCCCTTTCATTCTGTTCTGGGAATATTCTTAACTGCTGTGAGATTGATGATGCCCTAACAAGCGTTTGACACTGACAGCAAAGTCAGCAGGGCTGCATAAACCAAACCCGTAGGAGAGGAACGGGGCTGAGAGCCTCTCCGGCCTCGTCATGCCGCTCAATTAGCCAACGACCGAAATATGAGGCCTCCCTTTTGGGACCACACAACTCTGAGGGGTCCTGTGTGCAGGTCACGGCGGTCTCTCGGCTGCCTGGGGACAAACTGCAAATGTCCAAAAGCAACCAAATGCTAGAAAATAAATCAGCTAAACTTGATTGAGCACAAAAGGGGAATAACAGGCTCAGCAGGCGCCTGTGTTTTGTGGCGTTGCTAAAGGAAACAAGTAACAAGTGCAGTGATTAGTGGTCTGATTGTGACCCTGGTCCCAGAGAGCCACATTCCTGTGATCCAGAATGCCTCGGCTAGCCATTCCTGACGTGTCGAGACATGCCCCACGGGAACCTGAACACACTGATAAAAAGCAAGACGTATAAGTTGATCGGCTGATTAATTGGCTCTCTGGTTTCACGTGGTATCGATATACCGGTTGTATAAGAAGGGGAGACAAGTCAAAGGGATGATGAGCAGGATAAAAAGCTACCAGAGGATTCAGGGAAGTAGTGGTGAGATTTCAGTCAGGAATTCAGCGAATGGGCAGTTATAAGCGTGTAGGCGGGTGGTGGGGGTGAAGCGTACACATGGCTAAAAGAGAAAGGGGTAGGTTGTTTAACATTCCCGTGACATGCACTTGCTCTTGTCTTTGTCACATTACATGACTAATTAAACATTTGCCCATTACACCCACTCTGATAAATGGATGCTCATCTAAGTGAGGCCCTTGAGGTTTTTAATGCGCCCCTCTAGGCCAAATGCAGAGACTAGATCAACTGTCTCGTATGGCCAATGCAACCCAGCAGATATGGTTTCAACTACGGTTTTTCTCTACCGCTTTCAATAAATTCACACAGCCAGCATGCCGGGGGCGGAAATGCTGAAGACGAGCGGGATTTCCTCTGAATGAATTTCCCGTTAACTCCAAGAAGAGGCCTCGATCTCCGTTTCAGTTTTGTCTACTTTTTCTTAGTTGCAAACTTAATGCACACAATAGCTGTTGATATAACAACTATGCATTCAGTTTGAGGACCCTGTGAGCAGAAGTTTTGAAATAACTTGGCAGCAATCTGCCTCTCAAAAAGCTTATACAGCCAAATAGTGGTATGATGAGATCAACAACATCTCCGGCGGGTGATCTTTAGAAGCAGCTATGCTTGGCTGGCAAGGGGCTGGAAAAATACTTGCTGACAACCTGGGGGCATGTTTACAGCATAGTCGAACAGGAGAGAGCAAGGAGAGCGGCGCTGGTGTTCGTGCTCTGCAGTCCTCGTTTATTTCCCGATGTAAATCTCCCGTTCTTCATAACGCTGAAATGTGTCTGAACTTGAAAGCAGCAGAGATGTCGGGAGCAGAAACAAAAAAGTGGTTTAATGATTTGGTAGAGGCTGAAGCTGCAGGAGTTCATGCACATGCATATAAGTTTTTCACATCTGAATAAATGGATAGGAATATGTAAGTGAATAGGAAACTCAATAAGGTGTTTCGGTGCAGCTGAAAATGCTGTTTGCAAAAGCATTTGCTTGCTAGACAGTTTTGCACTGAGTCTTTCTGTAGATTTAGGAGTCTGGTGGAGCTTTCAGAGAGAGAGAGATGTGATCTTATGGGGTAATAACAGCAATACATCCATAGTTTTCCATATCCATGCATGTTCATTTTTCATGCTTGGCCTGTCTCTGTAAGTAATATACCATGCCTTTTGCTGTATTATGATTCTAACTGAAGAACGAAGATCATATCCTTCTGAAAACTTATCACTCATAAATTAACTTTTTTTTTTTTTCTTGTTTAATTGTTCCGCAGCAAACGTGTCTTTTTTGTGTTCCTGTCTCTTGCTGTGGTTCCTCTCTCTTGCTACCTGCTAACTCGCTTTGTCCCTTGCAGAGCTTTGGGCCTGTCTGTGTCTGGAGCTATTCTGCTGAGCAGATGAGCTGGATTTGGCCTGTCTCGCACATTTTAACATTCCTCGTCATGCGCAGCAGTCCCGGTCAACCGCAGCGAGGGAAAATATGCTAAATTCAAATAGTTCTGCAACCTCTGTAAGGGGTTTCAATAGATTAAAATGAGGATTGCGCAAATAAACACACGGCTGTGTTGTTTAATAAGGTGGATTTGTATCGAGCTGATAGCATCTGGGAAGATTTCCCAGGGTTTTACGTTGCAGCTCTGCTCCAAGACACGGAGCCTTTAAATAAATATGATCAATTATATAAGCTCTGTCTTATAGCCAGCGCGTTTGAAGCTGAACCAAGCGGGCACCTGTTGGCGCATGTTACCAAACTGACACCTTTGTTAATTTGCAATTGTCCTCAGCCGTCAGAAATACAACCCTGGGCTCTGGGTGAGAAGAGAAAGGCTATGCATGCGCTCTGTATTCCCATACTGCATTCCTGCCCGCACAGTTGAAGCCCATGTGTGTGTTATTCCACGCGGAGCGGATTCCAGGAGTTCTGTTTTAGGTGTAATAATCTAATTTTAGTGGGGTGGCCAGGGAGGTGGAAGCAACAGACAGCGCAAAATGGATTATCGCTGCTCGTATCTTTAGCTAGAGGCCTCTGTCCTTCATGTTTGCACCTCCAACAAACAGCCAGTCCGGTGCACGTGTGCCGCATCCTCCTGGGCCATCTGTGCCCCCTCAGATCTGAAAGGTGTCTCTGCACCGACCTGCAAGATTTACTTGCTTCACTTTTGAATAAAAAAAACACATGTTGCCCGCTTGATAATACAAGGGGAATTTCCTGTCAGTTTCCCCTTTACTGCCTCATACAAGTTGGCAAGAAGCTTTCAGCGCAGCTCCAACTTCACATGATCTTATTGAAAACCAGATGGAAATTAAATCACTGGGAATCCACGCTGCAGTCAGGCCAAAGACAACTTCGGGCATTGTGGGGGGAAAAAAATTCCTGTGCGTAATTGTGTGCAAATTAAATCCGCATAGTGTCATACAGCAAGTTAATAATGAGAAGCAGGCGCAAAATGAATCAAAAAACACCGCCAGGTTTGCGCCTTTTATGAGCACTGGACAAGATTAAAAAATATATGTTTTTAAAAAGAAAGAAAAAAGAAGAAAAGAAAAACAGCCAATTAATCATTAGTGTTACAGTTTCATAAAAAACAAACAAACAAGCAACTTTTTGTTTACTAAACTTTAGCTTGTTTTAATTAACACTTCACAGCAATCCAGTAAACCCCAGTCCCCAAATTCCTTAAGAAAAGAAAGACAGAAAAAAGCAGGCTGTCTTTATTAAGACAAATGCGGTGATATTTTTATTAAACTGGACTTTTAGGGAAACCAACAAACTGTAAACGGACCTTAAAAGGCAAACAGCCCGCAGATACACGCTGGATGCCGGAGTTGACTTTAACCTGAGTCCTTAGACTTTAATGATCCCTTTGCCACGGTTCATGAAACGTAAATGTTTATCATATTTAGTCTGATTGCTTTGGCCAGAGCTGAGAGCGAAGCCCGGAGACTAATTGGCTCAATTCAGCAGAGCTAATTGCGCTTTTGTTGAGCGCAAATTAGCTGCAGCCAATTATGAGCTTTATTTACACAGCGAGGCTATCGCAACGTGATCAGAAAACTTTCACTCTGATGTTTAATGTTGATCATTATTCTCGCTTGTGTTTAACGTTTAGGATAAATAACAGCGCCGAATTCCCGGCCTGCTAATTGGAAATCGTGTTATGAGCGTATATTGTGTTTTGATTTATTTATTAAATTTTTCTTTTACCTCAACATAATGGGACATAGTGGCAAAACCACGTGCGTACGATTACATTCAAAAGAAATATACAAATGAAAATATGTTTTTTAAAATTGTAGTTCTGTGCAATGTTGCAGTAAAAAACAAACAAAAAATAAATACAGATTGTTTTTTAGAATGTTTTCTTATTTAAAAATAAAATAAAATAAAAAGAAACACAATAAGCAATTTACATTTCAGTAACACTCGAGGTAAAACAATTTATACTACATGAGGTCATTTTATAGGATTAAACGTATTTTTTTCTAGTTCAGTCCTACAGCTTATTTGTCAGCGCGTAAAACAATCAGTAATCACATTTAAAAGAATGAATTTTTAATGAGATTTATTCTCAACTATGAAAATATAAGTGCGTAAACGATAACTGAAAAGAGAAACGTAGCTATAACTCTACCCCTGATGTAATTTATACGAGTTTTTATTCCCCACAAATGCGTTTCTGCCTTTATTTAACCCTCTTTTAGCCCTCAGTTCCACCGACAGAAAATACAGTCTGCACTTGAAGTTCCGTCGCTGCTTCTCTCCAGCGCCACAAAAGCGCAGATAAAACTTCACACCCCTTCAGCTACCGCAGACCTCGAGCCGATAAACGATCAAAAATCAGTCACAGGAGCTCACCATGTGCGTCGTCGCTGTGCTTCTCCTTCCTGCTCCCGCGGTGCCTCCTGATCATTAAGAGCAGCGCAGCAAGTGTCCGGACATCCAGCTCGGTGTGCAGAGGAGAGCTGAGCAGAAGGCAAACCTGCCGGGAGGGGGCAACGCACCGGGTAGGGGTGGGGGGACTGTGGGTGCAAATTAATGGGATAATCTGGGAGGTGTCTCTCCTAATAGCAACAAAACTGAGCCAAGAGCTCCCACCGAGGAGAGGAGTCACATCATTCTGTGCCAAACTGGCTCCAAGTGCCGAATGCGTAAAACCCCGATCCAAAGCTTTATTCTTTAAACACTTGTTTTACTGCTAAGTGTTCTGCTGGTATCAGCTTCAAATGTTTGGATAACATTTACTTTTCTTTTTTGTGGGAAAGTCCAGTGTTGACGCCCACCATTCTATGCTAACAACCTGTATATTTCCAGTTAATCACTGATTATATAAATAGTTATGTAAAAGGTTTTCTGCACCAGTGCATGCTTTCAGTAAATATCTTAAAATAATCAAAAGTTGTTTTGAAACAGGACGAAAGAGCATTTGATGTAAGAATAGAAATGGAAAGTAGCCACACAAACCCCCTCTGTGTGCACAAGTGCATTAAGCAGGGCATTTGTCGTGTTGTTGTGTGATTTGTTTACTGCAGATGAACTCCATAGGTTTTCTTTTTTCTCACTGTGGGAATATTTTTAGTCAAACGTAGCTTTTGATTTCTGGTTGCCTTCACTGGCTCAAAGAAACACCTTTTCTTCTTTGTTCTTCTTTCAGGAGCAGAACCTTTTTTGGAGTCTGATTTTATTTATAGGGCCTGCAGATAGAAGACACACTTCTTTGTTCTGTTGTCAGGTGAGGAGTTTAGTTCTTTTCTGACAACAGCTCCATCAGTTGCAGGCGTGTTAGTTACATTTGCACTGCTGTTTTAGTTGTGAGTTATGTGTTCGCATTTGTACTCTTTTATTTTGTTGGCCAGTTACTGAGTGCATTGGAGACTAAGATTTGACATCCAAAACATGAGATGAGTTTGCAAACGACACTTTAAATTAAACCAGAGATCAAAATATCTCAAATTAGCCCATTAGTAGCCAACTCCCATTTATCATACTTATGATACTCGTGCATTTTTTCATAATATGTTTGTGCTTTCTGTAGTTTATAGTTTTGTAGTGTTACGTCATGCAGCAGGAGACATGACACAGCTCCCTATAAATACAAACAGGTTGACCTTTGCCATTATTCCAGATTTTTTTTGTTTAGTAGAAAACTACAATTTTTAAGACTCAGCTCAGCATTTCATGGTTTGTTAAGGATTCCTTTTCTTTTCTCTTTTTTTGCACTGCATGGATTCTCCTCCTTCAGGTTTATTAGCATTGGCAGGTAAATTGAGGGGTGCAGACAAAGTTCAGTTGCAGTAGTCTTATCTCGTCATCCAGGCAAAGATCTCGCTATCCCCTTGGTGAAATAGGAAAAATAGCTGAAGTTAATTTGGTGGAGTGGATCGTTCTCAGATGTGAGGCAAAACTGATACAGATGGAAATATAGGAACGAGAAAGTGGAGGGAGGGAGGAGGGAAGACGCTTGATTGGAGAGGAGGAAACTTTCCCAGAGAAAGACATAAAACTGATTGATGACTTCCCTCGAGGAATGTTTCCCCAGGTGTGTTTTGTGTGTGTGTGTGTGTGTGTGTGTGTGTGCGTGTGTGTGTGTCTAGTTACAATGCACTTAAGAAATGCTATCCTTGGACACAGGACAAGTGCAATAAAGTAAACTGAGGAGTGAAATAGCACGTTAATGCGTCAATATTGCATTTTGGCAACATCAATACAAAGGCACATGAGATATCAGCGTGCTGAGGAGGAGGTACCCTTATAAAGAATAATTTGAAAAACGCAAATACTAATTGAGAGCAGAAATCACCCCAAACAGTGATATAAGAAAAAGCGTTTAACTGTGTAATAAAGTCCTAAGGAGGTCCTTGACAGGTGCTTTGCACTGCCAGATTGTTCACCCTGCAGCTAGTAGTGTTCTTAGAGACTCAAAGCATAATAAACAAAACACCACGGAGGTGCAATTTTAAAAGTCAACATTAACTCGCTGTAACAGAAAAGGGGCACATTTCACAATACATGGCTGTCCGTGTTTGATGGATTAGCAGTGTTTAAATATTTAAAGTACTACAATATGGCTCTGTAGCTTGGTTTAATGATCAACTAAGGGAAGGGGGGGGGGGGATTTCCAATATAGCGAAATTACATTAATTTTTGCCCCCCCGCCCCAGCTCTCGGCCACCTTTTGGTGCAACAGATGGGATGTTATATTATCCTGGAGAAAGATGCCCGTGTAGTAGAAACATCCAGGCCTAATGTGAGCCACCATCGGCTCCAGTTATGCCACGGGGAAGTGTTGTGTGGTCTAGACACGACCCTAATATCACAATCCACCTGACAGCTGGCGCAAATAAAGTGAACTTGCGCCTGAGCAGAGGCACACCCGGAGTCCATGTCATCAGTCAGAGCCCACAGAAAACTGCAGATGTGGGGCCGAACATTCACTGTTATCTGGGTTTCAACACAGAATTAATAAAAAGATTTACCGCAGAGGTCCAAGAAAAAATAAATAAATAAAAGCAAAAATCAGTGTAAATACCACATGTGGGAAATAATGACTCAAAGACTGAAAGCAATTAAAGCTTAACCCATAAGAGCTCGGACCCATTTTTACTGTGAGGAAAACTATGGGAGAGTCAGTTTTGAAACTTTAACAGAAACTTCTCAGTGTGTAAAGAGGCAGTGACACCTGTGTCACCGTGGGTTCTTATGTATTTAACTGAGATCAGCTGAATCTTTTTTTTCTCCTCTACATATGATTAATGAGGTGACAACAAATAAAACTAGAGAACTATTAATGATCTTGGACAAAAAGAAAAACATGCATTTGAGGAGATTTTTGACTCAGTCCAAAGAAAACATTAAAAAAAAAAGTCAGCGGTGTACCTCAAGGTTCAATTTCGGGTCCCTTAAAGTTGCTTTGTACTGTGTGTATTATTGATCCCACTAAATGCAGGTGTAAAAACACCTTTAGAGCCTCTCTTTTAAAAACAAACAAACAAAATTTTCTCCACCGGGATGTACATAATAATTTAAATGTTATGGTATAATTCTGCATTTAAATGAAGACGTTTCTTTTTTAAGTGGCTAAAGCCTAGCAAATTATAGACAGATTAGCCATTAGCTCTGTAGAATTTAACCATGATGTTATTATAAATGACTTAAAAGAGGGGGGGGGGGGGGGGGGGGAAAGCATATAAAAAACTAAGAGTCAATTTTAGATCCATATTTCCTTTTAGATCTTTCTTCTGTTGACAAAAATATTAGGGGTCAACGTACTAAATATGCAGTAACTTCAGCTCATTGCTGCTAATTCATCACCATAGCAGCATCTTCTGCAAGAAAAACTTTGCATACTACTTGGGAAAACCAAGGTTCAGAGGCTGTAAGAAGATCCTCTGTAAACATTGAGATGTGTCTCATCTGTTCCAGAGATCGACCCCCTCCGT
The DNA here is from genome assembly GCF_057382185.1 of Mchenga conophoros. Lineage (NCBI taxonomy): Eukaryota > Metazoa > Chordata > Actinopteri > Cichliformes > Cichlidae > Mchenga > Mchenga conophoros. Next base: position 68,702,472 of record NC_140528.1, read on the forward strand.
CATCTGAACAGATCCTCGGGGAGATCGTTTTTCTTTCCCTCTGACCTCCGCTCTAGTCCATAGAGGGAATAAACAATGGGCACGCTTTTTGGTATAAGCCTCATCGGGATTCTCTTTTGTATATTCACCCAGAAGATGGCAGTCATTTTGGATTTTAAAAAATTTCTATGTTCTACAAATATGTACACAAATCATTATTTCCTAAGTAATGCAATATGATTCTTTTTGTTATCTTTAAGGAGGAAAAAACAAAATAAACTTTATTGAATGCTTTGGCTCTGAAACATGCTTGGTATAAAGAACAGAGTGTAAAATTATCCTGGTTGCCATGAATCCAAATGCAGTGTTTTGTTTTTCCAGAGTTTTCCTCACTTTGTCTCTGGCACGAGTGCTAACGGGTGCTGTTTGCTGACGGGGAGCAGGCTGTTGTTCTGGAAAACAAACAAAAAACAAATCAATTACCCTGTTTAGTTCAAGTACAGGCGGTGTGGAATTTAGAAGAAAGGATTTTTGCTCAGCACCTTTTCCTGACAGCAGCAACATGTTCACCCTTAAATCTCTGTCGCTCTGTCTCTCGTTTCCAGCCACATCATGGTGGCCTTCTGTTGTATTTAAACTGCTTGTTAAAATACTTTTATCATTGTGGTTGATTAAGATTTCCAAAATTAAGAGTGACCTACATCTCGCTTTAGCTCACATATCAAATATTTATCCACTACGCACCTTGCCAAAGCAAACAAAGAAGGTTTCTAGATCCTTTCAGAGAGGAAAACAATCAGAGGAAATGAAACACGAGGAAAAGGAAACAAACCGAAGGCTTTGTTCACAAAAAAATTATTAAAAATGGACGTTTCAACACAATATCAAACACTGACAAGCAGCTTGTGTAATATGATAAAAACATTGTGTATATTTTTGTCATAGGGGTTTTCATCATCAGAGGAAGTTGCCTGTAATACAATTTCAAGCGTGATGTTGACAAATGTGGATATTTCTAAAATATCGTTACAAGGCTGGCAAACACATTTAAAGTTTTAATTTGAATGATCTCACCAGCCTCATTGTGCAAGGCGCACCTTATAAGGTATCTTCTTTAAACATCTGTGACACCTTTGGGCACAGGGCCCACAGACTGTAGCAGTTTCCAAATAGTGGCATGATAATCACTATTAATCACTCTTTAAAGTTTTGCACATTTTTGTAACTTTCCTTTTTGCCTGGAAACTCTGTGGAAGCTTCCAGACAGGTTACCAGGCTCTATGGATTAAATAAAAGTGAACACACACTTGATATTTCAAATGCACCTGCAGGTGTAGTCTGCAAATAAATAAATATAAATAAAATAAAAGGTCAGCAATGCAGCCTCTATACAGATGGCTACATGAATGCTTTAAAAAAAAAAAACAGTTCAATGACACTAGCCTGTAATTTAAAAAAAAAATGTTAGCATTTTTAAAATTATCTTCTTCGGTACAGGTATTTGAGATTGATGTAGGCCTTCTCTGGAAGAAATACGATTGGTCCCAAAGTGGTTATCTCTGCAAGAACAAAACATCCGAGTGAATCTTCTGCTGATCCTGTGACTTACAAGCTGTCTGCTTTTAAAATTCTGTCCAAATCACAGCAGAAGCAGCGGTTTGTCTGGGCTGTGTTGCTCCTCAGCGCCATCTCGTGGCTGGACTTGGCAGTAGCTGTCTAAATCGTGTTGTCAGTGCTGGGACAACTCATAGAGTTGATCGTCGCCATCCTCTGATCTCCATTTGAAAAAAAAAAGTTTGCATCAGGCATTTTTCAGTGGTTTAATTTGAACTTGGAAACACTGACCTTTAACTTTTTTCTTTCTTTCCTTCTTCTTTGTTTTAGTTTTTTAAGAAAAGGACTTTTTTCATTGGGATCTTCCTTGAACTGCGCCCAGCTTCCAGGTAACACGTGATACCTACAGGGAGTGCAGAATTATTAGGCAAATGAGTATTTTGTCCACATCATCCTCTTCATGCATGTTGTCTTACTCCAAGCTGTATAGGCTCGAAGCCTACTACCAATTAAGCATATTAGGTGATGTGCATCTCTGTAATGAGAAGGGGTGTGGTCTAATGACATGAACACCCTATATCAGGTGTGCATAATTATTAGGCAACGTCCTTTCCTTTGGCAAAATGGGTCAAAAGAAGGACTTGACAGGCTCAGAAAAGTCAAAAATAGTGAGATATCTTGCAGAGGGATGCAGCAGTCTCAAAATTGCAAAGCTTCTGAAGCGTGATCATCGAACAATCAAGCGTTTCATTCAAAATAGTCAACAGGGTCGCAAGAAGCGTGTGGAAAAACCAAGGCGCAAAATAACTGCCCATGAACTGAGAAAAGTCAAGCGTGCAGCTGCCAAGATGCCACTTGCCACCAGTTTGGCCATATTTCAGAGCTGCAACATCACTGGAGTGCCCAAAAGCACAAGGTGTGCAATACTCAGAGACATGGCCAAGGTAAGAAAGGCTGAAAGACGACCACCACTGAACAAGACACACAAGCTGAAACGTCAAGACTGGGCCAAGAAATATCTCAAGACTGGTTTTTCTAAGGTTTTATGGACTGATGGAATGAGAGAGTCTTGATGGGCCAGATGGATGGGCCCGTGGCTGGATTGGTAAAGGGCAGAGAGCTCCAGTCCGACTCAGACGCCAGCAAGGTGGAGGTGGAGTACTGGTTTGGGCTGGTATCATCAAAGATGAGCTTGTGGGGCCTTTTTGGGTTGAGGATGGAGTCAAGCTCAACTCCCAGTCCTACTGCCAGTTTCTGGAAGACACCTTCTTCAAGCAGTGGTACAGGAAGAAGTCTGCATCCTTCAAGAAAAACATGATTTTCATGCAGGACAATGCTCCATCACACGCGTCCAAGTACTCCACAGCGTGGCTGGCAAGAAAGGGTATAAAAGAAGAAAAACTAATGACATGGCCACCTTGTTCACCTGATCTGAACCCCATTGAGAACAAGTGGTCCATCATCAAATGTGAGATTTACAAGGAGGGAAAACAGTACACCTCTCTGAACAGTGTCTGGGAGGCTGTGGTTGCTGCTGCACGCAATGCTGATGGTGAACAGATCAAAACACTGACAGAATCCATGGATGGCAGGCTTTTGAGTGTCCTTGCAAAGAAAGGTGGCTATATTGGTCGCTGATTTGTTTTTGTTTTGTTTTTGAATGTCAGAAATGTATATTTGTGAATGTGGAGATGTTATATTGGTTTCACTGGTAAAAATAAATAATTGAAATGGGTATATATTTGTTTTTTGTTAAGTTGCCTAATAATTATGCACAGTAATAGTCACCTGCACACACAGATATCCCCCTAAAATAGCTAAAACTAAAAACAAACTAAAAACTACTTCCAAAAACATTCAGCTTTGATATTAATGAGTTTTTTGGGTTCATTGAGAACATGGTTGTTGTTCAATAATAAAATTATTCCTCAAAAATACAACTTTCCTAATAATTCTGCACTCCCTGTATAGAACCCATGCTGGGGGATATGCTCCCTCCTTGTAGGCATTCAAAAGTTGGGTATTTCAGTACTAACAGTGCTCCTGGGGTTCTGATGGAAAAGGAAAGGTACAAGCTGAATCTGGAAGAGTTTGTTCTGAACTTGGGGCAGGAAACAAGATCTGGAGCTGCTCAGCTGGGAGTCTGTGAAACATCTGCAAAGAACAGACAAAACCTTTATCAGATTTACCTTCTGCCCTCAGCTTTTATTAGCATTTTGGAATAATGGGATGCAGGAACTGGAAAGCAATATGTTCAAAGGAAGTTGCTTTCATTTGGAGAATTAAGTGGAGGAACTACTGTGGACATTAAAGACTCACCCCTGGTGGTCTATGGTGGGATAGCTGGGGTAAGAATTCACATTGGGGTCAGAGTGGCCACACAGCTGCTCGCGTACAGCTCTGAGAGGAAGAGGATGATGAGGTCTCAATGTTGACTGCTTCAGCCAAGAAGTAAACAGATGTCTGTCGCTCACTGTTCCAATCATCTGATGAGGGATGAGCTGCAGATTTAATCAGCTTTCAACTTTTGGAACAAAAAAATGTTTCCTTGAATGTCTACATGAAGAGAAAATCTGTTTCTATTGCATTGTTTTATTTATAGCTCGGATTTCAAATCAGAATTTAAGGAACAGTTATATCAAGTAATAAAGGTCAAAAGTCGTTCTTTATGGAGGACCCAGCATGCCAAAATTACAAACAAATAAATAAGAAGGAATAAAGGGAATATTCATAAAATGTTATAAACAGGTATTTCAATGCGCTCCTACATTTGTTTATTTTTGTGCTAATACTCCAATGTACATTCACCAGCCACTTTATTAGGTACACCTTGCCATTATTCATCTGGACCTCTTTTACTTTCAGATCTGTTCAGCTTTTTGTTTCATTCAGAGAATGTAACAAAATAGCTGGACACAAAAGCATTTTGTGTTTAAGACTTCTGTTCCAGTCTAACTGTTTACATTGAAAAATGATTTTGTTTTAGCTCAGAGAAGTCATATTTTTCTTGTCTTGATGCTCCAAATGTTTTCAGTTGGTGAAAGGTCTGGACTGGAGGCAGGCCAGTTCAACACCTGCACTCTGCTACTATGAAGCCATGCTGTTGTGATAGACACGGTATGCAATTTATCAATGTCTTGCTGAAATATGCAAAGCCTTCCCTGACAAATGACATCTGGGTGGGAGCACATGTTGCATGGAAAGGTGTATATATTTTTCAGCATTGATGATGATTTTCCAGATGTGCTAGCTGCCATCTCTATAAGCACAAATGAACCGCACCTTTATACCATCAGAGATTAAGGTTTTTGAGTGCTGATGACAAGCTCCTTTTTATTCCAGGCCGTGGTGTTTTCCAAAAATAATTTAAAATCTTGATTCTTCTGACCACAGAACAGTTTTCCATTTTGACTCAGTGCGTTTTAAATGAGCTTTGACCCAGAAAACACAGCACTGTTTCTGGATTGTCTAAGGAGCTTGGAAAGAAAAGCGTCTGGACTTGTTTAAGTTACTTGAAGACGTTTCACCTCTCATCCGAGAAGCTTCTTCAGTTCTAAGGTCAAATGGTGGAGAGTCCCAGATATAAGCCTAGTGGGAGTTTCCCCCCACAGAGGGACAAAAGGACCCCCTGATGATCCTCTAATCGCCTGAGCCAAGGTGTGGAACTGGGCGTGGGTCCCAATCAGCCAGAGTTTCGGGTGTGTTCATTGTGAAACCTGGCCCCACCTTATCATGCGAATTCCTGAGATCAGATGGCCCAGGATGTGAGTGGGCGTTAAGGCGCCTGGGAAGGGATCTCAAAACTGGATTATAGATGGCAGAGAGTTGGTGTCGTAAACCCCCGCCTCTGTTCAAAGATGGTCGCTCACAGTGGACATAGATGGCTTCTTTCACTCCTCTTTCAAACCATCTGTCCTCTCTGTCCAAAATGTGAACATTGGCATCCTCAAAAGAGTGTCCTTTATCCTTAAGATGCAGATGGACTGCTGAGTCTTGTCCTGTGGAGGTGGCTCTTCTGTGTTGTGCCATGCGCTTGTGAAGTGGCTGTTTGGTCTCTCTCTTTGCTGACAGCAAAGAGGCACAGAAAAGAAGATCAGACACCAGCGAGGGAGGATAAGAAGGACAGACGCAACAACATTGTCATCCCCTATGTAGCCGGTGTATCAGGAAGACTCAGAGTTTTCTCCAAGCATGATATCCCAGTGTATTTCAGACCCAGCAAGACGCTCAGACAGAAACTGGTTCACCCGAAAGACAAAACGCCAAAACACAAACTTAACAATGTGGTGTATGCTGTACAGTGCAGCGAGGAATGCCCAGACCTCTACATTGGAGAGACCAAACAGCCACTTCACAAGCGCATGGCACAACACAGAAGAGCCACCTCCACAGGACAAGACTCAGCAGTCCATCTGCATCTTAAGGATAAAGGACACTCTTTCGAGGATGCCAATGTTCACATTTTGGACAGAGAGGACAGATGGTTTGAAAGAGGAGTGAAAGAAGAAGAAAGGTATTGTTGATCTTTGTGTGGTAATCCGTTGTGTTCAGGACCACGGTGCATCTTCCCTTATCAGCTGGTAATATAGTGATGTTGTGGTCTTTGCTTAGGAAAGCAACGGCCTTCTTTTCCTGTATTGTGAGGTTAGACGGCGGGACTTTGGCACTGGAGAGGGTGGCTGAGAGTTTCATCCTGATTTGCTCTGCTTCTGTCTGTGATAATTTATTAATCCGTATGGTGGTTTCTGTAGCTGTGATGAGGTCCACTATGGGCAACTGTTGCGGAGAAATGGCAAAATTGAGTCCTTTGGCTCAGCGGTCTCCAACCTTTTTTGCGCCACGGACCGGTTTATGCCCGACAATATTTTCACGGACCGGCCTTTAAGGTGTCGCGGATAAATGCAACAAAATAAAACTAGTACCGGTACCGAAAAAAAAGAAGATTTATTCATAACACACGTGAAAAGACCCAGGAAAACCAAGTTAATGATAAAAACGATAACAAAATAACGCTGAAAACCCTGAAAACCATACATTTCACACCTGAGCCTCAACTCTCGCGGCCCGGTACCAAACGACTCACGGACCGGTACCGGTCCGAGGCCCGGGGATTGGGGACCGCTGCTTTGGCTAATACTCTCTTTTCAGGTTCAGTGAGATTCCGGTCTGAAAGGTTCTTCACCCATTTTTCCTGACTCAGAAGTCCCACTGGGTTTAAATCTGGGACTCTCCACCATTTGACCTTAGAACTGAAGAAGCTTCTCGGATGAGAGGTGAAACGTCTTCAAGCAACTTAAACAAGTCCAGATGCTTTTCTTTCCAAGCTCCTTAGACTACGATGACCTGGATGACTGAGAACCTTCACAGCCATATTTCTGGATTGTGTTCACTTATGGCTTATTCTTTGCATTATAGCGCTTTAACCTGCCTTTGTGGATGACGCTGTCAACTATGTTCACACACAATGATTTCTATAAGCATTTCTGAGTCCATGGCAGAATCATACCTGTTTTTAATGCCATGGTGTCAAATGGACATTTTACTCATCAGTCCAGTTTTTGGAATTTGGGTTATATCGTCAGTTTTTAATGGATCAGCGACACAATAAAAGCTCTTAAGACTTTTATGTTTGTGTAAATTATCATTTCTGTTCACACTGGACAGAAACAGTGTGAACAGTGCCACCAGGTGAGGCGGGAGCAAGTTGATAAAAAGCACAACACTCTCAGCACTATCAAGAGAACCCACTAGGTGGCAGCATTAAGCAGCTACATTCAGGCTTTGTGAGGTTTTGTTGAGCCCTGAAGAGCTGAAGTTGGACAACAGCACAGCTTTGTGTGAACCACAACTGTTCTCACACAGTCAGCAGAAATTGTGGTAGTCTCCATTCTCAGACACCTTGGCAGTGTAGTGATCCTGCAGGTGAGCCAGTGTGCAAGAAAGCAGTTTTTATTAGAATCTTAATGCTGTCCTCATAACATTTCACCACAGAGACCTGGATCTTGTTTTATTTATCTGCAGTTATAACTTCAACCGGATCTCCAAAGTGGGAGTTTGGCCTGTTTGCCTGCCAGCTGTGTGAGGAAGAGAGGGCAGCTTTGATAAGTGTAACACTTAACAGCTATATCTCCTGGGTCTAGGTGCGGTTTCCCCCTCTGGGGACGAGGGAACCTGAACCTGGGGTGTAAAGTATGTTTGGGGAGTATGATTGTGTGTTCAGTGTCCATTTGTGTCTGTCTTCAAGTTGGGTGAGTGCTGACTATTTTTATATGCGTGCATGAGGGTGGAAATGCACATCTGTGTCTATATGTCAGGTGGGGTCTTAGACTCCACCTCTTTGGGAACATCTCAGGCCCTCCAAAATATGGAGGCCTATCTCCCCTCACCACACTCCCTGCTGGTGGCTGATGCCCTCAGGCGTTGTTGGTTCTTGGTGTCCGGGGCTGGGCGCGCAGGTATGTTCTGGCTCACTCCCGGTGGCTGCTTGGGGGGGACTGGCGGCCGTAGCTCAGTCTGGCCTCTTCTATGGGGTGGGGGGGGCCCTCGGCTGGGTTCACTCTTCCAGCCCCCTCTGGCTTCTGCTCTGAGGCTGCTGGGTGACCCCTGCTCTGGGGCTCTCCTCAGCTCTTCCCAGGAGGGTGGCACGGATGCCCCTCGCACTCTGGGGCCTTTGGATGTCTGGGTCCTGGATCTTCTCCATGCAGGCTTCATGCCCTGGAGGACAGGGCTATGGCTCCCTACACCCTCTAGCAGATTGTTACATGGAGAAACATTTTAATTAAAGTGCGCTCATCCACACAGGTGTACACACGGGTGTTCCCTGTTCATAGACAAACCACACCTTTCTTGGTTGCTACCTCAAAGAACATTGAGTGCTGTCGGTCCTGAGTGCTGCACAACATTCAATGTTATTGCATTAATGTCAACTTTAATGCGATGGTGTTGTGTTCATTATGCTGCTCTTTTTTGCTCGTTCCCCCCCCAAACAGGTGAATTTTCAACAGGAGATTTTTCTTCTTTTTAAATAGCCTTTCTGTTTTAAAAAAAAAAAAAAAAAAAAAAAAAAAAAAAAAAAAACTTGGCAGTTATTAATCTAGTCAGATCATACAGAAACGAGATGAAATAAACAAAGATGTGTATTTCATGAGTGATTTTGTACAGAGGCACTATAAAAGTAGTATTTTATTAAACATGAAAAAAAACTGTACATACTGCACTTCAAGTCTGCAATTAGGGATACAACAATACTGATATGTACCATGACTGTGGCAAAGGGAGAAGTCACATGATGATCTAACATTCAAATATTAAAGATAAAGGTTTAAAACCTCACAGGGAGCGCTGTAACAGTTCAGAAAGGCCACACATACAAAATAATGGAAGACGTTTAGGGTTAAATCCTATAAAGTGTCATGTTGCACGTGTTCATCGTAAAGCTATATATCTAAGTGTAACTTTTACTGAATATTTGAAACCCTCTCAAACGATTTCAGCTTCTGTCCACCAGTTTGCAGTTAGAAAAACTTGTAACTGAGGTGTAGTGTTGTCTTCTTTGTTCCCCTTGTCTTCTTCAAAGCTCCCCGGCATCATGAATCTTTCCCTCTTCTACCTCCTCCTCCACACTTGTCTCCTCCTCAGCTCCTTCTTTGTCCCCCATGTCTCCTTTCCACACCTCCTTTAGACATTCTGAGGGAAGGAGAGAAAGAAAACACAGGGCTGTGTGGTTTCAGTTCACATTTCAGTCACTTTACATGCAAACAAACATTCTCCGATAGCTGTGGTTAAAAATAAATAAAAATAATAAATGCACAGCATCATCCATGCTTACAGTTGGAGGACTTTGTGCAAGCATGTCTGAGTAAATCTCTCCCTCTTTGTAGCCAAATATCTACAAATGGACACAAACACTAACAAATGTCCAAACCGCAGGGCGAGCAGCAGGACTCCCTTACAGAAAAGGGCAGACATCAGTGATAACAGGATTAGCAATAATTCAGTGAGACACAGCATCAAAGATGAGTTTGGGTGCAGGTGGTTTGCAAAGTGGCTTGCAGGTAACCAAATGAAAACAGAATTGGCTCTTTGCATGTACTCACACCACAGTTCCAGTTTATCCTAGAATCTGACGTCCTCTCTTTTGCTCACATACACACTTTAAAAATGTTGTATTGTATAAATTTTGTGATTTGACTTCAGGGCCTGTTTGAATTAACCCTGGTTAACCCTCGATTCAATTTACAAAACAGAGGAAATGAGAAGTTCTTATTTTCTCTGTTGCTTTTCCTGGTATATGAATGTAATCATTTTGGCAGGGTGTTTACATTCTCAACAAAGTGCGACTTAAAATGTAAATATCATCTGCCAACCAGTAACTTGTTTTGGCACCATGCATCTCCCACCTTGCTCTGATGTCTCGAGGACGTGGTTCTCACAGAGGAAATTCTCCAGCCTCTGGTCCTGATGATGGAAGTACCAGTTCTCCACCACATCCTCATACTGCTCCAGCATCGTCTCACACTAACACACACCAAGAAATTAATATCAATTAATTTAAGTGTACACTACATTAAACACATTTCCTCTTGGTTTCCATAGCAGCACCTGCATAATGCCCACCACAATATAGTGTAATATGACGAAATGATTACATATACAGTGTCATCAAATAACTTATGCACTTTACAAAATGTGGAGCAAAACGTGCACACACACACACACACACACACACACACACACACACACACACACACACACACACACACCTGTTTTTTCATGTCTGTCACCTCCACGGAGGGCTCGTCCCACAGCTCGTACGGCATCCCCAAGTCCACTTGAACCCCTTTGTGTACCAGATTCTTCAGGGTCGTCATGGTCTGACTGGAGCCCTGCAGACACACAAACGAGCTAAATGTCAGTCTGACACACAAACTGAAGCAATAAGGACCACGTGACCAACTTTTTAATGCACAACTATTAAAAAAACTGTTAGATTACCTTAGCATATCTCAGGCTGCCAGGCCTCTCTGCATGAACATTATACTCCAGGATGCGCTCGCATATGTTGTCTACAGCCTCAGTCAGCCGAGTTTCCCTGCATTCAAACACACGGGGTTAACTACTGGTCTCACAGTCAGACACAGGTCACAGCCTGCAGTACAGCTCAAACATGCCACAAAGAAATCCCAGCTTCAAATAAGTTGCATGTCCTCATTCAGAGATACCTACGAGGTGTTGTATTTGATCTTTTTCCTTCTTTTGCCGGTGCCCAACACTTCTCCGACCTCCAAGACTTCACGGGAGCGAGCGGTTTTCTCCAGAGCGTCCTGCAGCTCGACTGTCAGAAACTTACACACTGACCGAGATCAGAAGTCACACGTTAACAAGAAGTTTGGTAACTGTGGGCAGGTCCAAGAATAGCTGCTGGTGCTAGTTTCTGCTCCTACCTTCGCATTTATTCGGCAGCCTCTCGTTTTCTTCCGCCGAAATAAAGCCGCAGAGCCAAAACAAAGACACAACGGCAAATTTCATTGCAACGGTTCGCTTTAAAACCTGCGGGAAAAGTCAAACTACCACGAGCTTAAAGGCACAGGAGCCACATCGGCGTATTTGACGGCGAATTTAAACTGCGCGTGCGTAGTACGTCATAACAGACGTAACTAGTCGATGCATGATGCTGCGATGTCAGGGAAGATAGTCTATCCACAAACGTTAAAGAGCTCAGTTTTGAGTTCAGTTCTTTACTAATAAATGTATAAGCTCTTAGAATCAACGTCACTTATTATTCTTTTAATAACTTTAGTTTAATGTATTTATTTTTTAACATTAGTGTATTTATTAGTATTTTTTTAAAAGGGTCCCACTCCTAAAAACAGAAAAGTGGTGGCTCTGAAGGAAAAACGGGTTCCAAACCACTTCCAGCAACATGTGGCTAATAAAGTGGACAGTAACTGTATATAGAAATGGCAGAAATATTTACAATATAATGCACATAGATATATTAACATGAAATAAAAGGATTATGCATATTGTCTCTAAACATATTATTTAAATAAAATGATCATAACCATGTAGACACATGATTAACAATCATATCCAAAAAGTGAAATATGTGAAAATGAATTTACCGTATGTTTTTATGTGACATAAAGAATTTTTTAAGTCAAAACAATTGAATGAAACTACTGAAGTTTCAGTATGTTGCCAGGTCGCATGGATGTTATACATCATCAGCAAGTGTATTTCTAAAAATATAGAGTTTAACAAGTGGATACAGTATTTCATATTGTGTACAGTAGTGTACACAATATAAAATCTAGATAGACAATTACACAGATGGTCAGACTAAACAGAAGAATAATTTAAGCACAATCTGTTCTTTGTTTTTTGTTTTTTAATATATCAGTAGCTTGTCAGTTTTCACTCTGCTCCTCAATGTGTTCCTTAAAAAGCTGCTGCTGCTGCTGCTGCTGCTGCTGCTGCAGGGTGTTATTATTGTATATGAATGCGGGATTATTGGCCTGGTGTTCAGCAGTGAAGTAGTTAACATAGGAGCGCTAGTCTCTTGGTTTCTCAGGTGTCAGGAGCAGCACACTCGACAGCAACAGATCAACAGATACTCCAGCAGACTGTGCGGGAGAAGATAGAGAGGAGAAGAAAGAGGAGAAGAGACTACACAGATAAGACAGAAAAAGAGAAGCGAGGGAGTCACAGGCCATGTTCAAGTGAGGAGAGAAAAGAGAAGATATGAGACTCGAGGAGAAGAGGACAGAATGTGCACAGTCACCAAACAGAAAAGCTGAGGCAGCAGTAAGTGATATGAGCGCAGATATACAAACACACAACCTTAGGAAACACATTTGTTGATGTTCTTCAGATGATGTCAGAGGATAAACTGTTCGTCTTGAATGTCTGAACCTTGAGTCACTGCAGTAACTGTGTGAGGATTTCCAAGTCTCTAATTGTGTTATTACACCTGGTGTGGCGGCTGTCTGTCTATTGTCTGAGTGAAGGGAGATAAAGTTACACACACACACACACACACACACACACACACACACACACACACACACACACGCTCATGCATTAGCTCTAAAAACTGCACACACAGTCATGGTGTGAGGAGTTGTGTTTCACGTTCAATTTTTTTTCATCCAGGTCCAATGGCACAAATATGACACCGAGTTAATTACCTGGTGGAGATGTAGCAAACACTCCTGACACATTCAGAGGAAGGGACAACATTAACTGCTGCTGACTCTGGGATAAGGAAGAGGAAAAAGTGGACACATGTTGGCTGTTTTTGTTGTTGTTTTTGGGTTTTTTTTTAATTATCCTCAAAAAAATGAGGATGACTAAATGACTAAGGGAATCCACTGACGGGGCTCAGCACAAAGGTCCATCTTAGGAAGCAAGTGGATAAACTTCCAGACTTGAAGGTAAAATATATGTTTATAGAGCCATGGCAACAATGTAGGTCTACTTTTCAAATTTACTAAATGACAATATTAAGAATTGTAATTTAATAAAAACTTAAAGTCGATGCACTACGAACACTAAAAAGTGAGTACTGGAAAGGTGATCTGCCAAACTAATGCACTAACCAAGCAAACTATTGTAGGAAAAATCATTTACTAAGCAATTAAAGTCTCATGAAGTCCAAAAAGCAGACCCTAAAGTTGGAGTTTTTATTGGGAACTTTTAAGGAAAGAGAAAATTATATACATTTGTAAATTTATCTTAAATACTTTGTGTTGAATGACTAGTGATATCTCGTTATTATCTTAGTTGATTACCTAAAGTGAGCTTATACATAAAACACTATAAACAGAGGATCTGATCAGCAACTATGATTTTTATTAACCTAAGATTGTTTTAAACTATATGAAAAATTTGAAATTAAAAATGGATTTCAAAAGTTACTACAAATCTGACTTTGAACCCTTTTCAGTTTATTAATCATTCCTGAATGATTAATTATTCAAATACAAGAACTTTGATTTGATGCTCACTGGGAGCAAATGATGATTTGTTTTGTGTGTGTTAGGATACTTTTTATAAAGTGTTGCATAAATGAAAAAGGGTCATTTTAGTCGATTACTAGGTGGTTGCTAGGCAACGTAATGACACGTTGATATCGGAAAAATATAAAAACATTCATTGACCTAAGATGTATTTTTGTGCCAGATAGGGTTGGAGTTCACAATCAGTGAAACAAATAAACACACAGCAAGACAAAGATTTCATTCACTATAATAAAATTAATTATTCCTCGTAGTGAATTTGGTTTTCAGTATAACAAAAATAGACTCAGATCAGGCTCATCCAAAGTAACAACCATCTGTTTAAAGAGTCAAAGTACTGCACAACAACAAAACAAACATGTAGCACCTGCAGATAAATTCATAGAAATGTTACTAAAAGTACTCAATCTATTGGTGAGAGAAGGCAACATCACCAAAATCGGCATCTAATCCAAAAGCATCAAGGAAAAGACATTCATCAATTCCTGCAGCTTGATGTCGTAAAAATGTGTGTTTATAGATTTTCCTTCTCATTTGGTACGTCTGTGAAAAGATTGTATGAGAAAAAAAGCCATAAAATAGATTTCACCAAAAAGTGATAACGCTGACCTCCTGGCACACTCTCTCTGGCACTGAATCATTCTGCTACACAAACAGTTAAAGTTCAACTATGCTCATACTGCTGACTCCTGCCTGAGTTCATATCACTGATGACGAAAACAGTGCTCTTACTTTACTGCTGTCCTCACCCTGTGGCCCCAAAATACACACTGACCCCACAGAACACCCCCAGCTACCTCTGCCATGAGCTACATACCCCTTTAGATTCAGTTCAATTAGTTCAATGTTATGTAGCCTGCATATTAATACTTACACAGTAGTTACTGTGTGCTTACTCAGTACTTGGATGTTATACTTGCATCATCAGGACTTTCAACAAAAACTTAAAACATGCTCCATTAGGTGGTTTTATGTACATTTTAAATTAATACACTTTGTGAATTTCAATGAACTTTTATCAATAAGTTAAACGATGACAGTGTTTGAAATTTTACTTTGACATTTTGGTTAAGTGGGAATTATATGAACTGTGGGGTTCACCTTAATGGGACTGCACAGAAAAGTCTCTAGGCAGGTTGCAGCCGGTCAGTGTGATGTGATACTGTTTGTAATGTTTAGTTGGGCAAAACAAATAATAATATTAAGTGAAGTAGTGTGAAAGATCTCAACTGTCATTGAAACAGCAAAGTCATTGGCATCTATCAGTCTGGAAGGTATTACAAAGCCATTTCTAAGGCTTTGAGTCTCCGGTGAACCACGGTGAGAGCCATCATCCAAAAAGGAAGAAAACTTGGAACAGTGTGAACCTTCCCAGGAGGGGCCGGCCTGCCAAAATTAACAGAAGAGGGCATTAACAACTCATCCAGCTCACAAAAGAACCCAGAACAGCATCTAAAGAACTGCTTGTCTCACATTTACCAAAAAACATTTTGATCATCAATTCAATAAAATTTTGTTTATAAAACACCAGATCACAGCATCAGTTGCCTCAAAGTACTTTATATTGTAAAAATCCTACAATAATACAAAGGAAACAGAGTAAACCCCAACAACCATATGATTCTCCAGTGAGCATGCTGCGAGCGTATCACCACACTACTTTAGCAGTGCATAGCTCCAGTTTCTTACAGTATGTTCTCTGACCCTCTCTCCCCTTTCTCATCTGCTTTCCACCTTCCTTTAAGGCCTCTGAGGCCCAACCAGGATGCCAGAACGAGTGTATGACTTCCAGGGCCAGAGTTTTCACAAGCTGCGGCGGGCCTGCCTCCGTCGAGGAGCGCTCTTCAAGGATCCTCTATTCCCCGCCACAGACCAGTCCCTCTTTTACAAGAGACAGCCTCCACCGGGTCTGACCTGGAAGAGGCCGAGGGTGAGTTAGACGTGGAGTGTAAAATTGAAATTCTTTTGTTTTTTAACTTGAAATACATCTCCACTCCTCCCACATCTAAACCGAGTTGCTGCCTCCACATGTTGCATTTCAGCAGATTGGGTTAATTAAAGCACTTTCTCTTAAAGGACAGGCGTCATGTCAGCTGGTGAAACCTTAGCCCTCAGGGAGCAAGTTGATGACGGACCGCTGTGTTAGTGGGATTGTGGGTGTGTACAGTTGAGTATAGAAAAAGCACAAGCCAATGTAAATAGCATGGGTGTTTTTAGCACACTGTTGTGATGGGTACAGCTGTCTAAGTATAGGTTTTTAATGTGGCCACAGAGAGCTAAGGGTGTGGTAATACACTTGAATTAAACCAGTGAAATGTTAAGGTGAATCGAGGTTGAAGGGATTGTTGTTTAGTGTGGATATTTATCAGACATTTGATGGTCCAGTAACTTTATGATTACAGAGTTTTATACCCGTCTGATGTGTCTTAATTTTCAGGACACTGATCCTCACTGTGCTCTGCTGAGGAAAATCGGTTTAATCCAAACAGTGAAACATGTGAAAGGATCAGAAAGCCCCGGGTATTTCCCATCGGGGTCATTAGTTCAAGGAGTTCATTCAAAGCCAGGCCTTTAGTGCTCTTAATGTGAAACCCTGCTGACGATTAATTTGTTGACTCAGAGCTGGAGAGAAAGGGTTAAAGGTATTGCGGTCCTAATGCACTACTCGGGTATTTTAAGCATGTATCAACACAGATGATAAGGTGTCACCTGTCGCTTCACCCTGCTGGCACACAAACACAAACACACCCTAACTTCCCATTTGCTATCAAAACTATCCAGTTCATAATTTCAGTGGTCTTATCTGAAGCTTGTTACGAACATGATAGCGTCGTAAAGAAGGTTTATTTCTTGTCTAGTGTTACAACCGAAGAAGTTATGGCCACCCAGAGTGTATCTTTCTGCGTGTGTGTGAGTGCAGCGACACTTCTACAGTTACCTGACCCTGTCCAAAGTGAGAGCAGAAGGTCTACACACACATTATCTGTCTCCTCAGCAGTGCTTGGACACCCTGACTGAATCAGCCCGCAGGCCCCATAAAACTCTGTGACGATACGAGCTGCTGAAGTCATTAATGGCAGTGCTTGCTCCACTTAACTGTGTCGTTTAAAGCTGCTTCATGAAACAACCTGCTTTTAGAGATGAACTCACCAGTAATAATGAACGCCGACCTTCCTTTAAGCTCTAGATTTAGGTTCAAGCCTCCTGCTATCATCACAGGATCTCAGATCCCAGGTGGACACAGATGCCATTCACCCCATTAGCTGTCACGTAGTGATGAACAATCCCTGTATTTCCCTAGAAATGTGCAGGTAGGAGCTCATTGACTCCTTGATGCACAAATAAGAAATGAACCTGCTGTTGCTGATAAGGTGGAAAAACTGTGGTCCAAACTTAGGATGTGAAAGTGACGACCAGAAACTGTGGTCACTTGAAGTTAGCTTCAAGCGGGAAGAAAAACTCCCTTTTAACAGGAAGAAATCTCAAGCAGAACCGGGCTCAGGGAGGGTTGGCTGTCTGCTGTGACTGGTTGGAGTGAGAGGAGGAAGACAGGGCAAAGACACACTGTGGATATACAGTCTATTGCTAAAGTGTTACTGTTATCCTGCAGTCTGCCAGGTGATGACTAACTACATCCCATATTTCTTGTCATAAGCCTGATCTCTCTTCCTCTCCAGGAGATTTGTAAGGACCCCCGTCTGTTTGTCGATGGCATCAGCACTCGTGATTTGCACCAAGGAAGTCTGGGTAACTGCTGGATGGTGGCAGCCATTTCCTGCCTGGCGTCTGAGCCATCACTGTGGAAAAAGGTTTGGTGTGTTTTTCCCCTCACCTTCTTCACAATCATCTTTCCTCTTTCTCCTTATTCTTTACTATCGTCCCTACTCTGCATTCTCTGCATTTCCTCCTGGTTCCTTCCTTGTCTTTCTTCACCCTTCCTCATCCACCTCTATCCTCTTCCTAGGTCATCCCCGATCATTTGAATCAGGAGTGGAATCCAAAGCGTCCCGACTTGTATGCAGGAATTTTCCATTTCAGGTTCTGGCGTCTCGGTCGCTGGATGGATGTTGTTGTAGATGATCGCCTGCCTGTCAGTGAGGATGGAGTGCTGCTCTTCTGTCGTTCGGCAACACCACGAGAGTTCTGGAGCGCCCTGCTGGAAAAGGCCTACGCCAAGTGAGCATCAGCAGAAAATGCTGGTTTTGATATTAGATTAGATTAGATAAAACTTTATTAATCCCTCGGGTGGGTTCCTCTGGGAAATTCAGTAGCATTGATGGGACTGCTGTTAATTTTACACTGCTGAACCTACGTCTTGACTGCCACAACCACTACTTATGGCAATCCTAATGTCTAATGATCCTGAATCAATCACTCAATCCCTCTCTCAACTTTTAGACTTAACGGCTGCTACGAGGCCTTGGAGGGAGGGAACACTGCAGAGGCCCTGATCGACTTCACTGGTGGAGTTTCAGAGCCGCTCAGTCTGGATCGTGAGGCTCTAAGACTTCACAGTGACCAGAGGAGGGCGCTCTTCCAGACTTTAACCAAGGTCCATGAATGTAAATCACTCATCACTTGCTCCATACGGGTAGGGCTTCTGAGTCTTGAACATTTAGAAAAACTGGAGAAGAAATGGGTTAAAATGATTTCACTGTTTCACGTTTCTCAGCCTGCAGAGGGGGAGACCGTGGAGTCAGTGCTGGAGTGTGGGCTCGTGCGAGGACACGCCTACGGGATCACGGCAGTGAGGAAGGTGAGGTTGGGGGAGAAGGTACTGAAGAGAGGCGGGACATCCAGACTCTTTATGGTCCGCATGAGGAACCCGTGGGGGACCACAGATTGGACCGGTGCCTGGAGTCAGAGGTGAGAGGTGACTTTGAAGTCTTTGCACTGGCTTCTGCCACATGTCAGACTGCTGAGAGCATTTTGTAGGAGCTCTGGGGGGAAAAGTCTTTGCTGACTTTAACAGTGTCGCTGTGGTTTGCAGCATTTTATAATGCCACTGCTGATATTCTGGAGAGATTCTGACATTTTACAATAGTTTGGGATTTGTTTTACTGGGGTGGAGGGACATCTGCTGTTCACATCATGGAAGTCTGAGAACTGGATCACTAAAGGTTTCTAGAAGCTGAAACACTGCTTTTATTTTTATGTCCTTTCCAAGTGTTCTGCTTTCTGTCCTTGTGTGCCCCCTGCAGGTCAGAGCAGTGGCAGCAACTGAGTCGTGCAGAGAGGGACAAGATGGGGCTCGTTGTTCGTGATGTCGGGGAGTTTTGGTACTTCTGATTTTTATTATTTGAAGAACAAAAAGTCATGTGGGTTAGCTGGTTTCTGCCTCACATTTTATTCTTTTCCTTTTCCCTCAGGATGGATTTCGAGGACTTCTGTCAACACTTTACAGACGTGGTGGTGTGCAGACTGGTGGAGAGGACTCTGCTGTGGCCGAGATCTCGCTGGAGAGAAGTGAGCTGCTACGGGGAGTGGGTTCTACCTCCCCCCACCCATGGAGCACCTCCACCCACTGTGCTCCAGAGTAACTCTACACTGACCCTGAGTAAGAGCAGCAACGGGCCTGGAGGGACCAAGCAGAGTGGGAACAGAAAGGAGGATCGACTCGGTGAGAGTCAACAGGAAGGAAGGAAAAGAGGAAGAAGCAAGCCTGATGTGAGCAAAGTGACAGCAGAAAAGGGTGGTGGGAAGGTGAATGGAGTATGGAAGGTGGAGTTGGATAAGAGGAGCCGGTGTGGTGGATGTATCAATCACAGGGACACCTTCCTGCACAATCCACAGGTAAATATAAGATTGAAACCAGGGTTTGCATCAGCACATGAATGCTAAAAATGACTTTTCATTCTTATCAGTTCATGTTTGAGGTGCGAGCCAAAGAGGAGGAGGTGCTGATCTGTCTGCAGCAGGAGGACAGGAGGATGTGGAGGAAAAATGGAAAAGGAGAAAACCTGCCTATTGGCTTTGAGGTGTTGAAGGTGAGCCGGGCCACTGAGCAACCTCACGTTTTTTGAGTCATAAAAAAAATATTTCAGTCCTTCCTCATCATCTGCAGGTGGAGGTGAACCGCTGCAGTCGGGTGCAGTGCATGGTGGAGCAGGCGGCCAGCTCCATCTACATGGATTCCCGGAGTGTGACACTGAGGGGAACTCTGACTCTGGGACGTTATGTTGTGCTGCCCACCACCTTCCTGCCGGGCGTCACTGGATGCTTCCTGCTTCGCCTCTTCTCCCACTCTCGTATCAGACTCAGGTGAAATGCTGGTCAGGAAAGAAGGGTTAGAAATAGCTTTGAACGTTCTGATATTTGTAGATACTGAAAAGGTACGGAGGACCGAAGCTGCCCAAAGGTTTCAAAACCAAAAAAGTTTTTTTTATTACAGTTTTATTTTTATATTTGCCACAAGTTATGTTTCCAGTGTTTTGAATTCTGCGTTTAAATTTCAATTTATTCTGCAAGTGGCACTTTTACAAGTTCAGCATTTCACATACTGGATGATCCATCCATCCATCTTCATCCGCTTTATCCGAGGCCGGGTCACGGGGGCAGCAGCCTAAGCAGAGAGGCCCAGACCTCCCTCTCCCCAGCCACCTCCTCCAGCTTATCCAGGGGAACACCAAGGCGTTCCCAGGCCAGACGAGAGATATAATCTCTCCAGCGTGTCCTGGGTCTGCCCCGGGGCCTCCTCCTGGTGGGACATGCCCGGAACACTTCACCCAGGAGGCGCCCAGGAGGCATCCTTGTCAGATGCCCGAACCACCTCAGCTGGCTCCTTTCGATGTGGAGCAGCAGCGGCTCTACTCACCCTATCTCTAAGGGAGAGGCCAGCCACCCTTCGGAGGAAGCTCATTTCTGCCGCTTGTATCCGCGATCTCGTTCTTTCGGTCACTACCCACAGCTCTTGGCCATAGGTGAGGGTAGGGACGTAGATCAACCGGTAAATTGAGAGCTTCGCTTTTACACTCAGCTCCCTCTTCACCACGACGGACCGGTGCAGCGTCCGCATCACTGCAGCCACAGCCCCAATCCGTCTGTCGATCTCCGGCTCCCTTCTCCCATCACTCGCGAACAAGACCCCGAGATACTTGAACTCCTCCACTTGGGGCAGGAACTTATCCCCGACCCGGAGTGGGCACTCCACCCTTTTCCGGCTGAGAACCATGGCCTCAGATTTGGATGTGCTGATCCTCATTCCTGCTGCTTCACACTCAGCTGCGAACCGTTCCAGTGCGAGCTGGAGGCCCTCACCCGATGAAGCCAACAGAACCACATCATCCGCTAAAAGCAGAGATGAGATTCTGAGGCCACCAAAGTGAAAGCCCAGTGTCCAGTATTCTGCGACCAGGACGAAAACCGCATTGTTCCTCCTGTATCCGAGGTTCGACTAGCGGACGAACTCTCCTTTCCAGCACCCTGGCATAGACTTTCCCAGGGAGGCTGAGGAGTGTGATCCCCCTGTAGTTGGAACACACCCTCCGGTCCCCCTTCTTAAAGATGGGGACCACCACCCCGGTCTGCCAGTCCAGGGGTACTGCCCCTGATCTCCACGCAACATTGTAGAGGCGTGTCAACCAGGACAGCCCAACAACGTCCAAAGCCTTCAGGAACTCGGGGCGGACCTCATCAACACCAGGGGCTCTGCCACCAAGGAGTTGTTTAACTGCCTCAGTGACCTCGCCCCCGGAAATTGGCGGGTCATTCCCCTCATCCCCAGACTCTGCTTCCTCCTCAGAAGACATGTCAGTGGGATTAAGGAGGTCCTCGAAGTATTCCTTCCATCGCCTGACAATTTCCTCAGTCGACGTCAGCAGCGCTCCGCCAGCACTATACACAGTGCAGGTAGAGCACCGCTTTCCCTCCTGAGACGCTTGACGGTTTGCCAGAATCTCTTCGAGGCAGTCCGAAATTTTTTTTCCATGGCCTCTCCGAACTCCTCCCACACCCGAGTTTTTCCTTCAGCCACTGCCCGAGCTGCATTCCGCTTGGCCTGTCCATACCTGTCGGCTGCCTCCGGAGTCCCACAGGCTAACCAAGCCCGATAGGACTCCTTCTTCAGCCTGGTGGCTCCCTTCACCTCTGGTGTCCACCATTTGGTTCGGGGATTACCACCACGGCAGGCACCAACCACCTTGCGGCCGCAGCTCAATGCAGCAGCTTCGGCAATGGAGACGCTGAACATGGTCCATTCGGACTCAATGCACACCCTCACTACGCGTTTAGGTGCACCAGGTCTGTCCAGCGTCCTCCCCCGCCACCTGATCCAACTCACCACCAGGTGGTGATCAGTTGACAGCTCAGCCCCTCTCTTTACCCGAGTGTCCAGAACATATGGTCGCAGGTCTGGTGATACGATTACAAAATTGATCATTGACCTACGGCCTAGAGCGTCCTGGTGTCACGTGCACTTATGGACACTCTTATGTTCGAACAGGGTGTTCGTTATGGCCAAACTGTGATTAGCACAGAAGTCCAATAACAAAGCACCGCTCGGGTTCAGATCAGGGAGGCCGTTCCTCCCAATCACGCCCCTCCAGGTCTCGCTGTCATTACCCACGTGAGCATTGAAGTCTCCCAGCAGGACAACAGAGTCACCTTCCAGCACCCCCCCCCCCCCGGTTCCAGAGCTCAAGCCATGCGTAGAGGTGAGCCCAACTATATCTAGCCGGTACCTCTCAACCTCACGCACTAACTCAGGCTCCTTCCCCACCAGAGAGGTGACATTCCATGTCCCTATTGCCAGTCTTGGCAGCCGGGGGTCAGTCCGCCAGGGCCTCCTCTCCTGGCCGCCACCCGGCACACAATGCACCCAACCCCTATGGCGCCTCCTGTGGGTGGTGGGCCTGCGGGAGGATGGGCCCATGTCTCCTCTTCGGGCTGTGCCCGGCTGGGCCCCATGGACTAAGGCCCAGCCACCAGCCACTCGCCCTCGGGCACCCTCCCCGGGCCTGGCTCCAGGGCGGGGCCCCGGTAACCCTATCCCGGGCAGGGTAAACTGTTCCCTTAATGTTCTCTTCATAAGGGTCTTCTGAATCGCTCTTTGTCTGGTCCCTCACCCAGGACCAATTTGCCATGGGAGACCCTACCAGGGGGCAAAAGCCCCCAGACAACATAGCCCCTGGGATCCCTGGGACACACAAACCCCTCCACCACGATAAGGTAGCAATTCACGGAGAGGGTGGGATGATTGATCCCAGTAAAAACAGATATTGTTGCTTTTACTCAGGAGATCTTTACAGATGTTCAACTAATTTACATGAAAATTTTAAAATTACTAAAAATAAAATAAAAAATCAAATAGTTAATAATCAGGTGAATAAATACAAAATTAAATAATACAGGAAAGAGTTAGGAAGTAACAGAAAAATAAATGTAAATGACATTTTTAAAATTAAGTAATGGAACAGTTTTAATATTTATTTACTCATAAAGTATATTTATTTATTTATTAATTATTTTTGTATTTATAATTCAAAAAATTTTCATTTTGGTGGTTTTGTCCTTCCGCGGAACAGAGAAAAAAAAACAAAACCAAACAAACAGTAAATATGACATAGACATTTTTTTTGATAAATTATAAAAATCAATATGAAACCACTATTAGCATCATAAATTTTATATTATTTCTTACATTTAATTTTTTCCACTTTAACAGAAAAAATCTCTTTTTCCCTTCACTATTCCCAGTCCTCTGCATTTAATTTAGTTATTTCTTTTTTCCATGAAGGGAACTGAGGGAGGACTTACCGTCTCCCTCTGTGCTCCACTGTTTTCTACCTCAGCCCACAGTGGTAACCACAGTTTATCTACACAGGGCGTCAGGACTCAACCCTCCCAAACAAACAGGTAACTGCAAAATGAAAGACTCATATTTGGGCAGACTCTTAATTATTGCACATATCTCCCTTGGTGTTTTCTTTCTTTCTTTCTTTACACCGTGCTGGATTTTGTTCCACAGCCCCCGATGTTTACGCTGTAGTGAGATGTGAGAATGACAACGTCAGGACGCGGGTGTTCAAGGAGAGCGGAAACCCTGAATTCAACCTGAGAACCATCTTCTACAGGAGATACCCCAACACAGACATCTCTGTTGAGGTTTGGCACATTCCTGTTCCCTCTCACGCAGCACACAAACACACAGGGCTAATGGGTTTCCTGTGTATTGACAGATATACAGCAGAGGTCTGCTGTGGGACTCTCTTCTCGGTGAGACTCGACTCCAGACGGCCGAGTCTGAGAGGAGTCGAAGCCTCGTGATGAATCTGCGAGGCAGACGGTCTCGTTCAGGGCTCAGAGGTTGCGTCTATCTTGAGACGTCTTCCAGCGTGTGCCTCACAGACTTGTGACAGTCTGGCTGCCCTGGCAAACACTGCCCTCTCAGGTAGAAGCTGATGAGCAAATAAAGGTGCTGTAGTTTTTTGGGGTTTTTGACCTGTTGTATTTTAAACCACAGTGAGCTGCTTGGTCTCTTGCACTTTGCTGTGGGACTTTAATAATTAGGTTATTAATGTACTGACAGATGCTCTGTGGTGATCTACTGCTCAGTTATGCAGGCACAAACACAGCAGTTCAACAAGAACAGTGGGACTGCTGCCAAAACCAGTTTGTGTTATTTTAAAATATGCATTGTTATGTGTTGTATTTTTATTGATTTGTTATTTATTTTTTGTTTTATTCATTAAAATGGTGATGTTTGGCTCATATTTGCATTTCTCATAAATAAACTATAAACACTGTGTAAGCCTGTTTTATTTTATCATCACTCAGCAGACCTACTTGCCTTAAGTCATTGAAATGTCAGTCAGCTAAGAGCCATAATCTCTCCAGCATGTCCTGTCTCTTTGCCGGCATCTCCTTGTAGTTCTTTGCATCTTCTTTTTAAAGAATAAACCTATAAAATTTAAATCAAAGTTTTAACAGCACTGCGCTCCTTTCTTTGTCAGTACATAGTACAATTAAATAAATGGTGACATCACTGGGAGCCATAAGGGTGAGTCATTTTTAACAGCACTTTTTTCTCATTGGACTCAAGTCTGTCTTGTAGCATTTGTCACAGTTCTGGGTCATTTGGACCCAGCATTTTGAGTTTCTTGTATTTTGGTATTGTTTTCCTGTGCTTTCCTCCTGTCTCCACTTCCCAAATCACTCCGCTGTGTATTTTAGTCCTTTGTCATTCATTGCTTGCTATCGCGTCATACACAATGTCTCCATGCTGTGTTCTCCCTTTGTGTCCTGAGCATTGCTTGGCTCGAGTTTCTTAGTTTCTAGGGTCCAGTGCCCAGTTTAGTTTTTAGTTCTGCATTTGAGGTTTTGGTTTGTTCTTGTAATGTTTATTCCTACAAAGAGTTTTTGCAGCAATAAAAGCTGAGCTTTGAGTTTTACTTTCTGTTTCTGAGTTCTGCATTTGGGTCCTTCATCCTGCCCGCCACAGCCCACACCAGGGACTTCTTCAGAACAGACGGCTGTGGTGAGTAGAACAGAATTTTTCCTTACCCCTCCAAAATGTATAACAATTAAGACCGTGACTGAGGACCTCACCTCACAAGACCTAAAAGCTGTTTCTCTCTGCCCAAGGAACAAGAAATCTGATTTTGTTTCTGATTTTGAAAAACCTGAGATTCCTGTTTGTGCCAGTCAGTTGGAGAACGTTTGCTACACTGCACAAGGGGCAAAATCACAAACTAACAAGCTAACATTGAGTCTGAACCAATATTCTTTCACTAAATCTGTAAATTTTAAGTCAGTATATTCTGAGGTAGAGTTATCTGTTTCTGAGCCTGTTAACCTTGAGTCTGTAAATCCTCAGTGAACTAAAGGTAATTGTTTTACTGCTAAGATAACTGCAGAGGCGTTAACAACAATAACAAATAATGCGGTCCAACATATTTACAACTCAGTACACACGATAAATATCTCAACACCCCGTCTTGTACTCAGGTTGCTGGAATCTAAAGAATATTGTCCTGTAAACTACCATACAGATGTGGACTCACCAAAACATGATGTCTGCAAACTTTCCAAGTTTTAGCTTAGACACAGGTTTGGTCATAACATCTGCAACCATTTCTTCAGTAGTGCAATATAACAGGCACATTTTTGTCCATTTACAATGGGCCTTACAAAATGATATTTAATGTCCACATCTTTGCACCTCTGATGATTCACAGGTTTTTAGCTATCTATACCTGTCAAAAGCTGCCCTAAATATATAAACTCTTGTATTGTAGAAGCCAGAGCCATATATTCTGCTTCACAGGTAGAGAGCGCCACAGTGGGCTGTTTCTTT
The DNA here is from genome assembly GCF_057382185.1 of Mchenga conophoros. Classification (NCBI taxonomy): domain Eukaryota; kingdom Metazoa; phylum Chordata; class Actinopteri; order Cichliformes; family Cichlidae; genus Mchenga; species Mchenga conophoros. Next base: position 68,728,317 of record NC_140528.1, read on the forward strand.
AGAGAACTGTTCTTACATAGGTTCACACAGCATTACTGTAGGCTACTAGACCTAAATTTTCATTGTTTCTCCTAAAACACAACTTCTTATCCTTGGACCGTCTGAGATATCTTAATACATGCTTCACAGTTACCCATTGTTCCTTTGTTGGTTCATGGAAATGTTGTGATAACTTGCTTGCCACAAAACTTAGGTCTGGACTGCCTACAGCAGGGGTGGGCAATTCCAGCCTCTACTGGCTGCTCAAGATTGCTTTGCACACCTTCAGTTGGACTTCCAACTCAATTCTTTATCTTCTTCTGCAGGTGAGAAAAATGGAGAGCAGTAACCTTCTGGGACGCATCCGGAACCGTCCAAAACCCCCAGCAACCGCTCTAGGTAAAATCTAGCGATTTTAACATCATGAACACTGGTGTCATAGCTTCATTTCTGTAAATATCATTTGAAGAAACTGAGTTCAGTGTTTGATTTTTTTGCAGCGATCTTTAGCGCGATATTTTGCATCATGCCCATTGCTCAGATTGCAATTGGTGAGCTCCATACTTACTTACTTGAATGAGTGTTCAAAGGTGTTGAAGTTTTCCAGGCAGCTCTGATTGTACTTTTTGAGTCATCCTCCTTGTGTCCACCAGGGGCAATATACCTTCATGAGTGTCCGCGCCAGCACTACATCCCCATCTATCTGATAGTGTTAGGACTCTCAAGCCTGTTGTTCGTGTTGCTCTCCTACTTTCCCTGTGCCAAAGAGCCCGAAGAAGGCACCTCCAACCCTCTGAGCACAATCTACAAAGCCTGGAACTTACTGGCAATGTTCTTTGTCTTCTGCTGGTTTATCGCTGGTGAGTTAAAAAGTCAAGAAAGTGACCTGTTTCTGGTTGGCTGCCTGTTAAAATTGTGTAAATACAGTCGTGGACATCAGACAAACGACCGGCATAAATTCACACCGAAGAGATTAAACATTAGCTCTCAGCACCACAAACAGAACAGGCAATGTTTACAGTGCGCAGTGTGTTTCTATTATAGACCACATTCGTTTCAGCTGCATGAAGCTCTAAAAGGCCACAAAAAATATGATATTGTGTAAAGTGCTGTCCCTCCTTCATGTGAATCAGATTCATCATAGCAGACATTGAGTCTTATGTACCCAGGGTGCAGGATTCCCTGTCTAATCATTAAAACTTGTGGCTCATTAATACATATTAATAGCACAGCATGAAAGAAGCTAGCCACAACAAAAACAAGGATGTAAATTAGGACTGTAGTCTTTAGGGTTGAGTGTCTGATTGATCAATATGCTCTCTATTCTCATTAGTCAGAAGATCAATAGTCATTAATCTTGGCAGAGGGAAGAGCAGATCACAATCTGTATATGAATGATGGATGTAGCTTCCAGTTCTTAAAAGTTTAGTCAAAGCAGAAGTGCCTTAAATCTGCATGTGACTACTGTGACGTGACTGCTCTGGTTCTAAAAATAAATAAGGTTGTGCAAAAGTCTCTGAGAAAATGCTCCTCAGCTTCCTCATTGTCTCACGCTTCCCAATGGCATTGTCGCCCTCTAGTACTAGTATTGCCTGGGTAGGGCCATCCAAACGCCTCACAAGAAGGGATAAAGGAAGGAAGGACAAAAAGAAAAATTTAGTAAAGTTACATTAGAAAGCGATGGTGGTGTAGGACATAGATTAATTAATGGTTAAAGTAATCTAGAAGGTCTAATAAGATCAAGACAAGACATTATTTTAAAAAAGGTTATGAGTTAAGAATGTTAAAGGTGATCACAGTAGATAAACCTTAACTCATTAAAGACTTAAATCTATCCATAGGCTCTCAGTGTTTGCTGCTTTCTGTCAGAGCCAAAAAGTGCAGAAAATGTCTCAGCTCAAGTTTTGAATCATCTCATTTTGGTCACGACTCTTTTGCTAGCTAACATCACCAGCAGTAGCTGACTGTATCTGTCTTAATTGTGGCTTTTGTGGTAGTGCAGTTATTTAGGTCATGCAGTACAGTGCATTTGAGTCATGATAGAGTAGGTGAGGTAAACTTGATTGTGGATAAAATAGCAAATTTCTTGCTAATTAAATATTCCCCAAAATAGCTGTTTATCATCAAACTTGAATCCATCAATTAAATACACTTATCTTATCATTATCAGGCTCCAGACCCTTTTTATCCAGATTACACCTTGTCAACAACTGTGCCCATGAGCATAAAGGTATACCGGGGTGAGAATTAATACATGTTGTAACATTAAATTAAATTTAAAAAAAAAAATTTTCATAGGTGATGTATGGATCTACTCTATTTATCAGCCCAACTATGACAAAAACACAACAAACGTGGACCCCTACTGCAACAAGACCCTTTACCTGTTTGCCTTCTGGATAAACACTTTGTTTAATATCTCAGTTGGGTTTTTTTTCCTGGGCGTCTTCTTGTTCCTCCTCGGAGTCTGCCTGTATAGGGGTGCCAATCCTCCCGCCGACGTGTAACGACTTTTGGAAATGATAAGGGGACTGGACGCACTCAATGAATATGCTGCCAAGGCAAATATGTTGGAAATGGGATCCAAAAAATGGCAGGATAAGTGTGTGATGTGTCTGTGCATCTTGTGTTGAAAGATGAGCATTTTCTATACCTCTGCAGCAGCTACTGTTTACAGGAATTTAATTATGCAATCAAGAAGATCACTGATGTTTAAGAATTTGTACGAGAGCTGATTCCAATAGCAAAAATATGTTTTACTTTCTTATTTGTTTCCATATTTGTCCCAGGAAAACACACAGGTCTACATTATAAATGTGAGCAAGGTTTTTCTCACAAGTATTTCAGCTTATCATTAAACTCTTTTAGTGACATTACGGATAAATCTCAGCCACTGACATCGTTTACTGGCATCTTATTTGCCAATAAAAACCCAGCATCGGTCAGTGTCAGTAATTAGCTGATATATCTGTGAATCTGTAGATGTGCTGTTACATGCTGAGCCACAAATTGGCATTATTGAGTGTACATGATGAAATTAAAAAGTCACTTTGGTTATGGTATCATTTAGGAAATAAATAAATAAGAAATAAATCATGTGTAATGCGGTTTTTCATAATTATAATTCTGTAAAGTGTAGGTTTGTTTTCTGTGGAAACCAACACTTTTTTGTATTTCACTGTTCAAAATGTAATCACATCATTAAACTCTGTCAGAGGTTTATCGCTGCAAGGATGGATCATGAATCGTGAGATTTGTAATAAAAGTCATGCTGTATTTTGTCATGTTAGGAATAAAAATGAAAGAGAAGAAAGAGTGGGAAGCTTTTATGCACCGGCTGTGTAGCAACAGGAAATAGAAGAAATTCTGCACCTACATACTAAATGATAGTCTGTGCAAGAAAGCATTAGACCGAAGCGCACAATGGATAATACGGTTATTTTCAGTGTATCTGATCTTTAAAATTTGTAATTGGATACTGTCCCAGTACTGAAGCTTACTTTTTTTGTTGTTTCTGTGAAAGACGACAATGGTTAAGGATTAAAGGGTACACCTCTATAACCAACTCTGTTTAATTATTAGTTGTTAATAATCTCTGGCTTGGCTTGCTTCCACAGCGTGTCTTTTTCCTGTCTTTCTTCCCTAACCCCAACCGAAAGATGGGAAACCACTGAATAAGAATCGGTGTTACAAAAAAGACACAGTGGAGACTCATGATTTCATCCAGGAAACACCAAGAACCTTAGAGGCTTGCAAAGCGTATGGCTGGGAAGGCCAGTTTTAGTCATGTATTTATGAGTGGGGGCTCAGTGCAGATAAGAAAACTAATATTTAGGTTTTCAGAAAATAAAAACAGTTGAACAACAGAGAAATCTGTGATAGACTTGAAATCCTCTACAAGGATCCTCCATTCCCCAGTACAGACCAGTCCCTCTTTTACAAGAGACAGCCTCCACCAGGTCTGTCCTGGCAGAGGCCGAGGGTGAGTTAGACGTGGAGTGTAAAATATAAATTTTTTTGTTTTTTAACTTGAAATACATCTCCTCCGTGAATCGCTACCTTATCGTGGTGGAGGGGTTTGTGTGTCCCAGGGATCCCAGGGGCTATGTTGTCCCGGGACTTCTGGTAGGGTCTCACATGGCAAATTGGTCCTGGGTGAGGGACCAGACAAAGAGCGATTCAGAAGACCCCTATGAGAAGACCATCGAGGGAACAGTTCACTCTGCCCAGGATAGGGTTACTGGGGCCCTGCCTCGAACGGTTTGCAGCCGAGTGTGGGAATGAGAATCAGCAATTCCAAATCTGAGGCCATGGTCCTCAGCCAGAAAAGGGTGGAGTGCCCACTCTGGGTCATGGACAAGTTCCTGCCTCAAGTGGAGGAGCTCACGTATCTCGGGGTCTTATTCACGAGTGACGGGAGAGAAAGCGGGAGATCGACAGATGGGTTGGTGCTGCTGCTGCAATGATGCGGATGCTGCACTGGTCTGTTGTGTTGAAGAGATTGCTGAGTGTAAAAGCAAAGCTATCAATTTAGATGGATGGATAGATACATCTTCTCACCTCCCACATATAAACTGAGTTGCTGCCTCCACATGCTGCATTTCAGCAGATTGGGTTAATTAAAGCACTTTTTATTAAAGGACAGGCGTCATGTCAGCTGGTGAAACCTTAGCCCTCAGGGAGGAAGTTGATGATGGACTGCTATATTGGTGGGATTGTGGGTGTGTGTGTACAATTGAACATAGAAAAAGCACAAGCCAACGTAAACAGACAGCTGTACCCATCACAACAGTGGGCTAAGGATAGGTTTTTATAGCGTCCACAGAGAGCTAAGGGTGTAGTAATACACTTGAATTAAACCAGTGAAATGTTAAGTTGAATCAAGGTTGAAAGGATTGTTGTTTAGTGTGGATATTGGTAAATGGCCTGTATTTATATAGCGCTTTTACTAGTCCCTAAGGACCCCAAAGTGCTTTACACAACCTGTCATCCACCCATTCACGCACACATTCACACACTGGTGATGGCAAGCTACATTGTAGCCACAGCCACCCTGGGGCGCACTGACAGAGGAGAGGCTGCCGGACACTGGCGCCACCGGGCCCTCTGACCACCACCAGTAGGCAACGGGTGAAGTGTCTTGCCCAAGGACACAACGACCGAGACTGTCCAAGTCGGGGCTCGAACCGGCAACCTTCCGATTACAAGGCGAACTCCCAACTCTTGAGCCACGATCGCCCCGTATTAATGGTATTGCGTTCCTAATGCACTACTCAGGTATTTTAAGCGCGTATCAACACAGATGATAGGGTGTCACCTGTCGCTTCACCCTGCTGGCACACACACACACACACACACACACACACACACACACACACACACCCTAACTTCCCATTTGCTATCAAAACTATCCAGTTTATAATCTCTATGATCTCACCAGAAGCTTGTTACAAACACGATAGCATCATAAAAAAGGTTTATTTCTTGTCTAGAAAAACAGAAATAGGAAAAAACTGATTTCCAAAAGCACAAGGAAAGTATTTCTGGGGAGACAATAACCCGATGGACCAGTTGCAAGAACCCAAAACATGGTAGGTGTGTTTTATCGTGATTCATATAATACTGATGACGGATTTTTAGGCTAATAGTTAGGCTAACACACTTACCTCTCATGTTTTCTTTCCTCACAAAAGCGATCGATCCTCCACTTCTCTCAAGTGTCTCCCAGCACAATTTTGGCATATTTTGGTTCCTGCAACTGGTACATTGGTTATTGTCTCCCCAGAAACACTTCCCTTGTGCTTTTGGAAATCTGTTTTTTCCTATTTCTGTTTTGTTGTTTCCTATTTCAGTTGTCATTTTTCCTATTTCCATTGTGTTTTGTGTGCTTTTGCAGCATTTTTTTTTTGCTGGTGTTTTCTTTTCTGTTTGGCCACTCAGGGCCACGGTAAATGGTAAATGGCCTGCATTTGTATAGCACTTTTCTAGTCCCTAAGGACCCCAAAGTGCTTCACACTACATTCAGTCATTCACCCATTCACACACACATTCACACCAGAGATGGGCAGTAACACGTTACTTGTAACGCGTTACTGTAATCCGATTACTTTTTTCAAGTAACGAGTACAGTAAGGGATTACTATTGCAAAAACGGTAATTAGATTACCATTACTTTCCCGTAGGAACGCTGCATTACTGCGTTACTAAAACCGTGATTTTTTTGCGAGAATGTCTCATGACAGTGACGTAAGCGAGTGTGACGACAACAGCTGTGTGCAGATCAACAATGGATAATGGAGAGAGTATGAGCGTGCAGCGTTTAAAGCGTGGAAGTACTGACCTTACTTTGAGTTTGATTCCATAAAAAGTGACAAAAACATTAGCGTCCATCATGCGTGGGAAGAAAACTTCTTTTTACAGCGAAAAAAACCCTAAACTTCTGAGCAAGCACCGAGTGCGCTATGACGTAATGGGAAACTCAGAGAAACTCGCGGATTCTTCCACTGACCGCTGCGGCACACCTGCACCAGGGTAAACCTCCGCCTGCCCCACTCCTGCTTTACAGGTGAAAATAGAGCAACAGGACCTCTAGTCTTTGACTTTATTTATTTTCTGCTGTGTTTTACTGGCATCTATTTGAAAGACTGAGTGTAAACAGAAAAAATATTTTATTTTATGTGCTGGAATGTGCAGAAAATAGGTTTAAATGTTAAACTAATTTATTCAAGTCAGAGAATGTTGCATATAATTAAATTTTTGCTTGATGCATAAAGTTAAAAGATTAAAACTAATAAAAAGAGATTTTTCCATTTGATTACATTTTGTATGATGGATTATGCAGAAAAAGTAGAATTGGGCTGAAAGATCTATCGCTTTATCACCTATTCAGGTTGTAAATCGTGTTTTTAAAAAGTAACTAAGTAACTAAGTAATTAATTACTTTTGAAAATAAGTAACCAGTAAAGTAACGGGATTACTTTTTTGGGGAAGTAATCAGTAATTAGTTACTGATTACTTTTTTCAAGTAACTTGACCAACACTGATTCACACACTGTCGATGGCAAGCTACATTGTAGCCACAGGTGCCCTGGGACGCACTGACAGAGGCGAGGCTGCCGGACACAGGCGCCACCGGGCTACGCAGGGGCACGGTAGGGGCAATCACTTTGTGGCAGACCAATGTCATTGTTGCAGACGATCACTTTTTGGCGCAACACCTGGCGCTAGGGGGCAAAACAATCACATGAGGCTGCTGTTTGACAGAGGAAGAATAAAGCAGTCGTGGTAAGCCAATCACACGACCACTTCAAGATCACAAAGCATCAATGTGATATATACTAGTTTTTAAATTGTGTTGATAGGCCACGTAAAACCAGAGTTGATAAACAATATATACACGGTATTTTTTCCTGAATACTTTCATCATGTTTAATGTCTAAGGACAGCATTAGCAAGCACTCTCTGCTTATGACCTTGTGTCAGGCCTGCAGGTATCAGGCTGTGATGTTCTCCTTTATAGTGGACAGAAAATATTTTTTGGAGTGGCACAAATAATTTGTGTGGCATCTTATTTAATAGAGAACACCTGACTGTTATGTAAATAGCTTGAAATGGCTATTTAAAAAAGGTGAAAAGTAAATGGCTGCAAATAACTTTGTTGTTTGCAAAACTTGTGCATAGGATTTTAAAATTTACAATTTATATTTACATTCAAAGTTATGAAATTGTCAGGGCTCTGTGTGCGGGCAGGTGGAGATGTGGATCCAAATGCAGGACTCGGAAACAGAATGCACCTCAAAAAACCTCAGCTTTATTGCTGGACACACTGACATAAGACATAATCTTTCAAAATAAAACAGGAAACAATAAACAAAGACGCAGACTAAGAAACATGGACTTTACACGGGCAGAATTAGACTTAAACCAGAATAAGCTGGAACATACTAAACATCATCATCATCATCATCATAGCCTGACAATAGATCAAGAAAATAACCAAAAATACAAAATCAAACCAAAACATGAGAACTCAAAATGCTGGGTCAGAACTGACCCAGAACCGTGACAGAAATATGATTCATTAAACACGTTCGTGGTTGTTACAGTAAAAGAATATAACTTTTTCTACTCAAAGTTTGGGGTTTTTTTTTGTCTGATTTCAGATCAGTTGTGCTAATACAGTATGTCAAAATGAAAACATAACTGTAAATTCAGACATGTGAGGCTGTGCTGAAAAGAATGATACCAAACATGGCAAAGTAAATAGTTTTTAAAGGTGAAATGTAGAGGTAAAATTGAAAGTAGTCAAAAACAGCCAATTATACCCTAATTTTTTTTTTTAAAGTAACGCAATTGTTACTTTTCTTAGTAATTAATTACTTTTAGAATTTTGTAACTCAGGTACTAACTCAGTTACTGTTTTGAAGAAGTAATTAGTAACTATAATTAATTACTTTTTCAAAGTAACTTGCCCAACACTGATTATTAGTTAGCTGGGTACCCATACAGGTTGCCAGGCTTCTGTTTTGTTTCAACTGTGCACCCCTTTGACTGTGTTTGTGGTGATTGTGCCTTTTTTAATGTGATTGTGTGGCATAAACTTTGATTGCTGTGAGGTGTAAAGTCCATCCAGTTTTTGGTGAGTGAAACCTTTGTATTTTGTTTTAGCAAGTATCTCAGTCTGTGTGAGGCACGCATATTATCACTAAATCCTATGTTTAAACATGTAGTTTCAATGCGATTTTGACCTGTGTACAAATAAAAAAAAAAACAGACAAAGATTTACATAATAAAAGGACGTATCATACATTATACATGCAAATTAAGAAAAATGTGCAAGAGTAATCAGAATCAGAGAAATCAGAGGATGCAGGTTTTTTGCTAGTGTGTTCCATTTATAAGCAGCAAAGTCCAAATGCTGGTTTTGGTATTCGATGGGACTGTTGTTAATTTTATGCAGGCTGCTGAACCTACATCTTGACTGCCACAACCACTACTTATGGCAGTCCTAATATGTAATGTTCGTGAATCAATCACTCAATCCCTCTCTCAACTTTTAGACTTAACGGCTGCTACGAGGCCTTGGAGGGAGGGAACACTGCAGAGGCCCTGATCGACTTCACTGGTGGAGTTTCAGAGCCGCTCAGTCTGGATCGTGAGGCTCTAAGACTTCACAGTGACCAGAGGAGGGCACTCTGCCAGACTTTAACCAAGGTCCATGAATACAAATCCCTCATCACTTGCTCCATACGGGTAGGGCTTCTGAGTCTTGAACATTTTAAAAACTGTTAAACAGATTGGTTAAAAAGATTTTACACGTTTCTCAGCCTGCAGAGGGGGAGACCGTGGAGTCAGTGCTGGAGTGTGGGCTCGTGCGAGGACACGCCTACGGGATCACGGCAGTGAGGAAGGTGAGGTTGGGGGAGAAGGTACTGAAGAGAGGCGGGACATCCAGACTCTTTATGGTCCGCATGAGGAACCCGTGGGGGACCACAGATTGGACCGGTGCCTGGAGTCAGAGGTGAGAGGTGACTTTGAAGTCTTTGCACTGGCTTCTGCCACATGTCAGACTGCTGAGAGCATTTTGTAGGAGCTCTGGGGGGAAAAGTCTTTGCTGACTTTAACAGTGTCGCTGTGGTTTGCAGCATTTTATAATGCCACTGCTGATATTCTGGAGAGATTCTGACATTTTACAATAGTTTGGGATTTGTTTTACTGGGGTGCAGGGACATCTGCTGTTCACATCATGGAAGTCTGAGAACTGGATCACTAAAGGTTTCTAGAAGCTGAAACACTGCTTTTATTTTTATGTCCTTTCCAAGTGTTCTGCTTTCTGTCCTTGTGTGCCCCCTGCAGGTCAGAGCAGTGGCAGCAACTGAGTCGTGCAGAGAGGGACAAGATGGGGCTCGTTGTTCGTGATGTCGGGGAGTTTTGGTACTTCTGATTTTTATTATTTGAAGAACAAAAAGTCATGTGGGTTAGCTGGTTTCTGCCTCACATTTTATTCTTTTCCTTTTCCCTCAGGATGGATTTCGAGGACTTCTGTCAACACTTTACAGACGTGGTGGTGTGCAGACTGGTGGAGAGGACTCTGCTGTGGCCGAGATCTCGCTGGAGAGAAGTGAGCTGCTACGGGGAGTGGGTTCTACCTCCCCCCACCCATGGAGCACCTCCACCCACTGTGCTCCAGAGTAACCCTACACTGACCCTGAGTAAGAGCAGCAACGGGCCTGGAGGGACCAAGCAGCGTGGGAACAGAAAGGAGGATCGACTAGGTGAGAGTCAACAGGAAGGAAGGAAAAGAGGAAGAAGCAAGCCTGATGTGAACAAAGTGACAGCAGAAAAGGGTGGTGGGAAGGTGAATGGAGTATGGAAGGTGGAGTTGGATAAGAGGAGCCGGTGTGGTGGATGTATCAATCACAGGGACACCTTCCTGCACAATCCACAGGTAAATATAAGATTGAAACCAGGGTTTGCATCAGCACATGAATGCTAAAAATGACTTTTCATTCTTATCAGTTCATGTTTGAGGTGCGAGCCAAAGAGGAGGAGGTGCTGATCTGTCTGCAGCAGGAGGACAGGAGGATGTGGAGGAAAAATGGAAAAGGAGAAAACCTGCCTATTGGCTTTGAGGTGTTGAAGGTGAGCCGGGCCACTGAGCAACCTCACGTTTTTTGAGTCATAAAAAAAATATTTCAGTCCTTCCTCATCATCTGCAGGTGGAGGTGAACCGCTGCAGTCGGGTGCAGTGCGTGGTGGAGCAGGCGGCCAGCTCCATCTACATGGATTCCCGGAGTGTGACACTGAGGGGAACTCTGACTCTGGGACGTTATGTTGTGCTGCCCACCACCTTCCTGCTTCGCCTCTTCTCCCACTCTCGTATCAGACTCAGGTGAAATGCTGGTCAGGAAAGAAGGGTTAGAAATAGCTTTGAACGTTCTGATATTTGTAGATACTGAAAAGGTACGGAGGACCGAAGCTGCCCAAAGGTTTCAAAACCAAAACATTTTTTTACAATTTTATTTTTATATTTTCCACAATTTATGTTTCCAGTGTTTTGAATTCTGCATTTAATTTTTCATTTATCAACGTACTTACTTATTTTTCTGTATTTCATTTTACTTTGCAAAGCTATGTAAAGCGCGTGTTCTCGTCAATATTAACAGGTCTGCAGTTTGTTGCAATCCACTTGGCAATTGTGTCAGTCAATATACGTCAATATATATGTCAGTCTACGTCGGACTTAGACTTGCTGAGTCCCCGATGCTCCGTGGGTGGTTTGTCGCAAGCTGGGTGACGCGTTAGCCAAAGTCCTAGCAGCATCACCAACTAACGTATGCTTGACGTCAATGTGATATTTTAAGCTGGAAGTGCTTTGGTGAAAAGAAAATAAATTCTTCCACAATGTGCATAATACTTTATGTTGGTCGACTGTTCCGTCTTGTTATTTTTTTAATACTCAGATTTCCCATTGAGAGGGCCAGTGTGGTTAATTGGTTCAGGTGCCCATCACTACCAGATCTATCTCTGCCTATTGCGTATGTGCGAAGGTAACTCTACTTGGACAAACTGCCCGAAATGCGTTGACAGAAACATTTCAGGGATTTTGAGTCTTCTTCTGCACTCCAGATGCGTTAACTGCTTTAAAAATTTTAATCGCGTTAACCGTGATGTCGGATTAATTTGCGTTAATGCATTCATTTTGACGGCACTAATTAAAATTACTGAAAATTATAAAATGTCTAATCAGAATTAATCAGGTGAATAAATACAAAGTTAAATAATACAGGAAAGGTTTAGGAGGTAACAGAAAACTAAATGTGAGTGACATTTTTTTAAATTAAATAATGAAATACTCATTTTAATATTATTTAGTCTTAAAGTAGATTTATTAATTAGTTTGCATTTTTGTATAGTTTTAATTCTGGTGGTTTGGCCCTTCAATAGAACAGAAAAAAAACAGTAAAAAAAAGCTGGAAATTTGACTATAATATTTTTTTCTCAGTTAGGATCGTAAATGTTATATAATTTCTTACATATCATTTCTCACACGTCAATAGAAAAAATCTCTTTTTTTATTTTATTATCACTCAGCAGACCTGCCTTAAATCACTGAAATGGTCAGTCAGCTAAGAGCCATAATCTCTTCAGCATGTTCTGTCCTGCCCTGCCATCTCCCTGCAGTTGGGCATGCCTAGGCTGATGCCTGAACATCCTTACTGGCTTCTTTCATGTATGTGGAGGAGCATCGGTTCTATTCTCTGCCCCCCCAAATGACCGAGCAACTTGCCCTATTCCTAAGGGAAGACCCAAACACCCTTACTATAGTACGCTATAGTACAGGAGGGAGGAGGGAACGCCACAAAACGAAGGTGAGCAGACTTAGACTGACTCTTGTCTCGGGGGGAAGGCCTCAAATGATTTTTATGTAACAATATAACATTTTAAAAATATACATATATCATATATATACATATACAATACATAATTTTCACAAATAAATGAAACTAGAAGCACTTGTAGTAAAAAGCTAGAATTAGCAGTATGAAATACACACCGTAATTCAATAACAAATCTGACTTAACGACTATTTTCATCTCCAGTGGTCAGACTGAGCGGTTCGGATTACAGACCGCTGCAGACAGAGAACCAGAAGTTCACAGTTCGCATTCCTTTCTTTTAAAATCATTTTATCTTTTTTTTAAAAGCATAAACATGTCTCATTTCTTTATCAGTACATATATGAGTGCATGTAATGAAATATCCGGTGACATCACTGGGACCCGTAAGGGTGAATCATTTTTAATAGCATTTCTTCTCATTAGACTCAAATCTGTCTTGTAGTATTACTACACATTACAATGCTTACAAAAACAATGCACATATACGTGTATTGCTGATATTCGCAGAGCTCCACTCCTCTGTTTAAATGCAAACAATAAACTTTTGAGAAGAACAAACGGCCCATTCCTTTTATCTGCTCTCATGTGACAGCATTTGATTATCAGGACAGCTGCTATGTGTGAGCAGCTGCTGTAAGAAGTGAAGGACCTCAAACTGCCACGACCATTGCTTTGAGCAGAAAGATGATTTCACCCTAATGACACCCTTAGTAATTCAGCCTTATTTGCATTTTATGTTACAATCGTTCCTTCTTTCTCAAATATTTAACACCAGTTTAACATATTAGCCTGGAAATTTAAAAATAAATAAATATTGAAATATATCTCTGAAAACAGTCCAAAGGAATGAAACATTCAGAAACCTTTTTGGAGCCATTTTTTAGGCCGGTGGTATGAAAAGAACAACAGTTTAAAATTGCATTAAGTAATTGTTTTTCAAACTGTTTTATTTAAGTATTGAAGTGTTTACACAGTGTGTTTCACAGTCATTTTGACGCTTATCATTAACAACTCTCATTATTAAACCGGATGTGTGTCAGAGCCTGTCACCTCTCGCCTCTTTCACAATCAGCTGACCGCGTGAGCGAGCGCTTTAGTTTGTAAGCGCGCTCCCTAGAGGCGGAGGCTTTGCATCTGACTGGCGGAGGCTTTGCATCTGACTAGGTGAGGCTGTCAGAGACGCGAGCAGCTGGCAGGAGGTGAACTCTGAGTGAGCACAAGGTAAGAGATTTAAAAGGGAATCTGTCATTCGTTTATTTAAACACAAACTCATTTTTCCCTCCCTCTGTCTTTGTGTTGACTTTTTGCTGTTGTTTGAGGGCTCGAGAGACGACACGCGCTTCGTGTCTGTGTCCCACGCAGGCGGAGACGCTTATCGTCTTAAAAAATTAAGGCGAGGCTGCAGTTTAACGTTAAACGTGCTGGATAGGGAACATTATAAAGCGTATGGGGGGGGGGGGTTGAAAGCAATTACGTCACTTTTATAGGAACTCCGTAAAGCAACTCGGATGCTGTTAAAAGTTTGTTCAACAGGATCACACATGCTCTACATTTTTCCCTCGTGATTGTGTCTGCGTTCTCTCTTTTGTAATGTGGAACACGAGCTGTTTCCTTTCCTCTGCTCTTCCAGTAATATTGGTCAAACTGGCTTTGTAGTGAATGCAGACACACCTCTCCGTCTTCCCCTTTATCTTCTGCACTGCAGTTCAGTCGATCCAGTTTCCACACAGACTGAATCCACTCCGTGTTCACCGCGTTTAATCCCATTTTCTGTCTGTGCTCATAATTAAGAGCTGCAACATAAACTGCAAGAAAGTAAATTGAATTTAGGCTCATGTGGCCCTACCTCAGATGGGAATTCGTTCAATGAGAGATGGGGTCCAGCTGCAGTATGGGAAATGTAGTATTCATTGTTTTGGACTCTCTCTTCTGAGTCTCTCCTACTTTATAGAAGAGACACACTTGATAGCTGGAAGCATGCCCATGAATTATAAATTGTGTTATCATAGCTACTAATGCACGATGCCATCACCTTTCATTTACAATGAAATGAAAATATGTTTGTCTAATGCAATGATTGGAGTTTTGGTCAGTAATTTCATTTTTTGTTTAAAGCTTCTCAATTAATAAAAGTTGCTCTTTTATTTATTTATTTATTTATTTTTTAGCAATGACACTGAAATATTTGGGAGGTTTCAGTTGACGGTCTATAAATATTACAAGAATGTAAAATTTTGCAAGACTCAGAGGTGTCCATTTAACCCTCTCAAGGCAGGCGTTGCCAATTTGCAACAGTTAAAAACTAACAACCTGATCACCCCACATACATATTTTATGAGTTTTGTTTTTTTTTTTACTCAGAAGTACCACTGCAGGACTTGGTTGTGCATTAGCAACAAGAAGTTTAATGAGAGGGTTAAGTTGTTTTTTTTAATCAGTTACATCTTATTGAGCGCTCAGAGAGCTTCAGTGTGGAAAATGGCTCCTCCGTGAAATAGAAATATTTCAGACGTGCCATCTCACATAAAGTTAGGGTGATTTACTGTTAACAACAACGTCTCACTAAAAGTTTCCTCATTATCTCCCAATGCTAATGCTAGCTGCCGCTCTGCTAGTGAATTTGGTTTTCAGATTTGATATAATCTTCATGTCTTCATGATATACAGTATGTTGTGACTGACCTGGTGTCTCATCAGATTAGATGTGCTGTGTTGCCATGACAATTTTTTTTCTGAGAGTCCTTTCAATTGAGATTGTTTGCGGCTCACCACCGCTGCCACCATCCTGTGTTTTTGTTCTTCCTCAACACATCACAGGAACGCTCTCTTTCTTCCTCTAATCCTGGTACCAGTCCTCATGTTCTGGTACCAAACATCTGTTGCAGACAGATTTCGTAGTAGCCTGAAAAATACAGAGTTTGGTATCCAATCCTAGTGTGTGTACTGCCAGCAAGCTGTTGTACGTAATCACATTGGGGAAAATTAAAAAAGAATAGAAGTGGTGGATGGTCATATGCTAAAATTGGGTCGTTTTCAAACATTTCTCGATGTTTGATAGCCCGCTTGATGACCTGACAAACCTGTAGGTTGGAGCCCACAGGAGCCACAGACAAAGATACAAATTTCTTGTATTGTAATCAGAAGATTTGTTTTGTTTGCTTCATTGTCACCGCCTTTTCTGGCTGCTCAAAATCGCTTTGCACAACTTCACTTTGACCTTTAAAAGAATCTGAACAATTTTTTTTTCTCTCACCAGGTCAGCTCTTTATCTTCCTTTGCAGGTGAAGAAACTCATTAGGAAAAATGGCGAACAGTAACCTTCTGGGACGCATCCGGAACCATCCTCAACCCCCAGCACCCGCTCTAGGTAAAATCTGGTGGAACACTGGTGTCATAGTTTCACTTCTGTAAATATCATGTGAAGAAAATGAGTTCAGTGTTTTATTTTTCTTGCAGCGATTTCAAAGGTGATTTTGTGCGGCATGCCCATTGCTCAGATTGCAATTGGTGAGCTCCATACTTACTTACTTGACTGAGTGTTCACAAGTATTAAAGTTTTCCAGGCAGCTCAGATTGTTCTTTTTTTGAATCATCCTCCTTGTGTCCACCAGGGACAATATACCTTGATGAGTGTCCGCGTGAGCACTTCATCCCCATCTATCTGATAGTGGTGGGAGTCTTTGGCCTGATTCTGTCATTGCTCTCCTGCTTGCCCTGCGCCAGGGAGTCCGAAGAAGGCACCTCCAACCCTCTGAGCACAATCTGCACAACCTGGAACTCCTTGACATCTGTCTTTCTCTTCTGCTGGTTTATTGCTGGTGAGTTAAAAAGTCAAGGAAGTGACCTGTTTCTGGTTGGCTGCCTGTTAAAATTGTGTAAATACAATCATGGTCATTGGACAAACAACCAGCATAAATTCACACCGAAGAGATTAAACATTAACGGCTCTCAGCACCGCAAACAGAACAGGCAATGTTTACAGTGTGCTTCATGCAGCTTTTATAGCAGAATGTTTCTATTATAGACCACATTAGTTTCAGCTCCATGACTCTCCAAACACCAAACTGAATGTATTAAAAAGCCAGCAAAAAATATATGGTGCTGTGTTAAGTGCTCTCCCTTCATTGTGTCTCTTAGATTTATCATAGCAGACACTGAGTCTTATGTACTCAGGGTGCAGGATTCCCTGTCTAATCATTAAAACTGATATCCCACGCTAGCACTGCGTGAAAGAAGCTAGCCGCTACGAAAACGAGGAGTACAAGCTCGAAAACATGGATGTAAATTAGGACTGTAGTCTTTAGGGTTGAGTGTTGATTGATCAATATGCTCTCTTTTCTCATTGGTCAGAAGATCAATAGCCATTATTCTTGGCAGAGGGAAGAGCAGATCACAATCTGTATATGAATGATGGATGTAGCTTCCAGTTCTTAAAAGTTTAGCGAATGGAGAATTTTCTTAAACCTGCGACGTGACTGCTGCGACGTGACTGATGCGACGTGACTGCTGCGACGTGACTACTCTGGTTCTAAAAATAAATAAGGTTGTGCAAAGTCTCTGAGAAAATGCTCCTCAGCTTCCTCATTGTCTCACACTTCCCGATGGCCTTATCGCCCTCAAGTACTGGTATTGCCTGGGTAGGGACATCCAAACACCTCACAAGAAGGAATAAAGGAAGTAAATTTAGTAAAGTTATGTTAGAAAATGATTATGGTGTAAGACTTGGATTAATCCATGTCTGGGAAACTGGGCCTAGTTTTCAGAAGTAATCTGGAAGGTCTAATAAGATCAAGACAAGACATTATTTTAAAAATGGTTATGAATTAAGAATGTTAAAGGTGATCACAGTAGATAAACCTTAACTCATTAAAGACTTAAATCTATCCATAGGCTCTCAGTGTTTGCTGCTTTCTGTCAGAGCCAAAAAGTGCAGAAAATGTCTCAGCTGATGTTTTCAATCATCTTTTTAATTGTCTCTTTTGCTAGCTAACATCACCAGCAGTAGCTGACTGTATCTGTCTTAATTGTGGCTTTTGTGGTAGTGCAGTTATTTAGGTCATGCAGTACAGTGCTTCTGAGTCATGATAAAGTAGGTGAGGTAAAGTAGGTGAGGTAAACTTGGTTGTGGATAAAATAGCGAATTTCTTTCTAATTAAATATTCCCAAAATAGCTGTTTGTTATCAAACTTCAATCAAATTTTATCAGGCTCGCAGGGGCGCTGGAACCTATCCAAGCTACCATTGGTCGAGAGGCAGGGTGCGTTCTGAACAGATATTCCATTTGTCATAGGGTGTTAAACTGCAGGCAGTTAATTGGGAATCTTTCTAATTTTGTTTTAATTTTTTTTTTTTTTTTTATTTTAGCATCCTAATGAAAATGCTGGTAATCTGAATTTGATCATGTTTGAAAGTCTGTACTTGGATCAGAGTGAGCCTTTAAGTTCTGTTTTGAACAACCAGGATAAAAGTAGGATGGATTAGATGCACATAATCCAGAGAAGGAAAAAACTGGATTACTAAAACCAGATATTTTTTGAACAACTGTTCACATGAGCATTAAGGTATACTAGGGTGAGAATGAGAATGTTGTAACATGCAAGGGCCACTAGGTGGCAATATATGGCTGTTTTAATGGATTACTACACACAAACCCCTGAGAGGTACATGTAACATGAATTAAGATAATTAGAATAGTTGTCTAAGCTCAGTGAGGCTTCAAGTGCTGCCGTGCACATCCTGTCAGCTGTCAGGCCTCCAAACACTAAAGTCCAGCTTATGTGCAGAGAGATCAAACAATTATTATTCATTCTTCACTTCATTTGTTTTCCTTTTCTTTCTTTTTTTTTTTTTTAGGTAATGTATGGATCTACTCTATTTATCAGCCTAACTACACCAAAAACGCAACGGATGTGAGCTCCTACTGCAACAAGACCCTGTACCTGTTTGCCTTCTGGACCACCACTCTGGTTTACATCCTGATCGGTTTGTTTTTCGTGTGCGGCTTCTTGGTCCTCCTCTGCTTCTGTCTGTGTGGCCGTGCCGATCCCGATGACGACGTGTAACGACGTTCAGAAACGATGACGGTACTGGACGCACACAATGAATATGCTGCTGATGCAGATATGTTTACGAATATGTTGTAAGTGTGTGATTTGACCGCGCATCTTGTGTTGAAAGATGAGCATTTTCTATACCTCTGCAGCAGCTACTGTTTACAGGAATTTTATTCTGAAATCAAGAAGATCATTGGTGTTTAAGAATTTATGCGAGAGCTGATTCCAACAGCAAAATTATTTTTACTTTCCTATTTGTTTCCATGTTTGTCCCAGGAAAACACGTCTATATTATAAATGTGAGGAAGGTTTTTCTCACAAGGATCTCAGCTCGTCATTAAACTCTTTTAGTGACATTACAGATAAATCTCAGCCACTGACATCGTTTACTGCCATCCTATTTGCTGATAAACGCCCAGCATCAGTCAGTGTCAGGATTCAGCTGATACATCTGAATCTGTAGATGTGCTGTTACATGATGAGCCACAAATTTGGGTTATTGCGTGTAAATGATGAAATGGAAAAAGTCACTTTGGTAATGGTATCAATCAGGGAATAAACGAATACCAAAAAAAATCCTGTGTAATGTAGTTTTTCATACTTTATAATTCTGTAAAGTGTAGGTTTGTTTTCTGTGGAAACCAACACTTCTCTGTATTTCACTGTTCAAAATGTAATCACATCATTAAAGTCTGTCAGAGGTTTATCGCTGTAAGTTATGGATCATGAATCTTGACATTTGAAATAAAAGACCTGCCGTATTTTGTCATGTCAGAAATAAAAACGAAAGACAAGAGTGGGAAGCTTTGTGTGGCTAATCGATTTTATCTGAAAAGCAGAAATTCTGGACCTACACGCTAAACGGTAGTTATCTGTGCAAAAAAGCATTAGACCCAATCGCACAATGGACAGTAAAGATATTTTTAGTGTGTCTGATGTTTAAAATTTGCAATCTGGCACTGTCTCAATATCAAAGCTTATTTATTCAAATATCTGTTTCTGTGCAAGACGACTATGGGTAAGAATTGAAGTATACACCTCTATACACCATTCTGTGTTAAATTATTAGTTATTACTTCTCCTGCTTGGCTCGCTTCCACACCCTGTGTTTGTCCAGTCTTTCTCCCCTTAACCCAGCCGGTCACAGCAGATGGCCCCGCCCCTCCCTGAGCCTGGTTTTGTTGGAGGTTTCTTCCTGTTAAAGGGGAGTTTTTCCTTCCCACTGTCGCCAAAGCACTTGCTCATAGTGGGTCACTTGTTTCCTTTTTGTGCTATTGTTGGGTCTTTACCTCGCAATATAAAGCGCTTGTGATTTGGCGCTACCTAAATAAAATTGAATTGAAAAGGGTTAGTGTCTGTGAATAGTCAACTGCCACTGACAACTGACTAATCTGGACCATTGAAACCACTGAATAAGAGCCTATTATATATCATGATTAAAAAAAATCTAATGAATGATGATAAACTAACCATTTATCTGCCTAGCCAGTTTAGGGAAAGTAATAAAATTAAGTGTTTTACAATTACACTCGTTCAAACCCTTTTAAACAGGTTGGTTCATATACAATGTAGTTCTGTTTGGTATGTAGAATACACCTTTCATTATGGGAAAACCTTTAAATTGCCAATGTTATTGGTGTCACAAAAGAGAAACAGTGGAGACTGATGATTTCACTCAGGAAGCATACAGTGGGGCAAAAAAGTATTTAGTCAGCCACCGATTGTGCAAGTTCCCCCACTTAAAATGATGACAGAGGTCAGTAATTTGTACCAGAGGTACACTTCAACTGTGAGAGACAGAATGTGAAAAAAAAAATCCATGAATCCACATGGTAGGATTTGTAAAGAATTTATTCGTAAATCAGGGTGGAAAATAAGTATTTGGTCACCTCAAACAAGGAAAATCTCTGGCTCTCACAGACCTGTAACGTCTTCTGTAAGAAGCTTTTCTGTCCCCCACTCGTTACCTGTATGAATGGCACCTGTTTGAACTCATCATCTGTATAAAAGACACCTGTCCACAGCCTCAAACAGTCAGACTCCAAACTCCGCCATGGCCAAGACCAAAGAGCTTTCGAAGGACACCAGGAAAAGTATTGTAGACCTGCACCAGACTGGGAAGAGTGAATCTACAATAGGCAAGCAGCTTGGTGTGAAAAAATCAACTGTGGGAGCAATCATCAGAAAATGGAAGACATACAAGACCACTGATAATCTCCCTCCATCTGGGGCTCCACGCAAGATCTCATCCCGTGGGGTCAAAATGATCATGAGAACGGTGAGCAAAGATCCCAGAACCACACGGGGGGACCTGGTGAATGACCTGCAGAGAGCTGGGACCAAAGTAACAAAGGTCACCATCAGTAACACACTACAACGGCAGGGAATCAAATCCCGCAGTGCCAGACGTGTTCCGCTGCTGAAGCCAGTGCATGTCCAGGCCCGTCTGAAGTTTGCCAGAGAGCACATGGATGATACAGCAGAGGATTGGGAGAATGTCATGTGGTCAGATGAAACCAAAGTAGAACTTTTTGGTATAAACTCAACTCGTCGTGTTTGGAGGAAGAAGAATACTGAGTTGCATCCCAAGAACACCATACCTACTGTGAAGCATGGGGGTGGAAACATCATGCTATGGGGCTGTTTTTCTGCCAAGGGGACAGGACGACTGATCCGTGTTAAGGACAGAATGAATGGGGCCATGTATCGTGAGATTTTGAGCCAAAACCTCCTTCCATCAGTGAGAACTTTGAAGATGAAACGAGGCTGGGTCTTCCAACATGACAATGATCCAAAACACACCGCCCGGGCAACAAAGGAGTGGCTCCGTAAGAAGCATTTGAAAGTCCTGGAGTGGCCTAGCCAGTCTCCAGACCTCAACCCCATAGAAAATCTGTGGCGGGAGTTGAAAGTCCGTGTTGCTCGGCGACAGCCCCAAAACATCACTGCTCTCGAGAAGATCTGCATGGAGGAATGGGCCAAAATACCAGCTACTGTGTGTGCAAACCTGGTAAAGACCTATAGTAAACGTTTGACCTCTGTAACATAACCTTTGTTGGCAATAACAAAGTATTGAGTTGTATTTTTGTTATTGACCAAATACTTATTTTCCACCCTGATTTACGAATAAATTCTTTACAAATCCTACCATGTGGATTCATGGATTTTTTTTTCACATTCTGTCTCTCACAGTTGAAGTGTACCTCTGGTGCAAATTACTGACCTCTGTCATCATTTTAGGTGGGGGAACTTGCACACTCAGTGGCTGACTAAATACTTTTTTGCCCCACTGTAGAGGCTTGCAAAGTGAAGGCTGGGGTGGCAGTTTTAGCAATTTTATTTATGAGTGGGGGCTCAGTGGAGACGAGGAAACTGTTATTTAGGTTTTTTTCTATAAAATAAATCAGAGAAAACTGTGATAGACTAATGAAATATTAGCAGTAATGCATTGTAAACAGATGCCAACTGCAGTTAAACCCCAGAGGAAGCGCTTGCAAGTACGTGGCTTCCTGAGGACATAACTTTCTGTTTCATCACTAATCCTCCAGCATTGTTGTTTTGGTGGCGCAGGCTTCTTCCTTGGTACATCTTCACATCTTTTTTCAGTGCACCTCCAGGTAAACACGTTTCCTTATAAAGAGAATGAAGGTATAACAATTTTTATGCTACTTTTGTACTTGTGAGTACTTTTAATGCCAGTTAAGAATATCTCTACATGTTTATCAGTACATGACACTCAGTCTTGTGTGTCATATCGTCCCACTGATGGATTTGTTGAGTTCTTCATGACGCATCCTGTATTGTACTCTTTTATACTTGCATTTATGTTTAATAGGCAATAACTTCTGTCCATTAATTCTCTTCACCTTATCCAATCCAGAGGGGCTGGAGCCTGCATTAACTAAATGTTACTTTTAAAAAAAGAAAAGAGCAAAAATGTTCAAACAAATTTGTCGTTTGTTTTGTGGTAGACTTCCTGCCAGTACAAATGAGAGGAGCCACTTTATCATTGTCCTTTATGGGAATTTTATTTATTTTTTATTTTTTATTTTTTTATGTTTTTTGTGGCACATTACTAACATTTACATAAACTGAGTGTCTTACACAGCAGAAAGGTAACACCTGATTTTATTTTCTGTGGGGGGGATTAGGTGGTTGCTCATTATGCAAGACTGTATGGATAGTAAACGCTTCTCTTCTCTGGCAGGCTGATCTTTTCATTTTCCTGACAAATAAAAACAACTGGACTGTCTGGATCTGTGCTGGTGAAAGTTGGCACAATGGCAAAACAAACAGCATCGTTAGGTAAGAGAGTCCTGTGCAGCACATCTGCAGCTGTTGAACCGTCTCATTTGTGATGTTAAAAATCTATTCTGTCTCCCTTCAGTTTGCATCTTAGTGCTTTTATTCGTCACAGTCTTTGCTCAAGTGATAGTTGGTAAGTGAGAGAAGCAGCACATTCAGACTGAATTTATCTGAATATATATTACCAGTGCATGTAGCATGTGTTATTTTTATGATATTATTAACAGATTAGTTGCTTCACATACAGAGATAACAGAGCCAGACAATAGAAAATGACATGCATAGTTGTAAGAATACCATAGTTTCCCTTTATGCTCCTGCACTTTAACTAATGATGGTGCTGAAGGTGTTTTTGTCCTCTGCAGCCTGAATTCCAAACAAATTAGATACATAACATCTGAGACTACCTCTCAGCATCAGTAAGACACATATTGACACATATTGATTGTTTGCTCCACACTTTTTGTTAGGATCTGATCGCTCAAGAAAGCAGAAGTTGTAAAAGCTTAACAGTTGAATTAAGAAAACTGTGACTCCATGAGCGAGCCCTTCACTGTGTCCCCAACAATACACCACACCAGTGTAGACTAGATCAAATAAAGAGTTCACGAGAAAAGCCAGAGGTTTATAATAAGATAGTCATCAAACAGGTGACGTGCAAGCAGTTCTGGTGATACTTTGTCTTTGTGCCTAAAAGGTGGGGAGTACTTCAAGGACTGTCCAGGAATTCCCTTCATCCCTATTTATCTTTGTGGACCCATCTTTGCCTTCTTTGCATGGTATATGTACGGGTCATGTAACCTGCTTTGTTGGTCCGTGACTACCCTCTTCTTCATTTGCTGGTACATTGCTGGTAAGCTTTAAGGGTTTTACTCAATTTCTGACCACAGCAGGCAGCTCTTGCAAAATAACATGACGCCTGCACAGCAGAAAATACCACATTAAGCAAGCAACGAGTATGACAGAGAACGAAATCCAAAAGCAAAACTATACGTATAGTTAATATAGGAATTATTCAAGTAACCAAGTGATAAGTTCAGATCCTAAACCTAAACCTGACCAGTGTACTCTGGGAATGGACATTTTTAACATCAAGGAGACTTTAACTTGGCAAAATAAAGGACTAATTAAGCAAAAATATCATACTAATTCAAGTACTGATGGGATTAAAGGAGGAGCTTAAACCGCTTGTTTCTAGCTGTGGATGAAGTTAGGTGCTGCACCAAAAAAAAACAGATAAGGAAAATAGAAATAATGAAAGCTAAAAACGACTGGATTCATCGCAAAGCTTGTGTTTGTTCTCCTCTCAAGCGCCCGAAGAATAGAAATATATAACACATTCTATTCAACTGTTTCTTTAATTGATATTGCACCAAAATCATTCATTTTCTGAGATCTCTCTCATATTTCTGCAGGTAATGCAGTGATCTACAGCAATTATAAACAACTTCAGATTACAGACTACAGATCCTGCAGTAAGACACTCTACCTTTTTGCATTTTGGAGCACCACTCTGACCAACGTCTTATTATTTATTTGTTGTTGTTGCTATTGTAAAGAAGAGGCAGATGAGGTTGATGTTCAAGTATAAATACACACAGAAGGTCAAAATCAGTGTGTATGCTGTCTAATGAGTGTTTTTATGGGATATGTGTATTTAAAGCATATCATCAAATGGATAAAACAGCAGCACTGACATTATAATTGAAGTGTAAAATGCAGGATTAAACATGATTATGTTTTTGTAAAAATGCTTTTGATATGAACTTGAGCGTTTGATTCATTATTACAAATAATATTTTCAGCACTTGATTACATGTGCACATAAAACAGGTTGGTTGATGCTTTTCTGCCTCACTGAGCCACTGGCAGCTCAGTTATTACGAACTCGAGATTCTCAAAGGTCCAAAACGTATAAAGCTGAAATGCAATGAAATGTGGCAAAAACAAAACACCAGGGAGAATATTTATTTCATAGAATGCTGCAGCTGAAAAAAGTTTATTCTTCAGTGGAATTGTTAGTTAACTCCAGTGCTGTGCAAAAGACCACTTAAAAAAAACCCTAAAACTAACAAAAACTAACAAACAAAAGCAAGAAAAAACAACAAGATAATCTGGCTGTTTGGAAGCAAGATATAGATAAATTAGGGGGGTCTCAAGACTTTTTCTTAGTGCTTTATTAACAACAGAAGTATAGGATTATTGCAGAGATAGTACCTGTATTTAGCCTGTTAATAGCAAATATTCAATAAAAGCACCACATATCAATATTAGGCCCAGTTTTCTTCCTTCTATATGTTAATGATTTTATTTACTCCTCTAGTATTTTATATAAAGTAATTTTTGCTAATAATACAAATCTGTTTTGTCTCATGAAAACTAGATAATCTCCAACATATTATACATTTAATAAGTTATTGTTTGCAAAAATTAAAAAATAATAATAAAAAAAAGTAGTTGTATTTAACTCAAACAGAAACTAGAAAAATGTTGACAATGTATGTATGCAGATAAATAGTAGTTTTATCAAGAGGGTAAAATCTGCAATATTTTGGAAGGTTTGATGACTTTGTGACTTCCAAGAGGCAAATTTATGGTTTTATGAAAAAAGTTTCCAAATATGTTGGTTTATTTTTTAAAATTCAGAAATTGTCCTGAATGTGAATCATTGTGATAACTACATGGTGTAATATGTGTCCTGCTCATTTTAGGAGATTGCAGACGTTACAAAAAGAGTTATATTTAGCTGTATCATGGTCCAAGGTAGATCCCCCTAATCCTCTTCTTCATTACAGACTTCTGAAGTTGTTTAAATGTAACATCCTTCATAATGCCCGTGTAATGCATAATGTTGTTTTGGGGGTTTTTTTTTGGGGGGGGGGGGGGGGGGGGGTGTTACATGTCACTCTTCAGATGTCACTGGATTCGTGTTATCTTTAAGGTATTCTTAAGATGTTTGAGTGATTTAGGGTAGTATGATGATGTCTTTTGTATGTATTTCATATATAGTCCACATTCACAAATTACTCACAAATCATTATTTCACAAAGAACTGCATCATATTCGTGATCATGTTTGAATTTGTATTGTAGTCGATTTGTGAATAAATTGAACTGACAGTGTTACATTTCCTGTTTGTTCTTTATGTGAAATCGTTTCTTCATCGCTCATGTTTGAATCTTAGTTTCACTTCTTCCAAGTGGAGCAAAAACAGACTACAGTTATATTCGAACTCCACTAGATGCTCCCCTAATGCCTTTACATCCCATGACATTAATGCCTTTGCAAGAATCTGTAATTCAGCAATATTTTCTTACCTGAATTTGTTCATAATCTACAAACAGCTTTACAACTGTCTCTGACCACATGCGCACAATATGATGAAATCCAGTCTGTCTTAAATGTAAACACCTGAGAAGGTTTTTATGTTGTCTGTCAGTGTAACAACAATCATAACATAATAAATATTTTTATTCTGGTTTTTTTTCCCAGTTACTCAGATGTAAAACAAAGTCAGGAAACCCAGAGGGGGTCATCTGATTGTTGGGCTTCTCTCTGTATTATTGTAGCTCTTTGAGGTGACTTTTGTGATTTAGCACTACAGGACAGATGAATAGAAAAATATGCTCTAATACAAAAAATATATATAAACAACAGATATGTGCATTATTTCACAAATGTATACGCTTGGACACGCGCTCACACAACAAAAGAAGTCTAGCATTGTCAGGATGTACATAACAAATTTAGACACCTCATCGTTAAATAAACTTAATTTTACTGCATTTAAAACATCAAAACACACATATCCTTGTTTTTGTTCAATCTTATTAAAACTTAAAAACTTTACGTTGAAGTTACATTGTAACTGACTTTCAATCAAGAGAGTGAGTTAGAAAACACTCATAAGAAGTGCAACAAAATTCCCATTATGTCAAAAAGTACAAATGGCACAAACAGCTTGGAAGAAGCATAATTATTAATAATAATTGTCACAGCTGTGTTTACCCTGCACTCCCATAGTGGCTGCTGTCGTAAAAAATCAGCCTGCTAATCAATCAAATCAATCTACTCGCCCCTCGTCCTCTTGGGGGCGCTCTCAGCTCGTGGGCTCACCTGCTCACTGAGTTCACCAGTCAGTTTGTAGGAAGTGTAAAGTCCTTCAGTGGACATTAGAGCCGTCTGTTAGTGTGCAAACTGCACAGGTAATATGTATAAAATGAAAAGGTGAACATGGTGTTGGTTTGCAGCTGTGACTGACTGAAGCTTTCATCTCAGGAACCACAGCGAGGCGTAGCAGGTAAAACAGCTATAAGGATGAAGGTGTTTAACAGGTATGCAAAAAAATCAAAACAAAAAAGAAAATAGTTTAGTTCAGCTAAACACTGATAATCCCACTTTGACTCAGCTAAAATCAAGTCCTTTAAGTCATAAACCACTTCAAGAACCAGTTTGAAGCTCAGATCATCTCTAATTGGTTTGTTGAACATTACACGTACTTCACTCCGGCAGCTCTGAAGGCTGGTAATAGCAGGATACAACTGCTGAAGCAGCCAGAGGGTCTTTGTGCTGTTCTGGTAGATGTGCTTCTCCTACATGATTTGGTCCGTTGGCTTATATGTTATTGTAAATTTCCACATGTAGCTTTTGCAATGAACCAAAGATAACAGACCTGCAAAATGTCAGATGCTGAAGTTTTAATCTTAAGGACAGGTTTTGTTTTTTTCCACAGACATGTAGTGACAAACGCAAGAATCACAATAGAGTATAACAGAATAAAGTCTGCACACATATACTCTTGAGTGATATTTCATTTAATATGATGTCAGCCGACCCTTTTCCTTTTATAACAAACCCCCGGCACCCTGGAGCTGTGACGTCACCTCTGAATGGGTTTTAGATAGTTAAGCTAGTGCGTCACGCTCATAGCGTCTTTATATTTCTGTTACTGTACAGACAGTTGGAAACCTCTCAGCATGATGCCAGCTAAGCCAACGCGATTTTAGTTTTGTTAGCTAATAAGTGAAATGCGACCAATAAACAGGAGCAGCTACACTGTATACGAGTTTGTTTGTTTTTTCTCACATTAATATTAGCGTTTATTCTGAAGAGTAAACCTCTTCCACCCAACTTAAGGCCGTTAATCTGTGGGTCGGACAAACAGTTTATTGGGAAATGAAAGTTACACTACCTGATAAACTATGATACGCAACCAAATTTGCGCTTAGTAACTAATTCTGTTTTACAGTATTAAGGCACATAGATGAGTTTGTCCTGTAAAGAGGCTCGTGCACCTCTCAAATGGTTGAAATCGTGACAGAGAGCATCTTCAGCATAGTTATCAGCAGCTCTAAGATAAGAGCAGGCCTTACTCCAGAGCATGGACACTGCAATCGTCAATTCATGAACTAAACTATATGGAAACTTTGCTAACTTGTCATTTTGACCAGCAAATAAAATCTTTTTCATTTAATTTGAAGCTATAATTGAACTCATGGACATTTTTGGATTCCTATTTGCACATTAATTTCTATTTCCTAATATTCTGATTTACTTCATTTTCATGCAACAAAGTGTGACACAGGTGGGAAAACTTGAGTAGGTGAGGTGCTGGAGAAGCTTCCTGCCCACAGGAAGTGCAGATTAAATAATCGTTGACTAATTGAAGAGAAAAAAATTAGGCAGATTAGTTGACTATAAAAATAATCGTTAGTTACAGCGCTAGTGTTCTGTTGGGTTGGGGTCAGGACTTTGTGCAGGCCAGTCAGATTCCTCCACACCAAATGTGTCTTTATGGACCTTTCTTTGGTGAACTGGTTTGCAGTCTTGTTGGAACAGGAAAGGGCCATCCCCAAACTGTTTCCAGAAACTCTTGAAAAACAACCCCACACCATAATCCCCCCTCCAAATAAGTTTGCATTCAGTGCAATGCAGTCAAACAAGTACCGTTCCCTTGGCAACTGCCAAACCCAGACTTGCCTATTGGCTTGCCAGACAGAGAAGTGTGATTCATCACTGCAGAGAACACGTCTCCACTGAGTCCAGTGACAGCGTGCTTTACACCACTGCATTGACGCCTTGCATTGCGCCTGGTGGTGTAAGGCTTGGATGCAGCTGCTCAGCCTGTGATTTTATGTGGCCTACCACTTCCTGGCTGAGTTGCTGTTGTTCCCAGTCGCTTCCCCTTTGTTGTAATACCAGCTGACTGTGGAATATTTAGTAGCCAGGAAATTTCACGACTGACTTATTGCACAGGTGGCATCCTGTCACGGTACCATGCTGAAATTCACGAGCTCCTGAAAACAACCAATTCTTTCACCATTCTTTGTAGAAGCAGTGTTCACGACTAGGTGCTCGATTTTATACACCTGTGGTCATGGAAGCGATTGGAACAACTGAATTAATTCATTTGGATGGGTGAGCGAACACCGTGGACAGCACGGCGTAGCTTGATTGCATGAGGTTTAAAGTTCTCCTGAATATTTTATGCATTTCGTTTGATTTAATCGATCCTATGAATTGAAATTCCAGCCATCAATCCTTATCTGAATCAATTTTTTCTAAACTTAAAACATTTGCACTTTATCAATAAGTAGACAGCAAATTAAAAAGTCATCCAGACAGCATGCTGTTCACGCCTCTGTCCAGATAAGAGCTCATTTTATCTGTTGGGAGATCCTTTACCTGTGGAAAGGATGAATCACAGGTTTCCCACTATGTGCATGTAACGCTGTGCAAGCGGGTGGGTGGGTGGCATTCCTTGTGATGAACTGATTAGCTACACAGATGGGCGCGTCCGACTGGGAGAATCCGAGTTTGACTAATTACAGGAAAACTGTTAACTTCTGTGAGTCACAGAGAGGCCGACTGAACTCATATTGTTAAAATGAAGAAGGTTTCATTAAACAACAAGAAAAAAACTACTATTTTTTTATTTTTTCATTTATTTTTTACACCACATTTTCACATTTCTGACACAAGACACAAACTATTATGGATTGAAACCACTTTCAACAGCTGGCTGGTGGATTTGTGAAGCAGCAGTTCTGCCTTCCCTCTGAGTCTTGACTAAATGTCGATTTTGTGGGTTTTTTGAGTCAGAGGGCTGGGCTTAGCTTGCCACAGACTGAGGCAGGAAATATCTTGCCTAACTGTGTGTGTGTTTAAGGTCGTGCTGTTTCTTGCATTGCTGCTCTTCTCTCCACTCCCTGCTCAGACGTGTTTTGTGCCACCGCCAGCTCTCTTCCCAAGGTAAGCCTTATCACGGATTTGTTTTTTTGCTTCCCTCTACAGTTCTTCACTCTGATTTCTTCTTTCTGTTCCCACTTTTCCTTTTCCCTGTACTTTTCCCCTGTCTGCTCAGCACATTCCTGCTCCTGGACAATGAGTCTTCAGTTTCACGTCAGTGGGACTCGCCTCTGTCCATCATTTCATTCAAAGTTTGCCCTTTTTCACTGTAACGCTCTTACAGTTAGCAGCGAGGGAAGCCCCGTGTTTTTCATTTCCTTTCCTTTTACAGCTTTCTAACAATTTCCTTGAGGTTAGGGTGTGGCACTGAAGTAACTTCCAATCTGTGTCATTACTTTAGACAAGGAAGTAAACTACCCTTGGCTTTAAACCATAGGCAGCGTGCTGTCACATTGAATTAAAATGACACTGTTTCCTTTCTAACCCCTATTTGTTTTTCAGTCCACTCAGTATCTCCATCACTCTGTCTTGATTTCACTCTCATAAACGTAGAGCCCACTGAACCGTACACACACACATACACACACATCCTGTTCACCAGTCGCCAACTAACAGATTGCTCTCAGGTCTCTCCACGCCTGATGCTCTGTGCACCTGCATGTCGTACGCTCTCATATTTCATTGTGTGCCCAACAGCGCATGAATGGCTGATTGGCTCAGTGACCCCAGCAGCCTATCTTTGACCTTGTGTATCCATCTAAGCCCTCCCTGTCGGCTCTCCTCTCCATCTAACCAGGCGCCACTTGATGCTTCAGTGGACAAGGCCAAGAGGGCATCTTTGCGTTTTTACCATTTTAACCCCTCGAGCGACCTCGTTTTCTGCTCCGCAACTCGTCTTTAGTTCGTTTTGCGTTGTTTCTCCGCAGAAGATTGGACTGGATTTTAGAGATTACAGTGCTCAGTTATTATGCTCCGTATTAAATAGACTAGAGGAGAAACTACTGATTTTAAAATACCCCTCATTGTTTTAAAGGCACGTGAAAGATGATTTTGAATGAAACCAATACCCAAATTTGAAAAATAATAGAAACCTAAAATGAAGTAAGAAAGAAATAAAAAGAGAAATAAAAACAGGCCTGTCAGTATTTATACGTTTCATGGAAACTGCAGTAAACAAAAAAGAAGCAGATTTCGGTTTTTGGAAGTTTGATGCCAGGCTTGTAATTTAAAAATGAGCTTAGCTTCAGAGCTAGTTTTGAAAAGTAAAATTGTAGTTCTGAGGTTACTCTCTCTATATTACTATTTACATTGTCATTAAAAAAAAATTAAGCCTAATGCTGTAACTAAAAAATGCCCCTTTCAAGACCTCCTCCTGGGACGATGTTCTTTAAGTTTCATCAGGCTGCGAATGCATGACCCACCTCGTGCAGACTGTTTCATGAAGTCGACTTACTTTTGTGCAAATACTTATTTATATTTTTTAACTTCATTACATTTGGCTTCATTGTTACGAAGTA
Source organism: Mchenga conophoros (assembly GCF_057382185.1). Taxonomy (NCBI): domain Eukaryota; kingdom Metazoa; phylum Chordata; class Actinopteri; order Cichliformes; family Cichlidae; genus Mchenga; species Mchenga conophoros. The sequence continues at coordinate 68,759,759 of NC_140528.1, forward strand.
TTTTGGGTGGTTGCAGCTGGGCCACTGCAGCATCTTTATCATTTTCCTTTTCAGCTGTTCTGTTGTAGATGTACTGCTGTGCTTGGATCATTCCCCTCGTGCATGAACCAGATTAGCTTTAGCTGTCAGACAGATGGCCTCACGTCTGACTTTTGCATACTTTGGTATACGGAGGACTTGATGGTCCACGTTCCCCTGGCAGCCCGTCCACACAAGCCATACTTGTTCAGTGTTTTTCTACCGGCATGAACTCTAGCATTTACCATCCTAACTGAGACCTGTAGAGTCTGACATGTAGCTTTTGGGCCTTATCTTGGGGTAGAATTTGCTGCGACGTACGCTCCTGAGCAGATTATGGCATTGTGTTAAGACACCTGAATGCTTCAGATCTCCAAACTGCTCACACTTATCAGCAACTGGCTGCTACTTATCCTCTGAACCTCAGAGGCTGGATACAGAAATGCTTTGCTTAGACCAGCCCTTCACTCCTGTTTTAAAGAGGACAAATGGGTACAAGGGGAAGAGATGCGATAGAGGAGGGGGAAACAGTGGAAAGACGAAGAAGCCAGCAGCTCGCTCTCACTGTAATTATCAGCTTGGTGTTTAGCTTTAGCCAGGAAACCAGGAACCCGACTCTCCCCATCTCCACACACACACAGCGTCCTATCTTCGGGCCTCAGGTAGGCTTTCATCACTCCGGCTTCAGTTACCTCCCACATATAAGCTAACAAGGCCAGGTGAGCTCAAGCACTCCTCGTCAGACCCCTCGATATCTTACAACCTCAAACACACAACACACACTCCAGTGGACACGCAGAATGGACCTGGAGTCAGACAGCATGCCGGAGGTACCAGAGGAGATCATACAGTTAAGTGGACCGGTGCTTTTATTTGTGCCTCCTTACTTACTCTTCGAGCGGCTGTCCAAGCACTGTAACCTTAACCCAGTGGCCTCTGCATGTGCCGCCTTTCTCTGTTTCCCTGCACCCCCTCTACACTACTCAGTATATATGTTCAAATGCTCACTTCACTGCGCTGTTTGCTCGATTGACAGTTTACAAAAATAATGCTGAGCTTTAAAAGCATGTTGACATCCTGTTAGTCTGACCACAGTGCCGATAGTCAGCACTGATAGATGCGCTGTTTTCTGCTGCCAAATGAGTTGTTTTAAGACACATAACGCAGTAGCGCTGGGAGCAGCTTCTTACATGTTGGATCATCACTTGACTCTAATCCCTATAATTAAGCTAATTGCTTGTTTCCAGCCTCCCTTTATCTTCCCGTTGCCTCTGTAGCAGCACAGTTAAAACAAAAACTTCTCACTTATATGATGATAGAGCTAAAAGAAAGTGTTAACGTGTAAGTGCTCCACCCGTGCTTCATTTTATAAACAGATGTTTATCTAAATGCCCGTTGGGGCTCACCCTGAATGTGTTATGACACCCATAAGTTTGCCACCTTTTTTTAATTAGTTTTATCGCAAGAAAAAAACAACCCCAGAGCTTCTTGACGTTGTGAAACATTTTTATGATAAGGTTGATGATGAATATGAGAAACTGCAGATATACATCAGCATGCATCAATATGATAAAGATTATATAAAAAGCTGGGAAGTCTTTCTTCTCGCTCGTCATCGACACTGAAGTTAATATTTATCAGTATTTATCTTTGACATCTTGAAAGTTAATTTTTGGCCATTTAAATGGTAAATGGTAAATGGTAAATGGCCTGTATTTATATAGCGCCTTACTAGTCCCTAAGGACCCCAAAGCGCTTTACATATCCAGTCATCCACCCATTCACGCACACATTCACACACTGTGTGAATGTGTCTCATCATCAGCTACTGTTTAGCCACTTCCTGTTTATTTTGAGGTCTCTGTTCTGTTTCCCACCCTTTGGTACCACACCTGTGGTCAGTTAGGAATTCAGTCTGCTTAGTATACACCAGTCAGGCATAACCTTATGAACACCTACCTAATATTGTGTTGGTCTCCTTTTGGTGCCAAAACAGCCTTGATCATGGACTCCACTCGACCTCTGAAGTGTGCTGTGGTATCTGGCACCAAGATGTTAGCAACAGATGCTTTAAATTCTGTAAGATGCAAGGTGGGGCCGTCATTGATCAGGTTTGTTTGTCCAGCACGTCCAGCAGATGCTCGACTGGATTGAGATCTGAGGAATTTGGAGGACAAGTCGACACCTCAAGCTCGTTGTGCTCCTCAAACCATTCCTGAACCATTTCCGCTTTGTGGCATTATCCTGCTATTTAGAAAGGAGGAAAGGGAGGGGCAGAAGGTCTAGTCATTTGCACATACTTCAGTGACGTATGGGAAAATCCCCTATATGTCCAGGGCGCTTTCTTTCATTGCTCTGTGGTCCCATTCTGATGCTCACATGCTCTTTGTTGTCGCTTTCGGTGGTGGACAGGGGTCAGCATGGGTATCCTAACTAGTCTGCAGCTATGCAGCGCCCTACACAACAAACGGTTATCCTCTGTGCACTCTCACATCTTTCTATTTAAGCCAGAATTATATTTTTAAACTACAGCAGCTCATCTGTTTGAAATCACCCTGTTACTGGTTCACCATTGTTCCTTTCTTGGATCACTTTTAATAGATACTGACTGCAGAATGAGAACATGCTACAAGATCTGCAGTTTGGAGATGCTCTGACCCAGTCGTCAAGCATCACAGTTTGGCCTTAATCAAACTTGTTGAAATCTTTACACTTGCCCGTTTTTCCTGCTTCTAACACATCTTTGTGGATAAAATGTTCACTTGCTTGATACATCACGCCCACTAACAGGTGCTATGCTGAAGAGGTAATCAATGTTGTCCGTTCACCTGTCAGTGGTCATGATGTTAAGCCTGATCAGCTTTGCACTCGTCAGTTGTCAGGCTGATTCTGTTTATCACCGTTATCAAATATTCCTGACACGATCTCGCGTTTTCTAGTTTTAGCTCATGAGCTCGTGCCATGGCATTGTCATCCATTCATTCCCAATTCACAAGAATCTCTGCTTTTCCTGCGCTGTTGGTCTCATTTTAGTGAAACTTACAGTGATCACATAAGTTTATCCAAATTATACTCAAAGTCACTGTCATTTTACAGCACCTTTTATATATGTTTTCACAGTATTACCTTCATGCATACTATTTACAGTTTCAGCATTTCAGCCATTCAGCAAAGTCAGTGACACAAGAATCTCAAGGTTCACAGAGTTTGTACAAAATTGTAAAGAAAGAATTTTGAAATGTTGATCATGGAGTCGAGTGGTCCTATTGGTTAACTTCCTCGTTATATGGGTGTGGCCTTCATATCACAAGCTAACTGCAGTAATACAATCAATGCAACAGTGCTGCTGCATGCTCATAATTGTATGCTTTTTATATCAATGGTTACTACTACTACTACTTTCACAATACTCTGACCCAAAGTCCTTTCATTTGGTGGTGAATGAGATTAATTTGTCCAGATTATCACTGTTTCCAAGCCACCCTAACTTCTCAATAGATTCTAACTCTCACTAGTTTGTGTTGCACAGCCAATGACAAAACTTTGTGTATTTCACAAATTAACTGTGGTCGATCGTCGACCTGACAAGCTATGACGTCGCCGACCTTCAAGTTCCCGTTATTGTTTTCTCTGTTCCTCATCCATTGTTGGCTTTTTAAGGACATTCCTGTGCGTTCTTGGCATATTTTATCAACCTTACCTTCTGCTTTTGACTCCTGCTTCGATTAAAACCTGGGTTTTGGCTTCTTTGTCCTTTTCCTGTGAGTCATTGCAAAATTAATTCCAAATAATTTTGTTTACAGTTCCTTTATATAGTTTTGTGCTGCTTTTAGCAGCTGGCAAGGGTATTCCTCAAGTCATCACTCCAACAAAGTCAACTTCAGCATGGTCTGTCTTCATCCAGAAGATCTTGCTGAAAACTGTAGAGCAAGGAAGCTGGCCATCACTTAAGTTACAGTTTCTGTTTTTCTGTTTAAACAACATAATTCTTGTTGCGTGAAAGTTCACTAACCTAAAGAAATGGCCACCGTCCCAGAGCTTTCAAAATATCTCTTGGTCTTTTTCAGTAGATAAAGATTGCTGACTTAATCACCCTTACCTTACAAAAGAGCAAACCTTCACTCGCATGATCCAATGAGTCGCCGCCCCGGCCAAGGACAACTCAGATGTGCTTGAAAGCTCCCAAAAAAAAAGACACTTCAAGCCTTTCCAGTGTGATCTATTGCCTTTTTATTTCTTTGTAACAAAATAAAACTTAAATACTTGTCCTATTAACCAATATATACATAATAGTTTGGTTAATAGGGCAAGTATGTAGTAGTATGTTGGCAATAAACTAGGGACCTGTCCAGGGTGTTCCCCGCTCGCCACTCTATGGCAGTTCAAATAGGCTCCAGCACCCTCACCACTGTGACCTGGACAACACTGAACAAGCATATAAAAACCGACTGATGGTCAGAAATGAACAGTACACATATCATGAAGGGGACAAACGCCATCCTTATCTCCATTTTCCACTTGTCCAATTCTGGGTCGTGTGTTGCTGAAGCCCTAATAAGTACAAGCAATAAAAAATATGATTGCAAGTTTCCACAATTTAGATGCAATGTAAAAATACAGTCAGGCACAGTGAGAGATAATGACATGAAAGGTGGTGACGTTGGTGATCTGATCCCCCTACAAAGCTAACCGTCTGCTCTCGTGCAAAGAGACAAACCAGAAAAACCAACCAAAGACAGGAAGACGTGGGCGTATGGTTGGATGACGCACTTGTTTGTGTACTACAAAAAAAACACAAATTTTTCGTTGCTAATGAAAAACAAGAGGGGCACGATTACGCGAGTCCACCCTGGCCTCATTCCTACCTGCGACACCAACTGTTTTTGTGCAGTGGCGCTACGGCTGCATTGGTGTCGTGTTGCATAAAAGTCATGTAATGTAGCTTGTGGTCCTTAGGCAGCAACACAACCCACACTTTGTGTCTACTTGAGGTATAATTACATTCATCACAGTGTCTCCAGCCTCTGTTCTGTTGCCTTAGAACGATTGCGGTAAGAGCGAATCAAACAACCTCCAGCTACATTCAGAAGTGTACCTTCTCCTTGAGTGTGGACAGGAGTGTCAGTTTAGTGAGAATTTAGGCACCTTTCAGGAGTAGACAAGAAAGGTCACGTAAATCCGCTCCGTTTAGACACACTGTGGCTTCAACTTCCTCTTTTACTTCTACTTACTCCAGCCAAATCCGTGCACGCGCTCCCATGTAGAACAAGTTACACAACACTGTTTTGCCACTTCCTGTTTCTTCTTCCTTCTTTAAGGGATGTGACTCAGATGTCCTCCATGGATAAGCTTCTCATGTGCTCCCTACTCTTTATTTGTTTTTTCTTCTAACACCTTTTTACTTTGTTCTTTTCTCCATGTAGTATGCTCCCCTTGAAGCCAGTGCCAGGTCAGTTCAGCCCAGAGGTCCGGCAGCAGGGCCTGTGGGTATGGAGAGTAGAAAAGATGAAGGCGGTGCCACTAGATTCCTCTGAGGTGGGAGCTTTCTTCAATGGAGACTCCTATTTGGTGCTGGATAACCGCGGGGAGGAGGGAGCTGACCTCCACATGTGGATAGGTAAGAGACTGAAGACGCATCTGGCTTATGCAACATGCTACCCGATGCAAATCAAACACAAACTAGTCTTGACTTTACTTGGAGAAAAACAATGGAAGAGTATCTGATTTCATTTTACTCCACCCAGTAAAAGAGCTAAGCATTGTCTGGCGCTCGCTACACACATAACCCTGGCTGAAAGGCTAGTAGCCACCCCGCTGATGGTGATGACACACGAGACACTCTGCTGCCCTGATGCATCATTGTGTGTCGAGAGAAGCTGGATGAAGAGGGATGATGAGGGAATGAGTCCAGAGGGAAGCATTAAAAATACAGGAGCACTGTTATAGTACTCAAATGTGGCTGTTGTTTCCAGCATGTATCCGGTGCTTTGGTAACACTAAGCTGATTGTCACAACTTGGAGAGCCCTCTCTTCGCTCTAACATGCACCTCTGTTAATCCTCCCTCCTCCTCTTCTTGATGGACCGGCGGTGTCTTTGTATGTCCACTGTTTGTTTAGTTCAGCTTTTTTTAATCAGTCGTACCAGCGCCTGATTAGAGAGTATAACCTTTTTGGGGTTTTTTATAATAGGTACAATTTACAGATTTCCACTAAATATGTTGGATACAGGTAAATAATAAAGCTGCTATTTGAAAAGAGGATATCGATGCGAAGCAGTGTGTGAAACGCTAAGCAAACCTTTAGTGCTTCCACATAAACAAAGAGGGTAAGTAGCAGCCAGGTGCTGATATTCAAATGCACTTGATTAACTGATCAGACCTGGCACTCAGGTCTGTGTTAACATGATGCCAAAGAGAAAAGATGTCAGAAGTGGTCTTGGAGAAGCAACTGTTGTTGCCCATCAAGGAAGAGTTATAAAGGCATTCCAGTCTACAGTGAGAAAGATTATTTAGATTCAACTGGAAACAAGTTCAGAGAAATTACAAGCAAGATCATCACAAACACCTCATACCAACTGTGAAGCTCAGTGGTTGAGGGGTGATATTTGGGTTTGTTTTGCAGCCACAGGAACTGGGCAACGTGCAGTCATTGAGTCACACATGAACTCCTCTGTGTACTAAAGTATTCTAGAGTCAAACTTAAGGCCGTCTGTCTGACAGCTAAAGCACGACTGAAACTGGGTCATGCAACAGGACAATGATGCCAAGCACAGCAGCAAACCTACAGCAAAATGGTTGGAAAACAAAAGAATTAAGGTGCTGCAAGGCAAACCTCAACCTTATTTTAATGCTTTTGAGCGCCCTCAATGAAATGAAGCAATGCTGCAAATAAGAATGGAAACAATGTGAGGCACTGATAGTCATACAGAAACCATTACTTCAAGTTACTGTTGCTAAAGGTGGGTCGACAAACTACCCAATCTTTGGGTGGATTAAGTTTTTCACACACTGCTTCTACACTTTGGCTCAGTTTTTGTTAAATAAATAATGACACAGTCTAATGAGTAATGTGTTGTTGCACATCTGAAGTTGTATTGACATTAGTTGAAGACCTGGTAAGAAACTCGTGGTTTTTTTTCTTCTTCTTTTTTATTATGTCCTGTATGTTAAAGTGTAATTCTGCAGAAAAAGAGGCAGACTGTGGCTTTCTTGAAAACTCCTCGTGCTTATTTGTCACAGGAAACCAGAGACAACAAAATAAATTCACACTGTTCCAGCTATTTTTGGAAGAACCGTTTTAGATTATAGATTTATTTCCTTTAATTAAAGCTGTTTGGCCAGCCCACAGTTGTTCCTGACCCCTGTTTAAGTATTAATACTTAGTTTTACTGGTGAAGTTAAAATTAGCTTCAGTCTAGAGTAGGAGTAAAGGTTTAGGAGCAATCAGTCTTATGTAAGCAGTACAAAAAATAAGACAATGTGCAGAGAAGCAAGAAAGCAAATATGCAGTGTGTAATATTTAGATATGTTAAGAAGCCTGATTGGCCTGGTGGTACAAACTGTCTGTAAGTCTGGTAGCACATGTAGCAGTACTCATATGTTATTTGCAGAGCTAACAGTGCTTTGTGGCCGTAGGGCTAGATGATGCACTAGAGGTCCACAGATAACCTGAATGTCCAGGAAAATGTGTGGCACCACTCTCTGTAGGCTAATTTCTGCACCGTCTCCTAGCTTTAGTATAATGAGAGGTCAGCTTCAACTCTGACATCACAAAATACAGAAGTAAATACGTTTTGAATTTGTAGGAGTTCAAATTATAATCAGAAAGTGACTCAAGTAGTCGAAGCAGCTCCTACTGGATGCACTGAGGCGGCTTTATCATCACAAACTTCACCTCAGCTGGTCGAACGTATTAATATCTTACTGAATGCTTTGGGAAATCTGCCATAAAGTTCTCACATCCCCAATCCTTTATAAATAAACTGAGTTTTTGTACAGGAAGAACATGCTTTTCAGTGACCTGTGCTCCACCCCCTTGTTCCAGGTGAAAAATCATCTCGAGATGAGCAGGTAGCTTGTGCCATGCTGGCCACCCAGCTGGATAATTTTCTGGGTGGAGACCCCATTCAGCACAGGCACGTTCAGGGCTTCGAGACTCCGGAGTTCATGGAGCTCTTCCCCCGAGGGGTCAGCTACAAGGTGAGCAGGTGGTGCTGGAAACAGCGACGTGTTTGGATGCCTAAAACTGAAAATACCTGTAACTTTATTACCACAGCATACCTGTGCTGCACTGAACTGTGCACTGCCATTTAAAACCAGCAACAGCAAGCTTTAAAATACAATATTCTGTACCGTATGACTTTTTAATTTTATTATTTTATTTTTAGGAGATTGAGGTGGTCAGGTCTGTGTAGATTTGGCCACCTCAGGTACATCCTTGGTTACATAAATAACAGATTTTATCATTTTAGAGCTTCTTGTGGCTTCTTTACAGGTAGCAATCTGAGCTTGTTAAAATGAATCAAATCGCTCGTCCAAAAAGTCAACTGTCGTAAAACGTTAAAAAAATAAACTACCATGAAAGTTCAGTCCAAGTGATGATTCTGCTTCTCCTCACAGGAGGGTGGTGTGGAGTCAGGTTTCAGGAGAGCTCAGGGCTCTGGCACCGTGCAGAGGTTGTACCAGATCAAAGGAAAGCGCAACATCCGTGCCAAAGAGGTGGAGCTGTCCTGGAAGAGCTTCAACAAGGGAGACTGCTTCATCCTCGATCTCGGAACGGTGAGATAATCTATCAAAAGGAGGACATGCCGGGGAGAGGTGCAGCCAAACGCCACCGAATCATTTGCTCTTCTAAAATGTGTCAGAGCTATACACTAACGCGCTACACAATAACCAGTTTGTTTCGCTTTTTTACTGCAACCTGCCAATAAAATAAAGTGCCACTTTTACCACGTTGTGCTGATCTAATGTTGATAATTGTACCCAGACGATTGTGTCCTGGACCGGCTCGCAAGCCAACATCTTCGAGAAGCAAAAGGTGCGCGAGATCGCCACGCTGATCCGCGACATAGACCGACACGGTAAAGCCCGCATTGTGGATGCAAACGAGGGGGAAGAGCCGGAGGAAATGATCAGAGTAAATAAGTTTTCCTGATTTGTCATCCGATTGTTTTATTCAGGATGGATGTTTTTTTTGTTTTTTTTCCATTTCCAAGTCAATAATTATATAAAAATCTATTTGTTTTGGTTTTTGGGTTGTTGTTTTTTTAAAAAGCTTCTCTTTGTAGTCCTTATAAGATGTTTTTGTGCTGCTGTGCAGGTCCTAGGACAGACTCCGACTTTGCCAGAGAGCACGCCAGAAGAGGACAGCAAAGCAGACGCCTCAAACATAGCCTCCCTCTACAAGGTAAGCTCTATATGCAGAACTATATGCACAAGGTTGACATTTTAAAACCACCTTTTCCATCACTGTTCACTGTATGCTCACTCATCAGGTGTCTGATGCCACCGGTTCCATGACAACAACTAAAGTGTCCGATAAGAGCCCGTTTCTCCAGGAGCTGCTGATTCGTGACGACTGCTTCATCCTGGACAACGGCTCCAACGGAAAGATCTTCGTCTGGAAAGGTGAGGAGCTGCTACTCAAACTCCAAGCGGCAAACTCGCCACCTCCTCAAATTTGATATCTGATGAAATGAAATTGTAATGAACGCAGTCAGAAATAATGATTGGCAGTTTCACGAGGACGTGAGTCTGAGGACCTGCTTACATGTGATCGGAGTAAGGGTTTCTTAAAGAGCTACAGCGGGGTTTCTACAGCTTCACACTGTCATCTCTGAACTGATCAGACAACACACCAAACGCAAATAAACATCATAGAAACATGCACTCACCCAACATCTCATCAGGTGCACCTAATCGGTGAATCGCATGACAGCAACTCAGTGCATTTAGGGGTGTAAAGATGATCAAAGCTACTTGCTAAAGTTCAAAGTGAGCAGAAGAGCATCTCTGAACACACAGCAAACGGCAAAAAAACTCGTTAAAAAACTGAAGCCCCAAATTTCTGCCACAACTATAGTGAGAGCAGCTCCAAGGTTGATTTTAAAAAACTGTCAGAGCGATAAAGTAGCTATTAAGGTCACCAAGTTGGCTGATGCATGTGAAAATCAGACTGTATTAACTGACCTCTTTCACATTAACTATTATAGCTCATAAAATAATAAATGCAATCAAAACCTTATTAAAGTCATTAAACACCCGTGTTTCTGTACGATTTTACTTTAGAAAAGGGCTGCTGTGGTGTAAAAGCACTACGAGCTGTTTGCTGCTTCGTATCTGGGTCAGTATTTTTTGTAAATGTGCTCAGGGACCTTTTGTTCAACAATTTGTTCATCGTGGTAGCTTGTAGCAGGGACACCACGCCTGATATCGAAAGTTACCCTGAAAGTTACTCTGTGTGCGAAAAAGCTCTCAAACAGAGCTGCTAATTAACATTAGCTCGTTTAATCATCAGGTAACGGAGCCAACGATGAGGAGAAGGACATGGCCCTGCAGATGGCGGACAAATTCATCGAACAAATGAATTACCCTCACATGAAAACACAGGTACGGCTGCTAAAAGCTGCTCATGTTAAACACCGCAAACCAGTCAAGCGTCTTTCTTTACTGTAGACAGGAAAGCTCGTACAACCTCTTTGTTTCTATTTTTACAGCCACAGATCTGACGTGTGAGTTTATGATGTCAACTGCAAGGTCTTTTATATAAGCAGTAAGCAGTAAAGTTTTATGTGCGTTGCACTACAGGTGGAAATCCTGCCACAGGGAAAGGAGACCATCATCTTCAAGCAGTTCTTCAAAAACTGGAACTGAGCCTTTCGCTGGGAATCCTGCACATGGAGACGAGGCTGCGCATCTTGAGAGAGCACCTGTTACAAAATGCATCGTTTTGTTTTTTTAAAGATACATATTATACTGACTTGTATGTACATACTTGTAAGGCTGACAGTAAGCTGCCTCTTGCCTTGTACTTCGGTAGAATCAGAGATGGGATGCCACTTTTATAAAAAAAAAAAAAAGTTCCTTGTAGCAACAGAGAAAGGATATAAGGAGAAATATTAGATATAACTCAAGTAAATGAGATGTGCTTTTTTTTTTTTTTTTTTTACATTGGTTCAATGGTGTCCCAGCTTTGCCTGCATTTCAAAAATAAATGTAAAACTGTGGTTTATACAGGAGGAAGTTGTGCTGATTTTTTTTTTTTTTTTTTACCCCCCCCCAGTCATCATGTGGAGAAATTATCTGATGCTTATCAGTCACGTCTCCACCCACAACTGTGGACTTTATATAACCTTTATTCTAAACTATGCCCTTACTGCTGCCATGGCTGCACAAATATTACACCCGACTGTATAATAACACACTATTAATAATTAACTATAGACCACAATAATTGGCGATTAAACAATCTGGCATTATTAAGTCGGTCACAGGGGGCATTGCATTTACTGCTGAGTAATATGTGGCATACTTTTACATAAAGGACTTTTTGAAAGGACAGTTATATATACTGTTTTACCTTTTGCCTGTTCGGCTTCAGCTGCAGGGAAATCAAATTAGTATTTTTGCACAAACACGACGTCGAGATTATTTTCACGCAACTATTAAAAAGGGGGTGAAGAGGAAACCCTAAATAATCTGAGAGGACAATATTATCAGGCCTTCATTATTCCATGTCCGTGACTTGGAGTATTCACAATAAACCAGCTGTGGGACTAAAAAATGCCAGTAATTGTTTCCTTCACTCACTTCCAAAAATGCTGTCATCATTCCTCTTTGACCAGTCCCTGTGTGGTTCCATGACCTATTTCCTACTTAGATTAACATGCCCTGGCATTTTCTCTTAATGGCTACCTGGCATAGCACAAAGGTCATTGCTTCTTTAATAATCAGCAGGCGCGTTGAAACAGACCCAAAGAATCTCCCACCTCCAGATGTCTCTCAGAGGGGATCAGCCTCTGATGCTGATGTTTATTCTGCTATAACCAAAAACCTTTGGTTTAGTTATTTAACTACAGCTACTAAATGTTACTCAGACAGCTTTCTCATTTGTCTGCTTAGAAGCTACTCTGAGCTCTGTGTGGCCTCCCAGGCTATCACACGTCTTGTTCTCAGAGTGATTTGTGCTGGTCAGCCACTCTCAGGGAAGGACCAGGTATTTTGAATTCCCCTGATTTGTACCCAGTCTTTCTTACTGCAGACTGCTGATGTTCAAACTCATTATAGGAGATTATGAAAGGTTGCTGTTTTTTTGCTGTTGTTGTTTTAATGCAGAGATTCATTTTCAGTCAAGTATGCTTTTAAAGTCGGACTGAATCGCTGAATTTGGTTCTCTTACACCAACTGTGGAAACATTTGATCATATTTTTGGTTACACTGCTGCTGAAGGTTAGAAAATTCACGAATGTTCTCTTGCAGGATGATTTATTCAGGTTTAATCTCCGCCTGACTCGATTTTAAAAGGCAAACTGAAGTTTGTTCAAAAGGGGAAAAAACTCAGCGGCTAATAGTTTACACTAGATTGGTTTTATTGTATACAAACAGAAACAGCGTAAGGTTCGGCAGCTTGCATAATGACACTCTGACCTTGAAGTCACAGATAACCAGGCGGTGGAAGAAACCCACAACGATTTAGGCAAAAACTCCAAGAATAAGCTGATGATACATACAGGGAAGCATGTGTTTCTCTGACGTTTCTGCATGTAATGCTGAAGACATCCAGATGTGCATGCCTTGAGTCATTTCCAATGGAAGCTCCTATTTTTCGGCCTTTTTTGACACCATGCAATACCCTTCCAAATTGCACCCGCTCGGGACGTTATGAGTCCAGTCAATGGATGTTATTGACATAATCAGTAACTTCTTCGACTCATAATCTGCTGTTAAGCAAAAGGAAATAAAGACATAAAAACAAATCCCACATTATGTAAAATGTAGATGTAGAACTGTAGTGTGTGGTTTTTTGTCTTTTCAGTTCTAATAAGTATTTATTTAGCACCTTTCATCACAGAGTTACAAAGTGCTTCACATGAAGATTTACTTAAAAACAACAAAAATAATGAAATAAAAGTAATATAGTCATTCCTGAAAGATGGCTTTATACTAAGTCACTGAAGTCTTTTTAATAAGCGGGGCTGACGGTTATGTGGTGTCTTTTGCATGTTGACGTCTCTCAGAGCGCTGATGCCAAACTTACTGAACTTTTGGGAACTAATCTTAAAAGCAGTGTTCATGCCAGAAAACCAACTAATTTAAACAAACTCTACCAATTCAGTTAAATATGCAGCTAGAATAAAGTCAGAGGCTTGTTGATGACTACAAGAAGCATCTGGTTGAGGTGCAACTTGCTAAGGAACATGTGACCAAATATTAGAGCCTGTGTGGATGAGAGAAAATCCTAAATAGATTGAAATGTGTGCATTTGAAAGTCGTTAAAGATCTATGCTGGATGATCAGTCCAGCCCAGAAAAAGAACAGTGATGACCATGAAATTCATCCACATGATGAGTGTTATAGACAAGATGGGACCAGTTACTGTAAACAAAGTGGCGCGTCATATATCACATTTGTGTAATATGTGTCAAGGCAAAGATAAGAGTTGCTAGGATTCAGTTTCACTACAGTCAGACTGAGTCCAGTGATGCAGTAAGAAGTGAAATCACTTTTTTTTTTTTTACTGTTTGGAGAATCTTTATCTTTTATGATTTTTTTGCAACAACTGAAGTTTATAAAGCACAGATACTGTAAATGACTCTTAACACTCCTGCTGCATATACAGTTTACCAACAGCCACACAGAGTATCTGTTTCCCTCCCAGTCATAACCTGAAATTTACTGCAGTCATAAAAAGAAAAAATCACGCCATTATACCCTCACGGCGCCCTCGGTTACGGAGCTGCCAGGAAACGTTTCGTGTCAGGGGATTCTGCATGCAGATTTCCTTGTCATAAAGTTCAAAGATCAAACCGAGAGAGACACAAAAGGATTAGACCAACAGCAGTGGCTGTCCAGTCTTCGCCACCAGCAGAGCTGCACCAGCGACAGGTACGACATAATAAGCTCATAGTTTGTGTATTAGTTTAGTGTGTCTCTTTATACCTGAGGTCTGTGGGAGATGGTTTAATTTCAAATATGAACCATTATTTTATTTTATGAATTCACATAAGGCAGGTTTGTGTTGTAATTTTGTGGTGTGTTGCTTTTTTTGTTTGTTTGCTTGTTTTTGTTCTTTTCTTTTTTTAATGCTGATTTTCTTTTTACAGCTGTGTTTTATATCTAGCTTTAACTTTTTTCTATATTTATTATTATTATTATTATTATTATTATCAATTTAAAGTAATTGTATTCTTTTGTATTTGATTACTTGTAATCCTGTATATGCATATACAGGATCACATATTTAACCTCCTAAGACCCGAACTCTTTCATGGCATTTTTAATTTCTCTTTGCTGTTTGGGCTGATTGGGACCTTATGAATGTAAAAACAAAGATTTTTTTTTACCTGATTTTTCTTTCTGAGAAAAATTTGATCCACATATGAGAACATTCGCTTTAAATTTCGATAGAACAGAGGCAGTATAATATCCTGACGTCAGGTCCTAGGAGGATATAGTTTTAAAACTTGCAAATATATCTGTGTGTGTGTGTGTGTGTGTGTGTGTGTGTGTGTGTGTGTGTGTGTGTGTGTGTTTAGTTCTATAATTTCATATTTTATCTTTTTCATGTGGCGTGTTTTTTCTCCACAGTGAGGAAGCCATGATGGAAATGAAAAGTATCCTAAAGCCCAAAAGAAGTACGTCTTTTTCTTCCTTTGTGTTTCATAGTGATACTTCGCACACTTTTCTTGCCCATCTGATAACTATCAACCTTTGCGTGATGCGATACTGTGCGGACTGATACAGTATCTAAAGTGTTTCCATTTATCAGAGCCATAAATCTATCACTATAATTTACACAGCCTCTGCTGGAAAGCTTTTATCTAAAGCTTGTATTTCCTGCTGCTTTTCTTAGTTTGGCAAAGCAGCATGACATTAACTGAGACTTAAAAGAGCTTTTTTTTTTTACCCCTGCAGAGGTGAGCATGCTGCTGTCTGGGGAGGACGGCAGCGCCACCCAGAGCAGTTCCATCGGGGCCGTACGCTGGAACCTGCCCACCCATGATGAAAGCAGCCAGCCTCACAGCTCGGTCCCCAGCAGGCCCACCAACAGCCTCAATAAACAGTCACAGGTAAACCACATGCTTCAAACAGCTTTTTCTCTTCAGTTGGTCAGTGTCTGTTTGGCCTATTTGTGACCACCTCTGTCTCCTGCAGCAACAAACTCGCCAAAACGGCCTGAAAGATCTCCGCAGCCTGCAGGAGTGTGTGCAGTTTATCCAGCAGTGGAAGGAACAGGTGGATCAAGTGTGCAAGGTAGAAACTGGCAGACTCTTAGTATAGCCAGATTTAAGAGTGCACAGACCAGATAAAGATCACAATAACAAAATATTTATTGTATGCAGGAACTCCATCACACTGTATGGATGCTGATAGCGCAGCTATTCATTAACTCTTTATAGCTCACACCCTTCACCTTATAGCATATGTAGGATGGGCGTTACCTAAGATATACAATCCGATATAATCTTCCTGTATCTTTCTGTAGTTTCATGGTGTGACATACCACCTGACACAGTGTGATGTCTTTTAGCAGGAAGCTCTGGATCCAGGAGAAGGCACCACGAAGGACGCCCAGCGTTCACAGGGGCGCGCCGAACGCAGTCTCGAGGAGAGCAGGAAGCTAATCCTGCAGTGGGCCGATGAGCTCCGCGATGTTGACAGGGTCAGTATTTACAGACGCTGATGTGAGATCAGACCAGATCAGATTGACCCTTCAAATAATACTGAATTGAATTAAATTGAAAATCCTATTTTGATATGCAAGGTGAAACGAAAACTGTTAAAATCTAACAATGTCGTGATTAATTCAATGTCCTTAAAGCTCCTGAAGGAGACTCCCTGGCTATCTGACAGTCACGAACACGAAACTAAAGACAAGGATGCCAGTGAGGTGGCACACATGAGGATCATGGAGTGGGCAAAGGAGCTGCAGGAGGCGAGCGAGGTGAGCAGGGGGTCACTAACCAGACAACTAACTTCAAATGTGTTTTACTTTTATGTCATTTATGTTTTGGTTGGTGTCACGCTTTTCAAAGTAAATGGAGGCAAATCTCAAGCGTTTGTTTGTTTTGCAGCGTTGTGGCGTTCAGAGCGATGAGCTGGGTAAGGTGCTGCGTGTGCTGACTCTGAAGAAGAACCGGCTGATCAGGCTGATGCCTCTGTTGGAGTTCATCACCTGGTCGCTGCTCAAGGAAGGAAGCACGGTGAGAAACCTCAGCATTTCTACTGAATCAGCCCTTGAAAACATCCTTAAAACAATTCATGCTAATGCAGAAACTCTGGCATAAATTTGAAAATGAGATGAGGATGATGGCAAGATGTAAGTTTGAAGTGAAAGATAAATATCTTAGAGGTTTGATAGCACACAAATAAACCAGTGTGCAATAAACCAGTTGTTCATTTCGAATGTCACGAAGGGCAGTCGTGGCCAGGTTGTGTAACAGCTTTATGTCATGTGTGATCCAAGTGAACTCTGCACCTTCATTGCCCGCATCTATCAATGAAAGATCTCAGTGATTCAGTTTAACGACCCTAATCGGGCTCTGCTCTGATAGCACGCGTGTCAATGTCCCCCGTGAACGACGGGGCAGTCTGCAGATTAACTGCAGCACGCCATCACATTTATAGATGATGGCGTGCTGTTTTATCACAGCTCTGATTGACTCTGATTTCACCTGTCACTACTACTTGCAGTTTTTTGTGCAGAGCCGTGACCTTTGAGGCTGTAATTGAGTTTTATCTGGACCTAAATTTATGAGTACCTACTGAATTATGTATGCAGTGACTAAGCATGGCATAGGTTAGTCAGTCTTAAGGAAATAGAAAGCAAAGGAATATAAAGTTGGTATGAGTTTCATTTTTATGTTTTTCCTTATCAGAAAATCGTCCCACAGTTGTGGCTCCTGGCAAAGCAAAAGTCCTGGGAAGCAGGAATTCCTCGATACATCCCCAACTCAGGTGTGTATTTTAAAATTTGCACCAAAAAAAAACCTTGGGATTTTTCTTTAGCTTTTATTATGAATAATGATTCCGATGCTCAGAACAATTTGTGGAGGGGACTATTTTAAGAGCCAAACTCATCTCTTCTGCAACTATAATAAAACTCTTCATCTGTGTTTTCAGTTTGGGGGTGGATCTGCAGCGCAGCAGGTAACAACGGCCTCAGCTTTATCTCCATCCCATAAATCAACCAACAAACACCAAAGAACATGTGGTTTAATTAGCAATTTGATTTCCTTTCTCCCAACAGCTGATGTGATTCTTGACCCCATGACCAACCACCCATGGCTGCTTCTCTCAGATGACCAGCGTAAAGTCCAGGAGTCCTCTGTAGTGTCAGAGCAGCCTCAAAGCTCCCAGCGCTTCGACGAATGGCCCTGTGTGCTCGGCAGGGAGGGCTTCAGCAGCGGCCGCCATTACTGGGAGGTGAACATAGCCAATAACGGTTACTGGCGCGTGGGCGTGACCACCGCTGACTCTGAGCGGCACGGGAAGTTCACCATGATGCCAAAGAAGGGCTACTGGGTGCTGTGGCGCAGCACGCACAAATTTTACGCCTGCAGCAAGCCAGAAAAGGAGCTCCCCCTCAGCCTCGTGCCCAGGCGCATGGGGGTCTACTTGGACTACGAAGAAGGGCAGATCTCCTTCTACAACGCTGAAACCAAGTCCCACATCTACACCTTCACTGGAACCTTTAGAGAGAAACTGTACCCTCTGTTCGCCCCACTGGATGGACGCACACTCATGACGATCATCCCGCCAAACAACATCTCAGGGAAATGAGAGACAGAAAATCTCACTGGACTTTAATTTGACTCCACCTGTGAGGTCTAAGTCCACAATCGGTGATAATTCTGACCCTCTGTGCCTTTTTTTGGCTTTAAAAAAAAGTGTCTTTTCTTGGCAACCAGGGGGACAAAAATCACTCTAACTGAGATGTGTCAAAACAATTGCTTCTTGTATTTTTCCTAAGCGTACATAAGGTTAGGGTTGACTGTTGTCATAGCTACTCAGACCTCACACGGTTGTAAAGAAAAGAAAAACCCAGATTATGCATTAAAAGTATAAAAGTAGGTCATTATTGAAATTAAAAGTGCGTGTTCTCACTTTCAAAACAAAATAGTTAAAACTTAATTTTGCTAAGTTTATCTTAAATATTAACCTAAAAAAAAGAAAAAAAAAAGAATTTAAAATATTTAAAACTTTAGCTCAACAACTGAGCTTTAAAAAAAGCTATAAGCTACAATGCTAATGATGTAAACAGCAGGAAGACTTTATTGATATTTTCAGTCATAGCGTGCTAAATATAGCAAATACATTTCAGGACAATTCCGATGTTGCAGCTACAAACAGCAACTGCAGAAATGGGTAAATAGATTTATTTTTAAAACCTACTATTTAAAGAATAAGCTAACTCTGTCCAAAACTGAAGGCAACAACATGTTGCTTATTTTTTCGACATTTTGCCTCTTCGTACATGAATGCACTTTATAATGCACTTTCAGATGGCAATAAATGTTTTATATGGCTGACTTAACGTCTTGCATTCCTATCCCTTTTGGCTTCTTTTCCTAAGATTCATAGATTTTAGAGTTGTAAACAGCTTTTTGTTTACCTTTTGTATCGTGCCAAATTGACATTGGAAGTAAACTGTGTGTAAAATAAATTGTAATTGTGTGTCAGTACTCCTTCTTGCAAGCCCACGGTCCGTACTCTTCACAGTCAGCGGCGAACAGACTCGCGCCTCCCCTCAGGTCTGCGCAGTCCCTGTGATCAGAATCCCACTCCACCATCACCCTTTGAAACACACAGTGGGAGTGAAAACTCAGTGTTTAAAGCAGTACATGACAATAAACCTCATTAAAAAATATAAACTGTAAATATGTTACATAAATAAACATATGTACAGTCACATATGGTCACGTTACATACAGTCAAGTTGATGTCATTTTGTGTGTGTTTGCCTTTGGATATGTGTGTCATGTATACGTGTATATTGTTTGTTATAATATTGTAATAAAGATCAACTTAACCTTAAATGTTTCTGTTTGTTTTCATTTTTTGATTGTGTTCTGTTTGTATTTGCCTATACATTAGATAAAGAGATCACTTTTCATTTAATAAAAACGTTTTAGTGGCTAAAACAAGCAGCATCCTACTAATATTTATTATACTCTGAGAGACATTTCTGGAGTTATTGACACTGTACTGTACAGTTTTTTGTTTGTTTCTTTTTACAAAGATAAATGTGCACAGTGTACCTCAGGAACAGCCTTCTCATCAGTGCATTTACATTACCACGGTCATCGGGGGGCCGACAGCGCACAGCCCACTGACATTTTCTACTCCCGCCTCTAGAGGACTCTGCAGTCAGACAAAAAGCCTCCAGCAGCTTCTAACCCTGCTGCCTGTTACTCCCTCAGTGCAAATAACTACTGTTTTGCATTTGCAGTCGCTGCAGCAGGCAAAAGTGTTCTGCAACTCCAGTTTTTAATAGGAAGACTTATTATTTTATATATTATTCTTTTTTTATATATTTTACTCCTTGCACTTTTATTTCTAATTCTTCCAAAATGAGTTCCTTAATTATACCGTATTATTTTATTATTTTTATTTTGTTGTTGTGATATGACTTACTGCATGTAGTGCTGGACTGCCCTCCCATCGCCCCACAGCCACTGACCCTCCTGCTTGGCATCTGTCAGTCCCACCCACAGGAAAGGAACCTGGGAGAAGTTCCTCATCACTCCTTGGATGAAATCCTGTGGTGGAAGCAACATTTAGAGCAGGGATATCATCACCGACCACACACAGCCCACTGAAGTGAGCCAGAGCAGTGACACGCCCCTTTCTGTAAGGTAGAGAAGATTAATCCCTCAGTCAACTTCTTATGAAAAAGTCTTTTTTTCAACAGCATGTCTGAGTTTTTCTACACAATAAAGAAATGTTTCTATGTTAAATGCAAGAAATGTGTCAGCACGACTGTTTAAGACTAAATTGTAAGTAATAAATGTGTAAATTGAAAGAAAAAATAAACTGTCCCAGACTGTCCTGTAATAATAAAAAGTGTATTTGCTTTTTTCTTTTCTTTCTTTCTTTCTTTTTTTTTTAACTGCGCGGACTTGCTGTAAAACATAGAAATTTCTGTTGTAGATAGCACAACATTTTCAACTTTTTGTCATTTAAATGTTCACTTGTTACTTAATTAACTTTAGTGTAGTATGAATGACTTCTGGGGATTTTATTAGTAGAAAATGCTGTAAAAACTGTAAAAGAAATGTATAAAATGTATAATATCTATGCCTTTCTTGACATTTTCCAAAGCCATCCAATGGGCTTGAGTCTTTGGCGGGCTGATTCTGGCCACCAGGCAGTATGTTTGACGACCCTGATTAATTTTCTGCCAGAAATTTTACCATTTTATTTATGTTTGTTACTATGAATAAAACAAGTGCTGGTACAGAAAGCTGACATCCACCCAGGTTGGGCCATTATGCATTGGTTACTTAAGAAAGCCCACATTTCATCAGTGGTCCATAGCACAAGCTGGGGTGACTGAAAGTCGAGGTGGGCAGAAGCTGCGGGATACATCTGGGAATGTCTTGTGGGAGTCCTTAGCAAAGTTCCAACTTTTAGTTTAGCAATTTGTTTGTTTTGGGGTTTTTTTGGGGGGGGGGGGGGGGGTTAAACTTCTTTTTATGCTAACTGAGACTCTAAAGGCCTCAGTTAGCGTGTTAAATGTAAATATTTATGACATACAATTAGAAAAAGATGGAACAAGCGTGGCTTGTTTGGAAAGGATTGCATCTGAACAAAGTGCACGTGGAGGAGGGGTAATGATTTGGGCTTGTTTCGCAGCCACGTGACCTGGGGTCCCTGCAGTCACTGGGTCAACCATGAACTCCCACCAAAGTATTCAAAAGTCAAATTTGAGGCCACTTGTGTGACAATAAAACTAAATTGAGTCATGCAACAGGACACAGGCACAGCAGCAAATCTACAACAGAACACTGAAAAAGGAAAGAATCAAGGTGTTGCAATGAACCGGTCATAGCCCAACCTGATTTTTAAGCTGTGTATAAAAAAGGCTTGCAAATCTCAACGAACTGAAGCGACGCTGTGAAGTAGAGTGGGCCGAACGTCCTCAGCAGCTTAAAGTGGTTCTGATACGTACGACTTCAGAACTGTAAGTGTGTGTGATTCACATGACTTGTGCATGATGCGTTTACCATCTCTGCAGAGTCTTCGATTACAACCAGGCTGCTGTTGTGCTGCCGGCAGAACTCGGCGCTCTCATTCCATTGCCGATTTTCCTGAAGTCCGACTGAGAAGAAGTAGCAACGTCCCATCCACCACAGCCACTTTTCAGGGCACAAACTGCACCTTGAGTCTCCACATAGGAGGAAGAAACACTGATTTAAGTGTCAGATAAAACCCTGTAAGAAATGGAGCCCCACAGCTTTCACTACTCTGTGTGTGAAGCATATCACAAATGTAACCAGAAACACGCAGCGAGTGCTGTGGCGGATCACCTGTGTTCACTGTGTTTGAGATCATGTAAATCACCTTGAGTGACAGTGTGAAGCATCAGGTTCACGTCACGCTGCTGTTTCTGGCACTGCTGCAGCTGCTCCAGCAGTTCCTGCCTTGATGTCTGACTTGCTTCTGGTGCTGCTGCCAATATGACTGACAAATATAAATATAAAGATAAGAGCTGAGCACTGAAGGTCCACTACAGGCAGCAACAAAAAAAAAAAAAAAAAAGCATCATGTCTTCCAGATGCTTCCAGAAACTAAAGCTAAAAAGCAGATTAGGATTACTTTTGCTTTTTTAAGCTACTTTAAATGCTGAGAAAGACAAATGCAACCATACTATAACCAATTTTCTTATAATAAATTAATATAACTGCATTTTTAATATTTCTTTTTCACATTTGGAGGAAATTTGAAGGGATGAACATGGAGGTGGAAACCACAGGTTTAGAGAGACAAACACAAACAGCAGAAAATAGTAGATTAAGTATGTTATATATTATGTTCTGCCAGGTTATACCCTCTGGGGGGGGGGTCTCAAGTACCCCAAAGTTCCATCGTAGGACCCCTAAAAATAACCATAGTAATCACAGTAATAATAATGTGTTTTAGTCTTATTTTCTGACGTTGTCTTCAAATTTTGTATTTTGCCGTCTTGTGTACTGGAGACTCTTTACCTGAGATATAGGAAAAACTGCAAATGCTTCTTACAATGAGGGGGGGGGGGCACTGCTGTGCCTTATAAAGTGTCTACTTATGTATGTTTGATTATTTAGGCTAAATGTCTGGACATTATCAGCTAATTTTATATTTTAAAGCCATCAGCCTGCTGCCATAGCTGCCAGCCAAGGAGGTGGTTTACTTTATTATCTTAAGTGTTTTTATATATATTTTTTAAATAATGACAATATTAATTATTATTATTATATAATTATATTATTCTATTCATTTCTAGTTATATGCAATGTGTTTGCTTGTGGTTGTCAGAACGAAGAAGGAATACTTGCTGAAAAAATAAAAAAGTTAAATTAAATGCTTTTAGATATTTTTTATGGAAGCGATGTGTGCTTTATAGTAACACACTCAAAAAATGTTAGTACACACAGCGGCGTGTACTGATTTCCTCTTTTTTTCTATGTTTGTCACACTTAAAGGTTTCAGATCATCAAACACATTTAAATATTAGGCGAAGTTAACACACGTCAACAGTTTTTCACGCATGGACATGTAGGCCCGGACACTCCCCCTCCCTTAATCATAAACACCTTCATTTCGAAACTTTGTTGCATTTTGAGTTTACTTGTGTTATCTTTTTCTAATATTTGGTGATCTGAAGCATTATAGTGTGGCAAACATTTAAAAAAAAAGAGGAAATCAGGGAGGGGGCGAACAGCTTTTCACACCACTTTGTTCGAAACAGAACGTGTTGATATGAATTGATATGAATTTTATACAGTTCTCCGGATCTATTTCTCCACTGGGGTACATGATGATGATTTGTGCTGAGTCTGCACAATAAAGGGAGGATTTGTATGAACTCTGTATGTATGAACTACTTTCAGTTTGCTTGTTGTCCAGGTACACGGAGCAGCAGGGTGATTCTCCAGCATCTTTAATGATCATTTCAAGGCGCTGTATGCACGACCTTATGAGCAAAGGTTTGATCCTGGAATCTCCCCAAGTGTTTACAGATGAAATACTTCATGCATGTATCATTTCTATGCACGCATATTTAGACTCACCAAATAAAATGAAGGACAATAGGAGTCCTGCGATCAGGGTTAATGCTGCTATAACAATAGCCACTCCAACTGTTAGATGACAAAACTGACAGGATCCTGCACCTGTAATGATAAAAGCTCAATGAACTGGTTCTTCTTTAGCCTACCTGAGCACTCAAAGCGCTTTATACAACTCACCTCATTCACCCATTCACACAGACACTTTTATCTATGCTCTTTCTATGTAAGTGCTTTCGATCCAACAGTGGATGAATTACAGACCAAATCGGGGTTAGTATATAAGGCCATTAGGCTGAAAATAAACATGTATTAAAAATACGCCTAAGAGATAATAAAAACCAAATCAGCAATCTGATAAGGAACACACTGACCAGCACAACAACACCAAAAGACCTCAAAAACCACAGAAGATAGCTAAACAGCTTGTGATCTAAAGCATACCATATTATCTCTCAGACATGGTGGAGGTAGTAGTATGGTAGTATGGCTGTAGGACTGTCTCACTGGTGTTTATTGATGATGTGACTGCTGATAGAAGCAGCAGGGCTCTACTCTCCGCTCAGATTCAGCCAAACCTGATCAGACGGTGCCCCACACGGCAAATGGATCAAAGCATGTAGTGCAAAAGCAACCCAAGAACTTCTCAAGGCAAAAAATGTGACATTCTTCAATGAGCTATCTGTCACGATCAACAGAGCGTGCTTTACAGTGCCTTGTTACTAAAGACAAAACTAAATGCAGCTGCAGTAAAGGCCCGGTGGGCACCTCAAGGGAGGAAACACAGTGTTGCGTGGTGTTGATGGGCTTTAAACTTCAGGCAGTCAGTGACTGTAATAGATTTTTTCACCCAAATACTAAAAACAATCCATAATTGTAAAACTATGTTAGTCTGTCCAGTGAATTTGGAGCCACTCTAAATGAGGGACCGCGTATAAAAATGTCGGATCTTCTTAAAAATGAAAACAGTTTTTAAACCCCTTCAATTAAAGGTGAAAGTCTACACTTCAGGTACGTGTTGTTTGATTTAAAATCCCCAGAGGAAAAAACTAAAAAACCAGCTCTTTGTCCAAAATATTGTGGGCCCTTCAGCCGATGAACGCATTGGGAGCGTGGAGGCAAAAATACAGCAAGGAAAAAACTGAAATCCTGTTTCAATCACAAACAGGAGGTCATTTCACTTTCTAGACCACAGTAAGTGGTCCTGTTAGTTTTAAAGAACTTCAATCATGAAAGGATGCAACATAAATGTGCCTCTGATCACACCGAGGCCCATCTCCTTTGCAGAAACAAAGAAACAGATCATTTTTATTTTCAATATTAACTCATCAGACGTGTCCTGTTTTAAAGCCTTTCCTTTAATTGCTTTTTTAAAAACTAACCTGCAAGTGTTTCCCTCTTAGCTTCACCGTCTCCGTGTCCTTGTGAAGACTCCATTGCTGCTGCTCGACTGTGGTTTTGCTTAAGCAGTTTCAAAAGCTTTTTTGGCTCACGTTTTCTTCTCTCTGATGCTTCTTTTTTTCACATTTACATGCTTATTTTTAAAAAAAAAATGTGATCACTCCACCCCTTCCTCATATTGCAGTTTGCTTTCTTACTCTGGAGTGTTAAAGTTATTACCGACACACTGCAGAGGAAGCTGTGCAGAGAATAACAGCTTATACGAGAGCGTAACTTAAGTGTTTTTTAACAGGGACCAGCTCACACCCTGGAAGTGTTATAGATGTTACATATGCAGGCGCAGAAGCACCGCAGACATTAAGCTTTGTGTTTGGTTTTATGCCATTACCTGACCTCATAAAACTGCAGTATGTTCGAGGGCATCAGGTCCTCACCGTTGACATATTTATTGTTCAAAAACTGAACAACGAGAGTTGTTTTTTGGAAAAAGGGGAAGTGTCTGCATGCATGTAGAATTAAGAGAACAAGTATACACAGACTGAGTTTTTTTTTTTTCTTTTTTTACTGTTGATGTTGATAAAATCTTAACAGCTGGACAATCATCAGCAATTATGTGTAATATGATTTATGTTAGTCGACTTGGTATCGTGGAAGATGCTTTAAGGTGTGACGTCAACCTTACACAAATATCTGTGTTACAGTGACATGCAGTGACAGAATCCAGACCACATTTAGATTATAGTGTGTTTATTTAAAACATCCTCGGCGTACAAAGTTCAGGTCGAGAAGAAAAAAAATAGAAGGTGATGTGAAAACAAGAACAAATAAAATGCTGATTTTAATAATGATCGGTCATCTACTTTATTCCTATAGCCTATTAAAAATGAAAAAATAAAAATTAATCAATAAATGAATATATCTGCAGGTATAGTAATCACATATCACAATTCTGATCAGAAAAGTCGCTGTACATTTTACTGAAGCACAACCTTGAAGTTTTTATGACTAAATAGCAGGAAATACCAAGTGGCTTATCCTTGTTTCCTGTATTCCCACTTGATGTGCCCGTCCAACAGCGTTTTGAATTTCTCCTTCAGCTGTAGCAAAACGCACAAACAGAAACAACACAATTAAAACAACGCACAATTGAAAACACAAAGCTGAGACCTTTCACCGAAGCCACAGCTCAGCACACGTGGCTAATCAAAATGCTGCTTATGTCCAAGTGGTGACAGATTCACCTCATTAAATACTCCCGTCCTTGTTGATTCCTCATCACACAGGAGAGCCTCGGACGAGGAGCACAGCATCGACAGGCTGATTTCCTCTAGGTCTTCCACTGGGAAACGAACAGAGACTGTGAGATGTGCAAACAAGAAAGAAAAAGGCATGCTTCCATTCATGGGTAAAAATTGCATATGGTGGAATAAATACAGCTATGGACAGAAAAATAAAAATCCTGGACTAGCTGGTCCGATATGTTTTCGCAGCCGTCACCTTTTGCTCGTATAGCATCTTGTTTTTTCTTTCTCTCAGTCTGCCAAGCGAGTTTTCTATCAGTCATATAAAAGCTCACACTCACTGTAAACGGTAAACGGACTGGTTGCTATTTAGTGCTTTTCTACACTTTCTAAGCGCTCAAAGTAGTTTACACAACTTGCCTCATTCACCCAGCAGGTGAGCAGAGGCTGTAAGCATTTCTCTGCTCTTTGTGAAATTTTGGGTCGCTGAAGGTGATTAAAATTGTTTTCATGATACGCTATTGGGTTAGATCTAAGACATAAATATCTTAACTGAAACCAGAAACGACTAAAGTGCATGTGGCAGCAGTGGCTCAGGAGGTAGAGCGGGTCATCTCTTGGTCTCTGGTTTGATTCCTGGGGTGTCAAAGCGTAGTTTTTCCAACTTACTAGAGTCCAATCCATCTATCATCGATCATGTTAGGTTAAAAAATTGGGACTGCCTGGTGTTCAAATTGAGTAAAAAAAAAAGAGATCTAAATAAGTACCTTTACATTTATTACCTCCTTTTTTAATCACTTATTTACTATTTACTTTATTTTGCAAAACTTGACCAGAGGGCTTAATTTGCTGATTTTCAAACTGCCAGTCTCCGTGAACTGTTTATCCAGTTTTGATAAGTGGCCTGGTATGAAATGCAATCATCAAATTTCAAATCAGATAATATTAACTCTATCTGTCCTCTACTTCGAGTCTGGATTTCACCTTTTGAAAAAAAAAGTGCAAGTGACGAGCTAACTCCTGCCAAGTGTCACCTATCATGTTGTTAACAGTTTTTCTTCCAAGCTAAAAATCTTACCTGTGAAATTTGCACAGTATACTGAGGCACTTTCCTGTCTGTCAGCGATTGCGTACACACTGAAAGCATAGTTGGTCCCTGATGTCAGGTTAAGAAATGTAAACGTGGTGTCAGAGGTTGTATAATTCCAACTCTGACCCCAGAAGCTGGAGTTGAGTGTGACACCATACGTGGGTGCTGATGTGTTTTTAGGTGCATTCCAGGCAAAGGTGATGTTGTCCTTACTGACACTAGTGGCTCTGGGATTAGTAGGAGAATTTGGCACTAAAATCAAAGAAGATGGAGAAAATTAGAAAGCCATTTCTCATTACTATTTTGCAGTCAAGTCAGCCTGACATAAGAGTAATGAAGTAATGTTTTTTGTGCTAAATCAGACTTGTATGAAATAGATCGTTTCTGCCACTGAAGTTTTTTTTTTTTACATTGACATCAAAATTTTAACTTAGCTCTGCGTGGAAATCTTTTTTCTCAGTGGCGTAACAATCATTCACAGATTTGCTTTTTAGAATAAGAATTGAGATATTTCTGCTTGTAAACATTGGTGGTGGCAACCAAACAACTCTGACCACAGAAGATGACAAAAGTGACTCACGGGTGAACTTGTAGGCGGACACTGGCGTGCTGGTAAATTGTCCACTCACTGCATAGACGGTCACAGAGTAATTGGCAGCATTCTTCAGATTTTTGAATGCGATGTTTGTTGTTACACTTGTTTCGTTTACACAAAGGTCGAGACAGCGCTCGACTGTGTAATTTAAAGCGCTACCAACAGGAGGCTTCCAGGTAGCGGTGAGGGAATTACTAGTTGTAGTCAAAATCAAATTTGAAATCGGTCCAGGAGCTACAAAACAGACAAGCAGTCAGATTAGAGGCGATCAGTGTAGCGTGAGACAGTTCCCGTTTATTTGTTTCTGTGCATCAACAATGAAATCAATCTGAACAATGAGAAAGAGTTACTTGTGAAGCTGTCGATCATTTTGGTTTCTCCCACCAGGTCTTCGTTGACCCGCACGGTCACATAGATGAATATATGTGTGGCCGGTGGCAGATCTGTTACTGTCACGTTCTGCTGATTGGACTTTGCAGGTGTATTAAACAGGCTCCTGTCACAAAGAGAAACTGTTACTAAAGCTCATACCCAAAACTCCACTCTTCATTTCATCCAGCTGAACATGAAGATCTATTTAGCTGTAATAAGAAGACCTGATGGGACAGTTAACCTCAAAATCAGAAGCTACCTATCACCGCATCATTGTCCAGAAGGAGACATACACCGAACAGTGACCAGTTGGTCTAGTGACCAAATCGTGATTTTTGGAAATTGCCGTTGAAACTCTTTCACGGGTTTTTTATTTCATCGTGAATTTTGGAGGGAGGGCTTTGAGCCCTCAAAGACAGGCGCCGTAAAAACGATTCTCTCAGTTTGCCAAGCGAGTTATATTTTAAAACTTTAAAGGTTTATTTATTTCAATGATTAATTACTGAGGAAAATATAAAAAGTCAATGTATATCAATCAAAAACATGTAATAGAAATACATGGAACATTGACAGGAATTAAAATTTACATTTAAAGTCAACATTTAGGTCATTTTTGCAGCTGATCTCTCAAAAAAACAAAAGCTGGGCAACTCAAACAGCAAAGGAATCTAAATGACCAAACAACACAACAGGCTACATATGTGTATATTATTATTTTATTTTTGGCAAACTTCCTATATGTTAATCAATAAATCAAAGGGGTGCAAAACGTTGTCCTCACATGAACTCTGCTTAGAGAAAAATGTGTGTGCATACAGTGTGGCTGGATTTCTACAAATACATACGCTCCATTCGTGTAGTTAGCTACCACAAGGATATCTGTGAAGTTTCCCACAGGTCGATCCCATTTGACCAATATCGACTCTTTTGTGTTATCAGACACTGTCAGGTTGTAAACTTTATCAGGCTCTGAAATCAGGAACAAACAGATGAGCACAAAACAGACACATCCACCAGGCGCCTCTCTTCACGTCAGCAGTGGCTCTCATTTGCCTTTGCTGATTTGAATTTCATGTTATGTTAGCAAGAAAGGACAAACTGTAAACCGCTTCCTCGTTTAGGCGTAAACAAGCTTTTCGGCACCTTTCACTGGTTTCAATCACATATTACACTTCCTGCTACTAAAAGAAGAAAAACAGATACAGTATGAATATTACATGCGTAGCACAGACGTATACGCGACAAAGAATGAGCAAAAACTCACTGGTATACGCTGAGACGTGAGCTTCATAGCTCCACTTAGATGTGTCATTGACTCCCGAGACGACAGTGAAATTGTAGGGGGTTCCAGGTATCAAACCCTCAACCTTTATTGTCTCTGTTGTCACTTTAACAGGGGTGGTCTCGTAAGTCAGACGATAGAAATCCACGTTTCCCTCTGGTTTTTCCCATCTCAGAAAGACAGAGTTTTTCTCCACAGAACTGACTGTCAGGTTTGTGACTGCCTTAGGTACTGAAAAAAAACACAGATATCATCAGTGTCTCTCTCTTTTATGTTTTTTAAACGTCAGGCTGAACCAGGCTCAGATGGGGAAAGCATAAAGAAAAGAAAAACATAAACTTTGGGTAAACTTAAAATATACCATGTAGTGCAATAACGGCAAATTCGTGGTCTTAAGCGTGAGTGTTGTTCCGGGTGTTTACATGATGCTGTTCGGGGTATATTATCAGAACTATAAGCAGGCGAACAGGTGAGTAAATAAATCTATATTTCTCACGTCCATTGAAACTCACTGGTGTAGAAGGTGGCGTTCTCTGGGTTGAGGTCTCTTTTACACTTGACGGGGAACACCTGGACCGAGTAGGAGGTGCCTGCTGTCAGGTTGGAGAGGCCACAGGTCAAATCAGTGACGCTAAACTCCCATGTTTTGTTATCCTTTTGACCTTCGACCTCTACCCGATAATGGCTGATATCGCCCGGTGCAACCAACCATGTCAGGTTGGCGCTCTCAAAAGTTATATTGGTGACGCTGACTTGTCCCATGAAGCGATCTGTTTGAAAACATGATGAAGAATATTACTTAGACAGCAACGTGAAGGCAAGGACAAATGCCCCGAAGAGTTGAGGAGGGAGATACTAAAATAAAATGTGTGGTGTATAAAGCTTACCTCCTCTAAATGATTGTTTACGCTACGTGTAATAAAGTCACCTACAGTTAAATCAAATAAGGAATATTCAAGGGCTTTTTTTGGCAGGAAATATAAAGTGGACATTAGGATACAATGTTCTGAGCCTATAATGAATAAAAACATCATATATCTGAATATGACAGAATAAAACTACTCCTATTCTTTAACCTCCTAGGACTCCCAGTCAGCCCAAATAGCAAAGAGAAATTAAAAATGCATGCCATGAAGGAGTTCAGGTCTTAGGAGGTTAGATATAAGAAATACATGAATTTATGGTCTTAACCTGTGTTTGACTGGCTTAGTAGGCCTACTCCTGTCTTGACCCACCACACTAAACAGGCAACTATGATTGTTATATGTAATTTTGCAAAAAGGTCAATCATATAAACCTAAATCTGATGAAGTGGCTAGATCATCACCAAAGTGAGGTGATTAGTGTTTTATATGCTCTCAATCAGATTCAGTTAAGTTTTAGCTGCCAAACAAATGGTTTCATATTTGACTGTAGCAAACTTTCATATACAGAGGAGCTCAGAGGAGCTTGACGCAGTGACTGCATGACAAGCTGAATCATCACCCCACCACCACCGTGCTTGATTGTTGGTATGAGTTATTTGCACTGATATGGTGTTTGGTTTAATCCAAAAGAAGAAAGTGGAGATGATTGGCCGTGGTGATGTACATTATAGCCAGAGATCGCCACCTAGGTCTCACCTGTCCTCACGTCCACTACTTGCAGCACTGAGTTTAGATACACCTAAAGTGCTCACAGCATCTGGCTGTAACTTAACCTCTAAATTCCTAAATGGAAGCATTAAGCGTGGCCTTAGTTTTAACTGTAGTATTTTATTTGTGTGATAAATTAGCAGGTATCTGCATCTGTGCACCCATACAGTTTGTGACCTACCTTCATAACAAATAAATGGCAGACGCTCCAGGCAGCTCTTTTCAATCCACGGCCCAAAGCTGAGCATGGCCACACACGAGTCTTCAATGTAATTCTCATCATCACTGTCGTCTTCATCTTCAGGTTCTTCTGGCTCCTGCACAGGCGACTTCTCACACTGCGCTGCTAATGGCATCTCAGCGGTCGTCCAGGGTGCACTTGTGGTGAAATATGGAGTTGTTCTTCGGGTCGTCATGTTTTCCGTTCTTGTTGCGTGTGTTGTACTTTCGTCGGTAACAACAGATTGGTCAGTGAAGTCTGGTGTGAATTCAGTTGTTTCAGCCGGGTCATCACTCCAACTTGTCACATTAAGTCCTGATTGTGTTGTTGTCGTGTTGGGCGTTGTGAATTCTGCGTTTGTAGTCATGGGTGTTGTTGGCCTTGCTGGGCATGTGCAGGAGCAGCTGCAGCACACGGTTTTGTTGGGAGGTTTTGGGGAAGGTTTAGGCAGCGGCCAGCCAGGGTACCAGTTTTGGAAGGCTAGGGGATCCCCGTTGGCCCACTGAGTCCAGTTCATAATGGGGCTGCTGGAGTCACTGTTGTTGATATAGTGTGTGGTGAAGTAGCTTTCTGTGTAGCTTGCAACAGTGCTGGTTAAGTTGCCGGTGGAGTTGTCGATAGAGTTGTTTTTGAAGTTAAAGTTCTTGCGAAGACCAATCCAGTGGTCAGAGGTGATGTCCCGGGCAAGGGCCTGAATGTTGTCTGGAGTCAGTGTCACCAGCTCTTTGAAGCAGGCCTGGCCACACACAAAAAGCTACTGTCAGTCTTTTACAGACGGGCCAAAGACCGGAGAGCATTTCATGTTATGAGATGGTTTTCTTTAACAATTTAGATTAAACTAAATCTATAAAGTTGAGAAAAATGACAGGAAAAGCGCTACAAATTTATATACTAGTAGATTTTGTCTTAAGTCTTAGACCAGTGTTTAAAATTGCTCACATATACCAACAGATGTGGCTCATGGCTCTAAACTGCAAGATGATGTTTGATACAGACATACAACCTGTGCTAAAGATATATCCGCCGCATTTAGACACACAGGTAAGCACATAGTTGACACAAGCACAACTAAAATAACTTTTTTGCTTCAAATATAACCTGGTACGTCAGTTTTGCATACTGAAACCTGTTGCTAGCATTTAGGCTATTCTAAGTTAACAAACAGCTGCTAGTGTAATCCATAACCAAGGTTTCCAAATGTTAGGCAAGTCATGTTCCTATTATTCCTGTGATACAAGTGTACAAAAAGTAAAATTTCCTTTGCCACTACTTTGTAGGTATTGATATCCTTTCATCAAAGGGAACCCAAATCCATTCAGGCCGTAATTGGAAAATATAAAAAAGGGTCTGTTTGATCCAGAGGATGATCTCAAACCCAGTAACGACCACCAGGAAAAGACGTTGGAAAACACTGGTGGTCACCTGTCTCTTAGTAGATACACCTATGGTTTTAAAATCCTATGTTGCCTTGTTCTTTAGTTATCACATTCACAAGATTTTCAGAAAACTTGACCTCTGACCTTGAGTTCACGGTCACTGAGATTCAAACTGAGATTCTTAGTAGATACACCCAGGATATCAATTTCAAACTCCTATGTCAGTTGCTTCTCGAGTTATCGCATCCACAAACTTGCATTTCCACACCGCCAACCTTTTTTAAAATTCCATATTGAATCCCCTCTCACATATCTGCCTTAGTGAATAAAACTGACGTGGTATAGCTCAGTTTCATGCTTCAGCCCGTTAGTGCATAAATTTCAGGTTTAGCCTGTACCTGACAGTAGTTTCGGGCGTCAACCCAGGTGAGATTTTTGCGCTGGATGAAATACTCTCGCTGTGCATCGCTGTACATCGACGTCAGAGCTGAGGAAGGAAACGGCAGGCAAAGGTTTGCTTGTTTGTTTGTTTTTTACAGGCTTTCCAAGTTATCAGTCAACCAATCAGGAAGCATCACTAGCTTTTTTTCCAGAGTTTTCGCAACGCTGGCGTCATCTTGTATTTGCGCTACGCTTACAGAGACTATAATATCATGTAGTGTAGTGAGTGGAATAACAGAGATCTAAGAAACATGAACATTTTCAGATTAAAATACCTTTAAATGGTGACCATAAGAACACTTTCACACAAACATGCTCCCAGTCCTATTACACACACTTCAGTATCATCTTTGAACAAAAAGTAAGTGTTTTAAAGTACAGATGAGGACAGATTATCCACACTATTTAAAACATTTTTAAAGTATATCTCCAGGTGTGGTTAGACAGTGCATAGAATCTTTAACACTAGTATTCCAAACATCGTAATTTTTATATTAACATTATTTTATTGTTTTACTGTTATTTCCCCAAAATTATCAGGGTCAATATTATTAGCCTCCATCTTGCTAATAGTCAACCGTGTACCTTTTTTTTCTCTTTGATTTTCTTGATTATGTTTCTCATTCCAGTCCTTGACACTTGGAAAAAGGTGTCATAACTTTTTATATATCCATCTCCTGCTTTGTGACCATCAACAATTATTTTTCTCATTTCTAATTTTTTTTGTTGTTGTTGTTGTTGGTGTGTTTGTAAATCGGAAGACAACCCTCAGGTTTAACTTGATTTTACAAAAACTAAGCGTTATAAAGTTAAAGCACAGCACTGAACAGCAGTGGTCTGCATTATGGCTCAATTAAAACATCTGTTTCCACGCAGAATTGAGTACAGGGTGCAGAAAAGCCTAAACGTAATGTTCCCACATAAGGACACAGAATCTCAGCAGGTTAATAAACTGACAAATAGATTAATTATTGGTCAGTTATCACATATGATGAAAATAAAGAACTATCATATTCCTAAAATTCTGGACTTGATGTCTCCTTGTACACTGGATCACAAAATATTTTCTGACATACAGATCAGATTTTTAAAAATAAACTACAAATACTCACCCCAGCACAGAAAAATACAAATTTTCACCTGCAACTTCCCCATATTGGTGCTCTGTACACTTCCAGACTGATACTGTATTAGAAGAAGGAAAAATTAAAAAAAACATAAAAAACAAAGTGACTAAAAACTCCAGCTAATCAAAAACAACAGCCTAAAAGGTGAATATTTGATGGCTCACCACTCACCCAGTCTACAGACGCATCTCTTGTGACCTCTCGGTTTGTGATGCGGGCAAATAAAACAGGTTATAAACCCCACATTTGACTGGTGTCACAAGGCTCCATTCAACTGTAGGAGCCTTTAGATAGCAACAGTTTTGCATTTATAATTCAGACTTGCAAAGCACAGAAAAATATTTGTTTATGCTGTCCAACAGAACACAAAACCACAGTGATCCTTATCGCATTTATTTTACGTTAAAGCTTAAAGTTACAAGTAATTAGTACAATACAAAAGTGAAAAATAACAGAAAAATATAGAGAAACCCTCTTATACAAAACTATTTTCCCCAAATAATCAAAAACAATAAGAGGAATGCCTTTTAACACATTGTTGGCAGTGTAAAAACTGTTTGGTCAGCGGGGACATCAACATGACGTTTACATGCAAACTTGAGCACTCACATTCACTTCCTTTTATGAAAAAGGTCCAAAAGGGGAAGAAAAAAAAAAAAAAATTTGTTCTCATTACATCTATTTACTGTGTGACTACTCAAGTAACACTAACTTATAACATCAGACACTTGTCTTTTTTTTTCCTGTAATAAAATCTATACTAAAAGACTGTTAGTTCAGGGGATGATCCAGCCAGCCCCTCATCTACCAAATCTAACTGATAACTAAAAGTAAATGTTCCCAACAACAGGCGAAACAAAAAGAGTGATGGTGAAAACTGATACATCTGCATTTATTTAAAAAAATAAAATAAAAAAATAAAAAAAAGCCCCACTAAAGAATGATCAGTTAATACCATGGGTTAGTTCTGTTTTACACAAACATGATTACATATTGCATATGAATCAAGGTTGCGCAGAGGTGGTTGCATTTCCCAGACAATCATGCAAAAAAAAAATATATATATATATATATTTTTTTTTTTTTTAAATGACATTGTGCGACAGGACTGTGGCACAGTAATACAGCAACAGAGGCAAATTCCATTCAAGTTTTCCAAGCCTAGCTTTGAACTTTATTTAAATAAACGGCAGTGACTCGTTATGACAAGGATCATTCTTAATCTCATGCTGAACGGCTCTAACCCAATTACCAACATAGGGTTGTTTTTTTCAAAAACTTTTTTTTTTTTTTTTTTTTTTTTTTTAAAAGAAAAGAAAAACATAACTGAACACAAGAGTATGTCAGTCTACAGTGACTGATCAGGCAGTACAGTTTCAGGAACCGTTTAACTGAGGCAGGATGGCAACCTGAAACCTGAAAGAAACCTGAAGGCTGAGACAAAAACGTGACGTTTGCTTTCGAAATTGAGGTGATGGGCATTTTAGTCGCTGTCACTCCTCTCTCCTCTCTGCAGCAGCCTCTTTCCACTGGAGGGCACAGGAACCTCATGCTTCACTGAGACCTTTGACTTGCTTTTGCTGCAGAGAGAAAGCAGGGTTATAAAATGATGCAACATATTTAGGACCAATGTACATCCCAGTGCACTCATCCAAGCTGCTAAACCGAAAGCATAACTTCCACTTTGAATACCCAAAAGGTTACAGGTAGCACAAACACAAAACCATGGCATGGCCAATTAAATAGCCCATGTTAATTTACTCTATGCTACCTTTGGGTATTCAACACTGGATGCTTCATTTTTGTTTTCATCTCAAAGCACTGAGCTGCATCTGTATAACCCTGAAGTTGCTGCCTGTAAGGAGTTTGTTTTAAATTAGAGCCCTCATGCAGCCATTTCTGATCTCTACATTAACCGTGGACACGGGTTGTCACCCTATACTTACACACCTGATATAATACTGGGATTCACCCTACATTGTAGCAATGCCACGTTTACAGTAGTTTAAAAGTGCTCACATCAAACAATGTGAAACCAGAGGGTCAACTTTGTTTTCATACAACATGAAAAACAGACACCCAGACCATCAAGACGACACGGCTAATTTATTACAAAAGCTATGTTTCGCTATAGTGTGATCATCATAAACAATACGTAATGTGGAGCTATGCTGGTATGTGCTTCAGTTTACAGGCTGTGCAGCATGGTTAACAACCACACACAGCGACCTCTAGTGTCAGGATTAGGAGACTCCAGGTTTTGATGAAAACAGGATAAATTCTACTACAGTAAAGGCCAAAGGCACACCTGACAACTGGAACCAGCTGAGACCGACTCCCTGTTGTTGTCAGTCTACAGTAGCTGCTGTCATATCCAATAAAAGTTTCCAGGGTGCCTCCTACCTGTCCTTGTCAAGCAGCTCCAAACCGTCATTGATCTTCTTCAACATCTCGTAACGCTCACGCCCACGAACCTGCGGCAGAAATTAGAGGAAAGTCATGAAATTGAAAGGTTGAGAGAGAATTTCAGTGTACTTGTATGCATATTTACTTACAGGGAGGAGAAAAACCTCTTTGTCGTCCTCCTCAGCACTGGAGGTACATTTGGACTTCTTTGTGGATGTGGTGTCAGGAGGTGGTGCGCTCTCTGGTTAGGAGATATAAATAAATAAATCAGTGAGGTCAGGAAGAAAACTAAACAAAAACTGAAACCAGCATAAACGTACTTCTTTTTTTCGTCTCTTTGGTGCCGCTCTCCTTCTTCTGTTTATTGTCCTCCTCAGTTTTACGGTCCCTGCCTGGACAAGCGCAGACGCGCACCTCGAAGCACCTCCGGCCCAAAACCAGCCCCCTAGAGAAGCACATGCAATGCAGTAAGGGTCAAACGGCTTTTCTGTGCTGCACAAACAAACTGCAAGATGAGACTTTTCTTGAGCAGTTCTAAAGATAAAATAGGCCAAAAACCAAGATGACCTGTTAAACAACATCACCATAGAAATGGTTTGTGCTGCGCTTCTGGCCACACGAGAGAGAAAACTGACTTACTCTGGAGTCTCCAGGGTCAGGATGGTGAGGATAGGTCTGCGGTTCATCCCGCCCATGCAGGAGCTGTTGCACATGAAGCTCAGCAGGATAGTGGTCATCTCTGAGCCCAACTGAAACAGGAAAAGCATAAATATTAAAATGTACTGCTGGCTCACGCAACTACAGTTAAAAGGTAATATGATACACATCCAAGAAAAAAAAAAAAAAAAAAAAAAAACTTTTCTGCGCCGTTCTTTCCAAAGTTAAAAAAAGAAAGACTACATTTTTTATATTATAAAAGTACAACTTATTATATATCAAGTTATCGCAAGATCATAAAAATGAAGTCTCTTTTTTGGATGATTGATTATTATATGTTATCTGTATGAAACTCCACTGAAGAAATGCACACCTGTATAAAAGTGAACGCATTCAACCTATGTGTAAATCGTACCCCTTCCCTGAACTGTGTGGGGGTGTGTTCATGCGGAGAAGAAAAATGTCTGGAGCTCTTGCAGCACTTCATCCATCCACTGACAAATTTAATGAGACCGATGGAGGAAACATGAATGGGTACAAATCAAAGTTGTGTAGAAAAAGCGGAGATGTGCACCTCAGAGTGAACACAGTTGGGCAGTCATACCTGTGGAGGCTCATATGGTACAGTCACACTCTGTCTCTTTGTGTGTAGATCTTCAAAATACTGAGCCCTCTGATTGCCCTCCACTCTGATCAGATGGCTGCGATGCTCCACAGCTGAATAGACTACAGATTAAAACAAATTGAAATAGTCAGGGATGCACCAACAGTTAGGCAAGACTACATTTACTGTGTAGTCTGTGTTAGTTTTGCATTAGTTAATTATTTAAATATTGTGTAATGACAATTGCAAAGGCTCGTTTGTAATAAATGAAGGGGTTTTTTTTGGACTCCTAAATAATTTGAAATTTGCCACATTGTTGTCTTGGCATCATCCTTAATGTTCAGATTCAATGCATCCCTTCAATCCACCTCCAACTCTTCTGCTCACAGTCATATTATTTCAACCAATTTGCTTTTTTTCCTCCCCCCCAAAAAATGCTGTAAAGTGTCCCTTACGGTCCTCGTTCTGGTGATGGGGACATCTGCGAACAACATCAGCCACGTGCTCCGTCTTCTTGTACACGGCAGTAGCCCTGAGTACAGCACCCTGAGGAGGCTCCTTGCTCACCAGCACCTCAATGGGACTGGTCTTTGCCAGCTGACAGTACAGTTTGTTGAGCACCTCTGAGTACTTCAGAAAAAAATAAAAATAAAAAGTTTTGTTAATAACATTTTTTGATTCAAATGCTCACCAAAGACCCCAAAAAATTGTTTAAATCTTTAATCTCAAACAGAGCCAAATTGTTCAACTAGTCCAGGGGTCGGCAACCTGCGGCGCTTTAGTCCTTATGGTGCGGCTCCGCGTGGTTTGGGAAAATAAATTAGAAGTATTTAGCTGAAGTGTATTTTATTTATGTTAGTTCTTTTTTGTAGTTCTAAATTGGAAGATTGTGATATTGAAATAAAAAAAATAAAATTATATTCTATTATTTTTTCATTGCTCAAAATAAGAGTCGCACTCGCAGAGGCCGGTGTACCCGCCGAAACGCCGTGCATTTATCGAGACTTTCAACCCCAGGTAGGCCAGTTATGAATCTTCGGATCCACATTGTCAGCAGCTATTCTAAAACAAACACCGCTCACGCCTCACAGATGACAGCTTACAGTCCTGCGTAAAGATGAAAGTGACTTCGCACAGCCCCGATTTGCAGACGCTGTGCGCAGAGGTTCAGGAGCAGAAGTCCCATTGTAAACGTATCACAGCAGACCCGACGATGTTTGCATGAAAACGCTTTTCAGCATCTCTTTATCGACCACTTTTCACACACAGTTGCTGACGTATACAGGCGGCTGTAGCTTTTCAGCTCACAGCCCGACACACACCAACACAACAGCATAGATAGCACAGATGTAAAAGCGGCGAGGCGTGATTGCGGGTGCCGCTCAGGTGCATCCGCCTCCCTGCAGCGGCACTGCAGACCACGCCCCGCCACACACATTAACCAGGTAAAATACATATTTAGGCAGAATTTTGCAAATATCTATTTTTCATTTTTTAGCAGCATAGTGCTTCCCCCCCCCCCCCCAATTATTTTTTTAAGGCTCCAAAAGCCCAAAGGCGATATAAGGGTGGCGGCTCACAACAGTTTTTCTTTGCTACATGGATCATTTTAGTTCAGCTTTCCTTTTGTTATATTTCTTTAAAAGTTCAAAATGTGTTAATTACATAAATAAAATGTAACTTTGGTCGTGTCCAAATTCATGGGCTGCATCCTCCTGAGGCCGCATTTGTAGACCGATTACGTCACAGCGACGCGCCGAAGGCTGTCCAGATTCGTAGACTCCTCCGACAAATGAGTCCTCCTTTTCCCCGAATTTGAAGGATGGATCGGGTGTGTCCTTCGTGGCCTACCATATCCCAGAATTCATAGCGCGGCCCAGCCAAACTCCAGTTTCCAATAATGGCAGCCGCTACTAAGTTTTAAAATTACTCATACTAATCTTTCTGGGTCACAAAATAAACGTTTAACATATTTTCAGGCGAGAAAGTAGCTGTGTAAACATCAAATATCTGCTCGATTTATCAAGATATCGCATATTTGCAAAAGTGCTTCGACGTTTTCGGAGACGTCTGCTACCCACCAGCTCGATAGCTAGCCGGGAGCTCGAGGGCCACTGAAGCCACCGAGAACGGCACAACTCCCGGCACATCATTTTCAGATCGCCGCGGACTTTCGCTACTCGGGTTAAACGTAATACATAAGTCACTTAGACAACCTAAAAATGTGTTTTGTTTGTTTGTGAGTAAATCGGTTTGGCTGAGATTAAAGTTATTAGATTAGATAAAATAAAACTTTATTAATCCCCCGGGTGGGTTCCTCCTTGGTTTTCACACAGCTGACTAAACGTCAAAACAGAAAACTGATTAAACAGAAGTATGAGACGGTCGAGAATTTATGCCAGCATCCTGTTATATTTTAGATAGCAAGGAGCAGACGGCTGAGTTTATTAAACTCCACCGAGACAGCGGTGACGCTAATCAGGAGGCTAGACCGTCCAATTTCCCCAACTGTTTACTTCCGGCCTACCCGACCTTCTGAGGACCCGGCCCACGTAGACCACGAAGGCTGGGTCCTCAGGAGGATCCAGCCCATGAATTTGGACATGACCTTTCTCTGTAGCACTTCATGGATTTCATAAGCAACACACCTTAGTTGTTCACACAAAGCATAAAGGTAAAAAACATTATATACAGTTTTATCTTCATTTTAGATGTCAAAAAGTATTTGCGGCTCGCAGTGTTTTCTTTTGCGTGGAAACAGACTCCAAATGGCTCTTTCGGTGTTAAAGGTTGCTGACCCCTGAACTAGTCTTTCGACTCTAAAACAAAATAATCCAAAATTAAATACATTAACTTTTCTAAGCAGCAAAGCAAAATGAACCAGAATAAAATTTTAACCCTTTCTGTTCTGAGGGTGCAGGAACATGTCCCGTCATGTCAGAGCAGTGCTTTGCAAGCAGAAGGCCCTTCTCCTGCAGACCAGAGCAAGTGGTGGGGGTGGCGGGGGATTACACTGCAGAGCACCCTAACTTTAACTGAGCTAGCCAACTACATTGCACTACATGGTGAGTCACTGAAAACTTCAACACTATTGGCTCTTCAAATGCAGCAACTGACTGTGGAAGTTAAATTTCAGCGAATCGTCACAATGAAAAAGATTCCACATGAATGGCACAATGACCGATACCAAAGAATGGATTTTTAATAAAAAAAGGTAAGATGTTTTTTTTCTTCATCTTAAAATCAAGGGATAACTTAAAAGCAGTGACTTTACCAATTTAAGACCTTTTCATTAACAAGCCTCCACATTTTAAACTCTATATGAGAGTTTAACTTGTTTTATTAAATTAAAACAGTTATAAAACAAATAAAATATGCCCTTCTGCATTCAAAAAAAAAAAAAAAAAAAACAAAACAAAACAAAAAAAAAAACAACCCACACAAAACTAAGTTCAGCAACTGCTGCCTAAACTAAAAGCAGCTCTCAAAGTCTTCTTTATCTGTGAGGAAAGCCTCAGAAAGCAGCTTTCTGCTCCATGTCATGTTTGGTTGCAGAATAATCGATTGAGAGCACCTTCAAACTTTACATATATAATGCGTCTTGGTTTAATTACTTGGATTCAGTTAAAATGCCCATCATATTAAAATTCCTGGTGAAATTTCTGGTCGTTTGTTTTATACCAATTAAAACAGATGTAAGACAAATAACATTTATCATCCTGTTTAAGAAAAAACAAAACAAAAAAAAAACACAAGTACAGTTATAAGATTTTCCGAGGTCAGATGAACCATAACTTACAGTTGAGGTCACCGATTTTGCCGTTCCAGACTTTTGGAATCTGAGCTGAAACCCACATTCACCAGGGTAATCTGTTGTGACTGGAACAGTGGAGGCTGGAGGTGTAACACCATCTTTTTGCAAAGCATCATTTGGCAGCTCAAAGAGCTTTTCATCGAAGTGTTCAGCTAATTGCTGATCATTGATCAGCTGAAAACAGACAAAGGGAAGTCAGTTTGCTTCCAAGAATAAACATGCATGTTGAAGTCACAGGAATCTCGACAAATCTTTAAAGATGCTATTCTGCATAAGGTCGGGTAATCACACCTGAAACATATCCATGGTGCCATCTGGCCTCCAGGTTTCATCGTGACCTGTTGTACTGCTGTTCACAGCTGAAATAGTGTCCAAACTGACAGACAGAGATTCAGCCACACTGTAGGAGTAATAGTTGCATTTAAAAAAAAATAATAATAAAATTAATGGAATCTGGAATGAAGACTTTACTCACGGTAGCTGGTCCCACAGCTCTTTAAATGAATCCTGGCTGAAGGGTAGATTCTGGCTCAGCTGTAAATCCTCAAAGCCCTGCTCTGCCATAGTTTCTCCCCCTCCTTTCCCAGTGGTGAAGCAGGCAGGCTGTGGATATCAACAGGAAATGAGCACGGGAGATTAAGTTAATGGAGGTATGCAACAACTCACATCTCCTACAAAGTCTTAATTTAATAGTTTTCCCACAATTTTAATGAAAACAAACTAAATATAGCATTCGTTCGACTTTTTTAGAAAAAAAAAAACCACAACACTTTCGCTTTATTATTGTTATTATGCATTTATTTATTTGTTGTGGTCGAAAAAAAGAAAAACAAAAGCCGTAGAAAGAGCAGAGAAAAGCAGTCGTAAACAAAGATCGCCGTAAAAACAGTTTCTGCGCACAGGAAATGAGTTCAAAACAAGCAGACCTTTGACTCGAAGAGCTGCTGACTAGCCAAGTCAACTACGGTTAGCTTAAAAATAAATAGATTTTATAAAAGCAAGAATAATAAGAGAATTGTTCCTTAATAGCGCTTTTAAAGATCATTTAAAGACTAGGCCAACTTCTGCCTTTGCGGCCCAAACAGCCACTATGATTAGCTACCTTCCAGTAGTAGGCCGACTTTTTAATTGAATGAAGCTAGCTCGTCGTTTCACGTATGGCCACCGTGTCGACGTCTCAACAGTAATAACACCGCGTACACACTAATTTCGAGTCAAAACGTACCCCGAAGTAAATAAACACTGTGCATCCACAGCCCGACTCACATTTATAGGTTGAGGTTGCCGAACTGCGTTAGCATGACTAGCTAGTTACGCTAGCGTGACGTTCGGTTAAACGTTAGCTAGCGAAACTGTCGTAAAAACTTCCCCGTCGTATAAATGTCACTCTCGGGGATTTGCTTTAGTGTATGAGGCATGTACGACCACTCGGGTACCTTAAGCGTCCCACTGGTGAGTCACAGGTGACTGCAGAGAGTCAAAACCGCCGACAAGTCAAAATATTTTTCTGCGAACCAAACACGTTGTTGAGGGGATTCCCACAGAAAGAGGAGGAGGGGTATGGCTCTTCTTAAGAGTTAGCTTGTCCAATCGCAGAGCTGCTTTTCTGACAAAACGCAAACGAAGCGATGACGATGTGTTCAAAACTATCGTGAACACGGCACCGTTCGTAGGAAAAGCGATAAACTTGGTCAAAACCTTGACCTTATAATGGAAAAGTGTCAACGCTTTCATTGATGTGATTTGGTTTTCAAGAGAGATCTCAATAAATGTATCTTTAATATATATTTATTTGAATAAATCCCACCAAACACATATTGTACACTAAAATTGCGATTGCAGTGTTTAAATACTTTCCAAAGTTATCCAAATGTAAAGGCTGAGGCTACGCTATGGGCCAATACATTTTCAATTGTCTTGGTTTTAAGGATCATTCCCTTCTCAGTCAGATTTCTCATGTTTTAAGGTTTTCTGATGAGTATTTGAATGTGACATCATGACATCATAATAACAAGGAGAGAGAAACGAGTGGATGTCAAAGTACAGTTTAATGCTATCCGTATGTTCAACTTACAAATAAGAAATACTTTCTTTCTAGTCTAACAAATAAGGAGAGCGTGTTTAGAAGATGGAAGGAACACTCTGAGGAACTGATTAATTAAGAAAGCGAGAGGGAGAGAAAGAGCAGGACAGAAAGAAAGCTACTGAATGAGGAGGTGCAGAGGATTGGTAAGGAGACAG
This sequence comes from Mchenga conophoros, assembly GCF_057382185.1. Lineage (NCBI taxonomy): Eukaryota > Metazoa > Chordata > Actinopteri > Cichliformes > Cichlidae > Mchenga > Mchenga conophoros. The sequence continues at coordinate 68,803,766 of NC_140528.1, forward strand.
TGGGGACAGAGGATGAAGAGTGGAAAGGTGGTTGGTCTAGATGACATACACTGTATTGCCCAAAGTATTTACTAACAAGTGGTAAATACACAGCAGGGTATTTACATAGAGCAGGGTCAGCAGATACCGAGGCATTAAGTGGGGTCGCCAACTTCCTGTAAAGTCAATCACTACAGAGCTCCAAACTTCATGTGGCCTTCAGATCAGCTCAAAAGATCTTCATGGAATGGGTTTCCACAGCCAAGCAGCTGCATCCCAGCATTACATTACCAAGAGCAAAGTGTTGGATGTAGTGGTGTAAAGTGTGCCACCACTGGACCCTACAGCAGTGGAGATCTGTTCTCTACAGTGACGAATCAAGCTTCTCCATCGTGTAATTTGATGGACAAGTCTGGGTCTGGCGGTTGCCAGGAGAACTGTACTGAGGCACCTCATACAAATACCTAGGTATTGTGATTGATGACATTTTTTCCTTTAAGCCACACATCAACCATGTATTAAAGAAACTAAGGCTGAAGTTAGGGTTCTTTTTCAGAAACGGATCATGTCTCTTTTTCACCATAAGTTGCTGCCACCTCTCTACCCCTCCTCCTATTGCGGTGACGTAATTTACATGAATGCCTCTGCTCACTCTCTTCATCTGTTGGATTCTGTCTATCATGGAGCATTAAGATTTACAACAGGCTGTAAACCTTTAACACACCACTGTACTCTATATTTTCTGGTTGACTTGGCCTTACACAGGATGGTTCATTGGTATCACTTTATCTATAAATCTATTACTGGTTTACTGCCTTATTATTTAACAGAGTACATGTTACGCAAACAGTTTAGTCAATCACTAAACACTGTGCTTTTCAAAAGACGTACAAATGTTTTGGTGAAATCATCACTGTCTCATTGAGTTTCAATGGGACTACCTGTTGCACAAACATGGCATTACATACAGTGTGTTTGCATGTTTCTCATATCCCAGTACATTATTTGTGCTTAAAACACACTGACTACCTGTGTAATTAAAGGTTAAATTTAAAAGAAAACTTATATGACTGTACTGTGCCAAATGTAAAGTTAGTGGAGGAGGGATTATGGTGTGGGGTTGTTTTTCAGGAGTCTTTGGGAACAGTTTGGGGATTGCCCTTTCTTATTCCAACATCACTGCACACCAGTGCATCAAAGAAAGGTCCATAAAGACATGAATGAGATCTTTTGAGGTAACTTGACTGGCCATCACAGAGTTCTGACCTCAGCCTAATTGAACACCTTTGGGGTGAATTGGAGCGGAAACTGTGGGCCAGTGTGTGACCTCACAAATGTACCTCAGGCAGAATGGTCAGAAATTCTCATAAAACAGCCGTAAACCTTGTGGAAAGCCTTTCCAGAAGAACTGAAGCTGTTATAGCTGCAAAAGCTGCAAAAGCTGGGCTGGTCAATTGACTTTTTTACCAGCTTGAAAAACACAGTCTTTTCAAGCAGAGATGTAGTAACTACAGAGGGATAAAGCTGATGAAGGTTAAGAAGTGAGGTGACGATAAGCAGCATGGTTTTATGCTAAGAAGGCTATGATGTTTGCTTTGGTAGTGTTAGTGGTGTTACAGTCACTCCCTCTAGCAGCTCTCCTAATGTTTGAGGGCTTTTTCTCATCCTTTCTGCCTTATTGCCATAGCTGAGATGTGTTGCAGCTCGTTAGCCACTGCATATAGACTGCCATCTCAAACTGCCTTTTTTTTGTTCCCTGGGATCTGATCTGCAGTGATCTTGTCTGTAAGTGTGTAACCCTGTGTGGCTTGGTGTGACTTATTTGTGGGTAAATCTGTACATTTACAAAGGCAAGTTTATTGGTTCACAGTGGAAGCTCACCTCTGGCCTCACTTCCACGGCTTGAGCCTTTCTCTTGAGTCCACCAATCCGAGTGTTGGTACAAGCTTAAAGATAGTCTTACCTTCACAGGGTTGACTGTGAAGGTAGATTCCCCTCCCTGAGCCTGATTCTTCCAGAGGTTTCTTTCTGTTAAAGGGGAGTTATTACGTCCCACTGTTGCCAAGTGTTTGCTCAAAGCATGTCGTTTGACTGTTGGGGATTTCTCCATATGATTGTAGGGTCTCTAGCTGACAATATAAAGCACCTGAGATGACTGTTGTTGTAATTTGGCACTAAATATATGAACTTGATTTGGGATACTTAGGGTTTTTTTTAACTGACTGGCTCTATATACTGCAAAGTGGTTAACGCATGCTTCAATTATAACCTAAAATGTTAGGGAACTAAATAATTACATATTGGAGAAGTGTGTTTTAAGCATGCGAACACACTGTATGAGATTCCAAATTCATCAGTAACTGCACAGTACTGGATCAAAACAGCTGGCAGTTGTAGTGTTAATAAAGCTACTGTATGCTCCTGCGTGCGTCTGATCGTTACATTCATTGAGGTTTAAACTAGAAACACTATGAAATAATCTCCCTCATAATCTCTCCTAACAGACCCGACGATGTTGCCTCTCATCACCCATCATGGACGCACCTTTGCCAGCGAGACGAACAGCTGCACCGACGGGCCCCTGGGGCTGCTCTCAACCTCTATAGCTGTGCCGGAGGATTTGTGTTACGCCGCGGGACTCTTGCATGATCTGTCAGAGAACGCGCTGAATGTTGGTCGCCGTCCATCTCTCCGAGCGCTCAGTGATTGCTGGTGCCGCTTTGGGGATAGGTGGCCGTTTGACCTTTGAATGAATGCGCTGATGGGGGCCACTGAGTCCACTCTGGATCAGTTCCAGAGAGCATATAGATACAACAGTGAGGTCTAATGCAACAGCGCAATGCAGATAGGGAGAAGACTTGTGGAGGATTCATTCACAATGCTGCAGCATATTAACTGTTCTGACTGCGGGCTCTTTCATTAAAGAAAGGTATACACATGGATGAGAGTTACTGTTTCGTTTATAAAACCTCACACTTTTTTTTGCTAATATTTTAATTATAATAATATTATAATAATATTTTTTAATTTTGCTTAGTTGGATGTAATAAATCTTTATCCTTAATCCTTTATGTAATACAACATCGGGGTTGTTAAAGTGTACTTAAATCTATTTTTGCTGATTTGGATCACATTCTTTCTACCCCAGGACGGTGACACGTAAAAAGAGACTACTCAACCAAAACTACATGCGTGGTATGTGAACGATAAACTCTATCGCTGACGTTTGTTTCCAGTCTTTTTAAAATCATGACTTCCAGATTTTTTTATCCCAAGAAATAAAACGAATGTTGTAAAACGAATGCAAATGTTGTTGCCTGTCACACACCTGTCATTCAATCAGCAGCTCTATTTGCAGTAGCATGATTTTGAACCAGGTGACCTCACCAACCACTCTCTCTCTCTCTTTCTCTCTCTCACACACACACACACACCCATACATGCCTGTGCATGCATAAATAGGTCACGACAAGGAGGAACAGTATTTACACACTGGGTTAGTTGGCTGTGTCACGTGGTGTTTGAGTGCGTGTTTGTGGTTGTGCGACTTTTTTTCGGTTGGATAACAGTAAAACACACACGCAGGTGACACTGTGACATTAAAAACGTTAACTCCTCGGCGCTTCGCTGAGTCTGTGAGGTGTGTTTGTACCGATTTGCCAGTCTTCAGCCTTCCTCGCTCACTCCAAATGAATTCATGTGATACTTTTTGGCTCTGTAATATCATCATCTTAATCCCCCCCGGTTGCGTACATAAACCCCTTAACTGTGCTGGAAGAGGCTCTACGCCACTATTCCGATGGTGTAAAGTTTCTCTGCATTTAGTCAGAGTCGCACATGACTGTGCTTGGGGCCCTGGCTTTGGATGAGGGGTGTCGGGTTCTCCCACTGTTTGAGGGCAGCAAAAGGCAAAGGAGAGGGCAGCATGCTCTGACCAGAGAGTGGTGTGAGGTGGGGGTGTGTCTGCGAGGGGTGGTCATGACTCATTTCATTGGGAGATCTAGAGTAGGTTTTTTTTTTCCCACTGAGCTTGCTTGCAGGATCTCCATTCCTCCCGCCCAATGCAAAACCCTCCCACAACACACTCCCTAATCTACGCCTCTGGTCCCTCCCCAAACTTTCCCCCTGACCACACCTACTGTACACTCCTAACTCAGGTGGCAGGGCCCAATTTTAGGGCCCACCTGTTGCCTGCTGGAAGAGGATTTAGCTTTGTTGTGTGCAACAGAGAAGGGAGGAAGGGGGGTTAAATGAGGCTGATGACCTCTTTGGCATGTGATCTGAAATAGAAAGGGATTTGTATCTGTTGGGAAGGCAGACAATGGCGACCACAGCGGCAAAGACGAGCCCCCTTTTCACTTCCCATTAGGGAAGTTGAGTCATAATGGCGGACTCCGACTTTTAGGTCACCTGACATTTAACATCTCCACAACTGTGTGTCCTCCATTTGCAGGTCCAGAAATGAGGTGATTAACCTTGAGCTGTCAGTGATAAGGGAGAAGCATCTTTGCACATGCTTTGCAGATTGAGTTTATCGTTCTTTGTGGGGGGTGGGGATCTATGGCCATTACGTAACAAAGCTCATGAAAACGGTCCAAAATGAGACCAAATTTGGGCCTCTGCGTCGCTCTGGCTTACGGCTCCAGAGAATGATAAATTATTGTTGATTTAAACAGGAATCTGAAAATGTAATCACACCTTTTGTTATTTAATTCTTCATCTCTTAGCACCATAATAAAAACCAGACACCTCTTCTAAATAACCCCACCCCCACCCTCCTTCCACCACCACCTCTGCGGCCCAAGATAGATTAGGTCAGGAGAGCTTCCCGCTTGCGTCTTGACCTCTGTTGCAGGGCCTCTCTGCGTCTGCCTCCCCCCCCACCCACCCCCCACCCCGCCCCTCTCCTGAGAGGCGTGCACGTGGGTATGCCGGTGTCAACTCTTTAACAGCTGGACAGACAACACAAACTTCAAAGGAGAGAGGACAACCTGCGGGGCACAACGCACCAGAGCTCTTTGTTCTTCTCTTTTGGATTTAGTAGCTCGGTTCGATTTCAGTGCTAAAGTGCTCCAGTTTTAAGACGCCCGGGTTTGTCTCCGTTTGGCACCAGACGCATCTATCACCAGACTCCTACTGGGAGCCAGGAGTTGCCAAAATCATGCCGGCCGGGTTTCAGCAGCTTGGAGCGGAGGTAATTTCTTCTGGAGTTTGTTATAAACAGTTTGTTAATCTAGCTGTGCCTGTTTAGAAAGTTTCTGCAGGGATAGCCGTTATTTGTGAACTTTGCAATGTGTACTTTCAGCTATGGAAAGATTTTACGCACAGCACTTTTTCCTGACCTGAAACCTTTAAATATCTCCTGATTGTAGTGCGCTTCTTTAAAATAATCCCATGAGCCGTTATACACTTTTAACAGAATTTTAAAGGCAAAATCCGAATGTTGAGAAAGTCATGAATCTAGAAGAAGCTTTGAGTAACTCTGTTTCAAAGAGAGGGGGAAGCCTTTCTGTCCTTAGTGGTGACCTTGAGCGGCCAAAACTGAGTTTACAAGTCAGGCCTCGTAACTGCAAGCTTATGACAGGCCACCGCCTTCATAAACAAACTCTGTGTTTACTGCCCAGCTCAAACTCCATTGGAGAAATCGTTTCTAAGTGCTGGTTTTAAGCCTGACTTTCCCCTGATGTAGATTTCCATCATCTTATTAATAGGAAGAATAGGCTGCTATCCACGCTGGAATTAAGGCAACAATTCCCAAAGTTTCCCCTTTGGGAATAAACTGGAAACAGACTAAACTATGCTGGGATGTGGTGTGTGTGTGCGTACGTACGTGTGTGTGTGTGTTTGTGTTTAATGCAAAAATATTTCCCCTAAGCATAAAATCTGAAAAGGGGAAGAAGCAGTCATGTGCTTGTCTCTATTGAAATCACTTAAAGACGGAGATAACCTGCACAACCTGAGATAGTTTTGTGTTTAATCTGGGCTTGTGTTGTATCTCACAGTAAATACAAGCAGGTGCAGATTCATGCATAATGCCTGGAAATTTACTGCAAAGTGTGCATGCAGTGAAGTGCGGGATGTGTAATGAAACATTAGTGGCCACTTCTGGCACTTTACCTTTTCCACAAGGACGCACACGCTCACCACTACACACCTCTTTGTTGTGGTTTGTGAATGTTAAGCAGCACTTATCAAAAGCTCAACTCAGCAAGGTCAAGAGTTACAGATTTACACGGACAACATATTTGCAGAAGGTGGCTGAGCAGAACTGCGGGGTCAAATTAGGTCCAGCAAATTTTACCAGCATCACCAGCATCATGTTGCTGTTGTATCAGTCCATAAGCCCACGTCACCAAAATGGGAAAAAAAACTTTTCAGGAAGCTCGTTGTTTCGACAGTACCCGTCTGTGTTTGTGTGTTCATCCAACAGTTCATCACAGACTTAAATCTTACAGGCGGCGTAACTCCAAAAGCACAAAAGACCTATAAATAAATGAAATTTAAAATTTTATAACCATGCTGGAGTGGAAGAAGTTCATTTTCCCCAAGGTCATCCTGTCTGTCACCCTGCAGACAGGTGGCAGAGGGCTGATGGGAAACTGGAGGGAAGCTAAAGTTCAGGCGTCGACATGAAAGTAGTCAGAGAAGTCATGAACAGCACTGCAGAGATTGTCTCTAGTCAGGATCACGGTTATATATATAGTTGACGTTAGCTGAGCAGCAGTGTTGTGTGTGTGTGTGTGTGTGTGTGTGTGTGTGTGTGTGTGTGAGAGAGAGAGAGAGAGAGAGAGAGTGAGTGAGAGTTAAAAAGATAATTGTGGTTGTCCAACAGTTATCTTATTGTTACAGTTATGAAAACACCTTTCAGGATTATTCACTGTTCTGAAAAACAAATTATTTGTAATTCACTTCTTTGTGTGTGTGTGTGTGTGTGTGTGTGTGTGTGTGTCTATGTGTGTGTGTGTGCGTGTTTCTGCTGCAGACAGTGACTGGAACCCTCGCTCTGTCAGTCTTCACGGCTGTCCTTGGATCTTTGGAGTTTGGATATAACATCGGTGTCATCAATGCGCCACAGAAGGTAAAAAAAAAAGAAAGAAAGACGAATGGACATAATATAAAATGAAAGAATAAAACATGTAACACTGGTGTCATGCACGAGTCTAACACTGTCATTTAACCAGACGTCAACAAAGTCGCTTCGCCTGATTTCACAAGGTGGTGTGCTTTGACACCACAACACGCTGCCTGGTGATGTTTAGACAATAAACCAAAAAGAATAAAACTATGTCATGTGAAGCCTTCCGAAGCAAAGTCAGGTGACACAGACACAGCAGGGCGAGGCTCCTTTCCATCTTTACGTGTCATCACAAAAATGACAACACATCCCTGCTCCAGGTGTCATGGAAACAAGGAAATGTTTCTGTTTGCATGATGAGAAAAAGGCGTGAGAAATATGATTCATTTCCCACATCTGAAAGCAAATTTTGTGCGTTTATCCGCATTTATCTCTTTAAACAGAGCGGCCCTTCATTTGTGTGCCACGGTACTTGGACGCTGTGTAGAAAAGCCTTTTGCATTTATGGGCATCTCAGCTCTGACATCCATCATTAAAATCCTGGCACGGGTGAGGGCAGCTATCAACTAAACTTGTCTGATACTTGGGAAAATGTGAGCATAATTATCTACAGATCACTTGTTTGATTTAACAAAATACATCTTTCTTACAAATAGTGTGACACAAAGAGCAACACTCCCTTTAAGGTCACTCTATTTTTAAGCCTTTTTAATCCTGCTTTCTTCTGATTGGCTGCCCCACGTAAAGCGATCACTTAAACAGCAGCTGGGTGGGGCTGATTTGTGACCATGTTTGGGTTTTCCACTCTCTATGACATCATGTAGATCCAAGAACAGAGAAAAACCCTCTGAAACCGAGTATTTAGAGCACTCTGAACTCGAAACCTCTGGCTCTCGGTGGTTACTTGTACATACAAAGATCTCATTAACTGAAACCTCCCAATTTTTAATATGAGAATGTGCACAAGTGTGTATATGTGAGATAATATAAGTCTATATTTAAAAAAAAATGAGGAAAGCATTCTGAAAATATGAACTCATGGGAGTAAGCTGTTACTTACACGGTGTGCTTGTCTATTTAAATAGCCCATGGCCTGATTTACATAGTACTCTTGTGGTCCATGCAGCCATTCAAAGCGCTTCACGCTGCAAGCCTTTATCTAATCCAAGTTCATATTTAAAGTGACATATAGCTTTTTTTTCCTGTCGTAGTTCACTGTATTTAGTATCTCGCCCAAAGCCATGCAGACAAGTGACTTAACCACCAGCCTTCAAGCAGCCCATTTTATATACTCCATGTTTACAAAAGCTGATTTTAAGCTCTACTCGGGCCCTGTCTGCAAGACCTCGCTCCAAACTTACCTTCCCTTTTACCCACACTGAAAAAAAGGGATTGGCCAACTCTTGGATTTACGTAAGCATCTTGCGTGTATTTAACATAAGCGCCTCATGCTTTAAAGTTAAGTGTAACTACATAGTGTAGAAACTACATGATCTACAGAGAGGCTAGATTAAATTGTTCATGTCATGTTCGAGTGAAGTAAGTCAATAACTTTCAGTCTCGTATACTTTGGATCGTGGTTTCAGGAATCCATCTCAGTCAAATCGAGTAGCCTCCACTACTTTTTTTGATATACTGAAAAAAGTAAATTCGGTGTTTTTTACATTAAAAAACTCTAACTTGTAATTTAAACACAATAATTTCATGCTTCTATGAACGTAATTAAATCATGAAGGATCTGTACGAAATTCAACAACTTAATTTGTCCTTGTTAAGATGACATGATACAATCTAGTAAGAGTGGTTAGTTGCTGAACTCGTGAAATTCACAAGATCGCACGAGATGTCAAACTGTAGGAAAATCACTGGCGTTATAAGAGGCAGACAACTACGACACACCACGTGTATGCTATTGCTATTTATTGTGGATTAACCTGTCAAGGACAAAAACGTACAAAAAAATTCTGCATCAAGCCTTGAAATCATAGCTTTCCTACTTTTGTTAAGTCTGCATTGGTGGCATGATGGTTAGTGCTGTTGCTTCACAGTAAGAAGATCCTGGGTTCAAATCCACAATCTGGCTAGTTTGCACTGGTTTCTCTCTGGGTATTCCGGTTTCTTCCCACAGTTAAAAGTTGTGCAGTTGTTAGATGATTCTAAATTACCTGTCAATGTAAGTGCAAATGGTTGTCTAGGGTGTACCCTGCCTAACAATTCAGGGTTATTTCCCAGCCCCCCTGCAACCAGGATAAAGATAGGATGTTAGTTGTTGTAGATCCATTAAATTTTTATGTTAACCAGACTCTAGACTTTGTTGAACATTATGTAATATGAAGACAACATGTAGTATTTAAATGAGCAAGTAGTATTGGGGTAAATGTTATTTAATAGTGTTGAAATAAAATGACAAAATTGTGAAGGATTAAAATATTCCAAAGGCTCAACTTACTTCATCTAAACATGTTTCAATCGCGATTTATGAACACAAAATGCACATGTTTATTGAATATGAAAAAGTTGTGTTGATTGAACACAATTGTTTAAGTTTCTGCCAAAGCAAAACATTTGTGTGCAACCAATGTCCACTATTGAATCAAGTAAATCCAACATGGCCTTTTTTTTCAGTGCAGTTTGTGCTGCTCTTCTCTCACTCCTCTAGTCACTTGCTCCAACTTATCTTGGCACTCCTTGCAGATCATTGAGGGGGACTACAATGCAACATGGATGTACCGGTACGGGGAGCCCATCCCCACAGGGACCCTCACCTCGCTCTGGTCGCTGTCCGTTGCCATCTTCTCCATCGGCGGCATGGTCTCCTCCTTCTGTGTGGGTTTTGTTTCTGAATGGCTGGGCAGGTGAGACAACGCAGGTCAAGCTTAGCCTTTTCTAGTGGTCTCGAGGGGATACGTTGCTTTTATCCTGATGGGTTCATGAAGCTAAGCCTATGAAATACTGTTTTATGAGATGGAGCAGATAGAACAGGCTGCAGCTCATTAATCTTACACTCTGCTTTAACTGTAACATTTAGAGGATGGTTTCTGTCTGTGCCCATGGTTGCACAGATTACTCAAAGCAAACCACAAGATTTTCTGGAAATCTGAAACAAACTGCACAAAGTCTGAATACATGAGCAAAGATTTAAGAAGTACACATTTCTTCTTCCTGAATGACACACATACTTCGCAGTCTCCTTACATACAAATGAAAGGTCTGATTTTTCATGTGTAAATGGATAGAAGCTGTAGGTTAATAAAGAGTGAAGTGGGTAGGGAGTTTGTCTGAAGTATCTTCAGTTAAAAAAAGAAAGAAAGCAGCACCCAGTCCACTCAAACACACACAAAAAGACACACTTATGTAAGGAAAGTAGGATTTTGCATGCAGCGGGAGTGGATCCATATAAATGTGGTTTTAAGGGTGAATGAAAAACAAGAAAGCAATTTTAAAAAGCACCACAAACAGAGACTTCAAGTTTTAATGCACTACAACGATAACCAAGACTGTTTTAGGAAACAGCCAGGCAGACACGACAAAACACCACACAGTGTTCAACAGCAAATGATAAATCGTCATTATAAACAGAGCAATTAAAACCTTAATCTAAGCAAACGACAACACTAGTCCAAAGCCTTCTCTAGCTAGCCTTCATTGTGATACATAAATATCTCCTTCTCAGTTCTGTATAAGCCCAAAAATAAAACCAGTCATTCAGTGAAAGCTCTGTCCGGGATGTTATGACCCAGTTTCCCGCTGTAACCTGAGTCTGTGCAAACTGGGCTGCAGTCCACAGCTTCCACTGGCTGAAAGGACATTTTAACAGAGTCCTGAATGTGCAGCTTACATAAGCTTACAACCTCATCAGAAGCAACTTTTCAGTGACTTTTAAAATATATATTAAAAAAACATTTTCAACCCAAGGTATTAACAGAATGTTACAAAATATATACGTGAGGTACCTTGTTGCTTGTGTCAAGTAAATTCCTGACAGTGTAAGCTGAGCTGTAGGAACCGTGCTACTTCTAAATTAGGTGGGAAAGACTCTTTTTTGGTTCCGATCACAGTCTAGTAAAGTAAAATAACACCAGACTGCAAAATCTAGTCACAAATGTTACTTTTCTTTAATACTCCTCTGTGCCTTCTACAGGATTTTGTGGATCAACTAAATGTTAAAGTGCTGAATAAACCAGTGTCTCTGTGCGATACTGAATAATTTTGTGTGATACTGCCCTCTAGTGGCTTCTTAGTGTTTTTCACTACTAAACAGTGTGCATATCCAAACTAGATGTGCACAACTCTGCTGGACAAAAAACCTGCTGTTTTATCATTTCAAAATGGTTTCAAAAATGCAGGTCTGTGCTTCTTTCAGGAGGAAAGCCATGCTTATAAACAACTTGTTTGCCTTTATTGGAGGAAGTCTGATGGGAATGTCCAAGCTCTGCCGCTCCTTTGAAATGATGATCCTTGGACGTTTTATCATTGGTGCCTACTGTGGTGAGCTGGCCACTGTCTCTTCCCTCTTTTACTCTCCATTAATGTGTCCATTTAATAAGTGGTTTAACAATCTCTTGCTTCCTTAACTCTTCCTTTGATGCAGGATTGGCATCTGGCTTGACACCAATGTACGTGGGTGAGATAGCACCTACGAGTCTCAGAGGAGCTTTGGGGACGCTGCACCAACTGGCTATTGTCACTGGCATTCTCTTCGCACAGGTATGGCAGGAACGACCGTCTATAAATAGCATCGGCATCTTCTCTCTGTCTCCATGTCCTCGACATTCAGTGGGCCTTTCCAGGCCACGTTTAAAAAGTCTGCTCACAAAAAACACATCTTGAATCCTCAAATCCATTCTCTTTGTCTGTGCACCTCCCCGTCTTTTCCTTTACTTCCACCTATAAAGGATTGTCTTTAGGTGCTTTATCATATTATCTTTTGAAATGTCACACACTCAAACTTGCTTCCTCTCCCTGTGCAGGTCCTCGGCTTGGAGTCGCTACTCGGCAGTGAGCACTTATGGCCTGTTCTGCTGGGATTAACTGTTGTGCCGACTGTACTTCAGATGGCTCTGCTGCCCTTCTGCCCCGAGAGCCCCCGATTCCTCTACATCGTCCGGTGTCAGGAGCACCACGCCAAGAGTGGTAAGTAGGGCTGCGTTATTTTAAGGTCTTGGTTTACTATTATTATTCTTATTATGTAACTAAGTTTTACATTTTAAATTCTACACTATAAACTGGATTTTTAGCATTAGGAGGCAGATAGGGCCTTATAAAATAAGCTGCTGAGTTGCATTTTGGGAAATGTAGGATCTTTTTTTTTTTTTTGCAATTTCATTTCAATTCAATTCAATTTAATTTATATATCGCAAAATCACAACAGCAGTCATCTGAAGGCACTTGATGTTGTAAGATAAAGACCCTACAATAATAAAGAGAAAACTGCACTTAGTGACAGTGGGAAGGAAAAACTCCCTTTTAACAGGAAGAAACCTTCAGTTCAACCAAGCTCAGCGAGGGGCAGTCAGCTACTGTGTTTGGGTTTGTCCCACTTTGACCCATATCACTTTATACGTTCTTATATATAACTGATGGATACTAATGTTCGTACCTGAGAAGCGAAACTAACTCGAAGTGCCTGAAATCTGCATTCTTTCTTTTGGCCAGCAGGGGGAGACTCCTCTGGTTGCAAAAAGAAGTCTGATTCTACCAAAGTCTTATCTCTGACCACAGTAAACTGTTTTTTCTGCTGAGTTTATGGCCTCAGTAATTACTTTAAAATATTTTTTAACTAATTCTGTAAATCATAGTCTCACGGTGAGTTAAATAGTAGATAAATCAGGTTATAGTTTAAACCACGGCTATTTGGCCTTGCCTTTACATACTGTGTGGTGTCTCCAGTTCCTCGGTCAGATCAACTCCGCACTCATGATGTCTGGGTTTATCAGACATTTACAGGACTCAATGTACAGAGTATCAGTTGGACTTACGGAATTAGCTGCTAAAATGTCAGATGAGTTTTTGTACATGAAAAAAAAAACTTCCTACATTTCTACTTTCTGCAGGCCTGAGGAGGCTAACAGGCAGACAGGAGGTGGGCGACATGCTGGCAGAGATGAAGGAGGAGAAGCGGAGGATGGACATGGAGAGGAAGGTGTCCATACCCGAACTCTTTCGCTCTTCGCTTTACCGCCAGCCCATCATCATCGCCATCCTCCTGCAGCTCTCCCAGCAACTGTCGGGGGTTAATGCAGTGAGTCCTTCAAATTACACTGACTCACCTAAAGTTCCAGAAACAAGCAGTCCTTTAAAATCAGGAGCCAGTGCTGTTCAACATTGACCTAAATTTGTTTACTCCTCTGGCAGATCTTCTACTATTCCACCAGTATCTTCATGAAAGCAGGAGTCCAGAGTCCAGTTTATGCCACCATAGGAGCCGGGGTGGTGAACTGTGCCTTCACGGTAGTCTCGGTGAGAAATCGCACCGACATGCCTTTATCGCACTTTTGAAATTCAATTTGGGAGCGTTTAAATAACTTTTTGAATTTGGAACAATAAACATTCACGCCCTGTCACAGAGTCACTCTATTACTGTTTAACACTGTTATCAAAGGGTAAACAAGATAAGAGGAGTCAAAATGTTTCAGTGTCATCAAGCGGATAAAGATGTACGACTTTAGCCGTAAGAGTGCCACGGCTTCAGGGTTAGAGACTGACTATTGTAATTTGATACAATAGATTGTTTTATGAGCGCACGCTTGTAAAATCACTGCTAAACTATGGTTAACACTGTTTTAGAAGTCCTGAACTGCAGTTAGGTATATGGTAAATGTGGTTTTAGCATTATAGTGACCTGACGTTATACATATTTGAGAAAGAATCTGACCAAATCAAATGCTTTAGCTCCAAATGTCAGCTGAGGTTAACCCCCCATCCCCCCTTTACCTTCATATTAACAGCTTTTCCTGGTAGAGAGGACGGGTCGACGGACGCTCCACATGCTAGGACTTGGTGGAATGTGCATCTGTGCCGTCATCATGACCGTGGCTCTTGCTTTACTTGTAAGTAAGCCCCGATCCAAAAAAAAGGAAAATAAATAAAATCCAGACTATGGTATTCCAGACTTCGGTATTTTATATATGATTTCTAGTCTCCACAAACATCTGAACCCACTTTTCTTCTGCTCTATAGGACAGTGTTCCATGGATGAGCTACATCAGCATGCTTTCTATCTTTGGTTTTGTGGCCTTCTTTGAGGTTGGCCCAGGTCCCATCCCCTGGTTCTTTGTAGCTGAGCTGTTCTCTCAAGGTCCAAGGCCAGCTGCCATGGCTGTTGCAGGCTTTTCCAACTGGACTGCCAACTTTATTATTGGCATGTGCTTCCAGTATGTCGCTGTGAGTATCCACAATGGATGTTGTGTATGTCCACAAATGCTTTTCCATTTTTCACCCACTTCAGTTTTGTTATTCTTTTTTGGCTCGACAATCTTTTATCCTCTTAGATAAACTGATTAGATTTTGGTCTTTAAAGGTTACCAACCTTACAAAATCAAATTTTTTATTCACATTTGAAAAGTTAAGTCTGGACAGACAGATGAAAACATGAAAACCGCTACTTGACCGGTTAATAGAGGCACGTGGCATCAAGTTCAACTCTTTATAATCCGACCTTCTTCCCGTCCTTCTGCAGGACCTCTGTGGGCCATATGTCTTCCTGATCTTCGCAGCTCTTCTTCTGTTCTTCCTCATCTTCACATTTTTCCGGGTACCAGAGACACGGGGCAAGACCTTTGACCAGATTGCAGCCAATTTTCACCAGCATTCAGCTGGAGGGATGATGGATATGGATATGAGCATAGGCATGGGTATGGACATAGACAAACCCATCACTGAGATGGACTACTTGGGGGAGGATACCATGAACTGAAGATGCCCCATGGAACTGAGAAAAATGGAACTGAGCTCAGCTTGAGAAAAGTTGGGTAAAGGGGCATGACACCAAACTTTTATTTGCTAATATGTATATTGAGATCTTTATTTTTTTTCCACATAGATTGTGGTGAAAAAGCAGTGTTAAAAGTGTGTGACAATTTGGGTGTTATGGAATTGTCCTTTGGTGGTAGCACTGCAGTACAGGGTTAATAGTTATGAATTCTGGCTTCACTTGAAAGGCTACGAACCAGTGGAGTAAAGGTCGACTGCTGTAGTTTCAAGGGAAGAAGATGCTAATAAGAACAGCCTGTCTGGCATTGACTGCCAGTGCAATAAGACTTTATTCCATGGTGATGGCAATCAGTTGCAGTATTGACAGATGGGTGTGGAGAGACTTGGGGATTCCTGCACTTTATAAACAGATATCTACAGTTTTCAAAGTTTTTAGGCATAGAAACAATAGGATCAGCAGCCAGGAGTGTGATGGAGCATGCCTGTTTTTACCAAAGATGGGAACACACATTTAAGAGATTAACATATGAATTGATTTTTTGATCTCCAATGACAGGAATCACGTCGACATACTGTGGGTTTTGAATCTTTTTTGGCGCCAAATGAAGTGTGTCTGTAACACCCGGTATTTATAGCCGTTATTTACTCAAAGCAGATGTAGAAAAGGTAGTATGATGGGTAGGTAGTGTTTTTGTTCTTTAAGAACAGGTAACAGATGCATTTAATCATGTTATACTTTTAGAAACTGATTTTATGTGCTATGTTCATGTATCCAAAGTGTAACCTGGCATCAATGTAAAAATACCAGTCTGAAACTTCTCAAGGGGCATTATCAAGCGGACCAAAATGCCTCTGGAGTTGATTTCACAGACATTGCTCTGAACTCCTCCAGATATTAGCCGATGGAGGGGTCATCCCAGGACACGAGTGTCACATTCATATAGTCTGGACAGTTAATGGTCTGCCCCTGCCAGCTTCTGTCCACATGATTTCATTTGCACAAATTACAGCAAAGGTAATTCTAAGTTCATGTTGACAGGACTGGACTGCAACCAATCTGATTATAGTGTGACGCAGTACGGTGTGACCTGAAAGTGTAAACTGTCGTAACAAACTATCGTTGTTGGATGCATGGTTGTGATTTGCTCAGTATAGGTAGTGCTCTGGGGAAATGAGTTTCAGTAAAGAAACAAAATTTTGCCTCAAATTTGAACATGAGCCTTCATACTCCTCTGGTTGTTAGGTTACCAAAAGCGTTTTCTGCATCAGTACCAAAACGCTGATATTTTGGAGTTTTCACATGTGTTCTCAACTTAAGTGTGAAAGTACTCCTCTAATAGGAAACTCACTGCACCACAGAAATGCTACTTCTGATCAAGCCTTTTGTATTTCATGTGTACAGTGTGTTTGAGGGTCTAGGTTTTAAATTCTTTACGCACTCCAGCTGGTGTTCGGCTTTGTAGGCAGACTCGAGAAATTTCCAAGTACAAGCACCGACTTTCAAGGTTTGTGCCACACAATCGCCAAGTTTTTGTTGTGTTTTCTTTGCATCCGTCACGTGTGCCGTTTGCAGTCTATTCTTTAATGTGTCAGAGATCTGTAATCTGTATAGTGTGAATGTTGATGCAGTGGTTATGTAACCAGAGTGAAAGTACTGCAAATATTGTTAATGAAACCACCTGAAGAACCCTCATTTCTACACCTTCAATTTCTTCACTACAAAAGTAATCCAATTTCTTTGGCCCAAAAAAAAAAAAAAAAAAAAAAAAAAAAAAAAAAAAAAGGTACAAAGGCATCAGTGAATCTGCACTCCAGTCAGAAGGGAATGAATCTTGATTTGCAAACATGATTTATTAATTAGCATTTTAAGTATTAACATTGCACATAATCCCCTCCAAAGAAAAGCACACACAAGTAAAACAAAAAGGAAATTAAGCTTCTTTCTAATCCAACCTCAACCAAGAAGATTAAGGGAGTAGTACGTTTCAAGAATTGATTTGAGGTGTTAACAGAACTAAACAGACTCCCATTATGCATCACCAATCGCAGACCTGCTTAGCTTTCCCCTCTTTAACCAAATTAATCAGAAGCCAAATTAAACTACATGATGGGCCCCATCTGCTCTATTAAAGGAAATATTTCTAAGGGGGTGGAATAACATTCCCATTTTTTCCTCTCTCCCCCTTTTTAAAAGCTGTACTTTCAATTTCTAAATGTGCACCCACCAACTACCTGTATCCCCTTAACCTGCGCTCCCTTCCCACCCTCTCCAGATGTCAGTGTGGACAGGACAAGACAAGATGAGGAGGTGGGGAAGGGGCCTGACGGATGACTGTGAGAAGTGGTAGGATGGAGGATTGGGGGAGTGCAGGGAGGGGAGAGCAGTGCATGTGGTCTGAAATAGGTCCAGTCCTCCAACCCTAGGACCTATGAGAAACAAAAGAAAGCGCAGGAGAGATGGATTGAAAGAAAGACCCCAAAAAAAAAAAAAGAAAAAAAAAAAGAAGACCTTTAATTTAAAAATAAAAAAATAAAAAGGGCACTTTTAATCCCGAGCCAAGGATTATATTGAAAGAAAATCCAATTTCCCAGAATTTGAGCCAAAAATCTTCCCTGTGTTAAACAAAAGTCTGACTCCAAACACAGGCAGCGTTCTCAAAGACTCCTTTCAATGCCATCATTCCGCCTTAAATCCATTTACTTGACTAAAGAGTTAATGTCCATCATCAGGCCCTCTGTGACAGACTGCTAATGTTGCACATGCAGCACAAGAAGTGCAACCCTACACCCTCACGTCTCCCACCCTGTCTAATCCAAGGTTGCGCCACTTTAGTGTGGGGTCCCACCTCTTGCCAAGGGTCGTGTGACCATCCTCGTGGTCATCACTCTGCTGGTGCTGGGACAGTTGTTGGAGCTGCCTGCTGAAGTGAAGAACACAGCTGAGATTTGTCAACAAAACACCTACCAATGAAAAATGAACCAGCTGGGAAAGCAAAGAGCAACTTTAATGTCTTACCTCAGGCGATTTTACCGTTTTGGGGGAGATTTTAGGAGAGGTCTTTGGCGACTTTGATGTGGGTTTTGTATCAGATGGCTTTGAGGTCTGTGGTGGGGTACTAGGCTCTGATGCAGACTTCTCTGTATCATTCTTCAATACATGGAAAAGATGTGAAAATATTAGTAAAATACCAAAGCTTTAGAACTTCAGAAGATCCAGCTAAACCATCATACAGGCACAAAACCATCATACAGGCACAAAACCATAGAAATTCATCTAATAGTTAGACTCCTGTCTACCATCTAGACAGTATAAATATTACAGGGACTTAAGGGTTTTCATTGTCAATCAGGCATATTTTCAGATGAGGCGAACTGTAGTTTTTCCACTCAAATCCTGATTAAAGCCAATGAGAACACCACATTGACTGTAAAATATACAAAAACATTTACAGTACAAGTATATTTAAAAATGATGGCAGCTCTCAGTGCTCCCCCCAGCACCCTATCAGATGCAACCAAGTTATAAATTTGAAAATCCTAGGTGATTTAGAGAAAGTGTGACCTCTGACCTTGAGGTCAAGGTCCCTGAGATTTGAACTTGTACAAGACTTTTGTAGACACACCCATGGTATCCTCTGTCAGTCTACCCCAGGGCAGCTATGGCTACAACTGTAGTTTGCCTCCACCAGTGTTTTGTAAAGCGCTTCGAGGGCCCCAAAAAGCACTATATAAATGAAATCCATTATTATTATTACTATTATTACATCACCTCGTTCTTGTATTCAAACTTAGGTGCGTTTCGCCCGCCAGCCCATCTGCCGGGCATGGTGACGATAAGTGTTCAGCATTTTACTGCTTGCATTAGAGCCTTAATATCTTCTGATAATCGTTTTCTGTGACCAGGACAGCTTGGCAGTGAAAAATAAGCTCATGTGGGTAGTGATCTTTTCCTCCCCAAACATCACTAACAGCTCATCTGTGCATAGTTTCCTCACTGAGTGATCTTGATATAGCTGAAGATCAAAAATATCTTACTTTGGAGACAGAGGACTCTGAATTCCTTTGCCTGCGTCGTCTGAACTGGCGGCGTTGTTTCTGGCCTTGGCCCTCCCCTGCTTCTCCATTGGTCTGAGGGCTGTCAGGTGCCGCCGCCGTCGCCACTTCATGCTGTGGCTGCTGCTGCTTTAGCTCACTCTTCTCCAGGCTCTCTGGTGGTGCAGCCGCCTGCTGGTCTTCTACAGCCTGATTGGGAGGTGGGCGAGGACGGAATGGCCTGAATCCGAGGAAAGCACATTAAATTGCCTCAAGAATCAAGAAGTCCTTCAAACAGGATGTCTAAGCAGGACCGTTAAGTTACCTGCGGTATGGGCGCCAGAATCTGCGTCGTGGCGGCCGCTGGGTCTGATCACTCTGGGTCTGATCACTCTGTGTCTGACCACCCTCTTCGTCTCCATCCTTCTGCTCACCAACTTCACCCTAAATTGGAAAAAAACAGACAAAAGACCATTAACAACATAAGCGTTCAACTACTTCAATCCATCTCAATGTCCAGCATCATCCTAAAGGTTGTAGTCTCCCTCACACCCGTCTTTCCGCTTTAGCTTACATCTTGTGTCTCCGGCCGTGGCCTGCGCGGCCTACGGCGGCGTTGCTGAGGCCTCGCTCCCTCACTCTCTCCCGATCGGTCAGTATCAGGACCTTGCCCATCGGCTGGCTTGTTCTGGTCGCCGGGCCGAGGGCTTCGGGGAAAGAACCGTCGACGGAATCGCCGTTTGTTGGGCGCATAGCGGCTTCCTTTTACCGGAACACCACCTGGACCGGTAACATTAGCTGCTTCGGAGCCCTTTGGAACAGAGACATGCCTGAAATGCTTTCTCCAAGAGCAGTTTTTTTTTTTTTATACCTTTTTAAACAGCCGAGAATGTCACATTTTGTCCTTGCCATACCTTAGCTGCTTCAATCACGTCAAACTCTACAATTTCCCCATCTCCAACGCTGCGGAGAAATTTCCTGGGATTGTTCTTCGTGATTGCTGTCTGAGGAGACATGGCTAGCATTAAAAATGTGGGTACAATTAACTCCCATGAAGAAAAAAGAAAGACCTTACCTGATGAACGAATACATCTTCTTTGGTGTCATTCCTGCAAGAAATAAAACTTCATTAGCAAACAATAGACTGAAAAAAGTGAGGAATACTAAAAAGAAATAAGGGAGAATTCGAAACACCTTACCTGTTAATGAATCCATACCCATTACGCACATTGAACCATTTCACTGTGCCTTGGACCAAAGTGGCTACAACAAGAGCACATCAAAAGAATAAGGAAGTGTAATAGAGCAAGTAGTCATTCAGAGCTCACACCGTTATCTTGATTACATCAGCGGTGACCTGCTCGCAAGTGAGAGCTCTATGGATCAATCATTAACCGCAAGACTTTGAAACCAGGCCTGCACTAGGTCACGAGGCGACATGGGAACACTTCCGACAATTAAGGAGTTCAAGACGAGTCACACGGACACCTGAACGATGTATTCTTCCTCACAGAGACAAGCTCAAAGCCGGCTCGTTTGTGTGTTTTACGGCAGTCTAAACTAGTTCAATTTGGCCAAATTTCCTTCTGCAATGATTTGCAGCTGGGAGGGCGCGTGCGCGTGTTTCGCTTACCAAGCGCGTGAACGACAGCTGATAAAGAAGAACAATTGGGTCATGCGTTCAAAGTGTTCGGTTAACATGGACTTCTATACAGTCTGAATCAGCTCCATACCTACACAAACACCTGCGATTAAACCAGAGGCAGCCACTGGACTGACATGTGGGGAAAACTTTTTTTTTTTGAAAAAGCACCTGTGTCCTCGAGGCCTTTTATTAATAGGCGTGAGCTTTACAAGCCAATATGTGTGACAGTCAAATAACTTCGTTTTCAACAGCGCGAGTTTAAGCTTTTTTTTTTTTTTTTTTTTTTTGGGAATATAGTCCCCAGAAAAACCTGAAAAACTCAGCCTCAAACACGTGTTGCCTAAAAAGTACCACACCGGAGACAGCAGTGGCACCCCAGGCTGCTGTAATTAACACAAATTCAACCAGCTTGGATCACACACTTCAAGAAATATCACAGAAGGAAGGGTAAAATATATATATATATAAACACACACATTCTGTTTTTCACACCCAGGCTCGGTCAGAAGGCGCTAACTTTAAACGTTTTCTGGATATTTACCAAGAAATCTTGGCGGATAGAGTACTTCTACACCCACCTATAACTTTCCTCTCCGGCTGTGGTTTGTCTTCCACCGGTGCCGATGGTGGAGCGCTCTGCGCCTCGGCGTCGGTCATGCTCGCTGTCGGGTTACTACACTTCCACTCCCGAGTCCCCTCCCTCCTACTCTTCCCGAAACTTTCCCAAGCGCCACTGCTAAGTTTTTATCCCGGCATCCCCTCGGACTGCCGGACGGAAGCCGCGCCCTCATTGGTTTCCACGAAAGCGCGAGCTCGAATCTGATTGGTCAAGCGAGGGCGGCAATTGGGACGGAAAATCGTCAGGTGGAGGACAGACATGAGTGAAATGAAGCTGATTTGTTTTCATTTCATTTCATTTCATTTCATTCATATATATATATATATATATATATATATATATATATATATATATATATATATATATATATATATATATATATGAATGAAATGATGATATATATGATATATATATATATATATATTACTAGAAAAATAGAATCGACAATCGCCAGGTTCTATTTATATAAAAATAGAATGACTGGAGTCTGTTTTTGAGAGGCCATTCATCTCTATCGATCTATATGTTATAGCTTAAAAACACAGCCTTGTAGTGTCTTTTTCACAGAACATAAATAACTGCAGAACTTAGCTGCTAGTGGGTAAACGTCTCTTTGTGATACAATGCTGTTTATATCGGTGAGTGAAAATCCCAATATGCATATACAACATGTAGACAGCCAATAGCTGCCAGCAATATAACAGCAACAGTGAAACTGTAGAAGTTAGACACATACAGTCTGATACACATTAGCATTTTTACCTGCTGTTAAACTGTTTCAGGTCTTCAAAAGAACTCTGAGTGATCTGGGAGCATTTTTCCCCATATGTAAATACAGCAATGAGAAGTTTCTGATATTTTTTTCTGCTCCTGAACAACAAATTTCTCAAAATATATATTTTTTAAATGTCATTAATTAATTGATTAAAAATAAAAAAAAATAAAAGCTCAGACTGGGGGGGGCACGACACTAAGTTTTCTGCCACATGGCACGGATGCTATGTAGACCAGTCAAATGTGGCATGCTTGGATCAGACACCAAATGACCACGGTAGCAGAGTCACAGTATCTGGGGTACAAGAAGCTTAAGGCAAAAGTCAGTAGCAGAATCAGCTTGTTGGTACGTTATAGATGGATGCTATTTGGATGGATGAAGAGTGCAATTTTAATTGATCAAAATGTCCTTTATTTCACTATACCCCTGATTATTTATATCCATCAGCACTTCTAGATACTTTTTTATTTGCATGTGTTATGTTCGCCACAGAAATAAGTTCTTATTTTTTTGCCCACTCAATGGTCAAAAATAGTTACACGTAAAAGGTCATCCAGAGAACTCAAATTTATTCTTCTTTTGTCCAAGAACTGAATCCCAAACTCTTGGAAATATTATTTAGCCGTCTGAAAAGATAGAGAAACTTGTTAGCACACTGGACCAATGGGCAGCACAAAATTTATGTTTTACAATACGTTAAAAATCAAAGGTTAGAAAATAAGTAATATGCTTATAAGTGTAAAGACTGGTATACAGGATTAACCAGAGCAGTGGTGAAGTAGCAGGTACCTTGAGTTTACCTAGAGTGGTAGTTGTTGCAGGAATTTAACGCTCTGCAGAAAAACTGGGCAGTCAGTTTAACATTTTCTCTGGGGGTTGTCCATGGGTCTCTATTATGTATCTCAGCAGTTTGAAATTTCTTTCTGTCATAAAGTCGAAAAGACTTTTTTTCAAGATATTCAAATCAAGACATAGACATCCACTGTCTGTAGAAGCCTGGTACCATTCAACTATGTTGTGTTTGTTGGAGTTACAGGCGTTAAGTTTTCTAGTAGTGAGCTAGAAAAATAGGTTACAGATGGTTTTTTACATTAGTTTAACAGAAATAAACATTTTACATGAAGGTGAGCCAACCTAAACAGTTTAAATGTTTAATCCTGACCTGCGATGAATCCTTATCTTCGGCAAGCCAGGGACTGTTGTAAATTATCACAGCATTTTTTTAAAAAGTACATCATAACTCCAGTCATCTGTTTAAAAACAAATTGCATGACTATAGGTAATGTTCCACTCAGCGCTGTCTCTCTGTGTTTTAACGAAGCCTTGTCTTCATTTTTGTCAATGAAGGCGACAGTAAACCAGGCTGAAAGTATTCATTCAGGTTTCACTTTTTATTATGAAAAAGGAGCAGATCTTGATAAATGCATATATATGTATGCACTCCTTATATATACACTTCTTTTGTACCATTTTTGGTTAGTATATTTATCTGTTATTTAAATTTGTGCGCTATGTGAGGCAGTATACGTGTAATATTGTTATGCTTGCACAATGACAATAAAGAGTCTTAAGTGTTTTTCATTCATTTAAATGCCTGTGTATTACATGACCTGGTATAAATGTTTGTCCAGTTATGTATCCATGTTTAAAAAAAATAAGCCAACATAGATAGTCTGTGCACCAGACAATATAATATTCCTGGACCTGGAGACCTGGAATGTAAATGTGCGCCTTGGGTCAGCTTCTGTTGTTTAAGTGTGCTATAAATAAAATAGATGTGACAGTGAACATAAAAAGGTTCAGGGATTTTTCAAAGAGCAATGTTCTGTGGGCTACATACTGAACTTAGATTAGAGAAACAAACTATTGATCATATCGTGCCAGTATTGCTCAAGCACCAACATCAGCATTGGTATCGATGCTCTCAATATTTGGATCAATCCACCCACCTCTACCAAATAAAACCTGGCCAAGGATCAACTTTAAAATTGTAATTGATTGGTGGATGAGCTCTCTTCAGGGGTTCAATAGTCATTTTTTTACCCATACATGTATTTTCCCCGTTTGAGGACTGTTGCCTTGATGTGTAGGTTGCTGTGACTTTCCATGAAGTTAAAAAGGGGCAACAATAAGAGCCTTTTAATTTGGGGGTTAAGCTGCAGTATACCTTTAACTGCAGCCCTCATAGGTCATAGGACTCTAATTTCACAGCACTAAATTTAACCCAGCAGCTCCAAGAACTGCCAAGTTCAACGAGATAGTTCGCTGGATACGCAGATGCCATGGGTCTCTGGACAGAGAAAAGACGCTAATGAGAAGAGTAATAATTAGTAACAGAGGGAATTGCAGGATGCAGAGAGGCACACTGGCAGGATGGCCAGCACTTTCTGGACAGTGTATCTGGTGGGCTCTACTGAACGCACTGTAGCTCTGGAACAGGAATTTAACAGATGGTAGTTTTAAGGAATAATTTCTGCTATTGGAAAAAAAAATTGCACTCTGAAAACTGCTGTAAAATTCTTGGTACACACATTGGTCGTAGCGTTTACGAACTACACCCCACCGGGCAAGGTAAATAAGAGCAGGACTGAATGCACGCTGCGCTAGAAAAGCTACGCATGCGCAGAATACATCCAATTGTCGAGGTTTCGTGGACATTGGTATAAAAGTAGCATCAAGCCGCTATAAATTAGCCAGAGAAAGACCGGAAAAGTCAAAACTTCCCCTTTAGTATAAAAGCATGTTATTGTAATAATGAAAGGAGACGTGGTTTTGCGTTTTAACGAGCAGTTATGTTATTTGTAGTATTGAATTGTAGTATTGTAGTACTGGGGCACAGACAGCTTTCGTGTTTTATTGAGAAGCAGAAAATTTAAAAAAAAAAAAAGGTTCAAAATCTGGTCAATTCACACTCTATAAAAATCAGTGTCATGTTATTCTGTGTGATTGTGTATCTGTAGCAGTATACACAGTGCTGCTTAGACGTCTTGTGCAACCCCTCATTTCTTTGTATTTTGGCTAGACAAATGGGGAATAGTTGGAGTGATTTATTGAAACGCATACAAATATACAGGGTAATACAGCACATATAAGTACTGTCACTTGTGGGAGACGGTTTTTTTCCAGCCCATTTCTTCTTTTGTCCTCCACTTGTTCATTTTCCTCCATTTTTTAAGAACACATCGATTTTGTGGAGCTAAAAATAAATTCTGTTTTTGCTACAGGCTGCTTGTAACAAAGTCCCTAAAGATACAATCTTTGCTAAGTTGTCTGTTGGGTGACTTTTTATGCCTGAATGATTAGGTCAGTGTGAAGTGGGTTAACAACAAGAACAAAAGCACTCCTCTGAAAATGAATGAAAAAGCATCCAATGTCCAAAGAGAAAAGACCTTCAGAGAGTCGGGAGAACTTTTGCTCAAGACCACTTTTAAGGTGTGTTCAAAGAGTGTGGCTCACTGGAAGCAAAATATAAAGAAATGAGGGGTGGCTTTAGACTTCTGCACATCAGACAGTACATTTACAGTGAGCCCACAGTAGATCTCTAACAGATCTAGTTTTAAAGTGTACCCTGTCTTATTTATTATTATTATTATTATTATTATTATTATTATTATTATTATTATTATTATTATTATTATTGTTATTATTATTATTATTATATATTTTTCCTATCAAGAAGGCTTGCTCATGCAGTGATGTGAAATGTCATTGTATTGCCATAAATACTGTAGACATTGCATTGAATGTGCTACACTGTAGCTACACTGCAGTATACACTCTATTCTAACTGCATGTAACTAATTAACCAGTGCTAGCTAACGTTACTGGATAACGAGCCCTCCCTTTGCCCTCTCTCCATCTGCAAACATTAGAATCACATAAAAAAAAAACTTCAGGCTGTATTTTATTTTTTAAACCCTGGAAAAGCGGTTACAACTGCGCAATAAAGACGCAATAACATGGATGGGGATTTTATTTTGATAGTTCCAAAGGGAAGCGGGCAGTTTAGACTTCTTTTTTCCCCATGCCCTGACAGTGGTGGGGAGCTGGATGAGGGAAGAGACGGAGAAGGTGGAGTGCAGGGTACAGCCAGCACATACATAGCGGGGTTTAGGGCTCTGATTCTTTTGGGCCAGGCGGCTGAGTTTAGCGGCGGTGTACCTCTTTACGAGGTAAACTGCTCTCTGGGACAGGACAGGTGTGCTAAAAGACCCGGAATGAAAGCGGAATAAAGGAGGTAGCGAATAGCTTTTTGTTTGTTTGTTTGTTTGGAGGGAAAAAAGAGAGACATTTGGGGACATCGCAAACGAGCCACCAAGGAGGAAACAGGCTCCGGGCCAGACGACCGGTTAGCACGGACACTGAGAGGCAAAAGAGGAGGAGGAGGAGGAATAAGGGGAGAAAGGCTGACAAGTGACACAGGAGAGGAGACCCATTATAACTAGGGTGAGTTCCTAATCAAAACATCCTATAGACGGGGCGTGTTTGCGCCTGAGCAGTTCAGTTATCCTGTGCACATGTCCGTCCGAAGCCCTGTTATAGTCCCTTTAACCCCAACCTCAGGCTGCCAGCAGCAGCCTAATTACCCAGAGCTCCAGCACACCCTCCGCTAACCCATCACATCCTGCTACAGTCTGGTTACACTGACGCTTTCCTCCCTGTTTCTTGTTTGGAGGGGGGGGAGAGCGAAACATAGCCGTTTCGCCATTATCATTATAATTTATTTTGCTCTTCAAATCCTAAAAAAAGGCACTGCTGAAATTGTCAATGAGAGCAGACTCTGCCACCGCCTCTGTGAACTCTCACAGTCAGCGCACAAACTTTGCGAAAAACTCGCAGGCATCATCTCCTCGGACTGCTGCTGTAGCCATGGTATTAGCTTAGTCATTACTGTGAGGTACAGGCACAACATTCAGTCAAATTTCCACGTCTGTGGGCGTGTGGGCTCCCGGCGCCACTGTGATGCAGAAGCTTTCCTTAATGGTGCGGAGGGTTTAAGGGTCATAAAATGCGGGCTGTCCGCCTTCATCTGGAGGGCCTCGGCCAGAGTGCAGCCGCCAGTGCGCATGAATACGGGGGGTACAGCGACGTTGCAGCCGACGGGCCGTGGCACGTCCTGTGAGCTCTAGGCCGCAGTACACTGCGGAGTGAGCACACAGACTTTTACCACCCGGGGTGTGACTTACCGAAACATTTTTTATTTTGCTTCACAACAAGCGGGTTTAGTAAGTCACCCTACGGAGACGCCTC
Organism: Mchenga conophoros; assembly: GCF_057382185.1. Classification (NCBI taxonomy): domain Eukaryota; kingdom Metazoa; phylum Chordata; class Actinopteri; order Cichliformes; family Cichlidae; genus Mchenga; species Mchenga conophoros. The sequence goes on from NC_140528.1 coordinate 68,831,073, forward strand.
TTTGATTTACTTATGGATTTCAAATGCGAGAGGAGTAGTTTTAGACATTTGTACGCACAAAAAGATTTCCCAAAGTTAAAATGTTCGGATTCGTGAGTTAAACGTAAGAAATTGTGCGTAAATGATCAGTATTTCTTTATTCGGGTACGCATTTTGCACTTTGGGTCAACTTCCGTTGTTTAAATGCGCTATAGGCTCAAATAAAATAGACATGACAGTCAGCACAAAAAGATTCAGGCATTATTCATAATCATGTTTGAAGTATACCCCACCACACACACTCCAAAAAACAAACACACAAACAAACAAAAAAAACCACAATTCACACAAACACTACAGACAGAAACAAACTATTGATCCTGTCATCCTTGTATCGATCTGACACCGATACCAGCACCGATACTTGGACCAGTCCGCCCGCTTCTAGCTGTTAGTGTTGGTAGGACCGGTTAAGCTGGTAAAGATTAAAACTGGATTCAGTTTTAGCTGAAATGCTAAGTACACACACCTCCTTACTCTCCTTTCTTTGGCCTCTGCAGCAGGCATGGCAGATGCAGAGCTGGATTTCCAGACTGGTGATGCTGGGGCATCCTCCACCTACCCCATGCAGTGTTCTGCCCTGCGCAAAAACGGCTTTGTTGTCCTGAAAGGCCGACCCTGCAAGATTGTTGAGATGTCCACCTCCAAGACTGGCAAGCACGGCCACGCCAAGGTCGGTAAATTCCTGATGTACAGAATTACACAGGGGATCTTCATGCCGGGACACATCTATCCGCAAAATAAGAATAATGACTGTAATAAAAAAAGGTCTTCTCCAATCTGGACACAGTATAAACGCAGTTCTGAAAGAAGTTTCATTGGAGCTTCAGCTGAGGGAGAATTAGCGACGAGAGTCGGTGAATTAGCACTGCGAGGTCACGGTCACTAATATTAATGCATATGAACTGACGCTTTCAGCCTGTTCAAAAACATTGTGCCTCATCAGGGTTGTAGCTTTCAACTCTTCAAGTACTTGGAAAATTACATGTACTAAACTTGGAAATATTATTTCTAGCAAATCATGCCTTTTAGAGGATAGCAGGTAGCTGAAGTGCTCTCTTTGCACGCCCATTAGAAAGGAGATTGTTCATCCTGTGTGTGTTTTTGTGCGCAGGTGCACTTGGTTGGCATCGACATATTCTCTGGTAAGAAGTATGAAGATATTTGTCCCTCCACTCACAACATGGACGTCCCCAACATCAAGAGAATGGATTACCAGGTGAGACACAGATGCTGCGGCTCCCATGCTGGTAGGAGTAATTCTGCAGCTCCCACAATGAAGTCGCTCAAAGCGACGTCTTTGATAAGACGTCTCTGTCACGCTGAGTTAACGTTCGTGTGACATTAGAAATCGAGCCTTTCCTTCTCCTCGCCTCTGTGAAAGCTTTGATTTGATCATTAGGAATGCGTTATTTGTCATCACCAGAAAATCAACGTCCCCGCCTTTGACAGCACAGCAATAACCACAAATATGCGTGTCGCTGTTTAATAAGCACAAGATTTTCTGCTCGAGGACAGTCGGCAGTTAGGTAGCAATTGCTTCCCGAGAAAAGGAGGAGGGAAGATTTGCAAGACGTGGACGCGGAGAAGGAAAGAGGAGATGCTGCCGTTAATGACGTCTTTTAATATCCTGTTAATCTTTCATGAGCGCACGGAAGGAAAACAGAACCCTGCGGCTTTGTTACGCAGCCGCGCATTTGAAAGCAAGAAGGCGCCGCATGGATGTATCGAAGAGAGAAGAGGCAGAATTTGCTGTAGTTGTTTCAGTTTCAGGGTTTCACTGATACAGTCGTGACCTCCCGGTGTCTAAAAATAGAACCAGGCCATCAATAATGTTTACAGTAACACTTTTGCTTTACCTGCTGTGACAAGCCAAAGTGTGGACTGGGGGAAAGACCCAGTTTAGAATAGGTGACTTTGAAATCCTCCAAAAATTAAAACCCGTTAAGCTCATTTCCACAAAAACATTTTAATTCTTGGATTCTGCTGTAGTAGCTTTGCATTCCTGAGAGTTTACATTAATCCCTTTTCATCTTATACCCTCCTACGGTGTCGTTTTAGTGCCTCTCTCATTTAAAAAATCTTCTTTTCTGATTGGCTGTGACTCGCAAACAGAAGGTTTGAAAAGCATGTGATCCAGTGGCTCACATGGATTACTTGTCCTTATATTGACCTCCTTACTTAAACTTTGGCCGTGTTTAATCTGGGTATCCACCTGCAACACAGGAAGTTTTCCCAGTACTCCCTGAAGTGCACCCTGTGATTCAATAGCTTGTAGAAACAGCTCGTCTGTACGATTTTATTAGTCTTTCACATCACTGCAGAGGAATTTTCTCTTCTATAAAACATTCCTTCAGTTCTTTCAGATTTGTGAGCCTCCAGTATTTCAGTCAAGTTTTGATGTGAACTTTGACCTAAGTTATTTTCTTTTTCACTCATTCTGTTGTAGATTTAAATGCTGAGGATCGTTGTTGTGCTGTATGACCCAGGTTAGCTGTAGCTGTCAGACGGATGTCCTCACGTTTGACTTTAGTGCTGACTATTGGCTAAATTTCCCAGGATGTGCACTCCTGAGACGGCTGTGGTTTTGTGTTACCACACACCTAAATGCTCTAAATCTGCAAATTGTGAAAACGTCTGCTTTTATAGAAGCTCTCAAACTTGCTGACGATCAGTTAATCAAGTGCATTTCATTATCAGCATCTGATGCTTGTTACCCTCTTAATTCCTTATGGAAGTAGTAAGAGTGCAGTGACGATTGCACCGCTGGGCTACATAGTCCTGTGAAAACTTTCTTGCACAATGCACTGACTAATGTCTTGTATGCACTATGGAGCTATTTAGCATCTTTCAGGATGTTGTTGTGGTTCTGCAGCAGCAGCTTTACAGTTTCGGCTCAGTCTCTCCCAGTGCTCAGGATGGGCAGTCAATCAGCTTTTACTCGCACCCTGACTAGCTGTGGTTTGTTTAGTTCATTTATTTGTTCTGTGTTATTTTATCGGTGGTCAAAAAGACATTTGAGTTGTAATTTTAGATATTCAGTATCCAGCAGCCATGCTCAGCACCAGGTGAAGATGAATACAGGAGAGCATATATCAGAGTCAGGTGTTTCTCTATAGAGTCAAGGAAGAGGAAAATTATAGATAATGTAAAAGAAAAATAAACATTTGTCATGTTCTAATGATTCCTCAAATGTAGACTTAAACCTTCTTTTTTTTTTACCTCAAACCCATCGCGTACCGATGGAAACTAGGTTACATCATATTTGTGCAGAGAGCAGAGAGAGTATCGAGTGCTGCCGCTGTTGATCAGATATGCTGGATTAAACCATGTTGTGTGCAGCAGTACACTCAAGCTTACAAACTAACAACAAAACTACAGTTAATTAATTAAGGAACAGAAAGATGAAGATGATAAAGTCTCGCTGTGATTAAAGATCCTAATTCATTTAGAGTCTTCTGTCTCTTTTTTTCACTGTTTTTTTTGTTGTTGTCCTCTATCAGCTGATCGGGATCCAGGATGGCTACCTGTCCCTGCTCCAGGACAGTGGAGAGGTGAGAGAGGACCTGAAGATCCCAGAGGGAGACCTGGGAAAGGAGATAGAGAGCAAGCATGAAGCCGGAGAGGAGATCCTGGTGAGCACTGTTGCCTTTTTCTCCCGCGCCTGATACCGGACAGCTTCCACGGCTGCCTCGTTGCGAATTTAAATGATCGCACTTTACATAAGAACTTCTGCTCTTTCAGATCACCGTTCTAAATGCAATGGATGAAGAAGCTGCGATTGGCATCAAAGCCTTGGGGAAATAAGCCCATGCAGGTAAATGCAGAGCTGCGGCTGTGGCAGCACGCAGCTGTTCTCTTAACTCCTCCCGCAACCGCCGCCCTGACCCCAGCCTGCCTGAAGACAAGTGTGTGTGTGTGTCTGCGCTTGTGAGTGTGTCTCATGTAAAATTATGTATGTGTGTGAGTTCGGTCATTACACCACGCACCACCAGCATGTGCCATGCTAGTGCAATGTGTGTGTGAAGTCACGCACAGATGTTGTACATGAGTGGAGCAAGGGGAAGGCAACTCTGGACATCAAGACCCGAGGCTGAGGTTTGCTGTACAGATTTGGCCTTTGCTATTATTGAAAATAAATAAATATGACCTTATTTACAATTATTTACAATTACGAATATGCACTATACTGGAAATATCCATGTTTTTAAATATGAATGCGTGTTTTTGTGTATATACTTGTTTGGACTGGATATATTAGTGATGTCAGATGACAAAATGTTACAAATTCTGCAAATTTTTTTCAAATTTAATACTGTATAAGGTGGTGGTTGCACAGCAGGGTGACCTGGTGGATTTGCCTAACCCTTTAAAGAAACAGTTCACCCCCAAATCAAATATGTGTTTCCATCGGTAGTGCTGTTTATGAATCTAGACTGTTTAAGCATGAGTTGGCCGGTTTTGGAAATATCGTACAGTGGAACTAAATGCCCCATCCATGACACTGTGTTACGTCCCCTAACACACACCATTGATGGAAAGAAAAAAAAAAAGAACAGAAAAATCGTATTACCTTGCTGTGAGCAGTTTCGTGTAGGAACTATTTTGTTTCTCTCGAACTACAACCGTGCTGTGCAGAAGGACATGTGGCTGTACCTGAGGCGAGAGGCTCGAACTAATGGCCCCTTGTAAACACAGATCCTCCTGGCTTAGCTGTCAGAAGTTGCCCACTGCTAGCTTGTCATAGCAAGCTGTTGAGCTACAGGATACTGTTGGTTGACATATATCCTGGTAATAAATACCTTATGTTACCTAGGCAACTACAGCTTGTAAAATCTATAAAGCAATGCATGACTGGCAGGTTTCTTCTTGTGTTGATGCAGTTATTAATAATTGGCTAATAAGCTATCTCCATTCTTTCTTTCCTTGTCAACATTTTGACACACTGAGGACAAATTGAACTCCTGATTTCTCACTCAGTGGTTGATTTATTTTCCTGCTGAGCTAACAGATAAAACAATGAGGCAATTACATCACAGGGTTTTTAATGCTAACACTGGGACAGCACAAAAGCGGTGCTCGCAACTACAGGCTGACTGATTTATTGATATTATGGTGATATGCTGGTATTTTATCAGCCATTATTAGTTATATTGCTATCAGTAAAAGTAAAACAGAGATGGGAGAAACACTCTACAACCATGTTGCGAATGTTGATGCTGCAAAGTTTGTCCAGCAGAGGGCACTGTGGAACTCGCAAACACTCAATGTTTGGGATGCAGCATAGTACAAGCAGCTGATTCGAGCAGAGTTGGGCAAAGCGTAAACAAGTCAATAAACTTTAAAAAAAGAAAAACATTGATAAACTAAAAGCTACAAACACCACAACATGTTTCGTGTGTGTGAAATAAAAAAAAAAAAAATTGGTCGATATATTGAAATATCGGATTTTTAAAACACCAAGTATCGGTATCAGTTTTAACAGTCCAGCCAAGCGAAGTTCACCAATAAACAAGACAGAATGTACTTGTAGAGAAATGTAACTGATATAAAAGTGTTGATATTAAAATAAAATGAATAATAATTATCTGTGTGCGTGGGTAGACTTTGTGTAGCGGTGTCTACACGGCCACCTTGTAGCAAAAAACAAAGCAGACACTAAGCTTCACCGCAGTAATATGATCTGCATTCTTGCTTTGAAATAAGGGAACTCCATTCTTCGTGGAAACATCAGCATGTTGTCGTCACACCGTGATCAGGTTTGACTGCAAACACAGCATGCTTCGTGGGTCGCAGGATTCAAATGGAAACCTCAGAAAGAAAATAGTCCCTACATTAAACTGCTCACGTCGAGGCTTGCGGACTTTTTTTTTACTCACAGCCAGGTCATAATTTCTGTTCAGATACTTTACTTCTTGGTTATATAAATACATTATTTTGGCACTATGATCATCACATTCAGGTTATCTCTACAGCCAGGACTGGGCAACTCATGCCAGAACCATCTAGATGGCTAGAAAACACCACAAACCCGAGGAAAACATACACAAGTTTGTCAAACTTGTGTTTCACAGTAACACTATTAAGAGCATGTGTATCATTCTTATGTATAAATATAAATGAAAAGCTGAAAGTTAATATTGTAATATTTGATCAGTGTTTATCTTTTTTCCTGTGGGTTACACTTTATTTTACAGCCTGTTACTTCCTGTGTTTCTTTAAGAAGCAGCTCGCAGCCCTGTTGTAATTGTAACCTGTTTATGCACTTTCTTTCCTGTAATTCGCCTCCACACTGTGGGCTGTAGAATAAAGTCACTGTTATCTGTGCAATGTTTCCTCTGCAGAGGCCAGTTAAACCATCTCATTAAAGTACATCTCTAAGGACAGATATATATATATTTATTTTTCTTAAGCATCTTCCTTCCTGACTTCTCCTTTCCTTTCTTCTCATTCCTCCCTCCCTTCTTCCAATTCTGTTTCAGGGGTAATCGAGATGCACTGGACCTGGGGAAAGGAGGGGATATTGCCTCGTCAGTTATTCTCCCTCTTTGTTTTTCATACTCTCTCCCTCTCAGTTGTCTGTCCCTGCTTCAGGTTCAATTAGTTAATAAATCATTGGAAATGTCAAACAGTTAAAAAAAAAAAAACATACTCCATGTACATACACGTGTCCAGGCGTAGTGGTAGGTCTCACAAAAGATGGAGGTGGTGTATGATTGAGTAGCTACTTACAAGCTGTTAAAGTCACGACTATTATTATTTGTCCCCAATTTATAAAGGGCTTCAACTCCACACCTGCATTGTTCTGTTGAGGCTTGCTGAGCGTGTACCATACAGGAGTAAATACATGCCTCGATTTTGTATTTCTGTATGTCACCATTTCAGCACTGGGCCCCTACAAGCCCCGCCCCCTCCTGCCGTCATATCATCATTAGTTTGGGTTTTTACCGACATGGCACACCAAGGTTCAGCGTGTTTTTGTCTAAAAGTTTAAAGAGACGTGTCAAAGAGAGACAAGAAACCAATCCTCTTCAAGGAGAAATTCTTTTTTCTTTTTTAAAGTCCGCTGGCCAAAACGTTTCGCTTCACTGTTTGGAGTATTATTTGTCGTACTCTCAAACTGTGAGCAGTGATTCGGAGGCGGACGAGTCGTGGCGGTTTGGTGTCCTTACTTTGTGTTCATGCAGCCAGTCCAAACTGTGCAGAATGTCTTCTTGGCCAAAACAAATAAAGACGACACAAACTGCTGGCTGTTGCTTATTGTTTATTTAACAACATTTAAGCAAAAGCTTAAAAAATTTAAACCAGACCTAAACCTGATTGAAGCTGTGAGGGATGATGGGAAAAACTTGAGGCAGAAAATGGCTCTCTTACTTTCTGGTAACACATTGAAACAATCTTTCAGTTAATCTGTAGTAGTGTTCATCAATGTGTGTGTTTGTGTGTGTGAGAGAGAGACAAATCAGAAACATCAATTAAATCCAAATACTGTACACGTTCTCTTCCACTTCCTGCTACTCGATAGTGAGCAAAGGAACTCCAGACACACTGGACACGCCCCTGGTGTCACTGTGGATATGAAGGACCGGCTCTGGACCGCGTAGTCTGGCTTTTATCAGTGTTACTAACAGTTAAACGCACATAAGCACCTCGATGATGGCTTCACAGTGCAAGTAAAATAACAACATTAATTGAAGTAAAATATGAGTCTGAAGCTCAGAGCACATATGTTGAAGAGCTGCTTAGTAGCTTATTAACAACATTAAAACAAAGCTAAAAAAAAAAAAAACAACTATACAAGGAATAAAACAGATCATAAGGCATAATCCAACCTACTTACAAAAAAAGAAAAAAAAGAAAGCTATTTAAGCGCCAACAGGATCGGCAGAATCTTGAGTGGACTTCTGAAATCTGAGCACCGGTGAGTTTGATCATCTACTTGCCGTGGTGGTAAAACCTCTGCCCGCTTTGGCTGTGGGGCAGGAAGCTATGACGGGGAGCGCTCTGGGGAGAGCTCTGAAACGGAGCCTGGGGAAGGAAAGAGGAACCATGATCACAAGACAGACAAGAAGCAGAACATTAATGAACATAAACACACTGTAGCAGCTCAGACTTTACTTATATTGAATATATTTACAAGAATTACAAGCAATATACAAGTTACTTGACCACATAACACAGAATTAAAAACAAATGGTGTGTGTGTTTTGAGGGTTCACCTTTGCAGTAGGGATCTGGACCGCCATCGATGATGTGGGCAGCAGACCTGGGGTGGAAGGATGCATGGCTGGGGGGTGCATGGGCCTCAAACCACTCTGACATGACGGAAGGAAAACTGTGGTCAGCTAATGGATAACGTCTATTATTTAGATGATCACATATCACAGAGTTTATTTTTGTGTTTGTCTAATATTCCAGCAACATCTGCTGTTTCTGCTTCGCAGCATCTAAAGCTGAAACGGTCTTACTGCGTCAGTAAAGCCCGACTGTTGGTTAGCATGTTCCAGCTGCTTCTGCAGGGGTATTCCTGCTCCAGGGATGTATCCTGCAGAAGATGGTCAGGTTACTTTACAACTCCTCTGAATTTTATGTAGATCGTGGAATTAGACATAGGTATAATTTACAGCAGTGAAACCCACCTTGCTGGGAGGTGAAGTGAACAGGGTAACCAGCCTGCTGGTGAGGGAGGTACTGCATTGCTTGAAATGCAGATGCGCCTGTGGGGAAAAAGGCAAAGTCATTACAATCAATACATCTCACTGTGATCTGATTGTTTTAATGATCAATCAGCGGGTTTCTGACATTACTGACGCCACGGCAGCATCTAAATAGCATGCCGCCAACTCCACGGTGCATCCACACTTGAAAAATACAAGCTTAAAGAAAAATGACTTCGCACTCAGTGGGGGATTTTATTTTTCGGCTGAAATCAGGGCGCTTTGATCAAACGAAAGCTGTCGGCTGGACTGTCAGTTTTGCGCTTAGACTGTTTGAGAGGAGATTTTCAAACTGTGCGAGAAATGATTTCATAGTTGATTTGTATAAACACGATGTACACGTCTATGTCAATGAAAATCAGCAAAGACTGGCGGCACCTGTGGGCTGAGATGGGCTCAGCCTACTAAAACATGCATCTTGCTCATCAAAAGCATTTCTCTTTACGCCAATGAACACATATTAAAATACCAGCACTGTTTCTAACTTCTGATTGGTTGGACAGTCGTCCCTTTCTTTTCAAATTCAAACATCCACAGGGCTCTGACGCAGGCCCAGAATGAAGCTTGATCACTCAGACCACACACAGACACACACATACATGATCCACTGCTTACCTGAGGTCACACACTCACACACATAATGTTCTCTGAACCATATATGGACTCAAACAATTACATATATTAGTTTAACTTGAGCTATATTTATGTGTATCACGCTTATTACTGTCAAGACTCTGATAAGGATATCGCCTTAAAACTACTAGAATGCCTTCCTTAGCCTTTGAATAGAGGCTATGCCCTCCGTCTCGACTGCCCAACTATATTTCAAGAAGCCCAGCCTGACACAGCAGCCTACAACCGGCTCAGATTGATTTCTATGTCAACTCCTGAAATCCAAGTAAAGACGGAGGAATCGCACACATGATGCTGATAGTTCATTTCTTTGTGTGTTCACTGTGCCACTAGAGAACATTGTTTGAACATTAAAGGACAAAATGACCTCTTACACAATTACAACTAGTGTATAACGCATGTTTGTGTTTGTGTACTGTGATGCACATCACCATCCATCAATCCATCTGTGTTTATTATTATTTTTTTGTAATCATTTTTGACCTGGTGCCCTATGGCACTGCATGTTATTTAACTCCCTCGTTTCCTGTTTCTTCCTGTCTTATACAGTTTTTTTTATCGTGTATATGATAAAATATGTAAGTCATGTCACTGTGACACATTATCCAAATGTTTACTGTACCACTGTACACACTGACAGCAAAGAAATCTTATCTCATCTTACCTCTGATCTGAGAGCTGCTTGCGAAACTGACTGGCACTGAGGGTCCAGGGGCGTAGCTGGAAGGATGCTGAGCCTGAGCCACTCCGTAGGGCTCATGGACCCCCTGACCTCCGCTGAACTGGCCGTGCTCTGCGGAGCCTGAGCTGAAGCCAGGCGTCTGATAATGACGTGCCTAAAAGAGGACGACGTGCACATGTAAACACTGTAAGAAGCATATTATATAGATTGTATTATATTTTATAAATTCTTTAACTGGAACACTCCTTTTACTCACAGGGAGGACAGCAGCTGGGAACAGCTGTTTGCTCCTTTCTCCGAGCAGTGGGCCAGGTCTGCTGTGGCTGACTGGATTGCCTGAAGGAGAGAAAAGGAGAATGTCACTATATGAAAAACAATGACGACTCTGGCAACGCACAGAACCTGGAACTTTTCTCACCTTGAATGCCGAGGAGGTGCTGTCCTGGGTGCATGGGCAGACTCTGCTGGTAGCTCGCTGATGTCAAAGTTGTAATATCACTAAAGAGGGAGACCAAAAAGCTTAACCGACAATTAACAATCCTTTGACAAAACAACAAACTAAGTGAAGTATATATATATATATATATACCTCTGCTCTTTTCTTCGTCTTTTCTCCTCTTCGTGGAGAACTTTCTTGAGCTGTAAAAAGAGCTGATGTTTCTCTTCTTGTAGTCCCTGAAGTTTTTCCCCCATCTTCATCACCTGATGTTTATTTGAGGAAATCATGGTGTAAGAACACACAGACTTTGTTTTGTATAAAGCTGGGAGCACAGACTAGCTGAAATGTCACATTTCAAACCTGTTCTTTCGTTTCCTCCAAGGACATCCTCTCCTCTATCTCTTTTGTCCTCTTCCTCTCTTCCTCTTCCTTCATCTTCTGCTCCATCATTTTGTCCACCTCTTCCTCCTCTGAAAAAAGTTTATTTATTAAGGTGAGTATAGTGTAGCTACTTTTTTTTGATTGCCTTTTAGATCTATGACCAAAGAATAGGTTGCAGGCAGACAGCTATAACATATACACTCAGCAGGCAATTTTTTGGGTACATTTTGCTATTATAGGGTTGAACCCCTTTATTCTTTTAAAACTGTCTTAATTCTTCACTGGACATATTCAACGATGTGCTGTAAACGTTCCTCAGAAATGGTCCATGTTAACATGGCACATCACACACCTGCTGCACATTCATGATGTGAATCTCTTGTTCCACCGCATCCCAAGGTGCTCTATTAAATTAAGATCTGGTGACTGTGGATGTAGTTTAACTACAGTGAACTCACTGTCATGTTCAAGAAATCAGTTTCAATTTGATTTGAGGTTTGAGACATGCAAACACACATGTTCATGAACAATACAAGAAAATCGCTTCAGTTTCCTCGCTCAAGATCAAAGTGAAACTAAAGGAGAACTGATAAGCCCTCAGGAAAAGAGAAGAACAGTTTGCTGAGAATATGAATGACCTTACACTTCTCCCACCGCAAAGGATTCTGGGAAGTAGCTAGCCGGTCGTCACGGCAAAGCTACAAGAGCGTCTCTCAGCATGGGCCCGAAAAAAGTTCTGTCAGCCGAGGAAGGAGACGATATTAAGAAGTCGCTGGAGTTTATGACAGAGGAGATTTCTACTGTCAAACTGCAGCAGAAAGCCATCCTGGACCTGGTCGAGGAAGTTAAGGCTCTCCGCATCCAGAACGCCGAGAAGGATCGGCGGCTGGCGTACCTGGAGAACAGAGTGGCGGATTTGGAGCAGTACACCCGGATGAACGATGTTATCATCACGGGGCTTCGCATCAAACCCCGGTCATACGCCCGGGCGGTCGCCACTGACAATGTAGGAGGGCCAGGAGAGGAAGATGTCAACTCCACGGAGCATCAAGTGGTTACCTTTCTACGGTCCAAAGGTGTGGAAGTGGATTATAACAACATTGAGGCTTGCCACCCTCTACCCCGAAAAAATGACAGTGACAAACCAGCCATCATTGTGAGATTTGCAAACAGAAAACAGAAAACAGCACTGTTAAAACAAGGAAGGAAACTGAAAGGATCCGATGTCTTCATGAACGAACATCTGATAAAAAGAAATGCGGACATTGCCAGGAAAGCACGTTACTTGAAGAAACAGGGAAAAATTCAAAATACATGGACCACCAACTGCAAAGTATTCATTAAACTCAATGGAACACCGGAACAAGCCAAAGTGTTGGTCATCAGAAATATGGAAGAGCTGGACAAATACTGAGGTCAACTTACTCTGGAGGTATGAATACACATGTGACGTGACACACAACACAACACATGGCACAGTCCAAAAGAACTTCATCTGCATCCGGCAACAATATCAACATAACTCATTGGAATTCTCTTTATGATAATCTGGAACTGAGAACATTTCGATACACAGACCATAATGTTCTAGACTTAGAAAAGGATATAGACCCGGAAAATAATTTCTTCTACAACATCAGCTGTAACTGCTGCTACTTCACTGATGAACAGTTTAAGCACACCATCAACACGGAAAATAAATTATCAATAATCCATTTTAATAGCAGAAGTCTGTATGCCAACTTCAACAATATAAAGGAATATCTAAATGAGTTGACAAATCCATTTGGAATTATTGCCATTTCTGAAACATGGATCAATGCGGAGAAAGGAATGGACTTTGGACTGGAGGGATATGAAGTGAATTTTGTAAATAGAAGGAACAAGAGTGGAGGGGGAGTAGCTGTGTATGTGGATAAAAACCTAAACTACAAGGTGGTAGAAAGTATGACAACTGTAATTGATAATTTACTAGAATGTATAACAATTGAAATTTATAAGGAAAAAGAAAAAAATGTAATAATTAGCTGTATATATAGAACACCTGGCTCTAGTATTCAAGTATTTAATGACTTCATAGAGGAAATATTCTCTAAAACAAATCAAAAAGTTATGTTTATCTGTGGTGATTTTAATATTGACCTGTTGAATCCAAAAAAGCATAAAATGACCAACGAATTCCTAAACACTATGTACAGTTTGAGTTTACATCCTAAAATAACCAGGCCTAGCAGAATTACACCACATTGTGCCACCTTACTTGACAATATTTTCACTAACAATATGGAAAACAACATTGTGAGCGGAATATTAATTAATGACATCAGTGATCACCTACCAGTTTTTGCAGTTTATGACACTAATTATAAGAAAAATCAGCATGAAGAACAACTGAGATACAGACGTGTAAGGACAGAAGAAACTATGACTGCATTTAAGAACGATCTATTAAATCAGGACTGGGACAAGGTGTACAAAGAAGCTGATATTGATATTGCATATGGCATATTTTTAAGAATATTCATGGAGTTGTACGATAAAAACTGTCCAACAATAAAATACAACAGAAAGCACAAATATTCAGATAGACCATGGCTCACTAAGGGTTTACAAAATGCATGTAAAAAGAAAAATACACTCTATAGGGAATACCTACAACAAAGAACAAAAGAAGCTGAAAATATATATAAAAAATACAAAAATAAGTTGACCAATATTATACGTGTATGTAGAAAGGAGTATTATAGTAAAATATTGAACAACAATAAACATAATATGAAAGGAATATGGGATGTTTTAAACGGTATCATTAAAAATAATTATGGACAACAAAGTTATCCACAATACTTTATCGATAATGGCAATATTATGGAAAACACTGCTGATAAGGTCAACAGCTTTAATCATTATTTTGTAAATATTGGACCAAAACTGGCAGAACAAATTCCTGAGTCACTGCCATCAGTAGAATGTAGTGAAAACCTGATTGATAGGAACCCTAACTCAATGTTCCTCACATCAGTGGAGGAAAAAGAAATAATTGACATTGTACACATGTGTAAATATAAAACATGTACTGATTGTAATGATATTGACATGAAAATCGTCAAGAAGGTCATTGAAGGAATTGTAGGACCTCTAACATATATTTGCAACTTATCATTTCAGACGGGAAAAGTGCCAAACAAAATGAAAATAGCTAAAGTTGTGCCGCTGTATAAAACCGGGGATAGACGCCACTTCACAAATTACAGGCCTGTTTCTTTACTACCACAATTCTCCAAAATCCTACAAAACCTGTTTAATAAACGATTAGACAAATTCTTAGATAAATATAAATTACTCTCTGACAGTCAATATGGATTCAGATCAAAAAGATCAACATCTCTGGCATTAATCGAATCAATTGAGGAGATTACGAATGCTATAGATCAGAAACAGTATGCAGCTGGAGTATTTCTGGATCTCAAGAAAGCATTCGACACAATCAACCATGACATATTAATTAATAAACTGGAACGGTATGGGATTAGGGGGGTTGTACTGCAATGGGTGAAAAATTATTTAAGTGACCGGAAACAATTTGTGAAGCTGGGTGTCCATTCCTCATCATGCTTGGACATTGCTTGTGGTGTTCCACAAGGCTCTGTACTGGGTCCAAAATTATTTATTATTTATATAAATGATATTTGTAAGGCATCTGATATATTAAAATTAGTATTATTTGCAGATGACACAAATATTTTTTGTTCTGGGGGGAATCTAAAGGAGCTGCTGGATACAATTACTTCAGAAATGTGCAAAATTAAAAAATGGTTTAACAGGAACAAACTATCGCTAAATCTAAGTAAAACTAAAATTATCTTATTTGGGAATTCCCTTAGAAATGCACAAGTGCAGATTCATGTAGATGGTGGGGAAATTGAAAGAGTACTTGAACATAAGTTTCTTGGTGTGATTATAGATGATAAATTAAACTGGAAGTCTCATATAAATCATATACATAACAAAATTTCAAGAAGTGTCTCAATCTTGAGTAAAGTAAAACACATTCTGGACCACAAACACTCCACATTCTCTATTGTTCCCTGATTGCACCGTATTTGAATTACTGTGCAGAGGTTTGGGGCAATACTTACAAATGTTCGCTATCATCAATCTTTATATTACAAAAAAGGGCCATAAGGATAATCCATAAAACTGGTTACAGAGATCATACAAATCCACTATTCTTAAAATCAAAAATTCTAAAATTCACAGATCTGGTTCATTTTCTCACAGCACAAATTATATATAAAGCAATAAATAACCTGCTTCCTGACAATATTCTAAAAGTGTTTTCTAAAAGGGAACGGGGATACAATTTGAGGGGGGAATTAAATTTAAAACATCCTCGTATCCGTACAACATTAAAAAGTTTTTGCATCTCTGTGTGTGGAGTGAAGCTGTGGAACAGACTAAGTAAAGATATGAAGCAATGTCCAAGCATGGCGCAGTTTAAAAAGCGGTTTAAGGATATGGTTTTTACAGGGTACAGGGAAAAGGTAGAGATTTGATAGGGTGTTCTTGTCTAATATTTTCATGTGTGTGCACATGCACGGGTTTGTTGGTATGGGTATATGTATATGTATATGTATAT
Source organism: Mchenga conophoros (assembly GCF_057382185.1). Taxonomy (NCBI): domain Eukaryota; kingdom Metazoa; phylum Chordata; class Actinopteri; order Cichliformes; family Cichlidae; genus Mchenga; species Mchenga conophoros. The sequence continues at coordinate 68,846,603 of NC_140528.1, forward strand.
ATGTGTATATGTATATATGTATATATGTATATATGTGTATGTATGTATGTGTGTATATATATATATATATATATATATATAAAATTGTAGGTTGTGTATCCTTCAGGTGTTAATGGGGTTATTGAAAATGTGTATATGTGCGTATGTGTGTATATACGTAGGTATGGATAGATAGAAACATATATGTGTATATATTTATAAAAAATAAAAATAAAAAAAAAAATTACACATAACATATAATGTAATTACAAGGAGGTATTTCTGTAGTCTATTGATACTAGAGAGTGGAAAAGGGGTGGGATTAAATAAGCTTATGCTTCTTCCTGCTCCTTTTTGAACATGGACGTTATTTGGAGTTGTGGTTGCTCGTTTTCCTTTTGTTTGCTTTGTTCATTTGTCTCTTTTAATTCTATTTTTTTTTTTATACTTTTTCAACATGTTCAAAATAAAGAATCAATCAATCAATACTCAGGCTGACGACTCTGATTTTGTACTAAGAGGTCCACCGTGTGCAAAGAGAAAAATCACCATATTATTGCACCATTGATACAAAGTAGGATGGAATCATACTCTTATGCCGTTTACACCTAAAGGTGAGCCTACCATCTGAATATTGCAGTAGAAACTGACACTCGTCAGATCAGCAAATGTCTGGGGGGGGTTTGTCAGTCTTCTGTTGCAAAATGTTGGTGAGCCTGTGCAAACTGTAGCTTCAGTTTCCTGTTCTTAGCTGATAGGAGCAGTGCCCTGTGCTGCTTTAACCCATCTGCTTCATGGTTTGACGTGTTGTCCATTCAGTGGCACCTTGGTTGTAAAATTGTTTTAGCAAAGTCATTTAAATCACATTTTTTCCTCATTCTGATGCTCAATTTGAACTTCAGTGGGTCGTCTTGACCATGTCGATATGGTAAATGCACTGGATGATTATAAATTTGTGCCTAACAAACCAGCAGGTGAGTGTATTATTACACAAAAAAATCACAATCATGGATGGATAGATTATTCGAAGAATATATGCATAAACATAGGACTTGAATCTAAATGAGGCAGGCAGATCTTAGTCAAATTTTACAGAATTACAAAGAATGAACATGAAATGTTAATTTGTTTTATTGACTAAATGCTAAAAACAATTCATACTCTGGTTGGCTGATATTTAATTGTGACCAGGAGTATTACCTATCCAAACACAGCTCAGCGTCTTAACAGTGCTTGCTTATTTCTACAAGGATCCTTAAAGGTGTCAGATGTGACACACTAGGGCTAAAATACTTTTTAAAGCGCATACACACATACACACACACAAAATGAGAAAGCACCTTGTCTCTTGCGCTCTCTTTCCCTCATTATGTGTTTGTGGAGAGCTCTGGCCATCGCGTTGGACAGCTTGGGTCTCTCAAGCAGGGCGGGCATTGTGACAGGCAGTGGAGGGGCCAGCTGGTGTGGGTCAAAATGTCAGTAATGAATCGACAAGGTCAGAGGAAATATTTAGAGTTCATTAAACTACATCAAAGTGTGCATCTACGCTCACTCAAACAAGTGTAACAACCACAGGCCTCGCTAGCTAGCCGATATCGGCCTAAGTTAGCACAGATAGCTGTACCTCCCAATACATGACGATATTTAGAGTAAAATGCACCAACAGAAAACATAGTAATTTAATATAACAAGTGATGTAGCTTACATGTGTAAACCCCTAACAAAAATAACATATTTAAACTTAACCGGGGGAAAACGCTAGCTAGCGAGGCTAGCTGCAGAGCACTTTACTGAGTTACGTATTTTATCCTACATGGTCTACTTTGAATTCAGTGCTGATAAAACTGTAAAAGGCTTACTTTTATTTCGTTGTGAGTCTTTTAATAAGAATCTAACCGTCTGGCGGTTTTTTAGCTTGATAGCACTCGAGCGGTTAAAACAGATAAAAATCAAAACGTCTCCCACAAAACATAAACAGACGGAGCGATTTCCAGACCGGTGATGCTGTTGCATTTCCGGTTCAAAGAAGGCGGTCACGCTTCGAAGTGCACTTTGGGAGTTGTAGTTTGGAAGTGCAATGCGGCGACTCTCACGTCGACGTCAGCAAAATGAAACTTCCAAGCAGTTTTGTGTATGTCGTGTTTTTATTTCTTGATGCTTATACAGTTTTATAGTTCAAATATTTGATTTCCTATCAAGGGAAAGATTTAGGAAACACCAAAGCCTCCTTGTGCCGAATGTGGGCTAACCAATTTGATTTCATTGGCAAAACATGAGTAATTTCCTCATTACTTACAACAGTAAATTACATGTTCCGCTTTATTTTTCCCCAGTCTGAAATATGTTTTAATACTTTCATTACATACTACCTATTTTGTTATTTGCTACTTACACAGAACTATTTAACTATTAGATCAGTCAAAGTACTTTATAACTGCAAGTCTCATTCATCCAAACACTTTTCTTTTCATAAATGCACTGAGGTCAAGTTGGGATTTAGTATCTTGGCTAAACATACTTTGACTTGTAGGCTAGAGAAGCCAGGGATCAAACTACCAACTCTCTGATTAGTAGAAAACCTATCCTACCAACTAAGCCACATCAGAGCTTCCTTCCCAACGTTTATTTTTTGTATGCCAGTCTACTTTTGTAACACTTAAAGAAAGCAGGTGGAGGAAAAAAATAGATGTTGGAGTCAAATGTCTTTCTTGCATATATCAAAAATTATAAACATACACGTGGACATGCATGACTTTGCAAGTCAGATTATCAGTGCAGCAACAGAAGCTGATATGATAAAGCAACCCACGCAACCAGAAGAAAAATGAACTAAATCACAGGTTCATGTTTTTGTATGTTGTGCAAACTGTAACTCCCTTGAAGCGCACAGCATCAAATTAACCAGTGTAATGTTTCATTACATTGAAAGCCACAACTCACATGGCTAAAAAAATTAAAAAAATAAAAGTGTAATTACTTGTTACCCTGTAGCAAAGGGACAAAAAAGACAAACAGCAGGTAGTTTTTCCATCACATTTTATTATGTATGGTCATGAATAGAGAGAAAAAGCCAGTTACGCAGCTGTATACAGAGTTCAATTGTAATTTTTCTTCTTACAAAAAAAAAAAAAAAAAAAAAAAAAAAACTTAAAAAATAGAAGAAAAAAAATTGCACTCAGCTTTACACAATCCTTAGAAAGTAAGCCATCTAAAAATTAACAACAATAACAACAATAATCATTAGCAGTCAACATAATAGTCTTACCACTGAAAGCAGAGGATGATTATTTAGTCTGAATTCTATTATACTCCTTGCAAAGGTCCAATGCAGAGTAGCAAGCTAAATTCTCCTTGACATGCTTTTAAATAAATTTTGTCACTTTAGTTTGTTTTTTCCTAGTGAAAGAGTTCTTTCCCTTTCATTTCTCAGCCTAAGCTCAAGCTAACAAAACTGAACAAAAAAAACCCCCCAAAAAACATTTGCGTTCATTCTAAATAACGCCCAATTTAAATCCTTTCTCCCTTAAACCTGGAGTAGCTATAGTAAAGGCCTATTTCTAGTATTATTTCATTAATCTCTCTCATTGTTTTTAAGTAAAGTACGATCGGTTTTGACACTAGAAATTGAACTGGCCATGAGACCACTTAGTTACTGTTGAAAAGAAAAGCGGGAGACAAATACAATTCAGACTGCAGAGTAATAAAGACAGAACTGGATGCGAGAGGGGTAATGCATGGGTGGTGAAAGTGCATTTGACATATTCACTCTGGGAACTGTAGGCTGCTGAGCTGGATTTAATATTTAAATGAATGAATGGATGTGGAGGTCTCAGAAAGGTGGGTAGTGGTTGAAGTGGGATCAGATTTCCCTTTGGCTGTCCCCATACACACTCTCATCACTGTAGGCAATGTAGAGGAAAAAGTCCTCTTCATGATGCTCCTGATGGGAGGGGAAAAAAGAAAAAAAACATGTTAGCGCAATATCAATAATGTAGGGAGAGGCTAAGGAGGAACAACCAAAGGCAACATGCTGGTTAAGCCATAATGTGAGAGCATGTGAGTGAGCAGGAAGCTTAACAGGACTCTTGCCTGGTACAACAATCCCATGGTAGCTGAGGTGGGTGGAATGACGTTGTTTACAAAGAAGAAGAGCGCATCCTCAGCTCGCAAGTGGATTCTTTTCCGGATGAGGAAGTAAAACTGACCCACTGATGAAAGAGAGAATATGTAATAGTAGAAATTTAACATGTGACATTACAACTCTAAAATAGAAGTCAACAACTTTTTATACTCCAAGGCAATGTTTACCCGTCAGGTCAGAGGGGACAAGGTACTTCTTCTTGTCCAGATCTCCTATTCTGGCTTTGGGTGCTTTCTCCACAATTACCTAAAGGTTAGAAAAAAAAAAAGAAAGAAAAAAGAAAAAAAAACAAAACAAAAAAAAACAGGTGTACAACATGTTTTTATTACAAAGGCTGCAATATGGTGTTCGCTTCATTGTCTCAGAAAAGGGATCTGAGAGTGTACCAAACTGTCAGTCAAGCGAGGCCAGGCACATCAAACCCAGACGAAGTGTTTAATATAACACAGATTATATTTCACAAAAGTATTTCAGTGTTAGAAAGAACCTGGTATATTTACACCCCGGCTATCAGACGTGCGGTTTAATTTTTGAACGCCTTCCCTACTAAACCTTTTTAAGTCTCTCTCCAGTCTAAAAATAGGACCGGTAAAATATCACTTGCCCACACGGTAAACACTGACTGCACAATTAATCAGCGTCCCCCCCCCCTTTTTTTTTTTTTTAAATGAATTAGCACCTGATGTGCATTTTTTGTCAGTACCATTTTATGATGGTGAATGATAGTTTTAATTCAAATGATCATACAAAACACGACATCTGTGAATGTTCTCTGGGTCTTTGGGAAGTTATAATGGACTGTTTTCACCATTTAGTGACCAAATAAGTATTCAATTAATAGAGAAAATAAGCAGTGGTTAATTGACTACGATAGTTAATTGTTTGTTGTAGCAACAGAACAAGTTTACGGTAAACTACGATTGAAGGACTGTAAAACGAAAGCTTAAAAGTGATCATGATTGAAAGGAAAGTGTATTTCGTCATACTTTACAGGAAAAACCCGAAATCCCCACATTAAATCAGCTGATAGTTGTGACACAGACGGCCTCGATAGGCCAGACTAACTGGGGAAAGCCTTTATGATTTATCTGCAAGGAGCTGGGCGACGTAAACAACCCCGTTTTGTTGACAGCATCTATTTTAAGGCGCTCTACTGCGTTTCAACATCCAGCTACAGACCACTAAAAGAGTCTGTGCACACCTGCATGTCTTCACCGTAACCACCGTCACAGTCATAACCACCATTATTTGGCCACCAATGATGATTCACGGAAGAATAACACGGAGATCACCTGCTGGCCTGCTCACAGCGGCCGAAATTCCTACTTAACCTCTGCCGTTGTTAGCTACCATGTGTGGCGGTTACAACGTGGCAGTAAACAAACTAAGCAATATATTGTGTGGGTAAAATCTCTCTACAATATCACATTTAGATTTTAAGATTAAATTAGTAATAAAAATAAAACAGTGAGCATAACGAAATTAGCCTGACAGCAGTATAACAGCAAGGCAACCTAGCTAGCTGTCAAGGTGCTAACGTTAGCTACTTACTGGCACCCTGTCCGGATACTTCTTTCTTATTTTCTCGCCTTCGGACCGCCTCTTCTCAAAGGGATGCTCTTCTTTGTACTGAAACTTCATCTTTAAAAGAGATGACAGACAACAAGTCGGTCACTCCGCGGTGGTACGGGTTGCTTAAGAACTGACTCGAATCGCGGACACACAAACACAAACGATGCTAGCTAGCCTTAGCCTCGCCACAGCTGTTTTCCTAGTGCGACTGCAGCGGAGGGATACAATAACAACATGACGTAGAGGAAATGGGTAGTTCGCAGGGGCGTACCTCACCTTGTTTTAAACCCCATTAACGTCGACTGTGTGATGATAATCGACGCGTATTCAAGAAGAAAATAATAATAATCTTGAAATAAACAGTATACGAAGAGCTTACGAATCAATGTTGCCTTTCTGTCTTTTTCTTTTCTTTTACGTGGAACTATTTTATTTTTTATCAGCCGCTGCGCATAAAGACGCGGGGCAGGGCACTGAGGAGGGATCTGTCCTTGTCATATGACCGAGGCCCAGCAGTTTGTGGTTAGGGAGGAGAAACCGAAAAACATGCGACATTTCATTGTGCTGGAGCTTTCGCTCCCGGTGATAAACCCTGAACCAAACACGTTTATTCACATTTCTGCAGCATGTTGGATTATTGTATGTAAGCATAAGTTACTGCGTATTTAATGGTGAACACAGTGCCTACTAAGTTTCCTCTAATTACTCGGGGTTTACGACTCATTACACCATAACAGACGAAAGAAGCAAATAACCAGGAGTTTTATCATTTACGCAAATTGTTGCTAAATGCTGGTTTTAGGATAACTTTGTGTAACTCTGGGAATTTACTGGGTTATTTTATTCACAATTTATATTAAAAAAAAGTTTAATATTTTGTCATGAACACATTTGGTAAACAAACTGTGCCTCCAAAGCTGCCACTCATACATCCTGAAACACTCACCTGCCTATTGCGCATATGACCCACAGGTCTGTGAGTCACATCCATGTGACATCACTGTGGTTGAAAACCTCATGATCTCCTCTTGTGCACAGTGATGACACAGATTGCATAGATCTAAAAAGTACTGCACATATTTTTGTTAGAGAAACAACCCTCTCCTGCTTCAGACCAGAAAGTTGCCTGATCATTTTAGATAATATTGTCTCTTGTTTTCTTTGTTATACATTTTTTGGGGTTGTATTTTTACCCCTTAGTGTTCTAGATTTCAGTCTCATGGCTCTTTCACAGCAGGAACTTTAAAAATTAAAGTGTATACTCAGCTGATGTCAAATGCTGACTGATCTACATTATATATTATTATTATTTTACATGATATTCTCTTTTTTTTTTGCTGTACACACACTCACACCCTCCAGGTCCAGGTACTATCACCCCCAGAGGGGCAATCTGCCCCAAGACCCAGGAGATGTTGCCCTTTGCTCTGGGGTGGAGACAAGCACAACACCCCCGGTCTTGCAGCAGCAGGGAGGCCCTGCATCCCAGACCCCAACCAGACAGCCAACTCCTCCTCCCCTCCCCCCACCGAAACGGTGAACAGAGAACAGGGATGTGAGATTGATCAATGATAACATGATAGACTCTTCTTGGAGTGAGCTCGCAAAGAAATCCGCTCGATTTGCAAGGTGGATGAAAGCAAGGCAGGTTTAAAGGGGCATCTATTTCGGTTTTCCTAATTTTCTATCACTCGTCACTTTATTAGGTGTCTCAATTCTCTGTGGCACAGATTCAACAAGTTGTTGGAAAAAATTCCTCAAAGATTTTGGTCCACGTTGACGTGATCACACAGCATTACAGTTGCTGCAGATTTGCTCATCCATGATGTGAGTCTCCTACTTCACCACATCCCAAGCGTGCTTATTGGACTGCGACACGGTGACTGTGGAGGTCATTAAACTAAAGCAAACTTATCTTCGAGAAACCACTTTGATATCATTTGTGACATGGTGTGTTATCCTGCTGGAAGCAGCCATCAGAAGATACGTGCACTACTCAAAAGAGATGGACATGCTCAGCAACAATCATCAGGTAGGCTGTGGTGTTTAAATGATGCTCACATGATACTAAGGGGCCCAAAGTGAACCAAGATAATATTTTCCACAGCATCACACCACCACTAGCAGTCTCAACTGTGAATATAAGGAAGAATGGAACCATGTTTTCATGCGGATGGCAGGGTCAAATTCTGGGTCTACCATCTGAATGCTGCAGCAGAAATTTATCAGACCAGGCAACATTTATTTTTGTGAGCCTGTGCAAACTGTAGTCTGTTTCCTGACCTTAGCTGACAGGAATGGAATCCACTGCTGTAACCCATCTGTTTAAAGGGTCAAAATAACTTCTACTGCCTTTCTCCCACCTGCCTGTTTGCCCCCGTTTAGCAGGGGCAGCTAATCAGAAGACTTTTGGCTTAGAGGGAAGGTGGAAGGAAGCTTAAACTACTTGTTTGAGGGGATAAACTGAGGAGTCTAAGAGCGTAATAGGTTCCCTTTAATAAGGTGGCTGGAAGGAAGCTGTGGTCAAAAAGGCAAAATCATATTTACCTCTTTCTGCGTTTCAACCTTTAAATCATCAGTGAGAGGCAGGTGTTAGCAAACCAAAGCATATACTGTATCAGCCTTATACCGTGATTAGAAATCACATTCTGAAGTCTTCAGCTTGGGACAAAAAAAACATTCACACATCATCACACGCACAGCTATGGCTGGCTAGCAGATGTGCAACCAAATCAGGGCTTATAGTAGAGGACTATTGCACTGCATGCTTGATACACTAACAGTAAGAAAAACGTCGATACTTTTCACTGACAGTCATTCATTTGCAAAACAGTCACAAAACAGTACAAAACACTACCTGCTGATTAAGATTATGCAACATGATTGAGATGGTCAGCAGTTCTCCCAAACGGACTTCATGTGAGGATGTTTTATCATCAAGTAGAGATGCGTATAAAAATAGAAACGAGAAAACTAATTTGCATACTTTGTCTTAAAATTACACTTTTCTTCACAATTAAAACAAATAAACGTACACATAAAAACTTAGAAGCGATTATGGCCTGCAGCAGTGCTTAAACGCACAGCTTACATGAACAAGAACAGCTTCTGTTTTTTGTCTCAAGTTCAAGCTGTAGATAAAATAAACAACAAAGATGGGACAGAAAGCCATTGTCTAGAGCTTTGGGGACAAAGGTTATTCCAGTTTGAAAAAGCCTTTATCAAAACAAAGTTAGTCTGAGATCAGTGCAGTTCCCCGTTACACCACATGGTGGCAGCAGATGATTAACCAAAGTGTTCCTCTCACAGAAACTGAACTCCAGTGAAGTTAGAGCTGCAAAATGTTAGGGCTCAAACATGAAGGGTGTTACTCGCAGTAAAAGAAAACAAGCTGAATTGTAACTGGTCGATACTGACAAGTGTTTTATTAGTAACACAGACCTGGAGACAGAGCCAATAAGAAGCCGCTGTGAGCCTTGACAAGACTGACATTGTTCAGAAGGCATTTAAAGATGGAGCGTCTAATAGTTGAACCGATACAATAAAAAGGGGAATGGGTAAAAAAATAAAATAATAATAATAAAATAAAAAAAATGCAAAGGGGTGGGAAGGCTGCAAGTTTGAATCAACTAACAAACAAACTGCAAAAAAAAAAACAAAAACAAAAAAAAAACAAAAAAAAAAACAAAACAGGAGATTAAGTGCAATTCTTATTAAATGAAACCAGGATGGCATCAAATAGTTTTTTAAAAATGAGGCAAAGAAATTGTTGTGGTATTCAGAAGTCATATTAGCAGATATCATGGTAACAGAGAAACAATCAGATATGGAAAGGCGGAACGGCAGTCCGTGTATCATTACAAGCCATTCTTTTCTTTTTTTTCCTCACAACTTTAAAGTGTTTATCAGAGTCCCATGAAGAAGTTTGGGAGAAACAGTTGTTGGTTATGGCTGAGGGAAAAAGAAAAAGAGAAAAAAAAAAAAACAAAGAAAAGAAACTTCGACTTCTTGGCTATTTGTCCAGAAAAAAAAATGCCTGTGGGTGGTATGTTGCAAGCAAGGGTCCATCAGTTACATCATTTAAATTGATCCAATCTTGCTGGGGGAGAAAAAAATAGAAAGTACCCTGGGAATTGATGACTCGCCGCTTGGGGTATGATGGTGATCTTAAAAAAAATAAATAAATAAAAAAAAAAAAAAAAAAAAAAGGGGGGGGGGGGGGGTAGTTTTCTATTTTCCCCTACTCAGTTGCTCCAAGAGGTTAAGACAGTAAACTGATGAGTTTGCTGAAGTGCAGTATGTTGTGATGACGAAGAAGAGAGAGAGGAAAAAAAAAAAAAAAAAGTCTTTGTTGCATCGCCGATCCTCCTCGATCTCCCAACTTTATCTTCAAATTTTTTTAAAAAGGACTAATGAAGTCAGCAAGCGTACTCCGACTCCATACACACACAGTCAGTATCAGGAGCGATAAGGCAGAGAGGCTCCTCTTTGTTTTGGAGAAGAAAAAAAAAGTACAAATAAAGAACCAAGAGAAAAAAAACAACAACGAAAAAAAAAAAGAAAAAAAAAAGCTGGCTCCCCCTCCCTCCCCAGTAGTTCGTGGGTTCTGTTGATCCCATACTGTTCATCCTGTGTGAGGCGGTCACCTCAGGAGGGGCTCGGAGAGGGCTGGTGGGTCGTCTACGTGGGAATGGAGGGCAGGGTGGAAGCCAGCAGAGAGAAGAGGCTGGTCAACAAGCCCGATCCCTCTCAATTCAGCCAATCACCAGAGCCGGTGCTGGTGGAGGTTTCGACTGAGGACGGAGCGGACATCAGCAGTGAACCTATGACAAACAGGAGGACATTTCAGTGTACTTGCTGCCATCGTAGCAGGGAAACCAATGCATGTTTAACACTTAGGACAAAAAAGCTCATTTATTTGTTTGAGTAAGATCAAAAGATCAGCCATGTTCACGCTGGCAAGTATTCAGAGTATTCCCATTGCTTCAATGCAACACATTAGCTCTCCTTTTCAAGAATTCAGTTATTTATTTACATTTCAGTTACCGTATTTACTGTGTAAATCTTAAATTCTGCTGTTCCTTTGATGTGACCAGAGAGAAGGATGCCACACAAATTCTCAATTTTTCTGTCTCCTTTTAACTTTTTGGCATGAAGCTGCCAAAAAGTTAAAAGTACATCCAGTCCTATACTTCTGTCAGCGTGTATGCTAAGTCAGGGAACGTGACGGCAAAGGTGATTGCTTTTATTCTGTGGAAGTATTCTTTGTGCAGCGGTAAAACAGGAGCAAAACCTCTGAAACTACAGCCAGTGACTTTTTGGTTCAGTCAATGATGCCAGCCAAAAGGAAACTGATGAGCCTGCTGCTGGTGTGTTTTGAGGAAAAGATGCTACCAATATCACACGCTGTGCAGAGGTAATGCCAGTGCACTAGAGAGGTAAACATGCAGAAGCTTACACACCCCATGGTCATATACCCAACATATACAAGCTAACTGCAAACCTGTGTTTCCTTTTCTCAGTAGATTACTTTTTCATATCAGTAATTATGTAATGTAACAAGTTACTTTTAACAGTAGCTTAATCCAACAATGGATAAATCAACCTGGTGTTAAAAATAACGCCTGACATACACATCCGAAAATCAATGATAAACACTCAGCATCTCCTTTGTTTACCTCATACATTACACACTGTGCAGGTTTGCCGTTAATTCAATTCTATTTTATTTATATAGCGCCAAATCACAACAACAGTCGCCTCAAGGCTTTTCGTAGGAAACTTCATCCAGATGCTTGTCACTCTTCTGAATGAATTCACATGAGATTTCTTGTCTCACACTGAATAAAAACAGCCTTTTAAAGCAACTGAACTACTTCTAAGAGGAACTGCAGACAAAATGCATGAAACATTTTTTTTGTTGCTGAAACATGACGGGCGACTTATAAAGAGAAAGCAAGTAAAGCCACCAAAATAAAGAGATGATACTTTGAGTCCTTGTGGTCATATGAGGATTTAGTCTGGTGTTAACACACTGACAGCTTGTGAGCTTTTTGCTTTACATGTCTTAAACAACTCATTTAGAATGAGGAAGTATGCAAATAACCTTACAACAAAGTAAGCCATGCAAGCCAGTGTCTGCGTTATCCCTTTGCTTTCATGCAAGCTTTATTATGCATTTTACCTTAGTGCATCCAGCATAGGCAGCAAGTTAAGAAGTGCTGTGTCACTAGGGTCGCTGAACCAGGACTTGATGGGTATTGCATTGTCTGGAGGGCAGAAAACAGCCAGTCAGTTGTGTCAGAAAAATGGACATGGTAGTGATTTTGTGCTGCTTTTCTGAAGAAGCCACAGAGTGTTCAAGGAGCTTCGCACTTAATGTACTGCAACAGCATTTTACAACACAGGCCCTGAAGTGAAAACACCTTCGCTTATGTCCTTGTCACAAAGTTCAATTCTACCAAGACAAAGATTTGATTTAATTGATCTGTTAAACATGACCGAAAACAAGCAGCCCAATATATAACTCAACTCGTTAGCAGGTATCGTACCATTTCTCATTTATGTGTGTGTACTTACAGTGAGGGGAAAATTCAAATAATCCAGTGACCTTATGTATAATTAATACGTGTGAACCAAAAGCTTCAAACTACTCAAATGCTCCACTTCTGACAGTCAGTGAGAGGAACTATAACTAATATGGTCGTGTCATGCCCACAGCTCTAGCTGTGAGCACAACAGCCACAATCTTCTGCTGCTCACATGCAAAGGTGCTCTATGTGACCAAAATAACGTAGCTTCAAAGCATCCAAATAGAAAAACTTGCATCTATACTCTAAACCATTTCTTTCTTTGAGCTTGACAGGTCTAAGACATACAAAACAAAGGCAGAAATTGTATTTATTGCACTGTAAATACATTAAACAACTTCTAATTAAACTTCATATAGACGTAACTAATGTGATGTCACTCGTGGTTTCTGAGATCTTGTTTTTGAAGCCCATTTACACTTTGAAATCTTACCTGGATGGCTTCGATAAGCACCAGGCGAGTTGTCCAGGATAACAATACTAGACAGGTCATCGTGTACTACAGACAAGTCTTTAATATAACTACCTAGATCCAATGTACAGTGCTGGGAAAAGAAAGAAAAAGAATTAAATATAATCATCTACACCAACAAAAGTCAGAGTGAAAGCAGAAACTCGATCAATATTAGGTTTAACACAGGCTGTCAGAAGACAGCGTAGAGCAGTACCTGTCTGTAGTATCTTCGTTTCAGAATGTTCCTGTTGTTATCCAGTTTGTCTGCCACTGCCGAGCCGTAGATCTCCATACTGGCTGTGAAAACCACTAGCTCATACCACTGGCTCACCTATATACACAAGAACATAACAGTCTATGTTCACAAATTACCATCAGTGTTCAGCAAGTCACAAAGGGTCAATACAAAAAATAAATACACTTTTATGAGTGTGAGTGTGCAGTACAATGGAGATTAATGACAAGGATGACAGGCAGGATTTAAAGGAGTGACGATGTTTGTGATTTACTGCTTGTTACCGTAGCCACACACACACATACACACTCACACACGGTTGTTTGAATAACACTCACCACTTCTAAAAAGAAGTCAACATGTGGCCTTTTATGTACGAAGAACCTGACTGGGTGCTTATCAATGACGACCTGTAAGGAAAGGGGAAACGGGTGGAACCAGCTCATTTAGGCAGAAATGGTATTTAAACTGGGAGTAACTCATGCTCATATATGGTTGGCCGCCCGTACTTTGAGGATGAAGTCCGGCGGTGTGCCAGGTCTCACTGTGGGCCTCAGGACGCCGTCATGATGAGAGTGGATCAGGGTCTCATCTAGGTCCAGAACCAGAATCTTCCTCTTTACTGCATCTGCATTCATTTAATAACATCAAGCTTCATTTAGCACATCTACACAAACAAAATTATTAAGAGAAATTAGGCTATGTGAAAAATCATGCACTTCAGTACAACATGTTGGTGTCAACAAGCAGGTTTCTCTTTTACTTCTAACATGTCAAATAGGGCTGCCACGATTAGTCGACTAGTCACGATTACGTCGACTACCAAAATCGTCGACGACTGATTTAATAGTCGACGCGTCGTTTGAAGCTTTGTAAGATCCCAAAAGACGCAGGAATAAGTAGTAGGATTTAAGAGTGTAATAACGGACTGAAACAGAAGATGGCAGCACTGCATGTACAAGGATGCCAGCTGCCGTTAAACCCCGAAGAAGAAGAAGCTGTGTCCCAGAATTCATAGCTCAGTTTCCAACAATGGCGGCAGCTAGTTAGTTTTAATGTTACTCTTATTATTCTTTCTGGGTCACAAAATAAACGTTTAACATATTTGCAGGCGAGAATGTAGCTGTGTAAACCTCAAATATCTGCTCAGTTTATCAGGACACCACATATTTTCAAAAGCGCTCCGACGTTTTCGGAGAAGTCTGTTACCCACTAGCTCGATAGCTAGCCGGGGGCAAGGCTCACTGGAGCCCGTGAGAACACCGGACTCCCAGCTAATTGTTTTCAAACCCACCGCCGTCTTTCGCTACTCAGGTTAAACATATATAAGTCACTTAGATAACTTAAAAATGTTATTGTTTGGTTTTTTTCAGTATTTTATTTGTTCCTGAGTAAATCGGTTTGGCTGAGATTAAAGTTATAGTTTTTACACAGCTGAATAAACGTCAAGCAGACAACTGATTATCAGAAGTGTGAGATGCTCGAGAATATACTCCGGTGTCCTGTTATATTTTAGATAGCAAGGAGTTTATTAAACTTCACCGAAACAATCTGCAAATTTCATTTAAATTTAATAAACTATCATCTTGTCTTTATTTTTAGTTAGCACATACCTTAAACACTTAAAGCTGTAAGCTAATGATAGTTATATAAGAGCAGATGCTGCTGGTACAATAAGCTGTGTTTTACATCCAATGGATGATGATCTGATTAGTTGACTAATCGCAAAAATAATCGGTGACTAGTCGACTATCAAAATAATCATTTGTGGCAGCCCTATTGTAAACAAGGAACTGCTTATTTTAAGTCTTGACCCAAAAAAGGCAAGCCATTTTATTTTTTCCAGAGTATTTAGACTGCACAGCGAAAGGACAAACCTTTACAAAGTCATCATCAGTTTTGGTGTTGTTAACTTCCTCAGTCTTTTTTCAGTTTTAATTTTTAGAACAGAGTGTACCACCATGTGTAAAGATCTTTTTATTATTATTTACTGACTCTGATTGATGCACTTAAATGGTATGCAAATAAACAAAAGGAAACCCATTATGTGAGTTTCCTCTATGCCTGGTGAGGATATAATGTACTCCACTTTAATTCAAAGTCAACAAGAAATGATGGGCTGAGTAAGACTTGTTTATGAAAAGTATCTTATAACAATATTATAACACATCCTCTTTTATAATTAATAGTGGAAATTAAAGCCCTGACACCCAGGTGCCTTCATTTTTTCCCCTCATCTCTTTGCAATCCCTGACTTGATGAGTTTCCTAATGTGTTTCCAGCCAATTCCAGTTACTTTTTCAGTAGACTCATTTATTCCCCCAAAGACACTCCAGCTGATTCCAGTTAAGCGCTTCGAGGACTGGGTAACCGTTTTAACCTTTGAAGCTGACCTTATTCGAATGCACAGATTTGGCAACCACACTGCCGCTTTACTTCTAGCAGAAATACCCACCATCTGCAGCTAAGTTAATGTACACTTATTCACTAGAGACTGGACCTGGATGTGCTGGTGACGTCAGCGGAATGAGTGAGAGGCAAGTAAAGTAGACTGAAATACAATCCTTCCTCTAAGTCAAGAGTGTGCTGTTGAATGAGCTCTCAGCTGACAGAAGGGAAGTTCATTCAGAGCACACAAACCAAACCAGTCAGTGCCTGAGCAAGTGGTGTGGCCCAGCCTGTAACATTTACATATCCTATCCTTTAATTCAAAGCAGAAAGTCTGTCTTTTTGTTTTGTTTTGTTTTAATCAAAGATAACATTGCATTATGTGGATGCTCACACGTTGACACTGTTATAATTGTTAAGTTTGTTGGTTGGTGTTGGTATATACAGCTAGTGTGCATCTACACATTAGGCATTCACAACTTTAGCACTGCTGTCACACATCTTGAGGATATCTATGGTCTATATACTAATCCTTCATCACTAAAGACTCTGCGTGCAATGCCGTTTATAATGTCAAAGACTATTTACATTATGCAGTGTTGACATTGCTGTTAACACCAGTTATCTCACTCATGACTGTATCAGTTCGCTTCACTGGAAAATATTCAGTCGACATTTACAGCTCTGCAAAAAAAACAACATTTGTTTTATGTTTACAATTGTTCTTTTTTTTTTACTTTAAAAACCAAATAAAGTCATCTAATTGAAATGCTGCAGTGCCAATATACAGCCAAATACCTTTTGTGCAAAACCACACTCTGTTGTTAAGCTGTTAGTTGGTTAAACAGCGCAAAACAGACCTATGCAGCAAAACAGGTTTATGAAAACAATTGACAAAAAGAATACAGCTGTGCATGAACCCATTTAATGCAACTTAATATTTGTATCTATAAAAGAAGGTCATGGGGAAAAAAAAGTATCTAAAAGCTAGTGTGATTTTCCTTATGGGGAGAAGCCAGTCAGTTTGACATAGTGGCCATTTAGTCTTTACTTAAAGGTGAACATGAGGGGGATAGTTTCCAAACTGTGCATCTGTTCCAGAAAAAGTCCCAGTCAGCACAATCACTTCTTACTTGACAAACTTGTTTATCACCTTCTTCTGTCCACATTACAAAGATGCTTTTATGGTTCCTTCATTTTGTGGCCAACACACCGATGTGCCTTAGCGAAAGCATCTTTAAGACTTAGCAAGATAAGCTTTTATACAGAGAAATACCATGAAAACAACAGTGTACTCACTGAGCCTGTTTCTGGAGATGGGGGACAGGGGCAAAGTGTCGTATCGCACCGTCTGATACTGGATTATCTGCAAATGAACACAGGGAATCAAAAAGCGAATTCTCAATAGAAAGAGCACATACTGTAGCATGCACTAAACACTTAAACGATGACTTAAATATACCACGACCAGAGCTTAAACTGTGATATATTTGACAATACCATACATACCAAGTACACAGAAGCCTCAAACCCCTATTTACAATCGCTCTGACCTCAAAGAACTTTTCATGTGATTTTACAGAAGAGGAAATGTTTCATCTTTTAGGAATCTTTCAGGGTATAACAGTAAAAACGGAAAACTAATTGTGCTTTGGGGTGATAAGAGATTTTACCAGGATCTGAAATTTTTATTTTTCAGCTGCTTAAGATAAAGCATTCTTAGGAAACCAGATAAAGTAAGGGGACAGAGGAGGGCACCACACTGAAATAACGAAGTGGCTTGCGTCCAACCCATAGCGCTTCCTCTGCTGTGATCCAAATGACTACAGCGAGGATCCCTCCCAGTGCCGCTCTTGCCCAGGGGCTCTGCACTTTTCTTCACAGGGCTATTTTTATCCCCCCCAGCTGTCGGTGGGTGTCAGCGTTGCATGGGGCACACACAGAAAGGGAGACTCACAGGGTGACTTTGACTGAGCTGCTTGGTACCTGCCTTAGACAGGACCTCCCTCTATGCCCCCCCCCCCCGCGCTTGCCTGGCAGGGCAAGCCTGGGAGAAGCCTACTGTTGGAAGCAGCTGCTGGGTACCACGGGGGAAATCTCACCCCCGACTCAGCTCTCTGTATCTTTAAAAACATCCATCTGAAAACCTGGCACGCACACGTCCTGTGCCTCCAAACTAAGGCAACAATAAACAATAAAATGTGGACTATTTTTATTTGTTTTTCCTGCCCATCATCTAAAAAAAAAAAAAAAAAAAAGATTAAATTTTACATCAACATGTGCAGGGCTTTTTCCTGGTTTAAAACTGGTCTATGGGGGGGTGTGACTGTACACCCAGACAAAAGTGCCCTGCATAGATATATCTTAAATGACAGATGCCTGCCTATTGTCTCATTATTTCTAACCATTAGACAAACAAAATTATTTTAGTTACTAAATTAAACTCTTATTCAACAAAGATTACTTCACAGTCCTGATGTTTCCCCTTAGGGATGAATCAAAACCTCGTGGTGGGTGCCCAAATCTTTCAAACGCAGGAAAAACCCTCATGTAGCAGCGGGCCTCTGTTCCTTTAACCAGAACACTCAGGACATAATTAATGACTAGAAATGGACGATGGCAGCAACTAACATTTTTTCCCCTTAATTAATTTGTAAAACAATTTAATTAATTGGTTCGTGTTCGTTTCAGAGCTGAAGACAACATATTCAGGCTGCTTGTTTTGGATTAATAAAGACATTAATTTAACCATTAGATCTGCAGAAAGAAGATACAGCGGATGATTTGGAGCAACGCTGCTTTAAAAAAAGTATATTATTCATTAATTAGTTATGAAAACCATTGCAGATTTATTCTTAATCAGCTAATCAGTGAAGTACAAATATCAGCTATGTAAGCTGGTAGTTATTTTTTGCTTAGCCAATTGTTGCATGCAGAATGATAAACACAACGATTATGTAACACTGATGTGGGTAAGATTAATAACCAACCACCTCGTCATTTGTTGACATGGGATAGCGTGCCTGGGATTATGACCGGTTCCTAAAATACATAATCCAATTAATCTTATCTTCATTTAGATCTACGTATTGTGGATAAACAAGAGGTTATTATTAAGTGTAGAAAACTGGTTATCCCAGTTGTGAGAACATATATACACACACACTTCCCTCTAAACAGCCCCAACCCTAACCCCGCCATATCAGCATAATAGATGCCCTGCACTTGGATCATCATGACAAATTTCCAGTGCATCACAGACCATGCACAAGAGAGCTAAACTGCGAGAGAGAACGAGAGAAACAGAGGCAGAGAGAGGGAGAACAGTGCACTCTCTGTGCTGACTTAATCCCTCTCACTTCAGCCACAACATGGACTGAACTATTCACACTCAGGGCCTGAGGTGTTACTGCCACACAATCAACTACAGACAAACCTCTAAACAGCAAGATGATTACAACACACGAGGCAGTCCTCCAAGCTTTGTTGGTTTGATATGGCGCTTGAGCCGAAGTCCACTCATGTTACACCACATATGCACATCTATTAACGACACCACGACACCTGCGCATATGTCTAAGTTACAAACCGGTGGCTTATGTCACCTTAAATGCCATGTTTATTGTGGAGGCATTTCTGAGCGATTGAAGGTGACCTGCACGCTTAATGCACTTTAAATTTAGGGTTTGGCTGTAGCAGTTTTCACTGAGCACTGCAGCCGGATAAAGCAGTCCTGCAATTAAAAAAGACAAACAAAAAAACGACACAGTTTTGAGGTTTGACCAATCATTCATAAATGAATCTGCAACAGTTTTGATAACTTATCATGCAATACATGTGGGGGGGAGGGGGGGGGGGCTAATTATCGAAAGGTTTTAGATTTAGAAACATTTTGACATTTCTTTTTAAAAATTTAACTAGCCTTTTAGGTTTTAGACCATTTAAAGACTTGTGACCATAACCTAAAGAGATTTGACAAGTACCAATTTAAAATGAGATAATTAGTGGAACTTCTAAATAATTAATTAAAGCAGTCATGAGGATATTTTGGCGCACTTGACTCACTGACTCATTATATACTTCATTTGCGGGAATCTGTCTGATGCTTTACAATAAAGGTTCAATTTACTGTTTTAACTAAAAGAAAACTTAATTGTGGAAAAAATAGTTGTTATAAATAATTAAGCAATACTTTTTGATAACTAACTGGGAGGCTGAGGCTTCTGACATGTAAAAAACTGTCATAATATTATGACATCTCAGGTGGAGAGCGCCAGTAATTTGGCTCTCTGAAAACCAACCAAGCTTTTCATCAGGTGGGTTTCATTTAAAACGAAAACATTCAGGCACACTGGGGTCATGGCAGAGTAAAGACTTGCACGGAAAAGTGTCACACATTATTCAAAGCCCCTCTCACCGTTCGTAGGTGCTTCCTGAGGATGTACATGATGAAGCCCCATATTCTGGACGTAACGCCGAGAAAAGTGCGGATGCCAAGTAAACACTGCCGGGTCTTCAGCATGTTAATAACTAGGCAACGCGGTTTTCACCCAAGTTGCTGGGAAGGGGTAATTACTGAAAGGACTTGCTTACCACAGAGTCAAAATTCTGGTGTTTAGCCACAGCCGCCAAACTAGCAACTCTTAATTATTGGAGAGGCCAAGCAAACGTGTGAGTACCTCGCTCTGCACAATTGCGGCACAATTAGCATCAAACAGGGTAACTTCGCATTGTAACGGTGACAAGCAAACGATGAGGTGGTCGAAGAAAAAGCCGGAGAACGACGACTGCTGCTGTGTGGACCTTAGCACGCAGCTCGTTGACAAGCTAGCTCAGGAGCTAGCTGTATGTATACCAACTACCGTTAGCTCGTAGCCACCGAGCTACCGCTAGCTCGACAGGGTGACCACCTTGAACCTTGGAGAAAAATAGACCACAAAAAAGCTGTGGGGTCCTTTCTTGACAGGCACCACTTCAACGCGACTTGAGTCTGTGCGGCTTCCGAATGGAGACAGTGTTGCAAAAGTTCCCCAAAGACTAACCGGGCCGGTTAAAATCAGTTTGTAGTCCAGTGGAAATCCGGAATGAAACTGCGAGCCGCCATCGCCGCCTTGCCGTCACTTCCGCGACCAGCTTGGTTGCGCGCAGCACGTCCACGTGGAAAGAAAACAAACCTACGAGGACGAGCATGTCAGCTAAAACCTTCAAATTAACACCTTTTAGTTTGCTCTTTAGCTCTTCAGCTGTACTCTTACATAAATACTTATGGGGAGTTTTACGTAAACATAACTCTTGCTGAGAAAGCCGTGTGACTTGGTGGTAATGGACGGGCCTGTATATTTTTAAGAGGAAATGTAATGATTTATTGGAGCATTGTGTATCTTGTATAACGACAATATCAAACCAAACTGAAATGAATGTGTGACTGTATTTGACAGCTGTCAGTAAATCACGGACTTGGTAATTGTAATTCAATGCTAAAAAGTTGCTTGAATCAAATTTCTGTAAACTATCAGACTATTAAATCTGACACTGCAATTGGCATCGGTGTTCATGTCGAACTGTCGCTCAAAACTAATTATTTAGTGCCATCAGACCTACCTGCTGACATCATCTATAAATCAGTATACATTTTCAACTTCTTTGGACTGCTCCACCACAGTGGATCAACTCACCCCCTCCCTAGCTTCTCCTCTGTTGCAGCAGCCCTCTGCACATCCTCCTTTGTGACATCCATGAACTTCCTCTGTGGCCTTCCTCTTTCCCTCCTGCCAGGCAGCTCCAACTTCAAAATCCTTTATCCAATGTATCAACTATCCTTCCTCTGTACATGTCCAAACCATATCAGCCTTCGTTTCCAAACTGCTCAGCCTGAGCTGTTCCTCTGATGTACTAATTTCTAGTCCTGTCCATTGTGGCCACTCCTAATAAGAATCTTAATATCTTCAGCTCTGCCACCACCTGTCTTTTTGTCAGTGCCACTGTCTCCAAACCATACACTGTGGCAGGTCTGAGTACCACCTTGTAAACCTTCCCTTTCACAAATCATATTTTAAACATATATTGATTATAACTCAACCTCAAAAGCTCATAAATTTAAAAAAGTATTTAAGTATTGTACCCAAAAGAGCAACTGGTTTGAGATCATTTTTGCCAATGAGACAATATATATCCGGGACATTTTCTGGTTGTGAGCAGCATTTGATTTAATTCCTACTATAGGATGTGGCAGATGAACAGATATCCAGGATTTTTAAGATGCACACAAGTAATAAATACTGTTTTGTGTAAGAGAAACCTGTTTGTTTGTTTTTTTGGTCTTTAAGCACTTGTGAACTGTCATTTATTTTTGTCCCAGTCACTGCAATAAATCATAGTGCAGAAAAAAAAACAGTCATTTCAGTGCAAAAGTCACAAAATCAAAAATCTATTATTTTGTAAATAACCAACCAAAAAAAAAAAAAATAATTTATCCACAAACAACAACATTAAGTTTATATTTTTAGAAAAAGTGAAATGATAACGTCTCGTACATATCCAACAGATAACACACATGAAATAAGTTTAAAGCATTGAAAGCTTTTCAGTCCTTCAATGGCAAAAAAAGCAGATGAAACGTGGATCTTCAGCAGATTTTCCTGCCTTAAATCTAAACATCAAGATCATCATCAGGGTCCTCCTGGTCGTAGTCATCGTTGGCATCGGGTTCATACAGAATTCGACCGGAACCTGGGCCCGATTGCAGCAGAGCGGTTTTCCTGCAAGATTAAAAGAGAACTGTATCTTTAGGTTGTTTGTTAAAAAAAGTTTTAAAAAGAAAATCAACATATATTAGATGTGGTCACTGAAAAAAAGTCTGACTTCTCTTTGCTGAAGACAAAGGGAAGAGCAAGTTTCTCCTTGGCCTCGCGCTCTGTGTCAGACAGGCGAATGTTGAAGGTCAAGTTAGCTGTTGGGTCCATCTACAAGACACAAAAAGGACACTTACGTCATAACAGGTTTGCTTATTTATCCATATAATGTGTGAAGCTGTTGTACACATGTTACGCTGTACCTGCTGTTCCTCTGGTTCAGTCTGTCTGCGTCCAGCATGGCTGGTTTTACTCACTACAGTAACTGAGAAATCCCCTTTGATGCTGAATATCTCCTCCTAATGACAAAAATCAGAACAATAAATATTTCATAAAAGTTGTAGGAATTTAAAATAGTAATTAAAGTTCAAGCTCTTCTTACATCTTGCGTAACTTTCCCCAACTTTGATCGCTTTGTTATTTTTGCCACCGCTTCATCTCCCTTCGTTCCAGGTGCCACTGTGATAACTGAAGTAGCTAAGTGGCAGACGCTTCCCACAGTACCCCTCTGGTGCATATCTGCGTGGAGCAGACCAATAACAGCTCTCACGGCTCCCCCTAATGAAAACAGAACGTAATCGTTAAACAGGGGAAGTGCTGCACAGCCTACTAAAAATAAGCCACCCGTGAAGGACTGTGAACACAGAGAGCCTTTTATCCATAATATGCTTTTTAAAGAAAGATAACCACTTAATAGATTTTTGGGGGTGAAGCCAAGACGAGCATCTTTTCTGCGTTACGTTTTGTTTTGTATCACTGCAGATCGCACAACAGAAATGCTGATGCGATCCGATTTGTGGTCAATTAGGCTCAGGGAAAGATGGGTAAAAGGTCAAAGCATTAAAAGCATGCTCAGATGCTGGGAGTCAGACCTCCTCCCATTCTGTAAAATTACTGAATACATGGGCCTTAAATCACACACACAGAGACACAGAAGATACATTATCACCTTTCTTAAGCTGCTGAAGAGTCTTGCAGACAGCAGGTGGCCTCATGTGTCTCAATATCCATGACAGCGAGTCGATTACTAAAGTCACTGGTTTGGGGTGTGATGTTTGTTTGAGCAGATGAGTGAGTTCCTCCACACAAAACTGGTGAACTGTAAAAGCCGACCGATTAGTCCACCCAAGGGGGTCCGTATAAGCACTGTGAAAGTGCAACCTGAAGTAAAAGAAGCACAAGATGAACGTTTGATTCCATGTTAAAGATCCAGAAATGGTGTCAGCGGAAGGAAGGCTGTCAAGAAGCTATTGTTAAGGAAACAGTGAGAAAGGGCTGAGGTATGCCAGATTACACAAGAACTTGGCTGAAAATCAGTGAAAACAGGTCTGATAGAGTTATGAATCCACATTTGGACTTCCACATTACTGAAGCAGTGTGGGACCATCTCAACAGCAAACACAACAAAATCTAAAGAAGACCTTTGAATGTCCTTCCTAAATACTTAAAGAAATTGCAAGAAAGCTGCATGAGAAAGTTCAGGCTGTGTTGAAAAATTAAAATTGACTGAAATTTTAAAACATCAACTTTAAAGAATTTTGAAAACTCAGTTTTTGCCCTGAGAAGGCAGGGACCGAGGCCTTCTGAGGAAGAAAATAGTCTGCTGTAATAGAATCTGCCATGTGCACCAAATACATCAAGTATTTCCTTGTGTATCATGTTTCCATTTAGCTGTCCAATGTGTGGGTCTTTGGTTAGTCTATATATGGTATATGGCCATTAGAAAAAACACATTACACACTCCTTTAATGGAGTAACAATGGTTCACACTGGAAAAAATTGAAAGCAGGTACTGTTATGCATTTCGCTTGGTAGATGAAGTAAACTTTTAAGCAAAATCACATCATTTGTTGTTGATCAAATAACTGTTTCAGCATTAAAGTTCAATACCTCTGAGTAGATGCTGTTAATCCATCTTTCAGTTCTTCCTCACTGACATCAAAACCAAGCACGTGGACAGGTTCTTCTCTAAAATCATAGCACAGGCCAGTTACTGTTTAAGCCAATACACAACTTAGACATATTTTAGGCAACAATAGGTATACAAGGAAACACGGTTACATACTTGTTCAATGCGGCACTGATGAAGCTCTTAAGTAGGTGCTGCCCAGAATAACTACAAGAATCTATGAAAGTATAAATTACATCAATTAATGTCATCATTATTGATAACAATGTATACTTATGGTCGACAACGTTCACATATTTACCTTGTATTATAAGAACCGCCCCAGTATCAGTGCCTTGCAATAGTTCAGACAACATGGTAGCATCAGCTAGTAAGCTTGCCTCTGCTTCACCGCCATTTAAAACATGAATACTTAAGAAAACATGAGTAATTTGCCTTCACGAGAACGACATAGCTTAAAGCTAACAATTATAAGTACCTAAAGTCGCTACAAGTAATGTTTCGCAGGAAAATAAAGCTTTCCCTGTCCAGTGAAAGTACAGCAGATTTCGCTAGCTACTATGTTTGGGGTGGTTAGAGTAAATAAAAAAAACTTCGTATCCCATAGTTCCCTGTGACTTCAATCGTCTTCATGAAGGAAAATGTAGTTTATTAAACGTTTACGCCCGTAAACGCGTTTGGTGAAAGGCTGAAAACTAAACTACGTTACCCAGCATACACTGCAGCACACCCTTCGCTGGCAGCCTCAAGAGGCTTCTGCCGCGCACGAAGAGGACCGTGCGGAATAAAAAGCCCCAACTTCGGTCGTTTTGTATGTCTACGACGAAGAAACGAAAAACTTCATCGAGGGAAGTTTCCGTCATGGATCTGCAGTGATTCGCAGCGTTAATTAAATGAAAGTTTACACTTCTGTTGTGGTTAGATTAGTGCACTGACGAAGAGTGGGAGATTTGTGAACAAGCGACGGTGGTATTAGTATTTTGTCGGGCTAATAGTGTGGCGACAGGTCGGTGGTGGTTTGCCCCCCGTTTGGGATTCACCCTAGAGGGAATACAAGGACGACTTCGACAAAGTGTGGAGTTTCTTTGAACGACAGCATCTTCGATCCTCCACACACTTGGCTTTCTGCTGCCAAAGTTTCCCGGTGCTAAGGTGCAGCCACGCCGGGAGAAGGCGCAGAGCGACGGCCGCCACTCTCCGGCTAGCTCGCCTGCTGTTTCTGCTTCTCGGATCGAGGCCGTGTCGGCGAGGCGACAATGCTTGACATAATGTCTGAACACCAAGGTATGCTTATGGACTATCAACAAAACCCAACGAAAAATAGTCCTCACTTGATGTTAATCTGTTCATCGCGTAAAGCTGTCGTTTTGAGGACAGTAAGCTAAAGTGAGTTACGGCTAACGTCGTTGTTGCGTGTGTTGTAATAATGTCACAGCTCGATATTGACCGACAGTCGGACGTGTTGTCGTTAAACTACCATGAAAGTTCTTTAAAAGTGAAGACTGTGTGATTCCAACTTTTTGTACAGTGATTGTAGTTCATAGATTTGATGTTAACATTTATTACACAGTTCCCGTTAGCTTGCTAGTTAATTAACGCGCCGAACCACATAGCTTAATAGCTGCATAGCCACGGTTGCAAACCAACTCACCGAAGCCTCTCTAACGTGTCAGTTGAGATAACATGGCTTAAAAATATAATTCAGAAAAATGCCCCCCTTTTTTGGACATTAGCTCAAACTTCAAAGGTAGCCAGCACGACACGCCCGATTAACATTAGCCGATAGCACAAAGCTATCTCTGCTATGGAGCCTCCCACTACTGTATCAAGAAAGCTACCTTGGTTTGCTAGCTGATCAAGAGGCTGTTAGCCACAAGACAACCCTTAAAAATATCAAATTAAGCCTTCGACCACGCAAAACTATCGTTGTAAAAGCTCAGTAAAATGAAGTTACTCTCTCTTGCCCGTTTACCGTTAACGCTACAAACTGCATAACATTCAGTTAGCTTCCCCTCTAAACGTCACCTAGCATTAGCATACACACAAAATGTACCAAAAGCATGGTGTCCAGCAAACAGACGCGTTTTTAGCAATCCAGTCAACTTTTCCTTATAAACTTGGCGTGAAAACAACGAACTCTTCTTCTAGAGTGATTTTTACACACCCACTAATTTTGTGAAGTTCAAGCAGTCACAAAGTGACACCGGTTGCGTTGTTTAAGGACGCAGAAGTTGTCTTGAAGATGTTAGTTGGTCTTTTTTTTTTTTCTTTTTTCTTTTTTTTCGCTCAATTGACCTTCAGTCAAATATGGACGTTAATTTAACGTAGCTTTTACAAACACACTGTTTTCAAATAAGACCAGCATGCGCTTCATCGTTTATAATCCCGATTAAGGTATTGAGCCGTGTTAGCAAGCTAATGCTAGCATTAGTCCACTCTCTCGGCAACGGAATGCTTTGTAATGTAGTGGCTGTTAAGCAGTTGAAAAGTGGTCACTTGTGACTTACAGACTTTTTTTTTTCTTCAACAGATTCACTGTTAACGTGTAAAACGGAACCTCTGGTGAGTATTTTTATCATTTGAGCACTTTATTTGACTCAGCTGCCCTCTGTTGTGGAGGGCTGTGTAGGTTAGCTTCACTCTCTTAAACAAAGACATGTTTCCTGTAGCCCCCAGAGAAGAAGAAGAGGACTGTTGAAGACTTCAACAAGTTCTGCAGCTTTGTCCTGGCTTATGCCGGTTACATCCCCAGTCCAAAAGAGGTGAGCTGTTGCTTTTTTTTCTCTCCCCCCCCCCCCCCCATTTTCTTTTTAACATATCATATTAGATGTAGTGACTACTTTGCAGTTTTGACAGAAGATGTTTTTGTCTGCTTTTATAGGAAAGCTCGTGGTCCCCAACATCATCCAGCTCTGCACACAGTTCGGGGTTGTCAGCAGATGGTGGAGGTGGAGGGAGCAGCTCCAATGGCAATGCCTGGGCAGATGGGGGCTCCGACATCCACACCATCCATACATTTGTCCGCAAAGCTCGAGCAAATAAGGGCAAAAGTATTCGGCGCATGCACTCTGACAGCACCCTGCTGGATAAGATGCAGCTTAAAGACTCTCTTTATGAGACCCAGGCCAGCACTAAGGGAGAGCGCAAGAAGGACAAAAAACTGAAAAAGCTATCACTGGATTCTGCCATGGGAGCAGCAGATAGTGGCAGCAGCGAGGGTGAGAAAAGAGCCCGCATCAAACGCAGCAAGAACTCAAAACAGCCCAAAGCTAAGAAGCTCAAGAGTTCAGCTCCTCAAAGCGAGACTGACTCCGAGGCACGGAATACGCACTCCGAGGTACGAGCTGGCAGGGAGGAGCTGCCGGGGCACGGGGGCTCCTCTTCGAGCATGCAGAGCATGGGGAAGGTGCAGCCAGACGAATCCATCAGGGAAGCAGAAATGAGCTCCAGTGAGGGTGAGACATGGATCGCTGATGAAGACATTATGGTGGAATCGGGTAAGACACTGTAATTTTGACCTTTTGTCTGTTATTTACTTGGTGGTTGCTTACTTTGAACCAACTCACAACCATAATCCCCCTGTAACTCTGGTCTGTTTATCCACACAGGGGATGATTCATGGGACTTGATCACCTGTTACTGCGGGAAGCCATTCGCGGGACGGCCGATGATCGAGTGCAACCAGTGCGGCATATGGGTGCACTTGTCATGCGCAAAGATCAAGAAGTCAAACGTTCCCGACATCTTTTACTGCCACAAGTGCAGGGACTTGAGGCGGTCGGGACACAAAAAAGACACTTAAAGCTGAGCAGGACTGGAGAGGAAAAGGAGCGTTTGATCTGTTTTTGCTGTCGTCTGACACTTAACTTTCTTTGATGCCTACAGCCAAAACAGCCTAAACTATCACCTGGAGGGCAACTGTAAAGTCGGTTTGTTGGATTTCTTTCGACAATCACAACCATTCTTATTTATCCCTCACGTCTAGTTTTCGTTCCCCCTTTTGCTACTGTGAAGAACTGGGAAAAAAAGGCAATACTGACAGTTCTTAATTGACGTCAGCATTGATTGGCTTTAGTATTACAGTTCTGGTGATGTGCATATACTTTTTTTTTTTTTTTCTCTCAATAGTTCTCATATTGACTGAAGGTCCACTTTTGACTTGTAAATTATTTCTTGCGCATATTGACAAATTAGTGAAAACCTTCTCCTTTGGTCTCCGGAGTACCACCCTGAGCTTGGTCCAATCATTCCCAACCTTAAATCAATACAACACATGCAGAGTTGGGGAGAGGGAAGCCCAGCTTACATTGTCAGTTAAGAGGTGGATAATGTCACTCCTGTTATTACTTTATACGCACGTCATAATGCTAGACGGGCAGTTCGTTTTGGTTTTGATCGTACTCTGGTAGTTTGTGTTCAGCTTTTTCTTGGGTTGTCTTTAAGCCTCCTGAAATAAGAAGTTTCAATTCATTGACTCGGATAAGATTTATCACTTTGCATCTTCATATGCATCTAGTTGTACTCAAACTATCCTTTCAGCAGTGCACTTTTAAAACCTAAATACACCCCCGCTTTTTTTTTTTTTTTTTTGAAAACCGGACTTGGTCATGTGCATTCATGACAGCGTGCTTAGTATTTCTCACAGTCCGGCTTATTAATCAGTTAGCCATTAACCGTGAGTCAGTTTTTACTTATGTGTTTGTTTGTTTTTTGTATTTAAATCATCTGATATCGGGGCGGGGGGAACGTTGCTGTAAGACGACTGGTTTGTTGCCGTGCTTTACGATGTCAAAGTAGCTCTGAGGCGCGTTTATGAATGGTTGTTTAAAAAAAATATATATATATATGTATTTTTTATTTCTAGGCTTTCTGAGGAAGGGGGTGATTAGAGATGCACCCCGCATCAGAAAAAGGACATATGATTGTCTCACATCGAGAACAAAGTTGTAGTGTACAGAAAACAAGTTGAGGCTGTCTAGGTTGTCATTTTGTTTATGTTGTTTGGTTTTACCATGTGCGTTTTTTCTTTTGTTCGTGGGAGAGTCATCGTAAGTCTCCAGTAGCAGTTGCATTCTCCGTACAACTTAAAATTCTGTGTACATATCCTGTTCTTTGACAACTGTACATATGTGAAAGTGAAGAGAGAATACTCAAGCAAATTCTATATTTTCTGCAGTCTGATATTGTTTTGGTTTTTTTTCCTTTAATTGTAGCTTGAAAAATAAAAGTCTTTGGGAACATGCTGGTTGAGTTTTTTTAATTTTCTTTAATAAAATGACACACAAAAAACAAACAGTTACATATCACATTTTGTTAGGTGTTGGCACACAACAGTGTTTGTCAGGTTTTGTCTTCTACCAGCAGAGGGCGACAGCTGGCAGGAATCTCACTCGTTAGTATGGCACAGATACTGAATAAATGCCAAGTTATACAAAAATTCATGCGTGATATTTAGTAGGCTTTCTAGTTCTGATAATCTTCCCTGGGGAGGTCTGGTTCATCCTGCAAAACAAATATATAAATGCTCAGTTCTTCATATTAGACAAGTGCAAGGTTTTTAAATTATTAATGCTGAAGCATTGTTGTAGGGGCTAGAAATGGCTACCAGTGTCACAGAAAACTTACACAAGCCATGAAAGATGATAACTGCATATGCAAATAGGCCATTCAAGCAATAATGACTTCAATGACTCAAGCACATGCACACATAC
This sequence comes from Mchenga conophoros, assembly GCF_057382185.1. Taxonomy (NCBI): domain Eukaryota; kingdom Metazoa; phylum Chordata; class Actinopteri; order Cichliformes; family Cichlidae; genus Mchenga; species Mchenga conophoros. The sequence continues at coordinate 68,876,433 of NC_140528.1, forward strand.
ATATATGTATTTATGTATATTTTAAACTATTAGATATTTGTTCATAGAATACAAGTTTAGGAATAGATTGCTTTCTTTGCACTGAATGGGACAGCATATAGTTCTGTTTGCATATTTTTTACTTTGCAGTCTGCTAAAAATAATCTGAATAATAACTTCTGTTTAAAGCTAAAGCCATCGATGTTTCAGGCCCACATGTATACTTTATGTATCAACAGTGCGAGTGTGTTGAGCTTGTGGCATTTAAATGTCGCTGCGATGCAGGTTATTTGGTGGGAAAATGGGGATAAGTGTCATTTGCCGCTCACCATTCGGGTTCTGAAGCTGGATATTTGAAAGCCGCCGATGGGGTCCAGAGGAGCGACCTTCCTCCTGTAGAGAGGAAGGCAGTCAGAATTCAACACAACATCAGGGAATCAAATACGTGCAAGCATCAAATCAAAAGACATCATTTGGTTCTGGACTGATCATTTGATCTTCTCATATTTACATCAGAATTACATGTATTTTGGCCAAGAGCTAAAAATCTTCAAAAGCATTAAGATATTCATCTTCATCTACTTGACTCCAAATTTACAAGTGTCCTTTGTTGTAAATTACATCATAGGATTAATACATCTAATATAAGTAACAATCATCCCCATAAATCATAACTTGTCAGTTTATATAAGCTGCATAAGCACATAGTTGCTGTATTTACAGCTAATTTGCACTATTTACACCTTTTCTCTATCACGTGTGGCTGTATAACCAACTGTTCGACAATATCTAGAGCCATTTGTCCTAACCTCTTCTCATTGGCTTTCCGGTTATGCTGGTGCTGGTTCGGGTGCTGCCGCTGGGCGGGAAGGTGTTCTGTCGGGGCGATGAAAGTCTCTGACTGAAAGGAGCCATTGTCTACATCTCCCACCATCCCCCCTGCGTCACCCACAGAGAGGTCGCTCATGTCCAAGTGATCGAACAGGTGGGAAAAGACTTCTTGGTCCATTAAGGTGTCCTCCTGAGGACGTAATCAGATCATTCAATAAGATGGAAAAGGATTAAATGCCAGTAGCTGTTTAAATTGCTTGTCCGAAAGTGGTAATAAATTTAATGTCTGTTAATAAAAAAAAACAAAAAGGGCTTACCCTCTTGTTTCTGGATCTGCTTGGTATGACAGCAGCAGATATCTCCTCCAGCAGCAGGTAAAGAGCCAGGAAGGGCAGCATCCATCTAGAGCCAAGCATCTGCACAGCGCAAAAGAGAGATTGTGAGTCTTGATTCCCTGTAAGGGTGCAGTCACACAACAAAATGAATCTGAAAACAAACCCTTTGCTCACCTTAAAATCTCTGGTTTTCTCTTTGGATTTCGACTCTAAGCTGTCTCGGGTCCCTCTCTGCTGACCAGTGTGGAGAGGAGGGTATTTGTAGCCATGCTTCCAGGGTGGGTTTATATTTTGGGACTATTATGGGGCTGTTTAGGCTAAGTGTGTGTATGTGTGTGTGTGAGAGAGACTATGTGACTTCAGACATGCCAATTAAACCTGCCGCCTCGCTTCCTTAACATCATTATTGTCAATCATTATTGTCAAAACCTTAAGAGATTTTAGGTTCAGACAACATGCCCTGACACACTTACATACAGCTACACACACACATGGCTTCGGCCCCACCACGCCCTCCTCCGCTTTCATTATTGCTGCTGCGGACAGATGAGAGTATGATAAGACCACTTAGTTTACAAGCTCGCCCGGAGTAATGCATACCCTCAGGCTTTACATCCTCCCATGTCATTTATGCAGGCATGAAGCTGAGAAGCATGAGTGAAAACAACATCTTTATACTCTTTACACTGTATCACATTGAATGCTCGTCAGCCCGGTTTTTACAAAAGCAGAGATTTAGGTGGAGTTATGAACCGTGAAGTGATCTGCAAATGCAAGCATGTCGATTTCTTTAGGATAAGATAGCTTAACATAAGATAACACATACTTTATTTACTACTATGTCACGGCTGTCACAGAAGAAAATAGCTCAAAAAACAAAATTACACTAAACAAGGAGCTCAGTTAAGACAAAAAAGCGAAAAGCTCAGAATCTCAGTGTGATACAATGAAGAGCTTAAATGTAAAATCAATGCAGGTATCGTGGTATGAGGTAGTAATCTGTCCTTGTGGCAGTGGAGCTCAAACAGGTGTTAGACAAAGTCTTCAGCTGCATGTGCGTTAAGTGGAGCAGAGGCTGGTCATGATCCAAAACCACTGACCACAGCTGGAGTCATTTGAATGTCCTCCATGTCATCTCTCACTGAATTAAGCAAGGGCTTCCTTGAAAAGGAAAAAGTCATTTGGGTGGCATCATATGTTCCTCCTAAACCTGCACATATTGTTCAGCATTAGTGGTGCCTTCACAGATGTGCCATGTGCACTGATGTACCGCCATACCATTGCAGATGCTGTATTTTGAGCATACAGCATCTGTGAATGTTTGAAAAACAACAACACAATTTTTTACTCACCATTTTAAAAGACAACTTTTCCACCTCGCCTTAAAGGAACTCAGGCGCAGAGAAGACACTGCTGTTTGTGGAGACTGTTTTAACATTTGTGTGTAAAGCAACTGTATTCTTTGAACATGGTATTCAGAGGTGCTCCTAAGCTCGTGCAGTGAATTCAGCTACAGACATCGAAAACTCAGCTTATGTTATTTCAGCTGCATTATTCTGTCAGGTTTCTATAGACTTCATTTTCTTCAAACAAGTTCCTTTATGCAGCCTATAGTAATCAGACTTCAGCATACAGGGAACTTATTTTGAAAGAGTTGAAAGATTAAAAGACTTTTGCTGCACCGTGCAAACATCAGATGACAAATAGCATCTCAAATGAAGGTTCATTCTCTCTCTGATAAGAACAAAATATGCTGTGCTCCTTTTGCTCTCTGCTGGAAACCGCTATCTGTTTAGCATCCACCCAGTGAACACATAACTTGCTCAGTTATTACAGAAACCCATTTAAATGCATTTTGCAGTAAATAAGTGTATCTAGATTACCTAATCGATCATTAATAATTACTGACAAATGAAAACTGTAGTAAGTTTACTAATTAATTAAAGTATTTGTGTAAGTCAGCTTGTTTTTGTGTCGTAAATCCCCAAAGAAAAGGACCCATCCACAGCAATCAGAGATAGCATCAGTGTGTGTGGTTATCTAAAGCACTCTGCTTCGCCCGACTTCAAATCACCACCCCACCGAGACCACACAGACAGCCCTCTCCACCCGTCTTCCTCCCGCCGGCCTGCTGCAGAAAACAAAACACAGGAGAGACAGTGTAGCTGGGATGGATAGAGATTGGCAGAGGATCGGGTGGGGCCGGTGGGGGTCTACTCGAAGGGTATGCGCTTTGAGACACGTTTTCACTTTTCCTCTTTTTCCGCCCTGTCCTAATTATTTCTATTTTGGGACACTGAGGCTCACCAAACATAGAGCCAGTGTTGATAGATCAGTCATGTATAAATAAGCCACGACAAGGCTGGCAGCATGTCAGCACGGGCAGAGGCCAGATAGGCTGCACTGATTACCCCCATTATCGGGGACAGGCCTCATTAGGAGCCTCGAGCTGGGTGTGCGACTGTACGTGTCCTTTTGTTACAAAACAGGACCAAATGTCCTCCCGAAGATGTAAGCGTGAGGATCATCTTTCAGATGTTAGGACATTTTGTTGGCTCTCGTGTTTAAGAGGTTACAGGTTTCAGTAGAGAGGATTGGTTAGAGGCTAAAGGCTAGGATTAAGCCAAACAAATGCTCCTGCGTCTTCGGTTTTTAAAGATGTGCTACGATACGACTACTTGCACTTGATCTGAGCCTGTTTTTTCATTTTGAGACTGAGAGGAGAGTAGTGATGCCTAGGCAAATTTAATCATGTTTAATAGCTTAATGTTTATTGAGTGTTACTGATTTTCTATTCTCAAAAAATAAAAAAAATCAATCAATCAATAAAGCAAATAAACCAGATCACATAAACCACAATGCACACAGTAAAATTTGCACACACAAAATTGTCATTGTGTGTTTTTCTATCCAGTGCATTGGCAGTGTGTTTGGGATCATTATCATGCTGAATAATGAACTTGTCGCCAATCAAACTCCTTGGAAATGGTACTGCATGGTCAACCAAAATCTGATGGCACTCTTCTACCTCCATAATTCTATTAATTTATACAAGATCTCCAACACCACTGGCTGAAACGCAGCCCTAAAGCATGACAGGTACAAGAACTGGGTTGGAAATGAGTGAAAAAGCAACCAATGAGCAAAGAAAAATCTCCAGAAAGCCTGGAAACTATTGCTCATGACCACTTTTAAAAAGAAAAATTAGTGGTCTTCTATGTCTGGCTCATTGGTAGCAAAATACTAGAAATAAGTGGAGGCTTCACAATTTTGCACAGTACAGTGATTGGTAGTATGTGTCCTGTGTATGGCCCTCTCTCTCTCTCTAACTGTGTGTATGAGCTGACACACTCCGCCCCGTCTTTTTGCCCTATAAGTATCAGGCATTGCAGCAGGTCCCAAATATAGACTCGCAGAGACGATCCTCACTCACAAAAAATATTAATGAGAAAAAAAAAAAAATATATATATATATTTTTTTTTTTTTTTCTCCGATTGAATCTGCATTGAAATGCAATGTAAGTTCAGCTATTTGTGTTTGTGAGAGATGAGCAGAAATATCAAAATGAGCAACGTATGTCAAAGACATATGAGTTTACCGTGAGCTAGCACAAAGTGAGGCAGCCAAAACAAACCACACTGAGCTGCTGATGGGAGCCATTTCTCTTTCTACTTTTATACAAACTACTCATATGTTTATTTTTGGCCTGTTCATTTTTTTTAGGACACTTTAGTTGCCCCATAAAGTCCAACGTTTTGCATCAGCTTATATATAGCAGCAGCAGTACAAGATCTTACCAATGTAAAATTGGTGTTTACCCATTACTGAATCTTAGAATTAATCTTAATTTAATAATTTAACTGAAAGTTTCCATTCTGCTTATATAAGTATGACTATTTTGATTTTTGGTTCAAGTAGCCTACATTTTACTACTAATCCTTCCTTGCTTCTATGAATACTCGAATTTCCCCTTACGTAATGTTTTAAATTAAGTTATTGCTATTTTTTAACTTCTTGCTATGTTTGAAAAGCAAAAATATAGCATTGGAAAATGCTCAATAAGAAGAACAAGTTAGTTTTAAACATTATATTTTGAGTTTAAGTTTATTTTTACATTGTTCTTAAAGCTGGATTAATTGTACAGGGTGGGCCATTTATATGGATACACCGTAATAAAATAGGAATGGTTGGTGATATTTAAGTCCTGTTTGTGGCACATTAGTATACGTGAGGAGGTAAACTCTTGAAGATGGGTGGTGACCATGGTGGCCATTCAGAAGTCGGCCATCTTGGATACAACTTTTGTTTTTTCAATAGGAAGAGGGCCATGTGACACATCAAACTTATTGGTAATGTCACAGCATGGGAGATGGGTGGTCTCGTAGGGTGTTTTGCATTGAAATCTGCTGCAATGACCTGGTTATCTGCAATGACCCGGTTACTGCGTTCACCAGATATCACCACAATTTCAATCCGCTCCTCACGTGTTAACCTCTTCGACATGTCAATGGCTGTGAACAAAGAGAAACTTGTAAATAACTCATGAAAGAATAAAGTTACGTTGAAACCAAGCACACCATTGTTTTTCTTGTGACATTATGTACATATATGTACTGTGTATTTACTGTAGTGTCTGGGTTTCCTGAGGAGGAGGAGCCGGAGAAGGTGGCTGTGATTTCTGGCATTTTGGCGCCCCCTGGTGGTCGGAGCTGCCCCAGTGTTTCACAGATCGCTCCGCTCCTTCTCGTCTTCCTCCCGCATCTGCAGCGAGCGATAACAAGTTTAGACGTCCCTGGTGACGCCGGTCTCCTCTTCCCGCCCAGTGCACAAAAGCCCTCATCTCAGTGACCCACCAAAGCCTTAGCCCATGTAAAATCCCGGAAAGGGGGGAGGAGACTAGGAAGAAGTGGAGGGAGGCGTACAGCACAGCTGCAGCTAACAGGTTAAAGGAAGAGCACAGCAAGCTTCTGCTTTCCCACCACTTTCTTTCCATTTCTTGTCGCTGGATCTTCAGGGAAAACAGCCACTGAGGTGAGATATTTTTGTGTGAGTGTGTGCTGTTCCTCACCATATTTTAGCTCGAGTGTTTTTTTCTTCTTCTTTCTTTTACTACGACATAAAGACTGCTCACGAGGAAGGAGATGCTCGCGACCTTTACTTTAAGAAGCTGTAGGTGTTTTTCTCTTTAATAAGCTCTCATGGGAACATGAGAGGGAACTTTAATGACGTCTAAAGGGGCAAAAAAAAAAAAAAGCTTAATGCTGACATTTAGTGGCAGTTAGCTGCCAGTCTTGGGCTGACACGGGGCACACCCACTCCTTTTATTTTTATGATTTAGGTCTGAAATACTGTGCATCAGGGACAAAAGGGCCACGACTTTGAACCCAACATTGTCAGGATTGTTTTGGACCTCTGGTCTGTGTCTGGATATTATCCGTGAAGCTTTGTGTCGGGATGCCACATAGGGCACATTTACACACAACCTCGAGTCGCTCGCCTTGAACGCATGACCGATTGAAGTTAAAAATTCACGTTTGTGTTATTGTCGCTCTCTGCGCACCCTCCTCCAGTCCTGCTGGTTTCTATTACACCCACCCCTCCCCTTTTTTTCCCTTCTTCCCTTTATCCTTTCAGTTTCCCATAGAAACCGTGCGGGAAGTGTGACCTTATTTTTCTTCCTCCGCCCAGAAAAGCTCTGCACCATGTCTGCTCCTGGTAAGTGCCTAGATTTCACATTTATGCTGACTTTTGTTTTCAGTTTTTTCTTTGGACGAAAATATGAAGACGTAAGAGTGTTTTAAAAACGTGAGCAGTGTGGCGTACTTTAATAGTTTTAACACTTTGCTTCCATTACGTCACGCTTTGTAAAATGCTAGAAGTTTTCTCACACTTGCCCCGTTAGCTTTCCACTAAACCCAACAGCCTGAATAATGAGCACACTGTCCAGCCCACACAGTAGACTTCTGAAGGTGGGGGATGTTTTTTATTTTTTCTTCCCCAAGAAATTCCAGGAATACTTTCTTGAAAACACGTCAGTCTTTGGCCCAGCAGACTTCTCTCACTGAGTGGAAAAGGTGAAAGGTGCTATTGTTTGTGTATGCCTGCGCAGTGGATGCACCCACACTTTTTTCTGTTTTTTTTCTTTTTTTTTTCTTTTCTATTAAATGTGAAGTAAAGAGAGGGATGTTGAGCAAAGGCAGACGACTAGCTTCACACTGTCTAACTTCCTTTTTAAACTTTCATTACACACAAATGGCACAAGAGGTTGTTTTTTAATTGTAGTCCACAAGGCTTTAATACATTCATCAGCCTTTGCCAGCAGACTCGTGACTAAATGGGCTTTTCCAGTCACCCGGTCTTGTTCGTTGTGGTTGTAACGACTCAAAAGAAAGTAGTGCTCCACTCATGAAAGTAAATCTTTTTGGAATTGTTTGGCATTCAGACAACAATTCTAATGCCGAGACAGGAGGGGGGGAAAAAAACAACACAAAACGTTGTCAGCTTTGTATTTATCCTTACTGCTGAGTGGGAATATCAAGTGCAAACTGATTGAAAACATCATTTTATAGTTTACATGTATTCCTCACTGGTGACTGAGCCTGACCTGCACATAGGTGGTAAAGCAGTGAGGGGAGCATAAATAGAGCAGGGACAGAATCTGCATCGGTGATGGCGTCACTTCACTAGAAGGATCCTCCCGGATCCAACCAGAGATCTTTTGCTTGTTAGGTGAATATGTAAACCAATACTAGTCATAATATTAAGTAAACATGGGGGGGAGAATCCTTCCTCTTTCCCAGGCAAAGTACTAGCTGTCATGTCCACCTCGTTTTTGAGTGTCTTTCTCTGGACAGGGTTTAATTAATAATTTGATGGAGGAATAATTTCAGGAATGCTTTTCTGAGTAGTTTCTCGCTTCTGGTTGTCCATCCCTGCCCCCGCCCAGTGCTTGTAGTGCTGTGGAGACACTCCGAGGGAGGATCTGCTTAGCTGAGCTCATGGTGCATTTTCACCCTTCCATAGGAGTCCATGCTCACTCACAAGAGGAAGTAAAATTTTTCTAGATGAGACTGTGGAAAGATCATCAGGCACTCCTGCAGCTGCCTTCCTCTCACAATCTTTTACTTGGTCGCGCGCGTGTGTGTGTGTGTGTGTGTGTGTGTGTGTGTGTGTGTGGGGGGGGGGAACCACAGGCCAGTGACCTTTAGAAAAGTTAGACTCATGTGCTTCAGGTAATTGCACGATGTGAATAAAAACCAGTTTGGCCAGTCTTGAGACCAAAATCCCTTATTGACATCCCATTCCATTTAAATGTGTATAGACCTTTTTGTTTAGTTTTTTTTTCCATTACCAGTATACTCGCTGCGATTCACATCAAAAAGCACATCTGTAAAGAACATACAGTGCAGAAAAGCAGCTCAGATATAACATTCAGAGAGAAACCCAACGGGCATGTGGACGCTCTCGTCAGCAAAAACAAGCTGATCTAAATTTGATCTTTCTAAATTCTTTCTTAATTATGTCCTGACTGCTGTTAGAAAACGGCACAGCACACATACTTTCACATGACGGTCTGTCAGCAGGTGTGACTCAGGAGGCTCGTCACGTCATTTGTGTTAAGGCAGTGACTTTATGGTTGATGCTTCCTGTGTAGTAAAGTGAGCCATTAAGTAACCAATCATTTCTCTACGAGCAAAAATGTCTTCAGCTTCCTTTGTCTTTTCTTCCTTGGGCAGTTCACAACTTTCCCCAAATGAATATCTGGTAAAGGTAAATTTTGTTTTTTGGGGGTCCCGTCATAAACTAGAGCTGTTAACCAAAGTCAGTTTGTCATTTATATTTCTATATAGATTTATATATTTAAAATAAGCAGAAAACACTCATATTGGAAAAGACTACAAACACGGGAAAGCGAGATTACAAAGCTGTGTTGACCTTAAAATGAGTTTTCTGTGTGTCTCATTAATGCATGAGGAGCCCCACTTTGATCCCAGGTGGAGACACACATCTCCTGGTGTAGTAAAAAAAATAAATCTGTCACACTGAAATATGTGGAGCTACCCTTTGTCAATAAGGGTAGCTCAATAAACTTTGCTGTGCACGTAACCTGGTCAGAAGCAGGTTATATATTCAGTTTTGGTTTAAAATGGGCTGGAAGTGGCACGTTTTTACTGATTCTTTTATTTACAGCACGTTGTAAGCGCGATACAGATTCTCTGCTGGCTACTATGTTTTGCAAGAGCAGCTTGTAAAGCCGTATCTTGGAAAGATCGGGAATGAAGCGCAACAGTAAAGTTACAGCAGCTCACACTGAGCTTTGCAGTGTCAGAAAATCTATAAAAATGATTTGAGATCAGATTCTAATGTGTTGCTAAGTCTGTTTCACATGCCTCCACATGTCTTTTATTAATATATGGGATGTTAATGTTTAATATTAGTTAAACGTGTAGCTGTCGTGTTAGGGGGGAAAAAACTAGAGCACCATGCAGTGTTTCAATAATTTTCTCAAATTAAAATGTTAATTTTTACTGCTCTGTTTACTAAATCGCAAAATCAACAAGTTTCTGCAGCTTTAATCTCTTTTGTTTGTAACAGTGGGGAGTTTCACCATTAGGTTTTTATTATCATCGCCATTTATCATCATCATTTGATAATGTCTCTGATTGGTGTAGGAGACACTCACAGGGAGGCAGAAAGCCCGGCTTAATAGAGGAAGTTGATAACCATCATCGTGATATTGGGGTTTCAGGTCAGGCCGGCTTACACACAGTTCTCAGGGCTAAAGGAAACCGTCCTCAGTACAAGTACAAACGACCACCACGATGCATTAGACTTACACTATTAAAATTTTCTACATTTTCTGCCTCTCCACCACACCAGATTTCTTTTTTTTTATTTTTTTATCTTGTCTGTTAAAATCATAGCAGCAGTCCTATGATAGTGAAACTATTAACATTTTTTTTTAACCTTTATTCTTGGAAGCAGGATAAGGGAAGGTGGTTAAAATTCGGCATTGATTTTCCATTATCTCAGACATCTCACATTTTACATTTTACAGTGGGGCTTAAATGCTGTGTTCTAAACGAGGTCTGTACTATGGAACGAGATATGCGTGCGTGTGTGCACGACTGTAGTAGTGAGGGGAAATGTGTCTTTTTACACACCAAAGACTGATCGGTCAATGCTGTATAATTTTGACCAACGTTGTTGTCGTTATGAAGTGAGAATGATCACATTTTTGCATTTTAAACAAGGACATTACAAAACCATTCGACTCAGTTTAGACGTTATTGGCATAACATATGATCATAAGGACAGCTGTGTTCCAGTGGACCTTGCAGTTTATCTGATAACAGCGTTTTACACATTCATAAAAGTAAGCAATCCCCAGTTAGTCATTGTTATGAATCTTGTGAAAGTGAGTCCCATAGCACACAACAGAGGTGCAACTGGCCCTGTGTAGGGTCTTATGGCCCCTCGTGGCATTCTCCAGGGCAGCCACAGAGTAGGCTGGCTGCTAGCCTCTTGAGACTAGTGTGCACTTATGGTTCTGTTGATTTAACGCAACAGCTGCTTTAAATAAGATGCAAACACTGTGAGAGACAAAGTTGCATATCCCTGTGCTGACGGCGTCCGCTCTTCCTATCTGAAATCCTCACTTAATGTAAGAATCTTCAGTTCCTGTCCAAAAGATCCCCAAATCTTAGTTTTCACATCACATATTCAGTTTTTCCACCATGGAAACACTGACAATTGGTTTCCAACATATCATGGATCCAGTTTTTCCAGTATAGGTAGGTCATTACTGTTGTGTTGCAATCACCGGCCAATTAGCTCTGCCCTGTCTACTAAAAAAAAAAAAAAAAAAGGGGGGGGGGAAAGGGCGGATGATTCACAGCGTGCGCACACACGCACTCACACTCAGCAGAGTAGCTGCTTCTAGCGAGACACTCGGCGATCACTGCTCTCAGCTTCTCTCTCTGCTCTGACTGGAAGGTAAGAACCTGGAGATGACCAGCCGTGGTCAACGCAGCTGGTCTATAATCCTAAACAGCAGCTTCAGGCTTTTGACTCTTATATCATTTTTATGTGTGTATATTTATATTATCATTCATACTCAGGGTTGATGGTGTCTTTTAGTTTTTTGTGCCCTATCTTACATATTACAGCTTTATTTATTTTCCTTGTATTCTCTGGTTGTTTTATGGTAAAATTGAGCTCTACTTTCTAAAGTTTGACTGTCATAGTTTGTACAGCAACAACTGAGCTCATGAATTCAAATTCAATCAAATCAGACTGTCGGTATATCTGAACAGGTTTTGATTGTGTCTATTTTTTTTCCCCCTTCCAGTTTACCCAGGCGCTCCAAACCAGCCACCCTATCCCATGTCTCAACCTGGCGGAGCACCGTATCCAGTTCCTCCTGGATATGGAGATCCCAGTCAAGCCCCTGCACCGGGCTTCAACATGGGCTATTCAGGACAACCTGCGGTCATGTACCAGCCAGCACCCATAGGGCCAGCTCCAGGCCCTGAATACGGTGGCCCACCAGGGGGGATTTCACCAGCTCCTGGAGGTCCAGCAGTCCCCGTTGGTGTCCCACCTGGACTTGAGTACCTCACACAGGTAGGGCAGAGAAAGGTTAAACCAGTGCAGTTTTTTGTTGTTTTGTTTTATATGCTGTCCTGTTCAGCAGCTTTTGGAGTCACAATTATGATCTGAATGCACTCTTGTGCCAGACATATTTTGCTTTTCCAAGATGAGCTCTGAAAATTCACTGTAGGCTCCACTTGTTCACGTCTTTCTTTTATCTATCTAGTCATTCGTTCCTATTAGTGTTATATCAGGCATTACATTGTATGTTTAGTATTACAATATCCAAGCTGACAGGCAGATTAAAAAAGAAAAAGAAAAGTCAGTGCAGTCAGGTGATTTTGAGAGCTACGATTGGTTCCACTGTCTTCTTAAATGTCACAAATTTTTTTTTGTCACGAAGTAAACTTTCTAACAATGACCGATGACTCAGTTAATCCTTCCATTTTACTTGGAATTTGTATGAACTTGAAAAATTGCTGGCCATGTGCGTAACCCGACACAGTTCCTGGATCTGTTGCATGCCAAGCAGTAAGAGAAAAGGTCACATGTTTAAGACTGTAGTGGGTAAAAGTAGTGTTTTATAGTTCTGTTGGCTCACCATTGAAATACTTGCAGTTTGCTGCACTTTTTGGTGATCATTAATCTCAACTAGGATTTGTGACACTAAAGTCAGTTTCCTTTTTAAAACAATATGTGAGGTCATACGTGCTTTTAATTGTTTTTAGAAGGAAGAGACTTTCAGATTGCAGGATGTGCCACAGAGTTGCCTTTTTTCAGTTTGCTTTCTCTCCTTCGGTTTTAGATTGACCAGATCCTGATCCATCAGAAAGTCGAACTCCTGGAAGGTGAGGCGTGCATCTTGTTGAACACAGAATATTTAATCCTTCAGCAGCTCATAAGCAGCAGTGTGTGAGGCTTAAAGCCTCTCAAGATGAAAACGAATGGAAGAAAAATTATATCTGCCCTTGAAATTCCTTACTTATTGTTACTTCATTGCTCACCGTTTTCCCTTCTCTTCTCCCAACCACGCCCAGCATTCATCGGTTTTGAGACAAACAACCAGTATGAAATCAAAAACAGTCTGGGTCAAAAGATCTACAAGGCCAAAGAGAAGAATGACTGCTGCACCAGGAACTGTTGCGGCTCTCTGCGCAGCTTCGACATGAAAATAAAGGACAACATGGACAGGGAGGTTATCCGTCTCATCAGGCCTTTCCGCTGCGTCTCCTGCTGGTGTCCCTGCTGCTTGCAAGAGGTCAGTCCACTCTAATGTTTCTGTGTTTGAGTAGAAGTGACTTGGCTAGTGTTGAAAGAGGTTAATGGAGTCATATTGCATTCATTTACCACACCTAGACCAATATTGTTCCCGGTCAAAAGCATTTTTGGTGTGAAATCTGAGTACTCATCCATCATATCTGGATTATTGTATTTGATCTAGATGTGCTGGTTAATCTGTAGCTATATTAAATATCTGAAGAGACTCAAATAGGGAAGAATAAACTCTTTACTTTCTGTAGCACTCTGTTCACTTTCTGTAGCACTCTGTTCACTTTCTGTAGCACTCTGTTCACTTTCTGTAGCACTCTGTTCACTTTCTGTAGCACTCTGTTCGTAGTTTATGTTAAGACATACCTAATCACTTTTTTTGATTAAATAAAGATAGATACAAAAGTTAGATCAGATAAAGGCAAATAAATCAAGACATTACAGTTTTATAAGGGGCAATGATTTTTTTTTTTTAATGTAATGTAGAAATTAAAGGAAAAATCTGAAGATTTTAAGAGAAACGCGAGCTCTGTAGTTTATTTTGTGACACTTACACTTACAACAGCTCATCTCCTGTTCAGGATTTACTTCTATTCTTCAGGAATGTTTTTAGTGGAGCTGCTATACAAGTCTGATTTATTCGCCTGCCTCTGTTAACCCTGCTGGATTTAAAGTAGTTTTTAGGGTGGGAAGTGGGCTAATTTACTGCTGATTGGTCCAGGTGACCAAAGAAACTGCTCTGAGTTATCAGTGTGCTCTGTCCTGGAACCAGCTGCATGCAGATTAATGTTCTCTGCATTGACAGTCGATTGGAGCTGCAGACCCTGCCTGTATCATTAGTGATCATTGATGTGAAATTGGAGTCAGTTTGACAAGGACACTGGTATTTGCTTTTTATGCACGTTTGAGTTTTATGGTGAAATGTACAGAGTGCACAGTGTAAGCAGTTAAAAGGAGGCTTCCAGTGAGCAGTCAATGCACTGTGGAACAGATGCAGACAGTTTAATTTCTTGAATTTCCCTCAGAACATCTGGTATCAGATGGTTATTTATCGGTTATTTAACACAACCTCTACAGATGTTATGAATGGGGATGCAATACATAAAGGCTGATACTGTTTGGTACCATGCTGTAAATATGCTTATTAAAGGTCTTGAATTCAACACAGGGAGACTGTGTGGACAGACTCGCTATGGCTTCTCTTGGAGATGATGTTAAAATAACTTTGTTTTTAAGTACGAGCTCCCTGCTCTTGTGGCTCAGATCCAAATAACATGTAAAAAAGCTACTTATCAACACGTCTCTAACACATTTACAGCTTAAATTTAAATCACAAGGTTCTGGCATGGCCGGGCCAGAGTCAGTATCAGCAGGAAAAGCCACGTCCATTATGTCGTCCTTCACATTTCAAAAGCTGTCCAGAGGGTCAGATCTGAGTCTTTGCCAGGACAATTCTGGCCCCCAAGACATTTGAATTCACCATAGTCTAGTGCATGTTATAGTGCATGTAACAGACATTTGATACTGCTACTTACAGCCAGACTGGAAGAAAACCTTAGTCCTGTGTTTAAAGTAATAAATAATTGTTAGTCTTTTCTCATGTAAAATACAGAGGCCTATCAGTTCTTCGTTCTTCATAACAACCTGCAGCCTCACAGTGCCAGTGGTTCATACCTTTGCCTTTCCTCTCTTTGTCTTGAGTTACTGTTGCCGAGTGGTTGCTGCTGACCGGTGTTTCAGTGCCTTTGTGTGCCACTCTGCTCAGGCAGGGTTTTGTTAAGACCATGAATGGCCCTTTTGTCTGTCCAAACTATTTCCTAGACTCCCTGATCCTTTGCCATACGTCCACTGAGACCTTTTTCTCTTTGCCCTTGTGTAATCACATCGTTAGTGGTCTGTCTACAGAAAGTTCCCAATGGTACAAATCTAAGAAGATATCCAATCATACTGCAGCTCTCGGTTTAGTGCCCAGACAGGAACCATGTGAGATGCATTCCCTTTGTTTACATGGTTTAACAATCAAGCAGTCAGCCTCACTTATCATTCCTGCTGTCCAGCATGACACCGCGTGACGTTTTATTTATAGCTGTCAGTGTCCAGGAAAGAGAGCAAACGAAGCTCTGTGAAATAGCTTTCTAATTTTGTGCAGAGCTACTATGTGTCTAACTAACTATGTGACCAACAGATGGAGGTCCAGGCTCCACCTGGGACCACCATAGGGTACGTCAAACAGGACTGGCACCCTTTCCTGCCAAAGTTTTCCATCCAGGGAGCAAACAAGGAGACACTCATGAGACTGGAGGGGCCCTGCTTTGCCTGCAACTGCTGTGGAGATGTCAACTTTGAGGTGAGCTCAGAGGGTCGTTGTTTGTGGGGGGAAACCGAACTCTGAGTAAATTTCATCCATCAGCCAACAGTGATTTGTTACAGATCCACTCAGATAATCTAAACAGGACTGGTAACAGTCACAGAAATGTTGATGATGATTTTAATTAAGTCAAAGGAATAGTTGATAGTTTTGGAAAACACTTTCTATTCACTTTATTGTAGAGTTTAGTGAAAAGGTTGATACGACTCTTATCTGTCCATAAAATATGAGGGTACACCTCGAAGTCAGGCTACTATCCAGCCTGTGCAATGAAAAAATTAAATCTTCCTATTAGTCTCACTTCCTGGTTTCCCACATGACATCCTGCACACATTACTTGAGAATTGACATGATACAACTACTGGCTGCAAGTAGTTGTGATTAGACGCAGGGGAAATGCAATTGTAGGGAGGCTAAAGCAGCTTAAATAGCAGATCAGGTCAGCTAATCTCCCAGGATTGCAGCAGAGCCTGATTTTTGTTTATTACGTAATCTTCTTGTGTCTTGGTGAGCTTGCTTGTCAGTATTTTCTCCCACTCGTCCAGTTACTTTTCCAACACTAAAGAGCATTCATGGAAACACATTTTTCCCATTAGTTTGACACCAAGTGAATGATCCTTAGTGCTGCTGGTGGTCAGATTGTGTTACCTTTCATGAGGACCAAAAAAGCTGTTTTATCTCCTGATAAGTGCATGTTAAGCTTTTATTTCTCAGCAAGAAGGCAAGAAATTTTTAAACAGCAGCAAGGCTGATGTTGTTTCCATTGTTTAAAGAAAGCGTGTGCGACAGGATTAACAACTTGTGATGAACGCTGGTATTATTTTTTTTTTTTTTGCAGCTGAAGGGGAAAGATGGTGGCACACCCATTGGTCGCATCAGCAAGCAGTGGAGCGGCCTTTTGAAGGAA
Organism: Mchenga conophoros; assembly: GCF_057382185.1. Lineage (NCBI taxonomy): Eukaryota > Metazoa > Chordata > Actinopteri > Cichliformes > Cichlidae > Mchenga > Mchenga conophoros. The sequence continues at coordinate 68,892,716 of NC_140528.1, forward strand.
GTCTTCACTGACACAGATAATTTTGGCATCCAGTTCCCGCTGGACTTGGACGTGAAGATGAAAGCTGTGCTAATGGGCGCCTGCTTCCTCATCGTAAGTCCCCAATCTAGAAGAACATAGTTGATTTTGAAATATGTGGTGTGTTGTTGAATAAAATAATTCATTACTTTTAACGTTGCTTTGCAGGATTTCATGTTCTTTGAGAAAGTCGGAGAGGCCAACCAGCGCAGCAGTGTGTTTTCATAACAGAGGAAAGAGGAACCGTGGGGGGGCGGCCTATGATGAAGGTGTTTTCCTGTTATGTAACATTTGTAATTGTTTTGTTCATTTGTTACCAGTCCCATAATCCATTTATATACACATACAACTCATTGTGAGTGAATAAACTCTTGATTAGATTTAAAACTTCGAATCTCTCCAAAGTCAAAGACTGAAATTTTCAGTGTTTCTGTACATTCTGTAGATGTTTCACCTCTTTTTAAGCACATCACTGCATTCATAGCAAGCAATTTACGCTACCAAATTTAAACTTGGAAACAGGTGTGGACACGCATCCTTTTGAATGTGTTTTGCTGCACTTGTGTTCACATTTCATTTCTTTCTTCTTTTTTGTCACCATCAGTTTGTCTTTTATTGTTAGTAATTTTATGTGCTTGCTCGAGCTTTATAAAGATATAACAGTATATCTAGTAGAAGTACAATACTGTTTTGTAGAAGATGTATTCATTGCTTTGCCTTCATTTATCCAGTTAAATGGTGGCAGAGTCGATCTGTCAGTCCATTGCTTTGGTATGATGATCATCATAATCTGTGTACAGATATTTTTTTTTAATTTAAAAGTTGGCTTTTGTTTATTACTTTGGTGTATGCTCTACCAAACCTATTACATTCCTTTGAGCCTCCACTGTAGGCTGTATTTAGTGTTAATCAGCAAGTGTTGGCATGCAAAACACACTAAGATATGATGCTTGACATGGTAAGCCTTAAACCTGCCTTGGCTTCATTATATCAATGTCACTGTGAATATCTTAGCACAGGGGTGTCAAACTCAAATACACAGTGGGCCAAAATTCAAAACTGGAACAAAGTCGCGGGCTAACATTAATATTTATTGAAAAAAAAAAAAAAAAAACTTCCTCCAGATATAAGAATGAATCTTTTCTTAATTTGGCCCGTGGGCCAGAGTTTGACACCTATGTCTTAGCATAAGCATTTGGCGCTAACCACTTGTGGACCACAGTTCCACTACACAGAGCCACTAGCACAGCTTTTAATCTTTTTGTCACTTATCAGAAGCCATATAGAAAACCTCGACGTTAGCCACGGGAATCCCGCTCTGGTTGTTTAGCTCAGGGTGGCATCATGTGCAAATGTTAGTGTGTAAATACACTGAAGTATAATTGCAGATATGCTCATCATTAAACCTGCCTGACATTATTTTATCATCCATGTAAATAGTTTATCTTTAAGCTCAGTTTGGGCTAAATGCTAACTACAGCCAGGAGGTGCATCACCCTAAGTCTTTTTGTCATTAACTAAAGCTTATGGGAAACATTTAGCCACAGTAAACTGGCTGTTTAGCATTTAGCCCACATAAGGAAGTGACATCGTACTAGCATGTAGACATGCTAACTTAGATGGTTGAAATGGCAAGCATCTTAACTACTAAACAACCTGTTGTTAACATGTGCCACTGTTGAGGTTTTAGCATTTAGCCCAAAGCTCTACTGTGCCTACGTACAGACAGTACCTGCCTTGTCCTAATTGTGCAGTTAGTTGACTACCTTACAAAAAAGTCTGAACTAGTTAGCCGCTGTCACTTGTTTAGGGATGTGTTGCCTTTATTGGTGTGAAGTTGTGAATCACACATTTTTACCAAAGTGCACTCTTTTTATTCAGCAACATGTCTTCAGCCATGGTGCATGATGCAAAGCTGTTGCACAGGCTTTACTCTAAATGATCCTGTGCTCCCTTTATGGAGTTTGGTGGTTGCCGGTGACACCTCACCATCCAGTTTCCTTCACATACCACTGTGTTTGAACATGTGCCTGCGTAATGACATAGGGGAGAGAGAAAATGCAGGCTGAGGGAAAAATTTAAAAGCAGATGTTGAGGTTAGTGAGCATTGATCTGGCCTCAGAATGGTTGGAAAACCCCACAGGCAAAGCTTGCACGAAACACTGTAGTTCCTAAGTCCCTGGAAAGAGTTGGTGCAGTTATGACTGCTGGTACAGAGAACTAGAGAGGAGACCAGAATCTTAACTGAATCAATTGACTTGTTTTTTTGTTTTTTGTTTTTTTTTTTAAATTTGGTTGCTTTGCTCTACAGTGTTTGATAGATGAGAGGTTAATGTTGCACTTCTGTGTTTAATAATCACTCTTGTTCTGGGCACGCCTCCAGCGTGAGACCTGGTTGCCACAAGTGCTTTCAAATCCAGCTAGCTGTTTGCCATCACCAACCAAATGTATTGTATGTGCATGCATAGATATATGTATATGCTGAGTGGCCAGTACTAACCAAAGCATGTACAGTTGATTTAAGTTGCGCACTCACAGTTTACTGTTCCTCTGGAAGCTTTTTTTTTCTTTCTATCATATATGTACAGCTGGGAGGGGCTGCAACATGTTTCCTGTGTTTTTTATCAAAAATGTTTTGTAACACTTTTCTTGTGATTGGACATTTTTACATATACAAGCAACGATGTATTTCTCAAATAAACAAATGCAACGATAAGCCTTTATTAAAAGCACAATCCTCTCTTGTTTTTCTGCCCACGTGATGCTGCAGGAAAATCTGGGGAAGGTGCTCTGTCGGCCTAAATGTGGACCATCTGGTTGCACTTGGAGAAAATGAGCTTTGGTTTAGTAGGGGAAATCTAGTCCCTCCTGCTCCGCCTCAAAACGAGCTCCATTCAAATCGTGCTTTTAGCCAATTTTATTTTTTTTAACTGTTGAATGGCATCCTCACTTCAGTCTGAACTTTCTGTACTATTTGCCTATTAACAGAAAGTTATTTATATCCATGCCGTTGTTCAGAAGCATGAGTGAAAGACAACAGCAGTGCTACTGGGTTAGATACAAAATCTTAGTGCTCCATCTCCTGGGAGCATGTGAGATGTTCATGTATAGTATTTCAGAACATGTCTGCACATGTCCACCCATCCCTCAAGAACACTGAGGCATGGCTTTGGAGTTTGTTTTCATACATGATCACCTAATATTTTACCTGCTATTGCTGTGCAAATATTTAAACCAGTTGTAGCGTGTCGGTGTACACAGGGTCAATCTTAGCAGGCAGTAGGACAAAGGTAAGAGCCTCTCTTAGAGAACTAAAGAGCCACAGAGCTGAGATCCTGTGTTCAGGCCACCAGAGATCAGTTTCTACTACAATATTTACAAATGTATTAAAACAGAAAACCTATGTGCAAAAGACGTGCTATTTAAAACCACATCATGTCATCTTTCTTCTAAGCTGTTTCAAGAATATTAGTTTTGTCTTCGCCCACCTTCAGTATATGTAAACATTATTACTTTTTTTTTTTTAATGCCTTTTTATATAGAGCATATATTGTTTTGATTTTCCTTGATGGCCATTTATATTTTACATGTATAAAATAGATTCCGATGGCTTATATTTTATCATTAGCTTCAAAAAAACAGATAGGCAAGTGGGATTTTTTTTTTCTTTATTTGATGGTCTGACCTTTAGTTGCTGTTCAGCTCGCACTGGGTTCCAGTCATTTCATTGAAGTGCTTTATGAACCTCGTCCGTGGTCACGCCATGTACCGCCTCCATAACCTGAACAGAGAAATGAGAACAGCAGACAGTGAGCAGGAATACTGGAATTACTACCAACCAGACAAGCTGTCGTTTACATCAGTGTAAATATGGCCGCAATTTGTTCTTCTGTCTTTTATAGTGTTCAGTACATGTACAGGACAGAAGATGGATTTAGGCAGGGTGACATCATCTGTTGGTTTACGCTGTCACCATCTTGGTTGCTAAAAAGCTGATGTTGTGAGAAAGGCAGGTTGCAAAACCATTGCTCAATGGCAATGTGGGTAACCTGTGATTGAAAAAATTAGCCAATGAACGTGTGGCTTTATACCACAGATAATTCTCCGTTTTGAAATAGAATTTGACCAAGGCACCATTTTTATTCAATATGACTCTCAAATGACTTACTATGACTTACTGAGCCCATAAACTCAGGAGCAAAGTGTTTGCTCACAGGAAGCTGTGTCCCCATACCCTTCTATATGACTGGAACTCGTTTTGCAACCACAGCTACCATCTGTTGGCCTTCAGATAGAATGTAGATTTGAGACACTTCCACATTGCCTTCATTTTTTTTCCAAAGCGGAAGCTATGCCCATGTTTTATACTGTGTATGGTTCAGTAATAGCCAGAAAAGGGTTTCTGCACAACACATGATGTTACAGTGATGTTGACCTTTAATTTTTTTGGTCATAAAATGTTTTCTTTTTATAACGTAAGACATTTTTCAAGTGAGCACTTGTTTCCCTACAGGTGTTTCACAAAAACTGCATGAACAGGAGGTCTGACCTTCACTTTGGATCTAAATAATTTCAGTTTTATCACCATAAACACCTCCACCCCCCCCCCCCCCCCCCCCAATTTTTGCACATGTCGAGGAGCGTGTCAGACTACATTTCACTGTGTGTTATACTTGTATAACTATGCATGTGACAAATAAAGAACCTTGAACCTTGATAAAGGCATAAAATCATGTTGATCAGTAGGAATCTCATCACTTGCCTGTGCAATGAGACCCTCTCTTGTGTTCCCGTTCTCTTATTCGCTCCTGATCTCTCTCCTGCTGTCAGAGTACTCATCCAGCTGGATGGCACCTGCTCCACTCCACAGTATTGAGGCACCACGCTCTACCCCCGACAACCTGCTGAGGCGGGGGTTGTGTCTGGTTTAGATTAGAGATGGACCGATCCTAAATTACTGGATCGGATATCGGAGAAAAATAAAAAAAATGTAATCCGATCCATTAAATATCAAAAAAGCACCTCACAAAACTTGCGACACGGCGTAACTCTGCTCATAACCGTAGCACGTAGGAGCAGTGTGCTCACGTGATAGAGCGGCTGTGTGTATTTGTAGCCTCGCTACCAAACCTGCATTTCATCTCTGAGGAAGTTATCCCAGAGAGAAGTAAAGCAAGTGTGTAAGTTGATCTCTGAATGTTTGTAAAGCATTCCCATGTTAAGCTTAACAACCGATATATGGAGCGACTGCCTCTTCTCTCTCCCTCCCTCTCCTGCTGCTACTTCAGTCATGAAAGTAATTAATGATCAGTTTCATTTCTGTCTGTCTCTCTTCTTTGTTTTTGGCCCACTTTGCACCAGAAAGAGGAAACCAGCGGCTGAACAACAGCAGCACGTTTAAGCTTGATAAGCTGTTGTTAGAATTTATTTAATACTACTTTCTACTCCAGGATCTTTTTCTACGCAGCTGACGGCTGTAACTGTGCAGGGGCGGATCTAGCAAAATGTCTGCCATCTATAATCCAGTTTTGAGATCCCTTCCCAGACGCCTTAACGCCCACTCACATCCTGGGCCATCTGATCTCAGGAATTCGCATGATAAGGTGGGGCCAGGTTTCACAATGAACTCACCCGAAACTCTGGCTGACTGGGATCCACACCCAGTTTCACACCTTGGCTCAGGCGATTAGAGGATCATCAGGGGGTCCTTTTGTCCCTCTGTGGGGGGTTTCTCCCACTAGGTTTATATCTGGGACTCTCCACCATTTGACCTTAGAACTGAAGAAGCTTCTCGGATGAGAGGTGAAACGTCTTCAAGCAACTTAAAGAAGTCCAGACGCTTTTCTTTGCAAGCTCCTTTGACTACGATGACCTGGATGACTGAGAACCTTCATAGACATATCTGAAGAGTACATAAATATCTGGTTTCAACTGTATATTTGATGATGTTGGTGTTTGGCTTGATTGTCAGCACAAAGAGGGAGAGAGAGGAACAGAGAGGGAGAGAGAGAATGAGGACAGAACAGAGATGGAACAAGAGCAGGTGAGACACACATGTTAGTCAAATGGTTGTTTGCCAAAACTCATCAGAACATGTACCTAGTGTTTCTTTTTAGATACCATTTGTTACTTTTCAAATATTTATTAAGTTTTGCAGGCTTGTTTGCACAACGAGGCTAAATAATTATATAAACTTTTCTCAATCTAAATATTGTACTTTGGTAGAATTAAAAAAATAAGTGTAGTGCAGGTCTATGATGATTTTTAGTGCTACTATCATCTAGTTCTGATTCTTGTTCTGTCTTGGTTAAGTCCTCAGCAGTCCTGATTTTGAACTGTTGTAGTCCTGTTTTAATTCTGGATCAGTTCTGGGTCTGGTTGAATTGGGGTTTAGTCCCTGTGTCTTGATACAGGCCCGACTTTGTTCTGCCTTGCTGCTTAATTAAAAAAGTAGTTTAAGGTGTCCTGCATATGTATATAGAATAGCATCTGGCTGCAGTTTAAAGACTTTTTTTGTCTCGGTCTCGTCTCAACTTGGTCTTGTCTTGGTCTCGATACCCTCTGGTCTTGGTCTTGTCTTGGTCTCGGATTAGGCGGTCTTGACTACAAGTCTACTCTGGTGACGCCAGTCTCCTCTTCCCGCCCAGTGCACTAAAACACTCGTGTTCACAGCTCAATGATCCACCAAAACCTTAGCTTTAAAATCCTGGAAAGGGGGAGGAGACTAGAGAGAAGTGAGAGGATGAGAGGCTTACAGCACAGGTTAGAGAAAGTGGGCAGGAACCCTCTGCTTTCCCCCCACTTAAGTTTCGTTTCTTGTCGTTGGCACTTCAAGGCACTTCAAGGGAAACAGCCAGAGAGGTGAGATAGTTTTGTGTGAGTGTGTGTGCTGTTCATGACCTTATTTTTCTTATTCTAAGGAGCTTGGAAAGAAAGCATCTGGACTTCTTTAAGTTTCTTGAAGACATTTCTTCTATCACCTGAGAAGCTTCTTGGGTTCTAAGAGCAAATGGTGGAGAGTCCCAGATTTGCTCTTAGAACTGAAGAAGCTTCTCAGATGGTTGGAGAAACGTCTTCAAGAAACTTAAAGATGTCCAGACGCGTTTCTGTCCAAGCTCCTTAGAGTACGATGACCTGGATGACTGAGAACCTTCACAGACATATTTTTTTCTTATTCCTTCTTTCACTACGACATAAAGAGTGTTCACGAGGCAGGAGATGCTCGTGGGCTTTAAGAAGCTGTAGGTGTTTTTCTTTTTAATGAGCTCTAATGGGAACCTGAGTGTACTTTAATGACATATAAATGGGGAAAAAGGGCTCCATTAGCTGCAAGTCCTGCGCTGACACGGGGCACGCCCAATCCTTTGATTTTCATAATGTAGGTCTCCATCAGGGACAAAAGGGCCACAAGTTGGAACCCAACTTTGTCAGGATTGTTTTGCACCTCTGGGTTGTCTCTGAATATTATCCGTGAAGCTTTGTGTCAGGATCCCAGACAGGGCACATTTACACACAACTTCGAGTCGCTCGCCTTGAGGGCATAACCGATTAAGGTTAAGCATTCATGTTTGTGCAACTGTCGCTCTCTGTGCACCCTCCTCCTGCTGGTTTCTATCTCACCCACCCCTCCCCCTTTTTTCTCTTCTTCTTCCCTTTATCCTTTCAGTTTTCCATAGAATTTCCATAGGATTGCGTCGGGAAGTGTGACCTTATTTTTCTTCCTCCACCCAGAAAAGCTCTGCACCATGTCTGCTCCTGGTAAGTGACTGTATTTCACATTTGTGCTGACTGTTTTCCTTTCTTCATTGGGAGAAAATATGAAGATGTAAGAGTGTTTTAAAAATGTGAGAAAAAAATCCGGTCCACCCCCCAAAAGAAAAACTACTCACTTGTTATCACTGTCACGGTCAGCAATGGCAGACCGTGGAGTTGAGGAAAGTGGGACCCAAACGCTGGACTCTTATAGTGAAGGACAGTGGATTTATTTATAGTGAGTGGAAGAACAACAACTATGTACAGATCCAGCCTCCAGTGGCGATTCCTCTGTGAATCCCACACAGTGCACGTGTCCATAAACAGTGAAAAAGGTGACAACTACAAAACCCGATTCTGCTCCGTGATTTCCCCTCGAGACGACGCTCTTCACTCCCGACTCCTGGTGACACAAAACCACACACAGCTCAGCAGGAAACCCACAGTAGCGATGTCGTTCACACAAACACCCATCAACAGAGGTACTTTACAGGGTTAACATAGTATAATCCCGCACTGACTGGAGCCCCGCCACCTTCCTAAGCAGGACATCAGCTGCAGCTGGTGAAGGCTAACGAGCAGAAGGTGCAACAGCCTCCAGTGCGGGAACACCTCCGGGTCACAGTCCCCTCAGCGACCCAAAAAATCCGGGAGCGCGTATGATCACACACACAGGAAGGAGGAAAAAAGGAAAGAAAACCACCAAAACACAACATACGGAATAATAAACATATCCAAAAAATACATGAGCCCTGGGTCCTTAGACTGCTGTTCACCCCAAGTCCAGCACCCTGAGGCTGTACGCTAAGCGGAAGAAAGGAGGCCAGGGACTAGTGAGTGTCAGCACCACAGTCCAGGATGAGGCAGTGAACATCCGTGAATACATCAGGAAGATGGCCCCAACCGACCACGTGCTCAGTGAATACCTCAGGCAGCAGAAATCCGAGGAAGTGGAGGCACCATCCTGGAGGGACAGGACCCTGCACAGTATGTACCGCCGGCAGATAGAAGAGGTGGCTGATATCCAGAAATCCTACCAGTGGCTGGACAAAGCTGGACTGAAAGACAGCACAGAGGCACTAATCATGGCAGCACAAGAACAAACTCTGAGTACAAGATCCATAGAGGCTGGGGTCTATCACACCAGGCAAGACCCCAGGTGCAGGCTGTGTAAAGATGCCCCTGAGACAATCCAGCACATAACAGCAGGATGCACGATGCTAGCTGGCAGGGCATACATGGTATGCCATAACCAAGTGGCCGGCATAGTATACAGAAACATCTGTGCTGACTATGGCCTGGAAGTCGCAAGGTCAAAATGGGAAATGCCAACTATGGTGGTGGAGAAGGACCGAGCTAATCTGTGGGACTTCCAGATACAGACGGACAAAATGGTGGTGGCTAACCAACCGGACATAGTGGTGGTAGATAAACAGAAGAAGACGGCCGTAGTGATCGATGTAGCAGGTCCGAATGACAGCAACATCAGGAAGAAGGAACACAAGAAACTTGAGAAATACCAAGGGCTCAGAGAAGAGCTGGAGAAGATGTGGAGGATGAAGGTAACAGTGATCCCAGTGGTAACTAGCTAAGCAAGTGGCTCCAGCAAATCCAGGAAAAACATCAGAGATCTCTGTCCAGAAGAGTGCTAGGAACAGCTAAGATACTTCGCAGGACCCTCAGGTTCCCAGGCCTCTGATAGAGGACCCGAGCTTGAAGGATAGAGAGGGGAATTTATATACCGGTATATATATGTAGCGTAGTTTTTATGTGTGTATATTTATATTGTCATTCATACTCAGAATTGATGGATTGTTTTAGTTTTTCGTGATCTCTTACATTTCCCCCTTGTATTTCTTATTTGTGCTAAATATTGGTAAATATTGAGCTCTACTTTCTCAAGTTTGACTGTCATAGTTTGTATGGCGACAACCGAGCTCATATATTCAAATTCAGTCAAATCAGACTGTCAGTATATCTGAACAGATTTCCCCTCCAGTTTACCCAGGTGCTCCAAACCAGTCATCCTACCCCATGTCTCAGCCCGGTGGAGGTACATGTCCAGTTTCTCCTGGATATGGACACCCCAGTCATGGCCATCCACCGGGCTTCAACATGGGCTATAAAAAACAGCCTACGGTCATGTACCAGCCAGTACCCATAGGACCAGCTCCAGGCCCTGAATACGGTGGCCCATCAGGGGGGATTTCACCAGCTCCTGGAGGTCCAGCAGTCCCCGTTGGTGTCCCACCTGGACTTGAGTACCTCACACAGGTAGGGCAGAGAAAGGTTAAACCAGTGCAGTTTTTTGTTGTTTTGTTTTATATGCTGTCCTGTTCAGCAGCTTTTGGAGTCACAATTATGATCTGAATGCACTCTTGTGCCAAACATATTTTGCTTTTCCAAGATGAGCTCTGAAAATTCACTGTAGGCTCCACTTGTTCACGTCTTTCTTTCATCTATCTAGTTATTTCTTTCTATTAGTGTTATATCAGTCATTGGATAGTAGAGACCTTCCCAAACTGTGGGGCCCATCCCCGGGGGGGGGGGGGGGGGGGGGGGGGCGCAGAGCCATGGCAGGGGGGGCACGGGATGAAAAGGGGGGGGGGGAAAAACAAAACGCTTGGACACTGCTAGCACGGGCGCCTACAGAAACGCAAAGCAGGAGATGAAGCATAGCTGAATATGTTTCCAAACCAACTTCATTCTAAGCCTAGGACTAGAAAATATGGTGAAGCATATCTGCCCTTTGGTTTCACCTGCACAAGTGCCGAGGTAGGTCTCCCCTGCAGAATTGGTCTTCCCTTTGTTGGGAGCAGCGCTGGGCTGTTTAAATCACGGACAAACAGTATCCCACATTTGTGATTTTTAGTTCACAAACACTTGCTGTAATAACTAACTACTCCTGACATTTTGGAGATGTTAGCTCTGTATACAGTAAAGTTACAGCGGGATACAAATAATATCAGGCTGATCCTGCCACGATTTGTTCCACCTGTTCAAATCACGGACAAACAGTATCCCACAGCTGTTTATGTTTTTGAACCCATTTTGCACAGAGAGGCATTTTTTGAAAAATGTATTGATAGCAATGTTGAATATTATTACACAGGGAAAAAAAACAACTACACGTAAAATAATCACATCTGCCTTTGTAAATGGAGGGACTGTAACTGCGTGCGTGTATGTAAGCGTGTAAAACCTGCAGATAGTCAGAGTAACAGTATTTTGTCTCTATCTGCCATTCTGCAATTCTCATGTAAACAATAACGTGGCGCACAGCGTGACGTGAAAAAAGGCACATACCTTTGACATTGGGTGACGAACTCTGTATTCCTCGTCCACACATAAACACAAAAAAGGAGTTTTGAAAAATCTCAGTTTTCGGTGATTCGAAACGCTGTTTATGTGTGGACGAAACAGCTGCGTTTTCAAAAATACCCGTGTAGGTGTGGAGGACGTAGCGTAAAAGAGTTAGTAGTTTATTTTCTTACTACCTGTAATTTATTGCAGATTACTTGTATTTGCTTAATTGTTTACTAAATGTTTGAGGTGTGAAATAAACCGCAATGGAGCAAAATATGAGTGTGTGTGTGTGTATATATATATATATATATATATATATATATATATATATATATATATATTCACTAAGACTGGTGGACCTAAATCTTCACCACCACCACGTCTGGTATACATACAAGCGAAAAAGGGGAGTGGGTGGGTCAGCGCTCAGGGCACAGAAACTAAGCTGGCTTCAAACACCATTTATTTCCATAATAAAAAAACACAGCCAGAGTCACAAATACAAGATAAAATTCCCCGTATACAATAAAAGTAGTGTTGCAACCCGCTAAAAACCCTGCCGGCAGAAATAACTATACAATATTAAAACAAGGCTAAAACATGTTTTCCATATACTAAAATTACTCTCCCATAGTCCCATAATCCCACAGTCCAGCCACACGTGGGCGAATGGTCCTTATATGAAAGAGACAGGAGAGGAACTTCTCTTCCAGTATGGTAAAACTCGTCAGCAACAGACCAGGGAGGGGGCTCCTATCGCAGACCTGTCTCCTCCTGACAGCGCGTCGCCGCACAGTCCCGCCCCACTCCACACCTGAACACGGCCTCCCTCGTCTCACCGTCAGATGCAGGCAGAAGGACATCCCTGCCCTGTTGTGCATTGCAGCCATCGCCACCGACTGTTGCCGTTCCTGCGTTGGGAGTGGATCGCCGAACGACTCGCGGCACCCCACAGCAGAGGCGGAGCCAGACATTTGAAACACCCGGGGCTTAGCCCAAAAGGGTAGTATGCATGTGGGATTTTTTTTTTTTTTTTTTTTTTGGGGGGGGGGGGGTTAGAAATGAGTGAAAGATTAATAGGCTCTGTTTTGAGTTTTGTTCAAAAAAGAATGTCTTCTTATAGGGAAAAATATATATCACATGTGCAGGACACCTTAAACTAGTTTTTTTAATTAAGCAGCAAGGCAGAACAGGGTCAGGGCTGTATCAAGACATGAGGACTAAACCCCAATTCAACCAGACCCAGAACTGATCCAGAATTAAAACAGGACTACAAGAGTTCAAAATCAGGAGTACTTGGGATTTAACCAAGACAGAACCACAATCAGAACTAGATGATAGTAGCACTAAAAATCATCATAGACCTGCACTACACTTGTTTAATTCTACCAAAGTCCACTATTTAGATTGAGAAAAGTTTATATAATTATTTAGCCTTGTTGTGCAAACAAGCCTGCAAAACTTAATAAATATAGAATTTGAAAAATAACAAACCTAAAAAGAAACACTAGGTACGAGATACATGAGTACCTATGATACGGTGATACTTTTGGCAAACGACCATTTGACTAACATGTGTGTCTCACCTGCTCTTGTTCCATCTCTGTTCTGTCCTCATTCTCCATCTCCCTCTCTGTTCCTCTCTCTCCCTCTGTGTGCTGACAATCATCAAATATACAGGTGAAACCAGATATTTACAAACTCTTCAGATCAAAACACAAACACTTTTTTAATTGCAACATCAAATCAGACTAAATGTTTATTTTTTTTGATTGATAAATATAAAAACATATTTGTTAACTTTAAGAGTAAAGAGAGAAACTATCTGTATTTCTTAATTGTAAATGGCACCAAATTGTATTCAAAATTGAGCCACACTTATGGAGCTCCACAATTCTTTTTCTGGTGTTTTGGTTGATATCGCTTGGTTTTCCCATTTCAAAGAAACAGGCTCTGTGTTTTGCCTTATATGCATCCACAGCTGTGCCACCACTTTACTCACATGGACTCTACTAACCTATCAGAAGCTTCTTCAGCTCAGAATGGAATCGTCTGGAGTTTTCTTATTAATTAACAATAAACTTAGTGTATATGTACTCCTAAATTTAATGAAAGTGATAAAAATAGATCTCTCTCTCTCTTTATTCTGACATTTAACTAATTCAAAATATATTTCAATATTTATCTAAAACAAAAATTTACTCTAAATTGATGTTGTACAGTAAAAATATTTTATGTTTTCTCCCTAAAGTGTATGTAAATATCTGGTTACAAATGTGAATATCCTGCTGTGTACTGAAATCCCTCTTGTTTTGCATAGAAATATACTGAACAACATACAAAGCATAATATATAAAATAACATTTACCTGAGTTTTTTCTTTGAAAGAACCCTCTAATGTCCATTCTTATATTTCAGTACATAACTGAAACCGATTTAGTCGGGGAGGGTAAGAACTGAAAATATGAAATAAACACACGTAAGCTAAGACTCTCTTAAAAAAATAGCATTTGTTCGGCTTTTCATTTCGCCATTTGTTGATTCACTTGAAGAGCGAGTAACGTAATATTGGTCAAGTGATCAGTTTGATATCAATCTTTCATGATGCACCGTCATATTTACATTATTTGTACAGTAGGAATGATTTGCTTTGGTACCTGGTCAAACTTAAGCTCTCCTTAGTATGGCTGGCTCCGTTTCTCCAACAGCGCACTCACTGCTGGCAGCAGCTGCCCCGCCCTCTCGCTCAGTCGCTTAGTGCCTGAGCTCGGATCATACCAATATCAGGGGGGATTCACGCACAGTCGTAAATTCCCACAGTGTGCACTATGTGCTTCGAATATTGTGTGTACTTTTTGTTTTATACAGTTGTCAGCCAGGCATCTAACTATGAAAAAATTACACTCCAAAAGACCCCGGGCTTCTGACAAAACAACCCGGGCTTAAGCCCAGTAAGCCACCCCCACGCTCCGCCCCTGCCCCACAGTCAGGCAGCAGTTCCTTCCACACACGTGCGGGCTTGCACGCGCTCCTTTTTCTCCTGCCCACCTTTCGTGCGTCACTCTCTTTGTCTCTGCGCTCGCTATCCCCTTTAACAGGTCAACCTGGCGGCTGATAGGCCACCTTGGGGAACGCCCCCACCTCACAGGTGCCTACAATTGACTGTTTAGTCCACAGTGGGTTAAAGGAACATGGTACAACATTAACACAAATATAAATATGAGGATAAAACCATGCAGTATAAATATCAATAAACAAACATGCAATATAAATATCACTATAAAATCATGCAAATAAAATCAACACTATGTACCAATACACAGATTGATAAAACATAAAAACACAAATTTCCGCTGTGTGACATATATATATATATAAAACAGGGCGTTGTTGGAATGCTACTACGCAAGTAACCCCGGCGGAAGGGGCTACATGAATAGGATGAGGGACCTATGGATTCTTCGATACCCAACATCCACAATGACGGCGAAACAACTAGTAGCTCAGTGTTCCAACATTCGAAAGAAGGGACTGCTCTCACAGCTAGAGATTGACGAGGTACAACATAAATGCTACGGCAAGGGGGAGCCAGGACGCCAGGTCAGGGGGGAGATATCATCACCCCCACCCGAGATTGGGTACCAAGCCCCAAGTGCGATAGGAGAAGGATTGTTGAGTGCGAGAGGAACTGACCTGAAAGAAAGGATTATGGCCAAGCTTGAAACCTGGACCCCCGTAGCCGGTTACCAATATTACGTGAAGTACCCTCAGAAGGTCTGCTAGATGATGTTAATGCAGCACTACGGGCAATACCTACAACCACGATTACCGACACTAACAAGCTGATCTACAATTCGGCAGCAGTGATCAGTGAGATGCTTGGCTACAAGTTGAACAGCCACAAGGGGCAGTACCCTCCATGGAGAAGGAGGCTAGAGGCTAAGATCAAGGTAGCACGGAGGGAGGTTAGCCAACTAAGGGAGTTGCAGAAAGGTGCGACAAATAAGGTGCCTAAGAAATACAGCAAGCTGTCCATACCTGAGGCCTTGGAAACTGCCAAGCAAAGACTCACAGCCTTGGCCAGCCGCTTGAGGAGGTACACCAGAGAGATAGAAGGCAGGAGAATAAACCAGCTGTTCTCCACGGAACCAGCAAAGGTGTACTCTCAGTGGCAGGGGAACAATATGAGAACAGCACCACCAAGGCTGGAGGCAGAACAATACTGGAAGAGCATATGGGAGAAGGACGCAACCCATAACGGCAATGCTCAGTGGCCAGAAGGGACCGGTCCCCTCCAACTACCGACCAATAACCTGCCTCAGCACCACGTGGAAGCTCCTGTCAGGCATCATAGTGGCTAAGATGAACAGGCACATGGGTCAATACATGAGCGGGGCACAGAAAGGGATGGGCAAGAATACCAGAGGGACAAAACACCAGCTACTGGCAGACCAAGCAGTCAGCCGAGACTGCAAGACCAGACTGACCAACCTGTGCAGTGGATTGATTACAAGAAGGCCTATGACTCAATGCCCCACACCTGGATCCTGGAATGCCTAGAATTGTACAAGATCAACAGGACCCTGAGAGCCTTCATCGGGAACTCAATGGGGATGTAGCCGACAACACTGGAGGCCAACTTCAAGCCCATAGCACAAGTCACCATCAAGTGCGGGATCTACCAAGGAGGTGCTCTGTCCCCACTGCTGTTCTGCATAGGCCTGAACCCCCTCAGTGAGATCATTAACAAGACTGGCTACGGATACCGACTACGGAACGGAGCAGTTGTCAGCCACCTCCTGTACATGGATGACATCAAGCTGTATGCCAAGAGTGAACGAGACATCGATTCACTGATCCACACCAACAGGATATGCAGCAATGACATCGGAATGTTGTTCGGGCTGGAGAAGTGTAGTCGGATGGTAACAAAGAGAGGGAAGCCACTGACATCAAGACAAGAAAGCTCCTTACCATGCATGGAGGGTTTCACCCCACGTCCAGCACCCTGAGGCTATACGCTAACCGGAAGGAAGGGGGCCGGATGACTCATTTAATCCTCCCATTTTATTTGGATTTGGTATGAACCTGAAAAGCTGCTGGCCATGGGGGTGAACAGATACAGTTCCTGGATCTCTCATAGACCTCTTAGTAAGAGAAAAGGTCACATGTTTAAGACTGTTGTGGGTAAAAGTAGCATTTTGTAGTTCTGTTATTGGCTCACCATTGAAATACTTGTACAGTAGTTTGCTGCACTATTTGGTGATCATTAATCTCATCTCGGATTTGGAAATGTGTGACACCAAAGTCAGTTTCCTTTTTAAAATAATACGCGAGGTCAGTCCCGTTGGCCATTTGAACCCAGTTAAAGATCACATTCAAAAAATTTTCTTTTAAAAATCCCTCTATAGGATTTATTTGTGCAAATATTAAAGGAAACACCTCCCAAGCTTGCATTATATACACATTAGTGCTTGATTAGCTTTGCAGACAAAGAGAAAGAAGGTATGTTTGTTTAACCAGCAGAGTCTGATGGAGCTGAAATACTCTATGGCTTAAAGAATGCATTTTTATATGGGAAGGTCATTTGCATTGAAAATGCCTGATATGTGCTTTTAATTGTTTTTAGAAGGAAGAGACTTTCAGATTGCAGGATGTGCCACAGAGTTGCTTTATTTTCAGTTTGCTTTCTCTCCTTCGGTTTTAGATTGACCAGATCCTGATCCATCAGAAAGTCGAAGGTGAGGCGTGCATCTTGTTGAACACAGAATATTTAATCCTTCAGCAGCTCATAAGCAGCAGTGTGTGAGGCTTAAAGCCTTTCAAGATGAAAACGAATGGAAGAAAAATTATATCTGCCCTTGAAATTCCTTACTTATCTTTACTTCATTGCTCACCGTTTTCCCTTCTCTTTTCCCAACCACGCCCAGCATTCATCGGTTTTGAGAAAAACAGACAGTATGAAATCAAAAACAGTCTGGGTCAAAAGATCTACGAGGCCAAAGAGAAGAGTGACTGCTGCGAAAGGAACTGTTGCGGCTCTCTGCGCAGCTTCGACATGAAAATAAAGGACAACATGGACAGGGAGGTTATCCGTCTCATCAGGCCTTTCCGCTGCTCCTCCTGCTGTTGCCCCTGCTACCTGCAAGAGGTCAGTCCACTCTAATGTTTCTGTGTTTGAGTAGAAGTGACTTGGCTAGTGTTGAAAGAGGTTAATGGAGTCATATTGCATTCATTTACCACACCTAGACCAATATTGTTCCCGGTCAAAAGCATTTTTGGTGTGAAATCTGAGTACTCATCCATCATATCTGGATTATTGTATTTGATCTAGATGTGCTGGTTAATCTGTAGCTATATTAAATATCTGAAGAGACTCAAATAGGGAAGAATAAACTCTTTACTTTCTGTTAAGACATACCTAATCACTTTTTTTGATTAAATAAAGATAGATACAAAAGTTAGATCAGATAAAGGCAAATAAATCAAGACATTACAGTTTTATAAGGGGCAATGAATTGTTTTTAATGTAATGTAGAAATTAAAGGAAAAATCTGAAGATTTTAAGAGAAACGTGAGCTCTGTAGTTTATTTTGTGACACTTACACTTACAACAGCTCATCTCCTGTTCAGGATTTACTTCTATACTTCAGGAATGTTTTTAGTGGAGCTGCTATACAAGTCTGATTTATTCGCCTGCCTCTGTTAACCCTGCTGGATTT
Organism: Mchenga conophoros; assembly: GCF_057382185.1. Classification (NCBI taxonomy): domain Eukaryota; kingdom Metazoa; phylum Chordata; class Actinopteri; order Cichliformes; family Cichlidae; genus Mchenga; species Mchenga conophoros. Next base: position 68,910,514 of record NC_140528.1, read on the forward strand.
AAAGTAGTTTTTAGGGTGGGAAGTGGGCTAATTTACTGCTGATTGGTCCAGGTGACCAAAGAAACTGCTCTGAGTTATCAGTGTGCTCTGTCCTGGAACCAGCTGCATGCAGATTAATGTTCTCTGCATTGACAGTCGATTGGAGCTGCAGACCCTGCCTGTATCATTAGTGATCATTGATGTGAAATTGGAGTCATTTTGACAAGGACACTGGTATTTGCTTTTTATGCACGTTTGAGTTTTATGGTGAAATGTACAGAGTGCACAGTGTAAGCAGTTAAAAGGAGGCTTCCAGTGAGCAGTCAAAAAATTAACAGCTACTAACCGTAGTCCATCCAGGCATGCTCAAGAAGATGGTCTTGAGGCCAAATTTAGGGAAAGCATTTGATTCAAGATCTTTGTGATCACCCATTAAACACTGTTCTACAGCCTGTTTAGAACATCAAATTCAAATGTTATTATCAGCAGACTTTGATTATTAAATTGTCAGTGTGTTTACCACTTTGATCTGCTTTTCCCCCTCAACAGTAAATGCACTGTGGAACAGATGCAGACAGCGTGACATTTTATTTATAGCTGTCAGTGTCCAGGAAAGAGAGCAAACGAAGCTCTGTGAAATAGCTTTCTAATTTTGTGCAGAGCTACTATGTGTCTAACTAACTATGTGACCAACAGATGGAGGTCCAGGCTCCACCTGGGACCACCATAGGGTACGTCAAACAGGACTGGCACCCTTTCCTGCCAAAGTTTTCCATCCAGGGAGCAAACAAGGAGACACTCATGAGACTGGAGGGGCCCTGCTTTGCCTGCAACTGCTGTGGAGATGTCAACTTTGAGGTGAGCTCAGAGGGTCATTGTTTGTGGGGGGAAACCGAACTCTGAGTAAATTTCATCCATCAGCCAACAGTGATTTGTTACAGATCCACTCAGATAATCTAAACAGGACTGGTAACAGTCACAGAAATGTTGATGATGATTTTAATTAAGTCAACTAATAATTGGGCAGTTAATAATTATAAAAAGAGGAGCTTTGGTGGAGGTTTGTTGCAAAGCAGCTTGCAGGTGAATTGCAATTGTAGGCAGGCTAAAGCAGCTTAAACAGCAGATCAGGTCAGCTAATCTCCCAGGATTGCAGCAGAGCCTGATTTTTGTTTATTACGTAATCTTCTTGTGTCTTGGTGAGCTTGCTTGTCAGTATTTTCTCCCACTCGTCCAGTTACTTTTCCAACACTAAAGAGCATTCACGGAAACACATTTTTCCCATTAGTTTGACACCAAGTGAATGATCCTTAGTGCTGCTGGTGGTCAGATTGTGTTACCTTTCATACAGAACCAAAAAAGCTGTTTTATCTCCTGGTAAGCTAACTGCACATTAAGCTCATATTTCTCAGTAAGAAGGCAAAACAAATTTAAACAAATCAGCAACAATGTGAACAGTTATGAGTGTTTAAGAAAGCAATTGTGGCTGACGAACGCTGGTATTCTTATTGTTGTTCAGCTCAAGGGGAAAGATGGCGACACCCCCATTGGTCGCATCAGCAGGCAGTGGGGCGGCCTTCTGAAGGAAACCTTCACTGACACCAGTAACTTTGGCATCCAGTTCCCGCTGGACTTGGACGTGAAGATGAAAGCTGTGCTGATGGGCGCCTGCTTCCTCGTTCCTCACGATGTAGATGGACATTGTTGATTTTGAAATATGTGGTGTGTTGCTGAATAAAACAATCGAATACTTTTGGCGTTGCTCTGCAGGATTTCATGTTCTTTGAGAAAATCGGAGAGGCCAACAATTGCAGCAGTGTGTTTTCATAACAGAAGAAAACGAAAACATGGGGGGATGCCCTGCGATGAAGGTGTTTTCCTGTTATGTACTGGGCTCCAGACTAACTTTTGCCATGATTGCACTGGTGCGCCTAACTTTTTTTCTTAGGTGCACCAGCACAAAAGTTAGGTGCACCCAAATTTTTCACCCGAATCGCTGAACCCCACTGTTTTACATATTCACTTTTTTTTAAATTGCTGTGCATACAAACAATATTGATTTGTAAATGATTAACTAACAATCTTGTGAACACAAAGTTCTTTATTTGGAGCACCATTCTGCAAAAAAGATAAGTTACTGAAAAAGTGCTTGTGCTTAAAGTTTTTTGGCACCCCTTGGCAATATTGTAGGCAATGTTAAACTTAATCATCAGCCTGGCCTGGCTTTTAATAGCAGATAGCCTTAAAAATATTCTGCAGTAGAACAAAAACTGAAGAAAACGTGAATGGACATAATGAACATAATGAACATGAATCAACATATTCAGCAAAAGGACTAGATGTTACAATCCCTGATAATGCATTGCTATAAATGGAGAAAATCTTGAGGGATGGCTCTTATGAGGAAAGGCAACCAGTAGCACTTCCATTCCCATGTTATTACGGCCGATAGGGCATGAACAGGGAAAAGGGGGCAAAAAGACATACTTTTGAAATGTAACCCTTTCAGTACCAGTTAGATCACATAATTGTAATGATTTAGAAAGAGATAATTATTTTTTTAAAATTAAAACTAGAGATGGCACGATACCACTTTTTTATGTCTGATACCGATATCATAAATTTGGATATCTGCCGATACCGATATGAATCAGATATAGTGTGTTTTTTAATCAATAAAACTGTTTTTTTTTTTAAATATATTGCTGCATTTTGTATAAGTTAATACTCAAGTTTAAATAAACAACAACACTAAAGCTATTCTGTTATACCTGTATGTAAAAAATACACTGCACCCAAAATATTTCATAGTTCAGCAAAACTGATCAACTAATAAACTTAAACCTACTCCATCCTCCCTATTCTGGTAATTTAAAGAGTACTTAGCAGAAATATTAAGCAACCTAACTAATAGGGTTGCAAACTCCCAGCAAAGAAAATGGGGAACCACCCCCCACCCTCCACCTCATGATGCTTAATCGATGTAATCAACTTTAATTTGATGCAGTGTGGAAAAAAATGCACAGAAATCAATTATTTTTCAAGAATAATTAAATAGATTCAACATCTTTCTTTTACAGAACTGCAGACTGCACAGATGGTATCTTCCCAAAGGAAAAAGTACTACAGCTTACTAGGGTATATATATTAGACTTAACAGTTACTATATACAGTAAAGGACTTCTATACATTTTACATCAGATTAAAACTTTGGGTGTAAGATTCAGATAATTATTTATTAAAAGCTAGACATTTTAAATGAGAATAAAGAAAAGTATGTCTTTGTGCCCCCTTTTCCCTGTTCATGCCCTATCGGCCCCCCTGGCTAAACTTTGCTAGATCCGCCCCTGCACAGTTACAGCCGTCAGCTGCGTAGAAAAAGATCCTGGAGTAGAAAGTAATATTAAATAAATTCTAACAACAGCTTATCAAGCTTAAACGTGCTGCTGTTGTTCAGCCGCTGGTTTCCTCTTTCTGGTGCAAAGTGGGCCAAAAACAAAGAAGAGAGACAGACAGAAATGAAACTGATCATTAATCAGTTTCATGACTGAAGTAGCAGCAGGAGAGGGAGGGAGAGAGAAGAGGCAGTCGCTCCATATATCGGTTGTTAAGCTTAACATGGGAATGCTTTACAAACATTCAGAGATGAACTTACACACTTGCTTTACTTCTCTCTGGGATAACTTTCACAGAGATGAAATGCAGGTTTGGTAGCGAGGCTACAAATACACACAGCCGCTCTATCACGTGAGCACACTGCTCCAAAGTGCTACGGTTATGAGCAGAGTTACGCCGTGTCGCAAGTTTTGTGAGGTGCTTTTTTGATATTTAATGGATCGGATTACATTTTTATATTTCTCTCCGATATCCGATCCAATAATTTAGGTCAGTATCGGACCGATACAGATACGCAATATCAAATCGGTCCATCTCTAGTTTGAACATGTGCCTGCGTAATGACAGAGAGAAAATGCAGGTTGAGGGAAAAATTTAAAAGCAGATGTTGAGGTTAGTGAGCATTGATCTGGCCTCAGAATGGTTGGAAAACCCCACAGGCAAAGCTTGCACGAAACACTGTAGTTCCTAAGTCCCTGGAAAGAGTTGGTGCAGTTATGACTGCTGGTACAGAGAACTAGAGAGGAGACCAGAATCTTAACTGAATCAATTGACTTGTTTTTTTGTTCTTTTTAAATTTGGTTGCTAGCTGTTTGCCATCACCAACCAAATGTGTTATATGTGCATGCATAATTATATATGTACATATTCATCCACACTTTGATGGCATCCACACTTCAGTCTGAAGTTCTATACTATATACCTATTAACAGGAAGTTATCTTTTTAGATCCATTCCCTGGTTCAGAAGCATGAGTGGAAGACGACCAAAGTGCCCCCAGATTAGATATCAAATCTTAGTGCTCCATCTCCTGGGATCATGTGAGATGTTCATATATATTATTTCAGAAAATGTCTGCACATGTCCATCCATCCCTCAGGAACACTGAGGCATGGCTTTGTAGTTTTTTTTTTTTTTTTTTTTTTTTAAAATGCATGATCACCTAACATTGTTTAAACCAGTTGTAACGTGTCAGTGTACACAGGGTCAATCTTAGCAGGCAGTAGGACAAAGGTAAGAGCCTCTCTTAGAGAACTAAAGAGCCACAGAGCTGAGATCCTGTGTTCAGGCCACCAGAGATCAGTTTTATTTAACAAAGTTTCTACTACAATATGTACAAATGTATTAAAACAGAAAACCTATGTGCAAAAGAAGTGCTATATAACACCACATCATGTCATTTTATCACATGTCATGTTTCTTCTAAGCTTCTCAAAAATATTAGTCAGTTTTGTCTTTGTCTGCCTTCATTTTTCTATTTTCATGTGCTCCTGTAGTTGAGGGGCTCCAAGTGTTGGAGTGTGTCACTGTTACACCACGATGGTGTGGAAAAAGTCAGCCACAGTGGCTGCCTCAAATCTCTTCAGACTCTTCTGTCTGGGCTGGTAAGAGGCCAACCCCTCTAGGGCGGGCCGGGCCTGTCGCTGGTCGTCACTCGGATTAGATAGCGGCTGGCAAACTGCAGGTTCCACTGGTGTTTGGCGAGGATCTTGACGCAGTCCTCTCTGGAGCAGAGGCTCAGCGAGTACAGCTGCTCCATCTGCAGAGAGAAACAAGAGGAGCAAGTTCAGAAGGAGAAAAAACCCACTGTGGGTATGGAAGCAGCACAAACACAAGCAGCAGTTTATCGTAAGCTGCATATAACATGTACACAGACTGCAGATTTCCTCTCTTTAAATACTTGATGGTAAGTTTATAGTTAATAAGTATTTCTTTAACATGCATGAACAAGCCTGTAAAGCACAGCTGGATTTCCTGGTAGGGCTACTCTGGACACAGATTTACTGTTGGTTACATATTAAACTCACCACTGTGCTGCCCTGTGATGTCCTAGCATTAAGTGCACAAACCGGACGATAAATAGCTGCCATAATACAAAATCTATGGGACGAGTGACCTACTTCTGTGACCCGTGTATTGTACCAATCTGTTTCTGAATTCCTCTTTTGTAGTCTTGAGATAAGCATTTACGCTGTCACCATGTTGGTTCCAAAAAAGCTGATGTGATGAGGAACGGTGGTTGCAAAACCTTTTTTTTTTTATTGCCATAACTAAAACAATAATGGTCCCGAGCTTTCAACTCGAGGACCTTCTGCAAAATTCATATCATGAGATAGAAATATACCACCTGCCTTTATCTCCAACTAACAAAGTGCACAAAACAAGACTTGTGCTGTATTAATGTGCATATTTTGACTATTGTTACTGTTTATGTGTATGCTGGATAAGCAGTATATGTTAACATTATTACTTTGTCTCTTATATCGTACATATACTGTTTTGACTTCCCTTGATGGCCATTTATATTTTACATGTATAAACTGGATTCCTTTGGCTCATATTTTATCATTAGCTTCACAGAACAGGTACAGGCAAGTGCGATTAAAATTTTTTTATTTTAATTTGATGGTCTGACCTTTAGTTGCTGTTCAGCTCGTACTGGGTTCCAGTCATTTCGTTGAAGTGCGTTATTAACCTCGTCCGTGGTCACGCCATGTACCGCCTCCATAATCTGAACAGAGCAATGAAAACAGAAGACAGTGAGCAGGAAAACTGGAATTACTACCAACTAGACAAGCTGTCGTTTACATCAGTGTAAACTCTGAAGGAATTTAATTGGTGAAATATGGCCGCAATTTGTCCTTCTGTCCTTTTATGTGGCATGCGGGCCGCTTTGAGGGTTCACACAGGAGCGCGTTTGCTGTCACATTTTATTTGTAGTGTGAACGAGCAGACAAAAAAATAAAAAATAAAAAAAATCATATTTGATCAAAAAAATGGGAATTGAGCATTAAGACCTGCAGTGTGAACGTAGCCTTGGTTGCTAAAAAGCTGATGTGGACTTGAACTCGTTTTGCAACCACAGCTACCGCCATCTGTTGGCCTTCAGATATAATGCAGGTTTGAGACACTTGCACATTTTTTTAAAAACAGAAGCTATGCCCATGTTTTATACTGTCTATGATTCAACAATAGCCAGAAAATGAGTTTTGCACAATATATGATGTCACAGTGAAGTTGACCTTTGCTTTGTTTGAATATAAAATGTTTTCTTTTTTATACCATGCGACATTTTTCAGGTAAGCATTTGTTTCCACGAACAGGTTTTACTGACCTTCACTTTTTATCTAAATTCAGTTTTATCACTATAAAAGGCATAAAAATCATGTTGATCTGTAGGAATTGCATCACTTGCCTGTGCAATGAGACCCTCTTTTGTGTTCTGAGGCCCTTTCTCCCGTTCTCTTATTCGCTCCCGATCTCTCTCCCTGCTGTCTGAGTACTCATCCAGCTGTGGGGTAGAGCGTGCCAGCTGGGCCATTTTGGCGAGGTTGGAACCCCCAACAACCTGCTGAGGCTGGGGTTGTGTAGGGGGAACCATTTGCTGGGGCAACGCGCTGCCCTGGCCTTGGTTAATCCTTTGGATTTTTCGAAGCGCTTTCAGGTTGGGAGGTGGCGGTCGAGGAGGGGCAGCGATACTAGCCTCGCTCAGCCGACGAGGATCCTGTTGCATCACCGCACTGTGAGTCGGCATCACAGGAGGAAGGAGTCTTCCGTGCTGATCCACTCTGAACACCCCTACTGTATGAGCTCGGGGCCGATGTCCACCCAAGACTGACTCCAGGCTCCTAGTCATAGCTGAAGACAAAGAAAAATATTTTTAATGTGTAAAAACTATCAAGTAGATTAAATTTATACACTAGTCAGACAGTTAAGACAAAAAGCAGAGCAAGTGCTGCTTATTGCTCTTCAGAAAACCAACATATTAGTTCACACATTAATCATTTTCCCTTCATACATGCATTTCCTTTACTGCTAATTGAATTCAGGGTTGTGGTGGTGCTCAATCATCTACCAGCTATCACAGATCACCAGTCTGTAGAATCCCCAGTTAATCTAACATGCATGCATTCAACACAGTCCTCTTTGGACTGTGGGAGAAAGCAGTGGGAGTATCCAGAGTGAGCCCACAGAGGCACAATGGCAGTATCCAAACTCCACACAGCACCGTTATTCCGCATTCCAGCTCCTACCAAGCTTCCTGATTGAGCCACCAGGGGGCAGAGTTGCTAAACAAAAGTGAGCAATTTCTGGCTGACATGAATTTGAAGCTTTATAAAAGTCTAAACTTTTAAGAGTTAAGATTGCATTTGCAAATAAATGAAAGCATAATTGTACAAATATAATAACATATGAAATGATCAAGTCTTGCCTTCAGCCTTGGAAAAAAACCCTGCAATATTAATATAATGACAGTCTATTCTATTTTTTTATGCTGACTTTGTATTTCTCAGAGCTGTACCTGGTGGTTTTGATCACTACATTTTAAACCCACATGTATTCTTAGTTCCTACCTGCCATTTTCTGCAGATTGGATCCCTCCTTCTCCCTGCTGGGTCCTGACCTCCAGCCGCCACCAGCTCTGCACAGGTCACCACAGTAAACGCATTAGACTGACATCTTTAGTTTACAAAGTATATTAACTAAAAACAGGAAACAGCTGAGTGCTGTGCTTATCATTGTACAATAAAACTCAGTGACTCAGGGACCTGAGATGAAAATGTACATTTTTTTCTTTCCAGGACACAAAACTTGTCAGTTAGAATAACTCTGAGAGTTATCACTGAAACCTCTTTTTCACCTGATGTGTTGACCTGATTTTGTATCTGGTCAACACATTATGAAGAAGCAACCACCCCAAAATTATTAAAGACTCAAAGATATTTTAAAAAACAACGTTAGGGAGGAGTGAATGAGGGTTATCACTGACTCGTCCGGGTTCTCAGGCGTTCCCCAGGAGCGCTCAGGGTTGACGTCTCCGTGCCCGGTGTGTTGCAAACTGCCCTTTACTGGGGTTGAGATGTAGCCACCAGGGTTAGGCCCGGAGCTGCCGGAGGACACTGCGGCAGCTGCAGCAGCAGCTGAGGGGAGTGATGGGACAGTGAGGCTTGCAGGAAACCAGCCGATGGCCAACGTCCTCTGGTTCTGCCCCCTCCACTCACTCAGCTCCAGACTGCAAGGAGAAAGGGAAAACAACTGGTTAATAAGGAAACGAATTTCCTACATGCCAAACAGAAGTCAGTAAAATAAATGACTTCCACTGAGAGTTGGGGTCCCAGTAGAAAAAAAAAAATCCCAGCATTTTATTTGTTTCTATCAGCTGGCACCGCACATAAAACCAAAACAAGCCCACGAGGTAATTAACACATAATGCTGGCAAGACCTTGGCCACCTATGTAGGTTACATCGCAGGCTCCCTGCAGAAATCTAAATGAGGCCTTCCACTGACATAAAGCTTCCCTCTAAAGTAGCTGAGAGTTATGTGTAATCAGCTTACTTGGTGGTCATTTACAGTGAAAAAACAGTATAATGATTAGCACAATGATTATGCTTCCATTAAACAAAATATAATAAATTCTGATAATGATGTAATATGAAACGCTCCATGGGATTACATCAACTACTCGCTTTGCTAAACAAAGTGAGGTTAAGTGAAACTGGACCATTACTCATTCTGTTTGCAGACGTCACAATAAACCCGTGGTAAACAAATAAATAAATAAAACTTAACTATACTACAAAAGCACTATTGTTGCCTGGATACCATGTCACGGCAGTCTGTATCACGTAAGGAGTTACATTACATCAGTGGGCTTAACTTCCAGCATTGTCAGTCACTTCTGAAGAGAATACTTGCTGTGGGATAATCTTATTTAACTTTGTCCTTTCCCTGCATGACTACAATACCTTTATTTGTAGATTTGTGTGTCGGAAACAACAAACTTCATGAAGTTTTTCAGATTTATATTCAACCAGATTGGTGGAAGAAAAGACTAATCATGACGCAGGTAATACCAATAGACCCATCAGACGTGTTACGTAAAATAAAAACAACACAGGGAGGAGAGTTTCAAAGCTGCTCGACCTGTTCAGCAAAGTGAAATGCATTCGAGGACTCGCCAAGAGTGGAATGTCTCTTTAAGAGCGGGCTGGTTCAAATCCCCGTCTCATCTCAACAAAGGTCCATTGTGCGAGCTAAAGTTTTTCCTTTACTCCTCTTTCGTCCCACCCACCCACCTTTCGCTCACCCACCTGTGGTCGATGACAGTCACAAGGTCGTTGGGCAAAAGTGTGAGCTTTCTGGGTTCTGCAAATTCTCTTATTGCTTGCACCTCTCTGGGTTTAGCCTGTGGAGGAAGACAGGAAAGAATTGATGTGACGTGCAGAAAAGTGCGCAGACTTTCAGGCATATTCATGAGGCAAGAACAGCAATCTCTTCTTTGATATTTTTTTTTTAAATGAAAAGGACAAGAAAAGCTTCAGACCTCCGCCACCATCGCGCTGAGCTGGGCAAAGCTGGGTCTGTCTGCAGCATTGCATGCCCAGCACTTTCGCATTACAGTGTATAGCTCCAGAGGGCAATCAGGTGGCTTCTCCAGGCGTTCGCCCTCCCGCTCTACCCGCCATAATATCTAGTTGAAGAGTGAATGTCAGTGATGCTAACACACTGAGTCATAGAGCATGCCAGAAAAACAAACAACATAAGGGCGGTGATACACATTCCAAACATGAATGACAAATACCTTGCCGGCATGCACACAAATACAGAAAAAGCATGGCGTCAGTGTTCTGACAAGTGCTTACCTGCCGGCCCGACAGACCAAACCAAGGCTCTTCACAATAGGTGAACATTTCCCAGAGAGTGACACCAAACATCCACACGTCTGAGGAAAGGGAGAAAGAGCCGATGCGAAGACTCTCTGGAGCACACCTGGAGAGAAGGGAGGCAGACAAACCAGAAGCAAAAGAAAGAGTTATTGGTGTTATTAGTGAGAATCTGTTGTGACTCTAACAAGATTTCTAATTATTTCCCACTCAAGCTTCAAATTTCACCCAACTGCCCACCATGCAAACGGTATCCGTCTGTGTGCCGACATGATGTAGTGATCTTTCTCCTGGTTCAGGCCTCGCATCAGACCAAAGTCCCCGATCTTCACCATATCCTTGGATGCCAGCAGTACATTTCTTGCAGCCAGGTCCCTGTGGATGAATCTCCTGCTCTCCAGGTACTCCATGCCTGACACAATCTGCATAGCAAAGAGCCAAAGGCGGACCAGAGAGAACTCATACTGACGTGCACGCAGGGTGTCGTAAAGTGAGCCCAAGGCGGCCAGCTCTGTTACCTAGATAAAAAGAATAAAAAGGATTTTTAAAAGAAATCTGGCTCCTACAAAACACAGTAGTTTGAATAGATCAACAAACTGTTTCTAGTTTACCATCTTGAGGGGCTGTGTGAGCACCACACCATAGAGTCGTATGATGTTGGGGTGGTCTAAAGATTGCATGACGGTTACTTCTTGAAGAAAGTCTTTCAGTGTGTCCGCCTGCCTCGACATACTGCTCCTCAGCGATTTAACTGCCACAGCCAACTGAGGAGAGGAAGGGGATAAAGACAGATGCTCAGTTTTAATCAGGCATACAGACCGACACCTCACTTTAACAAGCCAAAGGGAGGCAGCAAGGGTGTGTACACGCCTACTGTTCCAGGGTATAATCATAAAAAAAAGAACATGAAAGGTAAACGGTGCTACCCTGAAGTCACCTGCTGGTATTTTCTTTCTTTCTTTTCTTGTTTTTTTAAGCAATGGCTAACAATATCTAGGGTGTAAGGATGGAAGGATAAGTTATCAACTAACCTTAGCAAGTTTGGTTTGCAAGGTGCAATCAAGTGGCAAAAAAGTTAAGCTTATACACAAGGGCCATAAACTGCAGTTCTTCTAAGGATCCCCCCCCCACACACACACACAAAAACAGTCAATTATTTCCCTTTATAACGGTGGCACAGAGGGTGATTTTTTTTAACTCACAGATTTATACATTATTAAGGTTTAAACTGAGGAGTATGGCCTCTCTGACTGACAAGCACATGTTTACTCTGGCAGCTATAGCTATCCGCTATGAGCAAACTTTGACCTTCACTGAGTCATTTTTGGAGCGCTTTTAATTTAGCTTCCTGACTAACACGGAATGCTATGTGATTAATTATACTAACAGTCTGCTAAAGAAGTATGTGCTCCAGTTTTTTGTGAGTGTACTATGCGAGTTATACTTTAGCCAGTGGATGTACCTTGCTAACCAAGCTTGCTAGCTTGATTAGCAAGGTAGCAAGACCTTGCACAACACAATTACATTCCAATGGATGAATTGGAGTGATGTTATGGTGATTATGTCCACCTTTTTGTAAACAGTCCTGTCCAAAACCATTTGCCAATAACAGTTTTTAAAACTTGTGGAATCTTTGTAAAAGCCAAAACAATTATTAATTGTTAAAGACAAACTTTGTGCCACTGCCAAAAGTTTTGGTCACGACTTCAGTTTCCGGTCTGACAACATCTATAGAGAAAGTCCAGCAGATCTGTAAAACGGCTTCTCACCACTCTTCCAGTGGGTGTATGCCACTCTCCCCTCTTCACCACCCCAAATGACCCAGAGCCCAGCCTCTCCGCCAGAATCAGCTCACTGTCTTGGATAAGACAAGGGAGAGCCCGGACACCGACTTCCTGGCCCTGTGCTTGACCACCTCCGGTTAACGGCTCCCCACTGAACACCTGTGTGCATCATTAAATCAATAAAAATGACAAATTGAATATCAGGCTTAAGAAAGACAGTTAACACATAACACTCCGTAACAAAGCTAATGCAAATGAAGTGTTTCGGACCTTCGGCACCCGTGACCGCACGCGCACGCTTGACTTGTAGCGTTTTAGAGCGTCCCATAGTCTTCTTTGTCCTGCAAGAAAGAAAATACAGACATGTTTGCATTTTCTGTGACTGTATATGAAATATATTTAAATCAGCAGTTTCTCAGTAAGTAATTGTCGCTTTCCTTATTCTACACCCTTCTGAAATGGTACACGCTAAATAAATAACTGTAAAATTTTCAAATAATAATTGATAATAAACCTATGCAATAGTTGCTGCTCTGTGTGACAGTATGTTGAAAACTAAGTAGCGCTTGTATGTTAATAATCTTAGCTGTTATTAACCATATTAACTTAAGCATGCAAACAAAGTGAATTCATTTGCATTAGATAACATTTCTTATTATTTTAAATTAGGGGGAAGTCTGAGAGGCCAGAAGATGTGGCTAAGAGAAAGATTTCTTTTGTGTTAGACTCTTTATGCAAACAGGTTTTAAATTCATCGATAAATAAGGCCTACACTGATTACTGCAGGTAAACAGGGGACAATGCTTTTGTTTGAGGGCCACTTAAAGCCCGTCTTTCTTTTGTGACTAACCATACCTCCATTACTGAGCCTAAGGGGAAATGTTTTCAGTCAGGGGGAGCGGTTCCTATTTATTTACACCCAGGATGAATGATCAGAGAAGATGATCAGGCTCACCAGGTTTGCTGATTCCTATCTGCTCCAGATCGGCCTCTTTGACGTAGCCGAAGTGCTCAATGCGAGTGATATTGAGGCCATCTCTGAGGCGCAGGTAAAACTTCTCCAGCTGGACTTCAGCTAGGAGTTGGTATAGCCATTGAGTGTCCTGGTCCATCACCATGACCTGGCTGACCTTCCTGTTGGGGTTATAGGTCAGAGGTTATAAGACAGTGGAGAGAATTTCTGGCCTGTTTTTCCTTTCTCCTGGAAAATCTAATTTTGTTTTAGTAGATGATATCACACCAATTAAAAAAAAAAAGAAATTTTATATATATATATATATATATATATATATATATATATATATATATATATATATTTCTTTTTTTTATTATTTTTGCATATGGCTCACACTTCGTCAGATACACAAATCATGTCACAATGACACATAGTAGGGTAAAACATAATGGGAGACGCAGATAAGTGAAAATGAAACAAAGGTACCGCAAACACATACCAGCATGACGTTGCATAAAAAAAGAAAAAGAAATAAATACTTGCGACCAAGGTCTGTATCTAAATAATGGACATGGCTTTTGAGTCTGAAGAGTGAAGCTGACGTGGAATGGTCTTCAACATTTGCATGTAGTAAGCTGTTATGTTGTAAGTTGTTTAGATGTGCTCGGGAAAAGAAAGACTACATTACTGCATAAAACACTGCTGGTCACATCTTCCTGATTGGACCACTCAGTACACCTGACACAACGACGAAAAAGTATCTGTATCGGACTCTAGCTCGACAGTCTGCTGAACCACCAGTGCACCTGCCTCAAACAGGCTCTCCTCCACACTCGTCATTTACAAAGTGGTTTACAAACCCAAACATTACAGCTAACAGGTGGATTTCCTGTTTGAGTGCAGCTAGCAAACACTGAAGAACCATTTACTGCTTTAGAGACAGAGAGTGAATGTGAACAGCCTATCCTTGCTTTTTTAACAAAAAAACTCTTTGCTTCAGCCAGGAGCAGCACAGAAATGACCCTTTTAACTGCTTTTTATTAGTTACTGTTCACTAGTTAGCTCATGTAAAATATTAGCAGCAACCAACCAACCCAGTGATGTCACGTTCTCTACTTAAACTAGATGGCGTTACACATGCTCTAAAAACTTCCATTTTCAACATTTATTTCTTAAATCCAGCTTCACAGACAGAGTCGGATCTGTAACATTCTCGAAAGCAGGGCTCCATGGTGTAAATGAGCCTTTATACATGTAGTCTTTCATGTCTACTTTAATCTGGGGCTGACTTTTGATGCACATGTTGCCACCTTGCCGCTTTGTCCCTCAGTTTCTTAGTCACATCCAGTCTAGCCTTCAAAATTGGACCTCATAAAAAGACGAGTCGATGCTTGTGCGTGACTAATTTTGAACCTCATAGGCAACGATCCTGGTGCTCTGTGAAAAACACAGTTGGAAACTTTAGCTTGTCTGAGGTTTAGGGGCACCAGTCTAACCGGATCCTGTTCGCACAGCATTTATGTAACTGCAGAAGTTATAATGTGCGTTGTAATACCTCTGAAACAGTTGCATGACTGCGACTGATTTAAGGACTCTGGTCATATTTAGTTCAAATTTACCGTCGTTAGTGCTGATAGTTTTGAAGATCTTTGTGAGTGAAACAGAAGGAGTGTGTGAATTTGAATAACTTCCTCACTACAAGAAACGAAATGTTAAATGTCAGCAAATTCTTCTTTTATGAGCCATGCTGTTTAGTTCACTGGAAGACTGTACCGCCATAAAACACTTGCTTATCACCAAACTAAGCCGAGCAGGAATGAGGCAGGGAAGGCCTTCAACATTCCCCGTCAGCTCTTCTGAGGAAAAAACAAAACAAAAAACACCTAGACTTAGCAACTACTTAGTTTTCCTCATTCTAACAGCCATGCAAAGGGTGCAAGAGGGTACTAGCCTGGGCTTGCACTAAATTTTCTAGGGACAACTCCCAATTAAATGAGCACTTACTGCAAGTTCAAATCAACTCAATTCCCTGCAGATTAGTTAATTAATGAAAGCACACACACACAAAAATGCACACCGGTAAACATTGTCTTTGTGTACACAGTGATGAATATTTAACCTGTCGCCCAGCTGCTGAAATCTCCTCTCAGTCTAATGGCACGTGAACCCAAGGAGTTCAACTATGTTAGCCTAATGTGGCTCAACAGTCACGTGTAGCACTCCCCCACCTTTAATCACACAGGCAGCTTTTTTTTTTTCCCTTCCCAACTTCAAATATCCAGTACAGGTGCATATGTTTACACTGCAGCAACTTAAGAATGAAGCAAGATGAAACTGACAAGGAAGTGCAGAGGAGGATTACTTTCCAAAGAAAGTGCATATTTTTAGTCGTGACTGAAATATTATAGTCCACAGACACTGATCTGTGATTGAAAGGGTGCAGGGTGTGCCTCTGAAAAAAGGACAGTATGTCCATTAAGAGATTTAATTACTTACCTGGGCAAAAAAGCAGTAATTAGTTAGCATACTAATATGTACAGTGTGTAAGTAGACAAATAACTGAGTACTCCGAGAAAAAAAGATAATGTAGTTTATGTGGCATTATATTAGTTGCCTTTCTGGATCTGCCATATAAATAGCTTGGCGGTTTAATTATTAGTAAGCTGCGTGCATCTATTTTAATACAATGATTATATATTTTGTAGCTGTATTGAAAACACAGCTGCCAATTAAATGTAAAAAATTACTAAAAAGTGGCGTATTTTATGTAGTGAAACACGCTAGCATAAAAGCAACATGTAAGTAAACTACACAGTACTCTAACAAAGACATTAACTCTCAGAATTTGTTCTTAATTATTCTACAAAGGAAATGACAGTCGATTACAAAAGGTGCATTTAACACAGTTTCACATTTCTTAATAATAATGATGATAATTAAAAAAAATTCTGCAAACTTACTTATATTATTGAGTTCTTGTTAAAACGATTTAGTCGCCGGTTGGTGGCTCTCTCTTAGCCACAGACGCTTCGAGACAAGTGCTCCATGTTTGCGGTGAAACCTGTAACGACGTCGACGACGGTGCTTCGCTTCAAATCAAAGCTTCTGTCTGAGCCCGAAACCCGCTCTTCTTAAATCACCATGTGACAGATCCGGGGTGTTTTTACTCACAGGTTTGCCCGATATTATTGTGTTTCCCGGAGACAAGTGGATAAGTCATCTACCTGTAAGTCTTCGGGTTCCTCCCCCACCTCTTTCCTTTACCTCACTAGACCACACCCCTCCGTCACTCCTCTCACCTGAGCTTTGAACACAAGAGTAAACCTGAAAGGGTTAGCATAACCAAGTCAGGCTTCACCCCATGTGGTCTGAGTGATGTAAATGTATTAATGTGTCAATCGTTGGGAAGTTCTTTATTTTAGTTAATTTTATTGTAAAAAAATAAATAGAGAAATAAATCAATAGCACATTTAAACGTGCTATATGAATACTTACTAAACAATATGATTTCATGTTTAAGTATAAATATTAAATCACTTGTAAGTATTTTTTAGACAGAAAATGTAATTATATAGCTACTATATTAAAATGACTTAAGTTGTAATATTTTGTCTGCTACAGTGGTTTGAGCTCAACTAAAACTGTTTTCATTAAGTTTATTTGTATAAAACGATCTCTAAATAAAAACTAATATATAAGGGTCGACAGTTTAGTGAAGCTGATAAAGCAAAATAAAGTCTGTCTTATTTTAGTTAAAATATTAGCTCATTTTATTTTAACGTTAGCTTTGAAGCTAATAGCTTTTCTTATGTGCACTTAGCTTATGTGCACTTAAGAGTAGGTCAATTTATTGGCAGATAAACATTAGGCAGCTAAAACTGCTTAAAGTTTCAGAAAAGTGTAAGTTGCTGATGTTGATTGTAATAATTATAATAATAATCATCATTCCACATTGAACATATGTTGTATGTAACTTAATTCTCTCAAAACTTGCATATGTGACAGAATTTGGTTCATTCGATGTGTGTTGTCTTACTAATACATGTACTGCTTGTAATGTGATTACTTTTGATCAGACATTGACTATAGCTTGAAAAGAAGATAAATATACTTTTTTGTTAAAGAGTTTGTAAACAACCAAGTTTTTGTCACTGTATACTGAGGATATTAAGAATCACAAGATGAATTATCCATACATGATAAAGCGCCATAGGCCTGGCAAAAACTGCTAGGCTAGATGTTTGCTATGAATAATAATAATTATTATAATGATAATGGAAACAATATAAAAATATAAAAAAGACAACTTTCAAAAAGATTAGAAGGTTTAATTAATATGTCGTTAAATTACTTTTAGTTTGAATCTCTGACTGTGTTACTGAATGTATTACTTGCCTTGATCAGGAAATGACCATACTGAATCATAACACTACTCCACGTGAATAGTGTTGTGATTAATTTAAGTTAATGAATACTAGAGTACAAACTGTTACCACAGTGTAATTAGCACCATTGTGTTACTCTCAAGACTGAGCATGGATTAAACCTGCTATTAGGTTTGAGTCATATGAAGTGTCACAGATGGTTTTCCGTTTCAGTCTTCCTTTCCTCCATGCCTGTTGTTGCTGAACCAGTTGGACGAGATTTTTAGCCTCTCAAGTTGCATTTGAATGCAAAGCAGGCAGCACAGATAGAACTTTGCACTTCCTGGTACAGTCTCTCCTACTTTACTCCTCTCTGCCAGCCTGCCTCGGTTATACAACCCTGACAGTGGACCAGCCTATAGGACCGTGCACACATGATCGCCCTAAAAGTAATCTGTTACCACTTCTTTCAAGTGCTTCCAGCTCGGCTACGGCTTAACAGTCACAACAGGCTTGTGATGACTTAGACCTCTTTCAGGAATATGTTTGGTTTTTTTTTTTCTGTCATTAGCTTCAGACAAACAATAGAAACATTACGACATAATGAGATGACAAATTATGGTGTCATCAAATTTCTTAAGTCATGCAGGACAATAATAACCCATTACACATGTATTTAGACAGAAATGTGTTGTTTCCAGCAAGTGATGAGAGGCTAGAGGCTGACAGGAAGTGTGTGTAGATATATCCCTTATATAAATGCACCGGTGGGGAACAGCATTTCGGTACACTGTATACTGTGTATACTACTGTATTGACAATAAAGCTCTTGAATCTTGAATCTTGAGAGATGTTTCCTGTTCTCCTAAATCTGATGGTTTTCTGTTACACTGGGCATAACTCTCATTTATACGACACAAGCTTAGCTGGAAGCTCATATCACAGCAAGACAGGCAGTATCCATCCAAAACACTGAACAACAAACAAAAGGGGATGAAAAAGAGACAGATAATAAAAATAAAGGGGAAACATGACTTATTGAAGATAAATATGTTGAACAGTGTGAGAGCTCGTATATGTGAACTTGTATTTTTGAAATGAGTTACAGAAAAAATATTTTGTAATATGTAGACTGCTATTTACACACAGAAATATTTGACTCATATATTTATGTTTTTTAGTTAATTTTTACAAGTTCTCACATTCACAAGCTCTTGTGTTTTGCAACTCTACACGGACAAATCATTGCCGTGAAAATGAAAAATGACACGTCTGAACTGAAAAGACCAGAAGCAGAAAGAAATATAATAGTCTTCACTGTCACTGTAACTCACACACAGTCAGACTCATATTTATAGAGTAAATAAAAGAAATAAGAGACTTGGAGCCAGTGCTTCCTCTGGGCTGGGCTGGGTTCACCCTGTCAGAAAATGTTAATTATCTTAAAGAGCCTCATAAAGAGAAATAAGATATATGGAAGACGGCTAAAGAATGGAGACTTTGACAAGTTCATTCAACATCTTGTTATTTCAAACCGTTTGTGTCAGTGGTGTGTACACACTGTACCACTTGCCAAATCTCACTTTAACCCCTGACTGTTCTTATTTTCTGTTTCGGTGTAGAGGTAAAGGCGACCATGTAGACAACAGAAAATTTATTTTTTAAAATCTCTTTTAGTGCTTATAGCTGTAACATAGATTTAAACCATAGCCCAGGAGTGATCACGCTTATGAATGAATCAAAACTTTTATATATTTGATTAGCGATTCCTGAAGTCTGGGCCATTATTTCTTTCTTTCTTTTTAAGATTCTTCTTCTTTTCTTTAATCAACCTTTCTTCACACAGTGAGCTGTTTATCCTGTGCATTATGGCCAAGGAACAGAGAACTCAAGGTCATGTTTTAATCCATCTTTAATGGGACCACAGAGGAAATATTTGCTGGAGGACACATGGTGTCGCCCAAATTTCTTCCTTTTTAAAAAAAGTTTAAAGGGTCAAACCTTCGAAAATGTTCACAACTTGTATTTTTAACAGAGACATAATACGTCTCCCATGGGACAAAGATGGTGCACCGTTTTTGGTGTTGTAGGTTAGATTTCAGTTCAGTTCATTGTTACAGTCAAAATGGGCACTGGGTTTTGGACCCAAAGGCAGACGGTGAGAGAGGAACCAGGTTTGATTACACAAGAGAACAGGTTTGAGCCAAAGGCAGGCAGGTGAACAAAGTTTTTCCCAGACAGTTAGTTTTCTTTTAGACGGGCACAGCAGAGGGGATCTAAGAGCGATGGAGAAAAACAGCCAATGAAGATGATTTCCTAGAGCTGCACTAGTTACTGAGTGCAGCACTGAGCTGGACATGAGTGGATGAAGAGCTGATTCGTACACGTGCAGGTAACTAATGATGGACAGTTTGTGTGCCAGTTTGAGTCAGCAGCGCCAGGTGAGGAGAAGCTCCTACAGCTCATCCCAGCAAGAAGGTGTCCTGACACACTCATTCAGGAAAAAGGGAGATCGAGAGGACACTGTGGAATCGGGATAATAACGTCCAGCAGGAAAAACCCTTTGAAATGCTAGCAAAATCACAAAGTCACATTTGACCTGTTCTTATTAGATTTGACTTTTGATTCTATATGTGCAGTTTTCTATATGTGATGACCACTGAAAATAAATATGTTAATGAGTCGGTGAATAATAATATGAATGTCACAATAATTGCAGAGATTGTAACTTTATTTATAATTCTTCCAATAAAATAAAATAAAATAGAAAAAAAACCTCCTATTCAAAAGTGTCATGTGACCAGCTAATTTGCACATGTAGTGTTGACCTCAGCAGCAGCCTTGGGAGATTTTTAGGATATAAAATTCACCTTTCTTTGGTCTGAACTTATAAGTAGGCAGAGTAAAGTTCCATTTTCAGCCCAAGCGTCTGTTTGTTTGCAGCTTTGATGTTCACAGCCATCAATCATTCAGTATCAACTAAGAAGAATTCGAAAACATTCAGATTCTTAGAAGAATTGTAGCATTGAGATACTAAAAAAAAAAAAAACATGAAAAAAGGCTCACCCCATCGCTCCTGAGTGGAGTGGATTTGTAGCACTCAGAAAAGCATTTGATAAATGTAGCGAGGGAAAAACTCCACCTGGAGAACAGGATTAAAGAAAGGCATGTGGAAAAAACTCAGGTGGACAAGAAGTATCGTGACGTGTAGTCAGAGCTCCAAGACATGGAGAACAAAAATAAAGGCCTGCAAAAAATGTGTGATGAAAGAGAAAGAGGAGCAGCAGGAAATACACCAACAGCAATGTAAGCTTCAAGATATGGAAGCTGAACTGAAAACAAGAGAAGCAAGAAGCACTGAGATGGAGATCAAGATCCAAGACATGATTGATGAAGCACATCAAAGAAATAAACAAATGTTGTATGAGAATGAACAGCAGGAGGAAATACAATAACATTTGCAGTGCAAACGTCAAAATATGGAAGCTATACACCAAGTGATGAAGTGCAAGCTTCAAGTGGAAGAGAAGAAAAATGAAGGGCTGCAAGTAACGTTGGAAGAATCAGTGACACGAAATGCTCAATTGTTGAAAGACAAAGAACAGCAGGAGGCAGCACACCAACTTATGAAGTGCAAAATTCAAGAATTGCAAGCTATAAATCAAGAGATACAATGCAAGCTTCAAGACATGGAAAGAAAAAAATCAAGGCTCGTACACAATGTTTGATAAAGCCTGCCAAAGAAATGCACAAATGCTGAAAGAGAAGAAAGGGAAGAGTCCAAGCTTGAAGACAGCGAGAAGAAACATGAAGAGCTGAGATTATTTTAATGATTTGCCTTAATTTTATGAAGAAATCTATATATTAGTGTCGACTAATCCTAAAATCAGTTGAAATGGTTCAGGAAGGGCCAGAACTCACAACTCAGAATAGGTTCTATAGAGAGTGCCAGCATTTTCTTAATGCACAAGCTGTGATCAGTTGATCTGTGTTACTGCATCCATCCTCTACACTGACACTACAATGTTCATACTAACGTATAATAGATATTAAAAAGTTGGTACGAAGGAGGAATTCGGTGAATGAATCTAAGCATCATCTGCTAAAAATCACATTAATCTGCTATACTGTGCAACACTCCAACACTGTGTTCGTTACTTTTACTTTATACCACAGACATCCAAGCTGGTAGAAGTTAAATCGTTGCTTAAAAAGCCATCAGTTGACCTAGCTTTCTTAGGCCAATCTCCAACCTTGTAAAACAGCATACTGATCATCTGCCGATGTTTATTATTCGGTTTATTTGAAGAGTTTCAGTCAGGTTTCAGAGCTCATCACAGTACAAAAACAGCTTTAGTGAAGGCTACAAATAATCTTCTTATACTTTTAGTGATTTCTTTTTGACTTGTTCGCTATTTAGTAAAACAAAAAACAAAACAAAAACATCCCCCTAAACCCCTGAATGACTACAGAGTCATTACAGACAAAGATAAACAGCACCCTCTATTGGGCATGCCGCGTAGATGATAGAGTTTTGTCGCTGGTGTAAACGTCATCACTCAGCGACATAGTAGTGCGTTTTTCTAGCTGCCTCTCGCTTTTTCTTTTAAATAAAGCTCTTAAAAGGTTTTTGGACCAAAGTAGGATTTATCGTAAATGATCCGTTTTTCATTTCATTGTTCTTGGAAACATATATCGGTGCACCCCCCCCAAAAAAAACAAAAAACCTCCTGTCCGGAAGTTGATTCAGTGATTGTAAACACACATGCTTCGCTTGCTCAGTTATGCCAAAGCTCTTCGATATAAAGTTCCCGGGAGGATGTAAGAGTCTCCCCGATGGCTTCTGGTCAGCCGTAGACGTGTGGATAAAGAAACCTCATGTTGTAAACAAGCGTCTTTGTGGAGTTAAAGAGACAGACAGCAAAGATGTGGACCAAGACGACCTACGGCTCCTGCTGCATGATCCTGAACTCTTCACAGATGCGCTGCTCTTCATGATCACTGGGGCCTCAGCTGCCCACGAAGCCGACAAACCATGGTCCTCCAGCGTCAGGACATTTATTCCCAAAGTAAACTGTTATGGGACAAACCTGCATAAAGAAATTATCCTGAAAGGTAAGAGCTTCTCACTTCTGCAAACTGTTGTATCAGTTATATTTCTTTCTAATGCCTTCTCTCTTGTTCTCTGCAGACTTTGGTAGACAGCGAGTGACCTTTATTCCATTTGAAGAGGATGCAGAGGGAAAAGCGTCTCTGAGGAAAGGCAACATTTATCAGATTCAGCTCTGCAATCAGGACTGTGAGGAATGGTGAGTCTGCAGTCATCATCTTTACAGCACATTAGAACATACAGGACGAAATGCCTTGTTTTGGACGATAGTTTACTGGTTGATTATACAATCCTGATGTTCAAACTGAGCATCAGAATGAGGAAGAAAGGTGATTTAAGTGACTTTGAGCATGGCATTGTTGTTGGTGCCATACGTATAGGTTGGAATATTTCAGAAACTGCTGATCTGCTGGCATTTCTAGAGTTTACTGGGAATGGAGTGGAAAAAGAAAAAATATCCAATGAGCTGCAGCTCTGCTTCTTTTTGTCAGAGGTCAGAGTATGTCCAGACCTCTTCGAGCTGATAGGAAGCCAAAAGTAACTCAAATAGACACTTGTTATAACAAAAAATATGCCGAAGAGCATCTCTGAGTGCACAACATATTAAACATTTAAGTGGATCGTCTACTACAGCAGAAGACCAATCCAGGTGCCACTCCTGTTAAAACTGAGGCTGCATTTCACTGGACAAGAAAAGACTGGAAAATCTCGTCTGGTCTGAGTCTTGATTTCTTCTAACAGTGGGTGTATGAATGAAAGACAAGTTATTAGGGTTTTTTTGAGGGTCTTCACCATCTAGTATTATTATTTTTGTAGTCCACCACTGATGTTTAAAAATGGGTCTGACATTCAGTGTCAACAGCAATAAGAAAATTTAAACCACAGAATATAATTTAGAGTTGTTATTCTTATTGTTCAAACTTTGTTACATTGTCTCTGTTTTTTTTTAATTTGTTTTGGGTTTATCTCCTTTTTCTTATTAATATTTAAAATTATTTTTTCATATTTAAAAATCCTCCTGATATTGATATAAGTGAACTCGGAGCAGCGACGTCACAAACTCTCAGTTAATATACATGTTAGTATAGTTAGCATAAAATGAGCACAACACTGTAGATGACTTGTGCTTTATCTGCAGGTCCCTGGAGTTGTGTGCGCTGTCGGTCGATTCCTGGTTCTCTGATGGCGTCGCCTACCCCAAGCTGCCCTGGCTGTCCTCTGACCTGCTGCCTAAACTGGTGCGCTGGGCCACCGAGTGCAGGAGTAGCGAGTTCAGGAGCACGTTGTCTCTGCTGCCAGTGGAGAAGTACAGCCTCATGTACCAACAGCTGAAGGACAAGTACAAGGCCATGGTGAAGGTGAGGAGACTGGATGATGTGAGGCTTGTTTATTCTTTTGTTTACGTCCTATTCTCTTGTGTTGATATATTCATATATATTTCTCACACTGTTTCCAGGTTTGGCCTGAGGTTACAGATCCTGAAAAGTTTGTGTATGAGGATGTTGCTATTGCTACGTATCTCCTGGTTAGTTCAAACCTTCCAATAATCTTCTTTTCACCAAATGAGTGGATCCTATCACGATTATACTTGAATTAGCCTTTGAAATAATTAACAAATACGTCCATACAGGTACTGTGTGTGCAGGTAAAAACAGCTAATAACTCACATGACCTTATGTCAGGTGTCAGAGGGTCATGCAACTTAAGCTAAATCAATCAACCTGAATGTGAAAAATGACCTTTGACCTTAGGAATCCATTTGTAGGTTACGAGTATCAGCAGCATTTGTCACTCCCTAACCATGAGTCTGTGTCACCGTACTGCTGCAGGTGCTGTGGGCCGAGGAGAGAGCAGAGAAAGGTCTGACTGCCAGGCAGTCCTTTGTGGACCTCGGCTGTGGAAATGGCCTCTTGGTTCACATTCTGACCAATGAAGGGGTGAGTTCAGTGCTTGATGAATTCATGTAAAAGCAGCAGTTTATTAGGCCAGATCGTCACGCTGGACCGAGTGTTTGATCTTTGTTATGAGTGACTGAATCCTCAGCTTTTGTTCTGCACACTGGTGACTGAACACTGTTTGAATTTAGAAGAAAATCAAACAGCAGCTACTTCCTGGTTACATTCTCACCCAAAGCCCACAAAGTCCTCAAAATCATCCACAGTATGAGAACACTCTTCATATTTGATAACCCTGTATATGGTGGTCACATATAAAACATTTCACACTAACTTTAGGAAAGCCAGAAGCGCTGTCTTAAAGGTACAGTCAGTAATTTCCTTTTAGTTTATTTGATTTAAAAAAAAGAGTGTTGTACTCATAAATATACATAGATTAGTGTCTCTTTCAACAAACTGATATGTTCATATAAACTTAGAATGGATCCATTAAAAATGTATAGGAGTTAGTTAGTGCAGAGCTTCCCAAAGTGTGGGGCTCGCCCCCTAGGGGGGGCGCAGAGCCATTGCAGGGGAGGTGCGGTATGAAAAAAAAAAAAAGAAAGCTTGGACACTGCTAGCATAATGGATAATGGACAGGTTCTTGACGGGGCTCCCACACAAACGCAAAGCAGGAGATGAAGCATCGCTGAATATTTTTCCAAACCAACATCTCATACCTTGTTTCCTGAACTGAAGACAAAACTTTTCATAACTATGCTGATTTATTCCAGATATTGTCCCAATTACATATTTTCTACAGATTAGAAATGCGACCCTCGTATCTCCAGGCAACTGACAATGAGCTGGCAACAACAGCAGTTAGTATAACGTAGAGTTTAAAGGTCACACTTTCCCTCTGATAAACAGTTTGATTGCATCTCACATTGGATGCGAGTTTATTCAGTAAGTGTTTGATTCCAACTTTGTTGGCTAACAGGAGCTAACAGCGGTAAAAACAGCAGCTCAACCCGTATCGATCTCCTTTGACAAAGTAAAGCGTAAATAAAGATGGACATCTCTCACTCAGCAGCTGAGGTAAACAGTGGACTTTTATAGACAGGGGAAAACGCCGGGGCAGGTCCAGATCTGGTAGTAGAAACATATCGGCCGGCCATTGTCGTTAAGGGGTACATTCTAAATTTTAATGTTTTTGATCTGACTTGGCTGAGTGTGTGAATGTGTTTGAGGTTGATTAGCCTCTCTGACCATCAGGCATCTTGTGTTACAGCACCCTGGAAGGGGCATCGATGTTCGCAGGAGGAAGATCTGGGACATGTACGGCCCCCAGACTCTGCTGGAGGTGAGCGAGCCGAGCATGAAACGTTCGACTCCGTGTCCTCACTTTGTGCTTCAATTTATTGTAATTAAAAAGTACAATGAAGCATTCATAAAGATGTAAAAGTAATGATCAGGGAGAATTTTACACCTGCAGTGCTGTGAAAAAGTCTTTTTCCTCTTTCTTATGTGTTTAGAAATTAGAAAAAGACAACCTGAATAAATAAAAAGTGCAGTTTTTAAATGAGGATTTAATTTATTCAGGGCAACGAAAATCTATCCAAGCATACACGGCCCTGTGTGGAAAAGTAATTGCCCTCCTAAACCTATGAATGCGGTTTTGCCACCCTTGGCAGCAAAAACTGCAATCAAGTGATTGTGATAACTGGCAGTGAGTCTCACATCAGCGTGGAGGAATTTTAGCCCCACTCATCTTTGCAGAATAGTTTTAATTTAGCCACATTTAAGGTGTTTCCAGCATGAACTGCTTGTTTAAAGTCACGCCAAAGCATCTCAATTGGATTCAGGTCCACACTTTGACTAGGTCACACAGAGAGAGCATGCAGACTCCACACAGAAAGGCCTGCCAACATGGTGGGTTACAAACCTGGACGTGTGCGACGGTGAGGCAACAGTGCCGTTATCTGAGCTACTTAGAGGCGGACCTGCCGGTGTGTTTCAGATCTTGAGATTTAGGGCATAACTTGACGGTCGTCCCATGTGTGACGTTCTTTTTATGAATTGCTTTGTTCGATTTATGCCAGATGTAACGGGACTCAAACGTTCCAAAAAGTTCAAATTTTGTCTCATCAGTCCACAGAATATTTTCCAATATTCTGTGGACTAATAGTTTTTCACAGCACTGTACATTTCTTGTAGTTTACTTAAGAGATTCTTGCTTTTATGATTGTAATAAGCTGCACAAAGAAAATACTACCACAGAAGCTTGCATACACATGTGGACACACACATTTCCAGAGAAACCTGCCCTGAAAACGCCGCTTTCTCCCGTCTGCCTCCTGTCCTCAGTCGCTCATTTAACAACAAGCTGCTGACTGCTTCCATTTCAGGTCATCTATTATTGACCGATTTTAGCGGAGCGGATGTGGTAGAACAATCTCTCTGCGCCCCCGGGGCAGCTGTACTCAGTCCTCAACCTTTATTCGGAAGCTCTCTGGACTTCACAGGCTCTTAACTCTCATCATTTGTGATGTTGGTGTCAGGGCCATCTGTTAAATATGAAAGGATTTATATAAACTCTCTAAAAAAAGTTGTTGGGATCTTGTAGTTGTTTTCTAATTGCAATTATAAAAAATATTTGAGCCCACTAAGAAAAAAACCCAAACCAAAACTTTAAATGCATCTCAAATAAAAGTCTAAGCAGATAAAAATACTTATTTCTATTAAATGATATTAAATTAGACCGGTGTGCATCCCTCCTGCTCTAAGGACCTCTTGTACTCTTTGGGTCTGTGCTATTTCAGGAAAAGGCAATTACTCCCAGCGAGAGCTTCTTATTCCCGGGTACAGACTGGCTGATTGGGAACCATTCGGACGAGCTCACACCGTGGATCCCCGTTATAGCAGCCAGGCGAGTCATCAGGAGACACAATCACACTCAGCAGCTCAAGTGCCAGCTGATCTCTCCAGTTTTGGAATAACATTATGGGCAGGGGGTGATGTGTGAAGAGTGTGTGTGTGTGTGTGTTTACTGAAACGGCCACCTGATGGCGATGTTGAGCCTCAGCGTGAGGAGTCAGATTTCTCCTTGTTTGAGACTGCAGATGATGATTTCTTGTGTGTGTCGCTTCCTGTCTGAACAGTTTGAGTAAAGGTGGAAAAATGCTTAAGTAAAACAAGTCCTCTGTAGTCTGACTGCATTAAAGAGTAATGATCGGCACTGTGTAGATTTATTTTGTCCCTTCTTTTTCAAATTATAGGTCGTCTTATTCCTGCCGCTACTTTGTCCTCCCCTGCTGTTTCTTCGACTTCTGTGGAAAATACCAGAGACGCCAGTGTAAGAAGTCTCAGTACAAGGAATACATCGACTTCATCGCTGAGGTCAGCCAAGTCTGTGGCTTCAACACTGACGAAGACTGTTTGAGAATACCTTCTACTAAACGGGTAGGCTGACAGAAACAGAGTGGAGGCGGCTTCACAGCAAATCCATCTGACTTGTTGTAAACATTTGTTTGACCCCGGCCTCTGTTTTTTTTTTCCTCCTTCTTTCAGTCTGTGCTCCAGAACAAATCACATTGTATTAGTTCAGCAATTCGTGAATTCTTCTTCTCTCTCCACCCGTCTACCGCGCAGCTCTGCTGTCAGCTATCAAATAATTAATACAAGACAGCGAGGGAAAGAAATAAAGAGAGAAATCCGTTTGGTGGGGTTCTGTAATAGGTGCAGGTTTGAAATGGTTGTAAAAAAGTTTGTGAAAATTAAAACACACCTTAGTTATGACGTTTCCCATAATGCACCTCAACTGCATCTCTCCCCTGCACAGATCTGAAAGTTATAACTCTTCTTTCAGAATAGCACAAAAGGGCTACGTTGCCAAGACAGCATCACAGTTGCTGCACATCCGTGATGAGAATCTGCCGTTTCACCGCATCACAAAGCTGCTCTGTTGGGTTGAGATCTGGTGACTGTGGAGGACTTTAGAGTACAGGGAACTCGCTGTCACGTTGAGCTTTGCGACATGGAGTGTTACACTGTGGTCATGAATGTATGGACATGGTCAACAACAAAACACATGCAGATTGGGGTGTTTAACATTTGGTTAGTACTGAGTGTGCCAAGACTTCCTGTTGATCCGAGGCAGGATCCATGCTTTCATGTTTACACCATATACTGACTCCGTCTGAATGTCACAACAGAAACTGAGACGGGATCAGGCGATGGTTTTCCAGTCTGCTGTGTGTTTGGAAAGTCTGTGTGAACTGTAGCCTCAGCTTCCTGTCAGCTAGTAGGGTCTTCTGCTGCTGTAGCCCAACTGCTTCAAGGCTGGATCTGTTGTGCACTGAGATGCCTTTCTGCACCTCGGTTGAAATGAGTGGCTATTTAAGTTACTGTTACCTTCCTGTCAGCTCGAAACAGCTTGGACCTTCATCAGGTTGTCTTGACCAGCTGCTGTCATGCGATTAGCTTGAAGTCAGTAACTTCATTACATGTTTTTGCAATCCTGGGATTATGTGGAAACACTTCTCAGCGCTATGATCAGTGGATGGCTGAAGTAAATCATACAGCTGTGCGTCCCAGCCTTTTCTCCACCTGGGCTTCGTTTAGTGTAGACGTACAATAAATCAAGGATGTCTTTATAATCCCAGAGGGAACAATAAATCTGTTAGCGGGTAGCCATTAATAGCTACAATATACTCGTGGCCATAAAAAGAACAAGCTATTATTTTCTGGGCTTTGCTGTTTGCTCATCAGTAACACTCAGTTTGCTCATATCAGCAAAAGCTCTCCCACAAAATTATTTCATGGGAACATTTTCAAATGGAAAGAAAAAGTATGATTTCTTTGAACTTAATAACAAGAAAAGACAACCAAACAGGGAGTCGCCCTCACACTCTGCTCTCTTTTTTTTTTTCTTTTTTTCCCACAGGTGTGTCTTTTAGGAAAGTCAAGAAGCTATCAGTTATCTGATGAACCTGAGGTAGAGCAACAAAGGGCTCATTACATCCACAGCCGCTGCACTGCTCCCGGGGTCACAGTTCAGAGGTCAGACGTCAGTAATGACGAGGACTGTTGCAATGGGGACGGAAGCTGTAACGGCACCCCCGGGAGCTCCTGGGGAGCCGGGTTCCAGCCGCGAGATCGCGTCGAAGCGGTGCGAAATTGTGCTGCTCTCCCGCGGGACTTTGTTGACGGTGTTGTTCTGCGGGTTGCTAATGCTCTTCTGGGAATGACCGCGGGCGATGGAGAAGGATCCTGCCGTGACTGGAACCAAGGAGGTAAAACGATTGACATGAGTCGCTGCTGAACTGAGTCACAGGTTGAGATCAAATCCAGAATAGGATCAGTATCTGTGAGGTGTTCCTATTTGCCTGTAGGACAGAAAGACTCTCTGTGTGATGCATCTGAGTGCCCGGTCTGAGCATCAAGACCTGGCGCTCAGATGCATCTTAGGCCCCTGAAGGTTCTTGTCTAGATGAGATATTATGATGTCATCATGTTGCCTAACTACCACCTAGCAGTCGGCTAAATTGACCAATTATTCGCACCAAAAACAGCTTTTAAAGACATTGTCACGTTTTTATATTATAACACAGTTATTATTAATTATTGTCTTTACCAAAAAAAAGCATCTCAAGGCAACCGCTGTTGTGATTTGGCGCTATGTAAATGACCCAGTCTTAGCATATCAAAAACATCTATCACCCTATTTTTTTATTAACTTCTCTCACTGTGATTAAGTGTATCAACCTGTAATTAAAGGCAAAATGACTTTATAATGTGTTTTCTGCTGGAGAGGTGAGAAGAACATTAGATGAGCTTGAAAGTGTATATGATGTAAGAAAGCTGTATAAGGGCTGGTAGGTGGATGTTAATGTCTGTGGATAAGCAGCTGTTGTGAACCACACTATTTAAGCCTTGTCCACATATACAGGATACAGATTCACTACTCTCCCTTTGCGTCGAAGCTAATGGTTGGCTATTAGTGGACATCTCGTTGCCTCTAATGTATTCACCACATTGGTGTACAGCACTCTGCTAAAGTCTTCAGCCACACCTCGTTTCTTTATATTTTGCTGGGAAAATGAGAAACGGGTCCAGTGATTTATTGAAGCGTGCAAGCATTTGAATGTGGGAGACAGACACGCTCTCAACTTTCCTTTTTTGATAACGATTATAGTTAAGGCTAGATCAGGTAACCCTGAGTGCTCCCTTAGTTACGCTGCTGGGTTGCCAGGGGCTTGTTGAGTGTTTCTTGTTCGTTCACCCTTTGTTTTTATGCACCACTCTGGATTTCCACAGTGTGCCTTTTCCCCCGTCTCCCTCCCCTCACCCCCAACAGATGGCCGCCCCTCCCTGAGCCTGGTTCTGCTGGGGGTTTCTTCCTGTTAAAAGGGAGTTTTTCCTTCCCACTGTCACCAAGTGCTTGCTCACAGGGGGTCATCTGATTAAGGTTTTGTCTTTATTATTGTAGAGTCTTTACCTTATAATATAAAGCACATTGAGGCAACTGTTGTTGTGCTTTGGTGCCTCTGCTGTCCATTACAAAGAATGCAGGTTTGGGGCATTTCCCTACTGTGGTCACTTTTCAATCCCCGAGGCTACTTCCATCTTTTGTACACAGTCTATGCCTTTGATCAGTTACATAGTGAGTGCTTTTTACCTCGTATGGTGCGGTGCAGATGTAACCCGATGCCTCTGAAACGACACCGTCACAATCAATCGTTACATATGGCGTCAGCACTTTTTAAAACTCACCAGCTACACCATTACATCCGCAGCACCTACTGCCTGAACTTTGAATTTCATTCTTCGTCCATCATCCCGTCTGACCCCCCCACCTCGCTGATTACAATCCTGCCCCTCAGCATCAGCCGGTGAGACCTGATGACACAGAGCGACGCCTCTTTGAACTCTGCCACACCCTCCGCCAGCTGCGTACCACGCAGCCCGTATCAAACACCCACAGACACGCACACACATTTACTTTCACAGCACCCACGCAATCACCTTTGTCAACACCTCTGCAGCCCCGCTGACACACACACTCACACACAGTCACACGTTATGAACGAGATAAGGGCACGAAGCCTGCTATTATTAAAACAGAACGTTTCTTGTCGGGGTGTCGGTGGAATTAAAGGTAGAAAATTTTAGGGAGAGTGAATAAAGGGAGAGTGTAACTCTGTATGGAGATGACTGCATGAATAATGCACCACCATCTATGATTTATGCATGAGCACGCATTTGTATTGAGGGATTCCTACCAGTTATCTGCTGTGTACGAACAAAGGCCAAATTCAGAGGGAGCCAGCGCATGTTAAATAAATCCAGATGGGTCTCGGAGTCATTTAAAGTGCTTTGGAGTTTAGTTTCTGTCTGCTCTTTAATGCATCTTCAAAAAGTCTAATCATTTTCAGTATGGTGATGTTTCCCTTTTTGGCACTTAAGCGGATATTTTATGATCATTTTGTTTCTGTGGCTTTATGGCTCTGGTGCGACGTCAGACGATGTTCTTTTATCTTTTCTTTTTATCTCTTTTACTGTAAATACAAACAAATAATACTCATTAAGCTCTGAAACTGTCAGAAATAAGCAGGTTTTCACTATGCATAAGAGTCAGTATTTTTCCTGTTTGGCCAGCTATTGTTGGGTTTGTATCATAAGACTGATACTCAGTGATTTATAGTAATTCTTTGAAATGAAAATTCCTATTTAACATCAATCAGACTCTTTCCTTTTTTATTTGGGACAAGTTCTTCTATTTAAAAGGTTTGCACTGAGCAAGTTAAAACATCTTAGTGTCTCTGCTGCTTATATCAGTTGCATATATTGTGCTTCCTGTGCATTAAACTTAAAAATATCTCACAGCTCTTCTGAGACACTGTAAATATGAAGCAAGTTACTAATTCATGCGGGCTGTAGTGCTGAGTCACAGAGTTATGTAATCACGCCGAGAATGAAAATCTGTGTGTAGCTGTACATCGAGCGACACTAAATGTCAACTCAGTAAAATGTCAGAGGGACAGTAAACACGCTATTGTACTGAGTAGAAGCAGCCTGCGTGGAAGGGCGCGGTGTGTTTTTGATGAGTGAACGCTTCACTTCACTCTTTCACATGCTGGAACATTTTCTGCTTTCCTTCAGTTTAAACCAAATATTTTTCAGATTGTTGGTTTGAAAAAATCCAAACGGAGTTTTTTGGGTTGTTTTTGTTTTTTGTATACTTTTGCTTTTGTCTCCAAAATGTCATTCATATAAAGGCCGGTTTTAAAGTTGCTTTCAGATGCTCCCTTATTCGCAAAGGGTCACCACAGCAGGTAGCTCCGCACGTTTGATCTGGATGTGCTGGATGCACTTCCTGACACAACCCCAAAGGGATTTGTGTCTCCTCCCAGACTGAACCGGGGGATCTTTCGCTTGGCAGGGAAATGTGTAAGCCACATGCTCGAGCCATAGATATATGAGGATGAGTGTAAATATTATTTATTGGGTGCTATAAGAGGATTCAGCAAGCATGCATATTTACGTTTATTAGCAATAATAATGTAATTATTGGTTCTAGTACATGTCAGTGTCCTGCATTACTATATAAATGCCAGTAGTCCCTTTTTTTTTTTTTTTTAGGTTGCCAGGCAACACGGTGGCATCATATTATAGCAAGTTCATGTTTCAGTTCACCTGATTGTTACTAGCTTTGCACCTTTGCCAGATCATTTGCCAACTTTTCATCACCTTGTAAATAGATTTTTTTTTTAAAGGTTTAGCAAAAAGCTCGCGTACTTATTCCTTTGCATTGCAGGGACATCTTGCTCTCCTGGCACAGCAGTAGCCTGTCTCCTTTCCTCTCTCTCTGCTGTGTTTATTGCTCTGTGAGCTAGCGGTGAGGTTGCAAAGAGAGACGTGGGGCAGCCGTGTACAGAGAGACCGATTAAGAGATCTCAAATGTGATGGAAAAAAGCGAGACTTCTGTTGTTGTTTGTCTGAGTGACCATTTTATGCTCAAGTTAAATGGTTTGCAGAATCATAGCATTTCCATTGTCTCCAAACCCTATGATTCCTCCAGAAGTATATAGATTTCTTCTTCTTCTTTTGGCTTCTCCATTTAGGGGTCACCACAACAAATCACCAGCCTCCAACCTCTTCTGTCACCCCAACCCTCTGCATGTCCTCCTTCTCTACATTCATGAATCTTCTCTGTGGCCTCCCTCTATTCCTCCTGCCTGGGCAGCTCCATGTCCACTACCCCTCCTCTGCTCATCAAGACAAATATTACCCTAAAAGTATGTAATCCCTCAGAAATATGTCCTGTCATCTTTACACGCCTTGTGAGAGTTGCAGTTTTTGCAAAGATGGAAATCACAGCTGAGCTCTTTTCTCTTTTTTTTTTTTTTTCTTTTTTTCTTCAGCACAACAAAAGCAATCCTACACAACAGGCATCGTTTCAAACAAGCAAGTCCAACTGTACTTTAAGCCAAGTCATTAATTCTCATCTGCACCTGGTCTTAGTCCAAGCTGAATCTACTCTGTCAATACTGTCCCTATCCCATTAATCCCCATTAACATTGTAGGCAGTAAAGGGCAGCTCTAAACGGTGTATTGATATTATATCAAGGCCTGGAGCTCCCTGGCGTCAGAGCTGTGGGATGAGAGTCTGCCCAGTTTCACACTCTGTAGCATACGACTGGGTTTGGCTGCGCTAGTGTCTGTGAATGTGGGAGTGTGTCGCATATTTTAGGGATTAACGCAGCAATTTGGCCAACTAAAATTAGGATGTATTTGGGTGGACAATATGTTTTTCGATGAATTTCAACGGCAGAAAGACAAGGTTCAGAGACCTGACAAGCAGAAGAGTTTGAAACTGAACAGTTTTCGGAAAACTGAGTTTTGGATCAGAGGGTCAGACGGTGCTTTTCATTCATATTCAGTATTCATATCATCTCTAAGCCAGCAGGGATTGCAGCGAGTGACCACAGAAGTACGATGAAGATATCACTGAAGATGCAGATTTAAGTCAAATATAGTTATGAAATCATGCGGTGTGTCTCTCCCTCCAATACGTCAGAGAAAGGAGGAAGTTTGTCATTTGTATAAACCAAAGGTCAGCTCAGATTGAATTCCCTTGTGGTGTAAAAAGGACAAGGCCAGAAATGCCAAAAGATCTTTATAACCATAGTGCGAAAGTATGTGTGACTACAAAGGGGTTTGTCATCTATACTATGCTAATCCTAGAGGTTAAAACTGTACATATTCTCCTTTTCCTTTCTAAAATCTCTGCCCCAGTGGAGAGTTGACAAAAATGATTCAGGCTCTCAAATGGCTACTCTGGCAAAACGCGTTCCAGCTGCCCCGACAGCTTGTTGGAACGGCTTTAACTGAGCATACTTTACAGCTCTGACAAACACTCTGACAAGCTACTCTCTACTGTAAACCAATCTTTATATACTATGTGTATATATAGCTTTGCTCGCATTTTCTTGTCATAGAACAGCCGGTAACATCAACTCAAGCCGAGTGGTTCTTTGTCTGAAATGCTGGATAAAAACGATCTCTGTGCATGCTGAAGCACTGTGTTAATGCATTGATGATTATAAAATCAATAGACCTCTTCCTGCACATGTATAACTCCCATCTTTCATTGTTTGTCCCTCTTCCCTGCCCTTCAGGCAGCCTTTCTGTGAGCGAGGTTGCGGGGCTGTTGGGGCAGGAAACCCTGCGGCTCCTGAAGAAAGAGTGCGGAGGTCTTCAGACGCTTCTGAGGAACAATCATCAAGTATTTAGAGGTAGCTTTTCTGCACGCTTCTCTACGTTCTCGTAGATGGTTCATTTGAAAGTTGTATTGTTGAGAACTAGACTGTTCATTAAGTACAATATAGTGCTTAAATGAAACCAGTGACAGTGAGAAAGATACTGGAGGTTATATGAGTAACAGAAAGGGTGTTAAATAAAAAAACCGTTAGCTTCTTTTTAAAAAAAGATTTTGTTTGAATTTTTATTTTCCAACAATTTAAATCATAGACTGTATATAAAAGATGGAGGCCTTAACCCTACTTTCTGGGGATATTTCAAAGTTACCCTACTTCTCGTTTGATTTATGACTTGAGTAAACTGGTAATTTTGGTTTCAAGTCTTCTTTAATAGATCCTTAAAAGAACGTCTTAATTAGAATACAGTTCATGCTTTATTGCTTGCACCTTGCTCGTTCGGTGTTCGTCAGTACAAAAAGCCCTCAGAGGAGTCAGCTGTCCAGTTTTTCCATTACGAACATTTTGTTTGTTTTCATACTAGCTTGCTAGCTAGCATTAGTCCCACCTCCTGGTATGGGCACTTCTTTAAAACCATAAGGTGGCGATGGCCTCGTTCCAGGTTGCAAAATTTTACCCATATGTTGACATCTTTTAACTACAGTGTATGCTTTTAAGACTTTTAAAAGCTACTATTTCTAAAGATAAACATGGCAGCAACATCTTTTTTTTTCCAAATTTTATTCACTCACGAAAACGTCTCACGCTCAGAACCACAATTTGGAAACAACAATCCAGGCCACAATTCTTTCAACATAACTGGACAAACACTTTTTAAAATGCAGTCCTGGAAGTCGTACTGTCGTTGACCGTAAAGCAGTGTGTTTTGCTGCTGTTCCTGGTTAAAAGTGTCAGACAGCAGGGTGAGAAGTATGCCTTCCTTTTCTTCCCCCCCAGTAACCACAACACTGACATCAAAGCATATTTAAGCGTACTTGTGCTTGCCAAAACTCTTGAATCGTCCAATGCAAAGAGTTAATTTGCTTGGCGTCATGGCATCACACTGGGCTTTTGTTGATTGAAAAAGAGGGGAAATGAGCGCTTTTACCATCGTCATTTGGAATTTGGTTGGTCTCGAGGGATCAGTTTGAGAAAATTGGATCCCCTCCCCTACAGAAATTGCTTAGAGTGCAAGCAAAGTCAGACTTGAGATAGAAACAAAGTTGACATTTCTTTCTGATAATAGATAAAAATGTGCACGACTCTCGAAAGGTGAGAAGCTTATAACCTGTGGGGGTCAGTGCAGACATGACTTTTTCTACCCGGTGCCCTGACAGCCAGGCATCTATGTTGTGTTCTTCTCCTAATTTCTGTCTTTTAAGAAAATATTTATTTGTATCTTTTGGGAGGAGCGTTTGAGTCTGATAGATTTTGTGTCTCCCTCTTGTCACTCTTTAGTTGAAGGAGGGCGTGTCTACATAAGAGACTGGCGGGAGAAGATGCCCTTCAGGGCGGATGTTAAAAGGAAGCCCGTCACCCCGGGTGCCCTGAAAACTCGCCTCTGCTGGTTTCACGCTCACCACCCTCAGGGCTGCCCCCTGCAGGCTGAAAGCTGCGCCTTCGCCCACGGAGCACATGACCTCCGACCCTCGATGAGACCGCTGAAGAAGATAAAGAATGAAGCCTTTTGATCGACTCGTTCTTCACGACTTTTCATTGACTTTGTTTGGATTTTTAATTTGTGCAGAGCTCTGCACATCGTTGTTTGAACTCTAGTTTCCAGCCCTGTAGCCTCAAAGATAAGATTCAGGTCCAAGCAGCGAGTTTTATTGAGGCAACGTTACATCATTTCTGGGAATTGAAGCCTTGAAATTTCACAGTCCTCTTTCGTCTTTGTAAGGCTGCCAACATGCATTTCTTCCTGGTGGGGCTTCACTGCTGGAGCTCTCTAAACCTCTGGGTTATGTTGTCTTGTGAAATTTAATTTCAAAGCATCCTGTCTCCTTTTTATTTAACTGTTGGACTTTTGTCGAGTTCAGGTATACTTACTCACTATAAAGCTGATTTCAAGCTACGTCTTTGTATTTCTATTTAAAGATTATCAGCTCTGTGGTGGATCTTCTCCTCGCCCACAGCATAAAAACTCTAAAAGCTCCTGTAAACTTTCAGTCTTTAACTGCGTGCTTCACTTAGACATTTCATTCAGCTCAGACGTGTGCTTTGGGGTTCACAGACAGGGCGGGGGAGAAAGGCCGGACAGCGTTTGAACAAAGTAAATGTTAGCGGTATGAATTATTTGTTGGCAGGAGTCGAGGGCTGAGCTGCGTGTTGTCCCGTCTGGATGGGCGCTCACTGCTGCGTCTTTCTAACACAGCTTCCATCACCCTGTGGCTCAAATGTCAAAGACGGTAAGGCCCTCCGAGGGACTGCAGCCGAGCAGTGAGAAGTGCCTCCCTGGGGTTTGTTTTGTGTATGTGACAGACAACAACCAGACCGCTGATACAATAAAAACATTGTTTATACAATCAGTGTGTGGCAATGCGTTACTGTAATCTGATTACTTTTTTCAAGTAACGAGTAAAGTAAGGGATTACTATTACAAAAACGGTAATTATATTACCGTTACTTTCCCGTAGGAACGCTGCGTTACTAAAACCGTGATTGCGAGAATGTCTCAGGACAGTGATGTAAGCGAGTGCGCTGTTAGTGACAACAGCTGTGGGCAGATCAACAATGGATCACATATCGATTGTGGGAGAGAGTCTTCTACAGCACCGTGTTGTAATTCAGCCACGTTGGAGGGTTTTCCAGCATGAACTGAATTTTTAAGGTCAAGTCACAGATCGTGTATTTGTTTGATGATCTGAAACATTTGTGAAACTTCTAGCAGAACCAGGCTCAGGGTGGGGCAGCCATCTACGGTGACCGGTTGGGGGTGAGGGGAGGAAGCCAGGACAAAAGACACACTGTGGCTCCTTAAAAAGGCGAGTGCCTCTCATAAAGTCCATACTGTGGTTGAAATGGACATCTTGAGGTTACGTACAGCTGACCGGGTGCTCGCACGTCTCCCTGCTCAGCGGCTTCGTCACTGAATATTGATGTGGATCCACAATCGTTTGCTCAGCCTGTTCAAAGGTTCAGTACAGCGAGGAAGAAAGTTCTCTGGAGTTTTTGAGTAACTGCGATCAGTAAATAGAAACTTCCTCAGAGATGAAAGAGCATTTAAACACAACCGATGCTTCAGCTGTGAGATGGACATAAACTGCTCAGTCGTAACGTGTATAGCAATGTGTGGATTTTAATGACCTGTTTAAATCACTTGTCCCCCTCCCACCATTCACCCCACTCTGTTATGTTTCTTGGAAGAAATGAAATGATGAAAATGCTCCTGCTGCTCTGCATCTGCAGAGATCATCTGATCGACCCGCTGCCCTATATTTAACTGCTGCGACATGGCCGGGGAGTGGAGGAGGTTACGTACCCATCCCAGCTCGACACTGTTGCTGATGCTGTTGTTGTGGTCTTTTGGCCCCAGCCCTGACTGACACAATGACTGTTTATGTCTGTTTCACACCGCTACCCTGGAGATCAGTAAAGCAGACCCACCCTGTCCCTATAAAACGTAACAGGAAGTCTGCTGGCTACTCATTTGCAGTATGCCAAAAGGCAAAAACGGATATAAACAAAATAAAATATGCATATGCACGTGCATAGATTTAACCCTTTAAAGCCCCAAACCATGATAATTGAGTGCTTATTGAATGCTCTGACAATCTAAAAAATTATATTATTAATTATTATTATATTATTACTGCTTAAAAATGTACTGTGCAGCATCGCACTGATGATATGCGAGTCTCAAAAACTCATAGGATACACCAGACGTTTAGGGGTTAAATAAAGATGCAGTGCATACGTGGGTCGAGTCGCTGTCTGGGACTAAATGTTAAAACCAGACTTCATCTAGTTCAGCAAAGAAAAACAATTAGCAAGGTTACATAAAGCCATTTTAGGAACCTGAGCGATATTAAAACGTGGTTATTAAAATGCTCTTTCCATTATTGCTGAAGGATTGTCAAGTTTCACAGCCGGCTTTTTAGCCAATTATTTAAACCTCTTCTGACTTTAAAAAAATCAGTTTCCAGGGAGCTCCTCAGTGGGTGCAGCATTAGTATTAATTATAGTAAAAATGTTCACATTTATTGAAATATGAAAACTCATTTGGACTCGTGATTAGAGGCACAGAGGAACAGTAACAGTGATGTAATTAAACAGCCC
Organism: Mchenga conophoros; assembly: GCF_057382185.1. Lineage (NCBI taxonomy): Eukaryota > Metazoa > Chordata > Actinopteri > Cichliformes > Cichlidae > Mchenga > Mchenga conophoros. Next base: position 68,949,899 of record NC_140528.1, read on the forward strand.
TCCGTCCTCTTATTCAGCCATAAACTGGAATTGTGAAATTCAGGACAAATTGTTTATCATTAGCCTCATAACTGCTGGGTTAGTTGTATTTAAGTAGCTTGGCTATCACAGTACAGATTGCAGATTTAGAGCTAGAACACGTTGAGCAACTTTCTGGTCTTGACTCACTAAGCAGTCAAGACCAGGTCATGAAGACGGAAAAGACGAAGAGCCCAGTCAAACACTGCAAACCACACAGAAAGTAGAGGAGGAGCAAACACGCAGGAGCGCAGAGACCAATACAGGAGATGGATCTCTTACTGTAGTGTTGGGTGCTAAGTAGAACCCTGACCGGTGTCATTGAACCGCCACGGCCTCACGCTCATCACCAGCATCTAAAGAGGTTGTGGATGCCTCAGAGTCTGGTAAGGGGATGCAGATGATTTCAAATAAATCATCCCATTAAAAGAAAATCATCCAAAAGTGGATTTGAATTGACTGCCTGCTTTTCCTGGATTGTTACCTCAGGGCAGCCCACAGATATTTTTTTAATTTCTTAATCTGTAGATAGTTGTTTTTTGTGTGTGTGTTAAATATATTTCCAATGAGAGACAAGTATGCCATGAAAAAACTGAACACTTACGCAAAGAGCAGGCATCTTTTTGGAATTAAATTGCATGCACAGAGACAAAGGCAGCAGTCATTCAACATAGATCAAAGCTTTCATGGATGACCTGATACCAGCTGTATAGCACAGTAAGAACTATGGGTCAGTGTTTCTTTGCTGCCTGCAATGGAAAACTTTAAGATTCTGCTACATATCTTTGTCAAGTTGACTTCACTTAGTGAAAAAGCTCCATATGATCTTATTCTGTCTCCATGTGATCAACACTACTGACGACGAGCACGACGAGGCTGGAGGAGAGGCCCAGGAGAGACGTGCAGCGCACACACCTGATAGTTTATAACTTACGCTTTTCACACAAGCTATTTCCTACTGTGAAGACAAATTGTAAGTTTCCAGGTCCTTCAAAGGTCAGTGGCGGCTATGTTTTCTCTGTCAGGGCGTCAGGACAAGTGGTGAGAAAAAATCTTGTTTTATTACTAATCTGTAATCATGAATCAGTGGAAAATCTAACCTCAAACCTAATTTTTACTGCCTACCTGTTGCCACACAGGGACATCAAGCTGTGATCTGATGTGTTTTTTATTGTAATACCTGTACTGAGTTTAATCAATCTTGTCTAAATGGGTGACCTCCATACAGTAATAATAAAAAAACTAAACTAAATTTAAATATCAAATACTCCTGATTTATATTGATAAAAATAAAAGACCTTTAGATAATTACGATTTTACTGAAATAGAAACATCTCAGTAGAAACAGTGCTAACATAAATGTGCAGCTAGCAGCCACACAGTTAACATGTTTGATGCGTCAAATCCACTCCTCGTGTGTCGCTCTCAAAGCGTGACAGTGGCAGACGGGAGGATTCGGGTCCTTTCAAACACGTTTGGTCAAATACAGTGCAGATCTCCTTGGCTTAGTAAACATCAGCGTCCAAGGCTGCACTGTTTAAATCCTGGTATTTTGCTGCCTGTTGCTGGGGAACTGCAAAACGACTCAACCTGATCTTTCAGTACCTTTGATATTCTGCTTGGGAAGACCCCCCGAAATGGGGTGAGGTGTAGACAGACCACCTCTCCCTGACCACTGTGGAAATGACAGCCTGACACATCACAGAACTTTGTCTTCTGTGCTATCCCAAATTGACAGGCAGGTGAAGGATGCTCTTCCCACTCCAGGAAAGGAGTTGTTTTGTCTGACAATTAACAAAAACAGAGGGGAAGAAGTAAAGCGCTATCTTACAGCAAACACCAGGTTTGGAAGGAAAAGCCTCTCCTCAGCTTTGTTGCTTCAGTTGTGAGAGAGGAAAGCTTCCGTCCAGTTCTGGGACAACAGAACAGCAGACACGAAGGAGGATCTCAACCCAACCACCGCCACGAGCTAGATATGTGTTCATTGTGTTTGTCATATTCTCTGTTGTGCTGTGTGTAAATCTGATGCTGCCAAGGTATATTGATCACTCCCTGTCAGATGAGTGGGTTAAGTGTGCGCCTCAGCCAGGACGTGATGAAGAATCACAAGTTTTAGTATAATAATGGACGTTTTGTCTCATTACTGCTTGTTACGCAGCAAGGAGTGGCATTAGCGTGCTTTCCCTATGACACACTGGGATGAGTGTTTTGGGGAGTGATGTTTATGTCGTAAATCTGATTATCAAAATGAGAAACGCGGTGGGAATTTTTTAGGATTGTGCTACTTCACTGTGTCATTTTTCAGCTACACCACATGTTGATGCACAAATGATCTTTTGCACACAGTGATACGAATCTATTCTGTGACTATAGCCAACAGATAATTCGATCTGTGTTTACAGTCCCTGTTTGTCAGAAAAGCATTCAGACTGCTGTCATAGTCTCCGTACTGTTGTTTGACCCCTTTGCAAAGAAAAATAAAACTCACGCAGACAACCTGGTTGTGCGCGCTTCAATTTATGTCCGATTTTTACAACACTGCCTCAGAAAGTGTAAAGCTTACTGTCACTGATCCAACAATAAATTCTCCATCATACCAGCACGTTTCAACAGGATAAAGACTGTGGAGCACACTGGCAAATCCTCAGAGAAACAAAACAGCCAACAAAAAAAAAGAGCAGCTGAACCCATGAATGAGGATGTAATGCGCTAAAAAAAAAACCAACTCTTTGAATGAACATAAAAAAAATAATTCCACGTAATTAAATTGCTTTATTTTCGCATTATGCAATTCTGTTATTCCAACTTAATGTGCTTGAGTTGGACTAACTTGATTAATTAATGATGAATCAACTGTTTTACTACAGTTGAGTCCAACTTAATTTAATTGAGTTCATCCAAACCATGCAAATTACGTTAGTGCGACAAAAAAGCTTAATCGTAATAGAAAGCCACGTGGAAATCCTTTCCATGATTATTTAAAGAGTTATTTTTTTTGGAGTGTTCAACAAAGTCTAGAGTCTGGTTAACATAAAATGTTCATGGATTTGTAATAACTTCCACAATATTCATCCTCTTATCTTTACCAGGGTTGCAGGGGCCTATCCCAAATGTGATAGGGTGAGAGCCACTGGACAGGTGGCCAGTCTATCACAGAGAGACAGACAACGGCACTCATAGATATTCTGGAAACACCAATTAACCTAACCCTAATTACTGCATGACTTTTAGAGTACCCAGAGAGAACCCACTGCAAACTTGGCCAGATTGGAGATTTGAACCCAAGACCTTCTTGCTGCGAGGCAACAGTGCTAACCACTGTGCCACCGAGCTGTCAATCTAGACTTCAAAAAATGCAACTAACTACTCTTACTAGATTGTATCACGTCATCTCGAATAAATGAAGTTGCTGACTTTCATGCAGATCCTACATGATTAAATTACGTTCACCACAGAAACATGAAATTATTTTCTTCACACTACAAGTTTGAATTTTTTTTTATCTTTACCCATCCATAAACAGTCTGTATATAAGTAATGATTAAAACAGAAGGCATTAAAACTTATTATTGAGCTGTACATGAAAAATCATGTTTAGTACTGTAGGAGAGCAGTTTAACGGTGAACAAGTTCCCTGAAGATAAATTGTATAATGACACAGAAATTTTCTAAACACAACAAAAATGCATTTCTTTATTTCCTTACATGTTCAAACTGCTCACTTTATACAAGGGTCCGAATAGCTTAATCCTGTTGTTGCTCCACTGGTGAACTATGTGAATTATGTGAAATGTGTAAACAAACGGCCTTTCTTTGTTACGCTGAAGCCTAAAACTGATACTCTACTACTTCACATATTTATATGTTTCTTATAGCTAAAGTAGTTTGCACGACGTCCATCAGCTCTGATTAATGAACTTAGAGATGGTGAAAGCAAACGACAGGACAGAGGGGAACACATTATAAGATAAAATGACTCGCAGTGCCCGAAATCTAGGGCAGAGAGAAGTGGCTGCATATCTTTGGCTAAGCCAACAACTTTCCCCGTGTTTCTCTCATGCTTTATTCATCGTGGCATCGTGGGACTCGATGCAATGCAACATCTCTGAGAGTGAACAGAAGCAAAAGCGAACCATATTGGACTGTGATGCTGACAGCTGTCACGGCGATGACTTCTTTTGTGTGTCTGTTTCCATTTTAGAAAGAAAACAAACCTTTCTACATGTTATTCTTCAAGTTTTCTTTTAAATAGAAGGTGTTTTTATACTATTATTTTGTCAGTATATGTGAGCTTGTTTACGGCTCAGTCACACTAGAGTAAAAATAGGATGGCGACCAACTTGCAACAAGAGGAAAAAAATAAATAAATCAGTGGTTGCCTGGCGATGGCATTTTTGGCTTTGGTGATTTCAAGTAGCTGGATAAGTAACTGGTTTCCCAGCGATTGAGCATCCAGCCCTCTCAGTCTCTGTTTGGCTGTTTCCATGTCCACACAGTCATGCTCTGATTTGGACTGACTGCAGTCGCTGTCCGACAGATTGTGACAATAAAAGCATATTTCATTTTACCAGAAGCGGATCTAAACAGATAAACTGTCATTATACATGCACAAAACCACATATATATATTAGTAAAACTTTGAAACTCACCATAATTTTCACTTACTAATGAATTGCACTGAATACAACAATGCTATTCTTTGATTTGAGGCTTTACCTGACTTTGTTTCGTGTCTCAGACACATCTGGCTTCACCTGGACTTTTTCAACAGGCACTTGTTTCATATTTTCCAAACAGCAGCTCTTACTTTTAGTCTTGTTAAAGAAACAGCTTTTTAATACCCACAACCTTGAAATAATTCTTAGTCAATAATAACTGCTGTAGGTTGTACAAATGAGTCGTGTGACACACTAATGTGTGCATCCTACATTAGAGAAGACTCTATTTGTGTTACAGCTCTTTATGTATTACACCTTACAGAAGCTTTACTAGTAGCTTACAACCCCACCTGTTTTTCTTTAATGGATGGATTTAATGAATTAAACAAACATCAAATCTAAAGCTATTATTTGTTGAGTGGCTCCATTAATATTCTTTCAAACTGAATTTCTTGGATGACTAAGTCGCCTCGCTCATCCCAGAAAAATGCAGACTTGTGAGTTTAAATTAACAAGATATCAGTGAGTCACTGGGTGATTCGTTGTGGTGATGTCATGTCATGTGTAATAATGTGTTGAAACCGAGGAATGCCACAAGATATTTTTTCACACTCTGCTTTCATGGTTCGGTTGTGTTTTCCTCCACGTTCTTTCATTCTCAGTTCTTCCGGTTGTGTTTGTGATCTTGTCAGGGTGCTCGGTCTCTGACGCAGCATTTTGAGTTTATTTTTGAAGTCATGGTTTTTTCCTTTACTTTTGAAGTTGATTTAACTTCAAGTCTTGATTTCGGTTCTCTTTATGTCTTTGAGTTTATTTGTATTTCTGGTTCATGGCTTCTTGTCTTTGTCTTATCCCTGTGTCTCTCCTGTGAGAGTCTGCCGTGTCCTCTGTGTTTATTTGCTCTGTTTATTCCCTCTCTGTCTCACATTTCTTTCCTGTTTGTGTCTCCCTTACCTGTTTCCTTGTTCCTCCTCAACCTGTCGTGTTTGCTTATTCCCATCCTAGTGTCAGTGCGCGTATTTGTGTTACTTCCCATTTTATTTTGTCATCCTTGTCTCATGTGCATTGTGTCCAGTTTTGCTTCCCCTGTCATGTTATGCCTGATTTGTCCCTCCGGTGTTCTCATGCATCTCCACTTTCCATGCATGTCTCCTCATGTGTATATGTTGTGTCTGTTCCCCTTTGTCCCTTGCCAGATCTTCTGTTTGTCTCCATCCTCCATGCTCTCTCTGTGCTAGTTTGAGATTTTCAGATTAGCTTCTTATAAGTGAACATCCAGTCTCCTCTTGCTTTTGCTTTGCATTTCCATGCAGCCCTAATAAACAGCTAGCTTTTTGTTAAAAAAATAATAATTTTGGATCCTCTCTGCAAACAGACGATCTGTGCCTGCAGATCTTGACAAGTCCAGAAAGAACATCAGAGCAAAACAAAATTACTAATGACCATCCAGCCAATGATTCTCTGAATTCAGCATCTTTTAGACGAGTGATTCTAGATACTGATTCTAAGCAAACTGGCAAATTCACTGAGGGGTGAGTTAAAAATAAACAGCATAGTCAAACAACAGGTCTGATTCCCCTTGAAATTTTTTGTCAAACCTTGCTGCTGATAAGCTACAGCAGTAAAAGACCACACTGGGTGGCACTTTTGTCAGCCAGAACAGGAAACTGAGGCTTACAATTCACACGGGCTCTGCAAAACTGGACATCAGTAGATGGGAAAATGCTGCCTGGTCTGGATGAGTCTCGATGTTGTCTTTGGTGTAGACACCAGGAAAACATGGATCAATCATGCTTAGAATCAGTGGCTCAGGCTGGTGTAATTGTGTGGGGGATATTTGCTTGTACCCATCTTCTAATGGCTGCTTCCAACAGGATAACACAATCAAACAAAACAATTCAAACAGGCCCTCAAACAACCCTTAGTTATTAACAGACCCAACTGTATACATAAAAAGGGGGTCTAACTCCCATAAACTGGCCTCTGTCACTATATTCTGTAAATGTTATCTTTGTCCAAACAGAGTAGAAAGTACAAATAAAAAGTACATTCCAAAATCTGAAGCATTTCCTGTTTAAGTTTAGTATAGAAAAAAGTTCCTAGGAGGATTTTCCAACAGGAAATCTCTCAAAATCTCTGCCACTTGAGCTTTCATGAATTGATCCAGGCACTCGATCAATATCTCAAAGCTACTGAGTGAATGGCCACGGTAGATGACTCAGATGTCGCTGTACACCTGAAGGAAACACTCCCACCTGCCTCAATTATCCTCATCACACTCAGAGGCTTACCAATTCATACCTGGTGCTTCCTCAGTTTGGCATCGTGTAAACTTTCCTGCACCCCCACAGACAGAAAGAGATATGGAGGGAGGGTTTGTTTGGTAATATTTCCACATTCAACACGTTCTTTATTTGAAATTCAAAAAGTTTAGCTTCGTGCCATCACCAGTGGAGAGCTGCCAAGCGCGGATGGCGCTTCTTCTCAACGCGGAGCTGGAAATACACAATAGACACATGGGCTGTGCAGTGGCATCTACCCAATTCACTCAGATTAACATGCAGTTAAAATTAGTACACTGTTTCCCTGCAGATACAAGGCTGCTGGATCCCATCCATATCAGTCCATCAGTTCATCACATTTATCACATCCAAACTGCTGAACAGAAGAAGAATATAAATATATATTGCATTACTTTAGATGAAGTGTTAAGCTTATACTGGTTTCATCACAAAATGTGAAGCCTCACAGAGTGTGAATTCCCACTCTCTTGGTCCTTTCCTTCTCCCTTCGCTACTCATCAGATAAAAATATACATTTTCTTGCTTCCACATTGCATTTAAGTCACCTAATTTTGTGCAACTGAAACATCTTTTAGCGATTAAAAGAAACAGGCCAAGGCATCATGACAGTCAGATGGTTTCTTTGCTGGTTTAGCTTCAGTGTCACAACAACAACACCAGGATTAAATAATCGGAGACTTGCTGCTGCTTTCACTCAGAATGCATCATGTTGTCACACGCCCACAGGTTCTGCGTCTCCAGGTTTTTGGTTAAAATTTATTTATTTTTTAATAAAGTCACCGCTTTAAAGTCAGTGGTGACAGCAGATGGGTACAGATACATGTAAAAAAAATCCAGAATTTAATTTAAAATCCTTTTCCTCACATACAAGGCTTTGAATCTACAGGCCTTATCTTTTCTTAAAGGCTTCATAGTACCATAATATCACTTCAAGGAATAGGAGGCAGAGCCTTCAGCTTTCAGGTCTCTCTAGGATGGAACCAACTTTTAGTTTAGATCCCTACCTGATTTAAGAAATATCTCTTCCTTCTCTCTCTTTAAGTCCCAACTCAAAACTCACTTGTTCAAAATAGCTTATCCCACATAAACTCTCCACTCGGCTATTTTAAATTTGTTTTATGTCTTTTATGATTGTGTAAACTGCTTGCTTTTATGTTGCTACTGTGTACAGTGTCCTTGAGTGTTCTGAAAGGCTCTTTCAAATAAAATGTATTATTATCATTATTACATAAAACATACACCGTACCCTCTACTTTTATGATCAGGCTCAGAAATATACTTTCTCATAAAGCCTTATAGTTAGGGATGGTTTCTTCCTGTTAAAAGGGAGTTTTTCCTTCTCACTGTCGCGAAGTGTTTGGGGGTTGTCTGATTGTTGGAGTTCTCTCTTTATTATTGTACGTCTTTACCTTACAATTAGTGCTGTCAGCGTTAATCTCGTTAACGTGTTAGCGCGGTTAGCTCGTTAATGCGTTAGCGCCGTCCAGCCCCATGCGCGGGGCGATCCGCGTTAACTCGTTAACGGAGATTTGCCGTGTTAATGCGGTTATGGCGTTAACGTCATGTTAACGAGATTAACGCTGACAGCACAACTTACGATATAAAGCTCACAGAGGTGACTGTTGTTGTGATTTGGTGCTATATGAATCATGAATTTAGTTTTTTGCTTATATTGAAATCCTCTTGTTTCATCATAAATTAACAATATTCTCTTTTGCCAAACACAAAGTGACAATTGGAAAACTTGATTTATAGCATGCATTGTTGCACATGACACAACGCCCCCCCATCTAAATATGGATAAAAGCCCATAAATAATTGTTTAGTTTTAGCATTTAGTTTTATGCTGTTCAAGCTTCAGCATATTTGTGTTAATTTATCAATTTCCCTTGAGTCTTTTAATCAGAATAAAATGTATTGGATCATCCACCCTCTGCTGTGGCAGTGCAACAATTCCCACAGGATGAACACACATCCAGTTTTCCTTTTCATTTACAGCAAACATGATGCAATGCACCATCAGAAGCCCCCCCCCTCCCCCCAATTCTTTTGCTTTTAGTTTGACATCACACCTTTAGCTGATGATCACATGAAGGATGTTAAAGTGCTGTGAAAATCCACTATCCATTAGGTAAGTCTTCACAAACCTGCTAAAATGAAAAAAAAAGAAAGAAAAGAAAATGCATCTGACCAACATAAGAGCAGTGCAACGGCTCTGATGTGAAGTGAAAATGGGGTTACCACGGAGGCAGACCAGGGAGGGGGTGTTGTTACCATGGGCGACGGGCCTATGTGACCCAGATGGCACAAAAGCAGCTGAGACTATTGGACCACTGTGACAGCTACACCTAGTCTGTCTGCAGTGATTTAGAAAAGCCACCGATGCTACATTATCCACAACTTCAAATAAGGTCACACGTCTGAGTGAAGAGAAAGGCAGCATCCTTGTTTACTCATTTCCTGCTCCTGGATAATGGACTGTCAATAGTTTAATCAACAGCCATGAGTAAATGAAGATTTTAGACAAAAATAATTAAATAGATAAATGAAACCCATCAGTAGCGTGCTTTCATCAGTCACAGCTTTTCAAATACAGCTCATGTGTTTGCTTGAAGGTAGGTGGCCCTGGCAGCCAATGAGGAAAAGCCGACAGGTGATCAAATCCCACGGGTCTCTCAGGGTAGGCAAACATTGTCAAAATACAGACTTCTGCTGTCCTGTTCAATTTATGAAAGCTGACCAACGTAGCATGTGCTTTTACAGGTTTAAGCTAATTTGCAAGAGGTAGCAGTTGGGATAAGCTGGAGATATGTAGCTTGTCTTTGTCTGGAACTATAAAGATTATGCACCAAAACAAGTCAATTCTCTAAAGCTTTGACTCGCCATTTGTTTAAATGCTACTATTGCATGTCACTAAATTGTGTCTCATCTCCTACAGTGAGTATTTTCTTCCCGTCTGCCTTTGTTCTCCTTTTCCTCGTTCCCCTCACCCCCAACCCTTTGGTGCAGATTCCCCCTGTCACCAAGTACTTGTTTATAGAAGGTTATTTATATAAAAAAGCTGGAACAACTGATTGGATTAATCTTTTTTGTACTCATGCATTTCTTTTTAAAATGTAAAACTGACAGTTATTGTGGCTAACAACAGAGCGCCCTGCAGTTGCTCACCACAGTTTGCTGTTGATTTCCTGAAACTGTTAATTCACTGAGTAAACATACTTGAGCTTGGAGTGGTATAACAGCCATTTAACATATTCTATCATATGAATGTTTGGCAACATAGCTTTACCACATACTTTACCTCCTAAGTCTGTCTGAATTTTAGCACATTTCCTACAAATACACATACAAGTAGCTTAACAAAATTGATTAGTGACTGAAAGCTAACAAACAAGAAGCAAACATATTTGCCATATTTTCTGCACTCCTGTTGCTGCCCAGGCTGCTTGTTCAAGATCAGTTTTGGATTCAGGAAGTTATCATTTGTAGGTTTAGTAGCTCTGCTGTCTGTTTTTGAGCCTCCACACTGGTGAGAAGAGAAAGTGGAGCTCATTTTCACTGGGTGCTACACCTCAGCAAGGTTTCCAGAAGTTGACCTATCAGAGGAAAGTGGACTTTGTAGGGAAGTGGGAAACTTTAAAGGACAGAAGGTAATATGGCCTCTTTCAAGCACATGCTCAACCGAGGTGCTGCAAAATAGGTGATATTAAATAAAGGGTTTAATAAGGATTTATTAACTGTGAATAATGCACAGCTGTCTTAATGGAGTGCCTAATTGGAAATGTAGAGCATATTAGATCCACTTTATGTTTGGGTAGAGCCATGTTCATCTTCCTTACCTCTGCTGCCTGTATGCTAAACCAAATTACCTGCCTCCCGAGTCTTGCTCCTCACTTATTGAACTGATTTGAGATCGATCTTCTCATTTAACTCTTGGTTAGAAAGCCCATTTCCCAAAACCCCCAGCCAATCCTTTAGTGGTCACTCCATGCTGGTGCTTGATATTGGGCTTACACCTGGAGACCGCTGGAAGCACTGTGAGAATCATGTTCTTTGATTTCTCCAGTGCCTTCAACACTATTCTTCCCTCGGTTCTGAAGGACAAGCTGGAGAACTCTGGAGTGGACCATCACCTCACTACCTGGATTTTGGACTACCTCACCGACCGACCACAGTATGTGAGGACTCAGGGCTGTGTGTCGGACAGGGTCGTCTGCAGTACGGGGGCCCCACAGGGAACGGTTCTGGCTCCGTTCCTCTTCACCATCTACACTGCAGACTTCTCCCACAATTCCACCCAGTGCTTCCTGCAGAAGTTCTCTGATGACTCTGCAATAGTCGGCCTCATCACTGATGGGGACGACAAGGAGTACAGAGGTCTGACTCAAGACTTTGTGGACTGGTGCCAGCTGAACTACCTCCAGATCAACGCCAGTAAAACCAAGGAGCTGGTGGTAGACTTCCGCAGGCACAAGCATTCTCCACTGCAACCACTGAACATCCAAGGTATGGACATTGAGGCTGTGGACAGCTACAGGTACCTTGGTGTTCATCTGAACAACAGACTGGACTGGACTCATAACTCAGACGCCCTCTACAGGAAAGGGCAGAGCAGGCTGTACCTGCTGCGGAGACTCAGGTCGTTTGGGGTGGAGGGCCCACTCCTGAAGACCTTCTATGACTCTGTGGTGGCTTCTGCTATCTTTTATGGTGTGGTCTGCTGGGGCGGCAGCATCTCTGCTGGGGACAGGAAGAGACTGAACAGGGTGATCCGAAGGGCCAGCTCTGTTCTAGGATGCCCTCTGGACCCAGTGGAGGTGGTGAGTGACAGGAGAACGGCGGCTAAGCTGTCATCCCTGTTGGACAACATCTCCCACCCCATGCAGCAGACTGTGACAGCACTGAGCAGCTCCTTCAGTGGGAGACTGCGGCACCCACGGTGTGGGACGGAGAGATTTCGCAGGTCTTTCCTCCCCACTGCTGTCAGACTCCACAACAAAGACTTTAACTGAACAAACACACACATCCATACATATGCAATAACACTAAGTGCAATAATCTTTTCTGGCATCGTTGTATTTTTACTCAGTTGTATATAGCATTCGTATTCTATTTTTATCTTATTGTATATTTTTATTCTATTTTATTCTACTGTATATAGTATATTATTTTATTCTATTCTGTACAGCTGTGTACTGTATTTATTCTTATTGTATTCTAATTTTTGCCTCATAACTTTTGCACTGTCCACTTCCTGCTGTGACAAAACAAATTTCCCACGTGTGGGACTAATAAAGGTTATCTTATCTTATCTTATCTTATCTTATCTTATCTTATCTTATAATACCACTAGCATTATTCCATAAGCCTATAGCTGATGCAAACTCAGTATTTTCTAAATGGTAGCAAATTTGGTGATAAAAATGGCCAGGAGATGACTTCCAGCTACTTGAAGTAAGACCAGCTCCAGCTGAAATGGGCATGGTGTGATGTACAGTCCTAAAATATTCATTGGTTATTCATTATTGTCTTCATCATGTCACAGTGAGAAATGCTGATATGCAATGACATTTCACTTGTTCTGGGTTCTTAGTGCACAATGTTAGCTTGATGGCAGGGCCAACATCAAGTGCCAAAGCACATGAATTATGAATCAAGAACGCTTCCTGTTTCGATATGCCACATCTCTAATCATATTCCCTGATTCTCTAGAATGATATCAAGCACAAGAAGTCACATGCTGCCGACACCATGATTATTTTACAGCATGCATGTCACAATCCAAACAGACATATGCTTTGAAGTGGCCTTCCTCAATCCAATCACTCTTTGACAGGACTGTTGGGTAGCCTCTTCTTCGCTTTTAAAGGCTTCCCCTACCTCCCCAGAGAGGGGAGGAGTGGGCGACGCTGGCTAAAAATAGATCTCGTTGAGAAAGGATGAATCAACACTGCACCTTATGCTTAATTAAAGATTAAAGAGAAAGTACTTGCTGGCGTGGAGGTTTCTCAAAGCTTCACTTTACTTCTCTGATTAAGGTTATGTAACACTTGTTAATAGTGCATGTGCCATACTAAAAAAAGCGATGACATATGCCAGTGAGGCAAAATCAATCCTGTGATGACAGGTCACAAAAGGTTTTGTATTAATTTGCTGCTCACAGCTGCTAAATCACTTAAATCATCCTGATTTGTGCAAAATGTATCTGAATTAATAATGAACCCGACATGAGAATGCCCGAGGATCTGGCCTAAATTTGTCATGTGTCTGAAGCACTGAGAAATGGACTAACTTGCTCTACAGAATGACCCCAACACCTCACCGGTTAACATGAAGACGTGGTATGTTTTCAACACAATACCTGTTGATGTGATGTTGGCTTCCTGTCGAGCTGTTTCCTGTTTTATTTTGTTGTTGCTGGCCTTTGTGTATTCTTGTAACTTCCTGTCTGTTTCAGTGTAAGTCCTGCCTTGATTCAATTTGCCCATCACAGTGTAAATACTTGTAGTTATTCACTTATCTACATGTCTTGTATTTGGGGATTCTTCAAATCTCCTCACAAGTTTCGGTCATTTAGTACCAGAGCCAAAGTAGAACAATTTTAATCCTCTCATGGAAAACAGTAGTTGCTAAAAAAGTTAAAGGTTAACCTTTATATTTTGCTAGAAAAATTGAAAAGTGAGTGAATCAATTTATTAAAATCTGCAAACATACATGGACTCCGGGGAATACATGACTTCTGCCCCATTGTGTTTCTCTATCCAGGTATGCTTTTACTGCTTTGGCAGTTTGGGCATCAGAGCAAACAACGAAGGATGCCAGTCAGATGTTTTCCAGGTGGCACTGATTGGTGGATCTAAATCTGGTGGTATTTTTCTGCAATCATAATTGTATAAATTTTGACAACCTCTCCAACACCACTGGCTGAAAACATGGCAGACCCCTCAACATGTTTTAGAGATGTCTGTATACAACCCCTGTTGTACTTTTCAGCTTTCCTTCTGTGCACATACTGATGACCATTTGAACCAAAAATGTCAAAATAAGATTTATTACTTCATAAGACCTGTTGCAACTGATTTACAATCCAGTCTGTTTCCTTCTTTAAGAAAGTTTTCTTGACAGCTACGCTCCAGTGAGGCCATTTCTGATGAGGCTTCAGTGAACAGTAGATGGATCAGCTGAAGGGCCAGATGCATCTCTGAGGTCCTTTGTCTTTGCTGGATTTTGTTTAAGGCCATGGCTTTCTGATGCTGTTCATCTGCTGTAGATAGTTTCTTGGGCCTGACACCGACCACTTTCAAAAATCACTCTATAGAATCAAAATGTAAAGAAAATAGTGGAACTTTTTTGGGACAGTACATACCAGAGAACGTTATTTACAGTTCAACGACAGGTGGTAGCATTTTGTTTTTGGTCATTTTCTTCTGGTAAGTAAATTTTAATTTAGCAGCTGGCCATTAGCTGATAACTCTTCAGGTCATTGATTTAAGTTTATCCAATTAAAACAACAACAACAACAACAGCAAAACAAAAAACAAACAAACAAAAAAAAACACAAAAACCAATGGAGATTGTTAGATGGTTACAGAGATTAAGATTAAGAGTAGTAGACCTTGAACTTTTGGTTGACTTAACGGTGGCTAGGCTAGTCTTTTATAGTCAGAGCTAGCTATGTCTGTGAAGGTTCTAAGTCATCGAGGTCATCGTACTCTAAGAAGCTTGAAACGAAAAGCATCTGGACTTCTTTAAGTTTGAAGACGTTTCACCTCTCATCCTAGAATCTTCTTTAGTTCTAAGAGCAACTGGTGGAGAGTCTCAGATTTTTAAGCGGAGCTAAAAAGAAAAAAAGCTGAGCTAGCTAGTTAGACCCCAACCTTTAAGGGTTAGGGTTTCAGACAATCTGAGTTTGGTCAGCTGTAATATATCCAATTTATGCAGCAGATGACAAACAAGGGGGAGATGATCCAGAGGTAGCTGAAGCCAAAATCAAAATCACAGCTCCTCCATCTTGCTAAACTTAAGGCAAATACAGCATCCATTAGTTGGTGTTTATCTGGCCCCAGCTATGCAACTTCCCCCCAAATCTCATTTTTATACAAGAATCCTGAATGGCGATTAGGTGTAATGGGGTGCTGGCTGCCACACTCCCCTTTGTATCCTTAACGTTTTTCCGCTTTACTTTGCCTTTGACAAAAACTGTGCAGAAATGAGGCAAAAATAAATAAATAAAACAACCGACAAAACCATTTTCTATGAAAAATGTGACAGAATGATTGTTTGTCTGGATTTGATCTGACGTGTCTCACCCACCACTTCTGCCTCGACTCCCTCCTGACCCGGAGCGTCCCCCTCGCTCCCTCTCCTTGTTTGTCTGTCTGTGTCGTGTCCTGATTATACGAGTGGGATCAGGTGCACAGGAGATGAGCAGCCGGCTGCCAATCATCTCCAATCATCTCTGCCATAAACCACACTGCCACATCATAGACTGGGATTCACAGTTAGCCTTGTTCTAGCCATTCTTTGAACATCGTTGCTTGTTAGCGCTTTTTGCCTACTCTGCTTTGCATCTGCGAGCTCTTCCTCCCCCTGCCCGACTCCTGCCAGTGCCAGAACAGTAGGGAAGTGGCACAGCCTCTGACCTGCTCTGCCATTTCCTCAAGCACGACTCGGCTCAGCTCCTACAGCCTCTGGCCCTGCTGCTTCCTTCTTAAAACTCAATTTGTTACTACATATATCCTTGCTCACCTGTGATTGTCTGTCAGGATTTTGGCTTCACGAAACAAGCACCATGACATAAAGCTGAAAGGATCTTTTATGGATCTATGTCGCCCGATTAGATTGCAGATAATGACTATTTTACAGCATAAATAATGCAGGCCGAGCTTGGAGCTTGGACTATGGTTTTTAATAGATTTTGCAAAATGCACTTTTTCTACAGTTTTGCATTAAAATATAGATGACTTCATTTCAGCGAGGAGCAGCTGGAGCTTATCATATCCTCCTTTAGGCAGAGCCCAAGCAATTACTCAACCGTAAACTTCACCCGTGTCTGCTGCTCTCCTCGGGTCATCAGGTGGATAAATGGAATAAAAGTTGCTTCATGAGAAAGCAGAGGAGATTAGCATGGCTATTAACTATAATAAGTTGTAGAGAGTACAGGATTCTCAATGCTTTTCTCTGTTTGCTTTCTTCTCATCTCCAACAGTCTCTCTGTCATAAATGCGAGGTCTTCAAAGTCCTCCAGCTTTTACTCTAGGCTGTCTTTATACATGTGTTGTGGTTATCAGTCCTTCCAGATGTATATTGTTTTGGTGTGTGTGTGTGTTACAGGCAAGACTTTGCTTTTTTTTTTAACCCAAAAGAGGTGCCTGAATTAAGGCAATAACACTTTTTTAAGCATCCCTTCTCCCCAACTTTCTCCATGGCATCTAAAATAAAAAAGAGGATAATCCCCCCCCCCCCCCCCCCCGCACAGTAGGCTTTAATGAAAAATTATATAATCTTCCTTCACCTAGATTGGCATCTTCATCTTCAGCTTTATTAAAAAACAGTCTTATTCATGAACCCAGCCAGTGGGAGTAGTTGTTGAGCAAGGAAAAATTGCACACATACACCCACTTGGGAGCCACCTGGTACAAATACAATCTTGTACTTGTGGCAAGCGAGCCGTGAAGCCTGCTCACCGGTGCAGTCACAGTCATTTTTGGAAAAGGGAAGCACATTTCCTTTTAGCGGTGCTAGACAGAGTCTCCTATAACTTTGAAGTTATTGCTGTCCACTCCTGTAAACCTGTTTAGCCTCCACTCCAAATATCACATCTCAGTGTACCTCTGCTGTGACAGGAAGTGTAAGGTGGATGTCCTGACCTTAAGCTTGGTGTGTAGTGACTCATGCAACTTATTTAGATGAGTCATGTGTACTGGAGTCCACACCTTTTCAGATCACTCAAGCCTAGAAAATACCTTGGAGCAGCCTGTTCTGGGGGCGTCTTGTCCTTACGGCCAATGGGCCGTAAGGAGGACTCGAGGACTCGGCTTTGGATCTTGGTGTGTGCAGGGAGAGAGAAGAAAATGGGCACAGAAACGAGTGAGTCAGTGCTTGGACTGTGTGTATAACAAAAGGCTGGACCACAAGGAGACAGCTGGTGAAATTATAGATCTCATAATATATTCACTTGCTGTGCAGAAAATGTAAAATCTCCAGAAGCCTCTTGCTGCGGTAGCTGTTGGTTTCCACGAGCTATGAAAGCAAAGCTCAATGTGCAAAGATGATTTTTGCTTTACTCTTGGATGATCAGGAAGCTCCTGAACAGCATTATGTTGTGATATTTGATAGTGAAGGCCGCAGCGAGTCCCTCCTTAGCCCAGTTGTGCATTCACCAAGCCCTGGCCCTCTCAGTATAGTTTGGCTTTCTTTTTAATAATAATATCTAAATATTTTTAGTGATGAGCCAGTAATTGAAATCAATTTTTACCATGTAAAGTGGATATGAAACGTTTTTAATACCTGTAAAAGTGCAAAAATCCAGGTTTCAAGTTTTTATTTGTCATATACAGGTAACAATGGCTCATTACTACCTGCAATGAAATTCTTAGGCTCAGTGTCTCCTCAATCTTGAACAATGAAAGGTAAAATTGCACTTAGATGAAAAAAAAACTGTATAAATAAAGAAGATATATATTTATAAAAAAGAATAGAATAAAAAAATATAGAGTATTAAATGGACTGTAGCTGTCACGATCCTGGGTGTTTTGAGTCCTTCAGGTTTTCTAAGTTCATTTCTATTATGCCTATAGTTCTTTGTTATTAGATTCCCCTTGTGTCCTCAACCCCTGTGTTAAGTCTCCCTCGCCCTTCATGTGTTTCATGTCTGCCTCTCACTATGTTTCCTGTTTTATTTTGAAGAGTTCTTGCGTTCCTACGTTCAGTGTGTTTGGTTTTACTCTCCCCCCTGTGACGTCGTTCATTCAGATCATCTGTTTCCCCCTGATCACCTCATGTGTGCATTTACTCTGTGTGTTTCCAGTCATTCGTCGTCAGGTCGTCTGCTAAGTTCACGTCATGTTTCCAGGTATTTACGTATTCTTGTCAGGTTTCCATGTTTAGGGTTTTTTTTCATGTTATTTTCTAGTTTCCTCGCAGTTTAGAGTTTTGTTTAGCATTGCCGTTGATTTCGCCTTTTGTTTTGTACTTATTCATCATCCACAATAAAAATACCGCTTTGTGTTAAAAGTCCAATTTTCGTTTTGCTTGTCTGCATTTGGGTCCTCTTCTTCACTCCATACAGTCTGCCTCAGCCAGACTGTGAATGTAGCAGCTGTAGTGCAGAGGCAGTGCTGTGTTGACTGTGATGTAACTATAACCTGCACATTTCAATGTGTACATACCTTCCTATTGAGGCTTTGCAGACGCAAAACTGCTGACTCTGTGACATTAGGCTGTCGGCCATTTTGGATGTGTGACCGTCATGGTGACAGTGCAGGGTCGAGTGAATAAGGCCTCAGTTACACAAGCCTAGAGACCATCTGGCAACCACTGGTTTTGAGGCAAAAACATAAATTGATTGATGGATTGATGGAAGTTTGCTAAAGTCCCAGTCGCACAAGGATACAGAGGGTCAGTGACTCCTGGCCACCACCTGTCGCTAGGGGAAAAAATATGCATTCCCTAGCCTGTTGGGAAAAACCTCCTTGTGATTCTTTTAGCCGCTAGCATATTGCTGTCCATATTGATGGACTTGAGTGCAAACACAGTCCAGCTGCTCTCTGAGTTGTTGTAAAACTGTGAAGTCCAACACAAACTGGAAAAGGCAACGGTTCAATCACAAAGTAAAAGATGTGCTTAATGAATCATGTTGGCTGCAGTGCTGCCAACATGCTACTTTAAAGGTGAATTGTCTTCATTTCCAGATTGTGTTGCACTTTTCACAGTTTCATGACAGCTCGGAGAGTAGCTGGACAGTGTTTGCACTCAAGTCCATCACTTTACACGTTTCCCTAGCAACCAGTGGTTGTATTACATCCGATATGGCAGGGAAATTGTGAGCAAAGTGTGTATTATGTGGCGAACCTCCATACTAAGTTGCATCTTACAGCAAAGAGTTTACAAAGCATCAAAAGGTCTCAGTCAGGAGAAGGGTACAAAAGGGCATTAAATGTCCTGTGGAACACAGTGTAGCCAGTAAATATGGCACAAGAGTGGCATCACCAAGAACTGGATGTCCCTCTAAAATTGCTGAAAAAACACAAAGAAACCTCATCATGGAGGCTGCAACAGTCCCACTGTATCATTAAGGAGCTCCAGGAATTCACACAGTTACTGTTTACTACATGGCTATGGGGGAGTTAAAAAAGGGCTAAATTAGCACCAACATACAACAACATACTGCACATCAACCCTCCTGAAAGCAAGTGGGTAAATTTGTTCTGTCCTGTGAGACTGAGTTTCAGCTTCTTAGTCATAACACCTACAGAGATGTTTGTCACAAAAACAGAACTGCATACAGTACTCATGGTGAAGCATGGTGGTGGCAGCATCCTGGCATGAGTTTCTTCACCTGGTGCTGGATTTTTGTTTAAGGTGGAAGAAATGATCAGCAGTTCCAAAGACTTATCAATTTAGACACAAACCTTCAGGGATCTACTAGAAAGTTGAAGATGAAGAGGAATTCCACATTTAAGCACGACAATGGCGGATTAACACAAACCAAGTTCTAAAATGATTTATCTGGGACTAATTTCTTTAAAACACATTTTAGTGAGGCATGTGCAGACTTTTTATATCCACTATTCTTACTCAAGACTGTAAAAAATGGAAAAGGCATCTTGATGTCGCCCATCATGGAAAATCTGAACTCCACCTTTGGAAGCCTGAACTTTAGCTTTATGGCTGCTGCCATTGTGGAACCACAGGTGACAATATTTGAACAAAAGGGTGAAGATGTCATCAGGAGTAAGCACCACCCAATTTTATGTGTACTGAGATGGATAACTGGTAATTAGTGCTAAGTGCCTGGCTAATAAAATAACAGCTCACAATTCCATTTAAAAGCTCACACACTGCAGAGAGCTCCAGTGCAGTAACCTATGTCGGCACATCTGCAGCCATGCACCCAATTTTCAGTCTTGCCAAAAGGTTCAGTTGTTATGATGGAGGAAAATATCTGAAGAGATTAAGACTATTTTCTTATATGCACTTATAAACACAAGAGTGTTATGGCTGAACTTGGCCATTTTATTCAGCCTCAAGTGGTCACTAGAGGAACTGCAGTTTCAGACCTGTTCCTGTCCTTATTTAAACCAAATTGACATTTTCCACCTGCATTGCTTTATATTCATTTTAAAGTTTCTTCTAAAAAGTAAAACTCCAGAATTTATTCCAATTTTAACCTGATCCAGGAATGCATTAGGACGCATGAAAGTATGATCATGTTTGACAAGAAAATGAGAGATGTGCTTGAAGGTTGTGCCAAATTATCAATTTAGTGCTTTTTAATTAAAGTACATGTCAAGACTGAGAAGGCTTTTGAGATTTTTGTGTATTTTCTTAAGCGAAAATCCAATTATTTGTTTTGTTCAGAAATAACTCACAGCCTCCTTAAAGAGCTCAGTTTTCATGAAATGACAGAGGGCGCTTTGATCGTGTTTAATAGGTAATGTTACGACAGCAAAAAGTGATTACAAATCCTCTGAAATAGGTTTTAAAAATTAAAAACAAATGCCCCAATTTCAAAGATTAGCAGGAACAAACCAATATCACAGATTACTTTTGAGAGAAGCTTTTTCTTAGCACCTTTCTCTCTTTTCAAATTATTTTCACACAGCTATCAAATCAGCTTAAATGCGTGTCCACTGTATGTCACTGTTAAAGTGAAAGCTTTCACATGCAGTGGCACATGAATCTTAGAGAGCAGTTCTGGTGCCTGCACATCATTATTTCTAAAGGCTGTTCATTAAAGCCTGCCTGTACAAAGCAGTGTTTTCTTCATCAGTGGGCTGGCATGTTTTAAGAGGCTCTTTTCATAGTTGGCTGCAGAAGCTGTAATGCACCAACACGTGCCTGCTGGCCTGGTCTGCCTGCCCACTGGCTTCAAAGCGCTGCTGTCGCCTAATGGTAATGAATGCAGTGTGTCTGCTCGCTGTGCTTGCGAGCTCACTGTTAATCCATTCCAGTCAGACTCAGGTTACAGTTTGCCGTTGCTCTGCTCCCCATGCAAGAGAAGCTGCCAAGAAAGTCAGTTTTCCTGGTTCAGCTACCTGTTGGCTGCGCTGAATCTCTGGTCACGAACCCTCTGCCATAACAATGTGTTTGTTACCCTGGTCCGTACCAAAGGAATGCCTTTTTAAATCCAAGACAAACACTCCGGCCAGCAGTTAGAAACAGAGCTGAACTCGCTGCGTTATTCTTCCACAGATCCTTGCGACACCATCCAGGATGCCTGTGGATCATATGGAATATATACAGTTCCACAAAGAAAATCTTTAACCATGTAAAAAAGGATTGATAAAGACATCAATACACGAGTAGGCCATTTCCTGCTGGGTCATTAATAAACCACTAAAGGAGTCCTTTCAAAAGTGGCTTTGTGTGGTCTGTCCTCATTGGGTCAAAGCAATCTATTTATGCTTCGTCCTCACCCCTGCTATCTCCTTTAGGTCTCCAGATAAAAGAGGGCTCATTGTGAACAAAGCAACTGCTTTGACACAGCTTTGGGCACCTGCAGCGGATCAAACCGTTCTGTGCGCTCAGGTTCGATAAAACGGGGACTGCGTGATGGTGGGGGAGGCCACTGTGCCTACACGTTAGGAAGTCTATCAGCTGTACATGCGTCCTTTGATATGCAATTAAAAAACAAACAAAAAAAAGCAGCAGCAGACAATGGAGACCTCATGGAGACCTCGTAATCCCCATTAATGACAACAGCAGCCTCCACGTAAAAGATATTTACATCCACAACGAGAGCATGTGCTGCCAGAGATGGTGCGATAACTTCTTTGAATGAGGCGTTGCTATGGGAATATGACTCACCACAAGTCTTCCTGCCTTACCTGTGGCAGCTGCACAGCACTCATGAAAGCTATTTCATGCTCCTTTTGTTTGCCAACCAGCAATAACGTATCATTATCAGATGTCTGCGAAAACACAGTGAGACTCGGGTGTCTAAAAAAAGGCTACTCTCGCAAGTTTGTTTTTTCCCCTTCTGAACATGTTTTACTGACTTTAGAGCGAGGCTGCGATTGTTTTATAATCAGGCAATCAAACGATGATGACGACATCCCTGATTGTGTAACGAGGGGCTGAAGAAACCGACATTTTCCTGCGTTCGCTTTGGTGCTGCGTTTTGTAGAGACGTGATCATTTCTTCTGAATCAGTCAAAGTCTACCCTAGCAACGATCTCAAACTCTGTGAGGAGTCTAGTACAGCATCTGACTTTTATTTAGCTACTAAGGAGCTGAAAATAGAAATGTTAAACATAAATACAAATCTGGCTTAGAGGACATGATGACTGATTGACTAGATGGCTTCCAGTTGGACTCGGAGTTAATTACTTGTTCTTAATTGTTTTTATGATTGTTTTGTTAATTTTGAATCAGTAATGAGGTTCAGGAATTACGGTGCAAGCTTGGAAATAATCACTATTTTTAACCTATTTAAACTACGGGATCTGAAAATGACCTTCTGCTCTGTAAGACCAAGCGAGTCCCATGAAGCTGAAAATATCTGTGCTTGATTAGTCAGGTCTTGTGCTCAGAGGTTGAGTTCTGTGTTCTGCTGCCTTTTAATGACTCCTTACAGGCACGCCATGTACCTCAGGTATGGAAAGATGCTGTGGTGGTCTCTGTACTTAAATCCAGGTAAAACTCTAATTGATTTCAGGCCAGCCACCCTTAGATCAGGGACAGTGAAACTGATGAGGACAAACGGAGCATGTGCCTGAACCCATGCAGTTAGCTTCTAGACCACATAGAGGAGCAGAAGGTGCCACAGTGATCTTTTTGAGCCTGATTGTCAAACACTTTAAGGGAAAAGTTGCTCGTGTTCGATTACTGTTTGCTGATTTTTCTTCAGCCTTCAGCAAAACTGAGCCTCATCTTTTAAACAGAACATTTCAGCCTGAATAATGGATTTTTAATGAACAGGACTCACAAAATCCAGATTAACGCACTCCCATGCAATAGAGTCTGCTCCTCGACTGGCTCCCAACAAGAAAGCGTGCTCTCGTCGTCGTTGTTTATCCACTAGCCAAATACATGTAACAGCAGTTATGAAAATAGGATCATTTTAAAGTTTGCAGATCTATTATTGTTCTGTTAGCCATGGTCCATTCCTCTGCAACTTTGTTAAATGGTGTGATGACTTCTATCTTCAATTACAAATCTGAGACCAAAGATGTGACTTCCATTAAGGATCTGATCAGTCTTATAAATATCTTGGAGCTGTTATTAATTTAAAGTTGAACTTTGAGCCAAGTTGTGTGTAAGAAAAAAAAAGAAGCCTGAAGGCAAAAGTGTCTGAAGTTTGAAGAAACGTATTTATTTATTTTCAGACTGACAAAACCGCAATGATTTCTATTTTATTGTCCTTTTACTTGGTGTCATGGTTTTAATACTTACCCGTGAACAACAGAAACTCACTCAGCGGTGAGCAATAGCTGAACCCAGCATCTCTGTATATCACACAGTTACAGAGGTTGGCTGGTTGATTGATTGATTGATTGATTGAATCTTTATTTTGAACATGTTGAAAAAGTATTAAAAGAAAAATAGAATTAAAAGAGACAAATGAACAAAGCGAACAAAAGGAAAACGAGCAACCACAACTCCAAATAACGTCCATGTTCAAAAAGGAGCAGGAAGAAGCATAAGCTTATTTAATCCCACCCCTTTTCCACTATCTAGTATCAATAGACTACAGGAATACCTCCTTGTAATTACATTATATGTTATGTGTAATTTTTTTTAATTTTTTTAATTTTTTTAATTTTTTAATATATATGGTTCAATTCTACCAGACAGTTTTCAGCCTTTGCAGAGTGAGTTTCTTAAAGACTTCACAAAGTGCACAACAACATACAAAACTGCATCGTTCCATCAGCCAAAACTCAGATGAACAAATTATTTTTGTTACATGTTACAGTGTAAATTCTTTATCATATTGTATTCTATCTATTCTGTTTTCTATTGTAACTGCGTTTGTTTTGGAAATGTACTCGTGAGGATGGATGACTCATCTGCTGCAGACCAAAGCTACATACAGGAACGAATAAAGTAACGTGAACCTGAACCTTTCAAAGTGGTTTTTATATTGATGTTTGACATAAATTTGTGTAACTTGATGATCATATGACATGAGCACTGATCTTGATCAGTGATCTTAATGTATTGGTTAATGGGCTGATGTAATAGGAGCTTTGCAGTTGCTGAATGAAGTAAAATATAAGACAAAGATTTATGTCATATACACCTACGTGTGAATGCAGTTAATAAATCACGTAATTTTTGAATAATTTCAAAGGAAAATTAGTCATGAGGCAGGATGCTGTAAAAGGACCAAACTTCAGCCAGGAGAACAACTGAGATAATCCATCCACAATACGAGGTTAGTCATTCATATACTGCTGCATGGGCTGGGCTGTAGTTACATCCTAAGGTTTTAAAAACTGAGCTTAAATAAATGATTAGCGGTAATAAAAGCCGAGGGAGGTCAACAGTGATCACTGACTGTTTTAGGAGCTTTTTGAGATTAACTAGAAGAAAATACAAAACATTAAACATGTTAACAACACGAAAGCCATATTAAACGCAGACTACTTTAGGCCCGGAAGTAGGATTCGTCACGTCATCACTGAACAACCGGATACAATATATGTATGCTAATATATGCTAACCAAGCTTGCTATCATCAGCTGATAAATTAGCGCTCCATTGTCTGGTCCAAACATGTTTCCATAGCAGCCTGGAACTACCCAAAATATAAATGTCTGATCTAGAATCCAGTGGGTGATGTCAGGTTGTCTACTCCCATCCTTTTTTACAGTCTATGTTTTTTTCTTTCTTTTCTTTTTTTCTAAATATTTGTTTTCTGATCAATATTGCTGCTTTGTTTATCAAATTGCCACTGGCCTGCTGTCAAGTAAACCAAGTGTCTATTTAAGTAAAGTCTTTACAGCTTATTTTAAGTTTGGATTATTTGTATTGTGGAGATATAAACTGCATTTTAAGGCAAAATAAAGAGGTATGTTTCTTCCACTGCAACTGCTAAGCTGATAAATATGTCAAAAATATAAATATCAACTTAGCATAATTAAATGAGATAAATATGATTTTTTTGTATATATAATTGAAGCTATATTTCATGCAAACTACTCCAGCAGGTAAAGTTACAAAATGAATATATAAAAAGACATAAAGATAAGAATATTATTCCAACAATAATGACAATAGAACAAAAGTTTTAATGTCACTTTTTATAACATCTTTTCTGAAGGTGCAACACACTGTCTAACAGACAAACTGCAAACGCTGGTGCTTGTCACCATTAGATGTAGCACAGAAATGAACGCACGCATGGCAGATGTTTGAGTTCGGTTTTGTTTCTGTGTGGCGCTTCAGGTATGTTGTCATACACTGAGAAGTGTGGAGGTGGCCCATCTGTCACAGCACTACTAACCCTGTAAACAAAAATCCCGAGCTGTCATTCACTGCACGCCCACGCTCTTTTATTCTCACTGGTTCCTTCTCAGGCAGGCAGCGCCCATGAAGTTAAAATAAAAACTCCCCCAAACATAAACAATTCTACGTTACATATACAACGTTGAACAAACTGTGGTTTGCAGAAGCTGTAAGAAGTGAAAGTCATAGTGTGTGTAAAGATTAATGAGCTGTTGGAGGCATGAAAAAATAAATAAATGCAAACCTCAACATGAAATTCATTTGTACATAATGAATCATTGGAGTATGAGCGTGATCTTCCTTTAAAGGTTAATAACGTCTGACCTTGTTTCTAACCAGCTGACCTATAGTTAATATGAACACAAACAATTAGCTGGATATTTATTTATACTGATGTTATATCAATTTACTGTATACACACGCAGATGCTGAATAGGTGTGTATGAAATTAGGACCAATCACGTAGTTATGCAAGTCCATTTTCCAAGCTGTTAAAAAAAGATTTTAGATTGATAACCATTCAGTGTCGCTATCATTTAGATTCACTGCACATTATACTATGCAAAAAACAATTCATCACTTCTAGTAACTAACATTGATTTGTTATAGTTAGCTATGGATTGCAACTGCTAGCAGGAACTGTTCTGAGCAAGATTAGAGTTTAATGGTGCGTTCAAGTCCTGCAACCAAGAACTGCACATCCAATGTTAAAATATTAACATGGTTTCAATGCCTCCTTCAAGGATGTTATAGATTTTTATTGATTAGGATTACTCAAAAACTTGTGGTTGGTTTTCCAGGATTAGTTTTTAATCAGATGTTAGGAGTTAATCTAGGTCCAAGAACGTTTATTGCGAAAGTTATGACATGGTTATAACAACTAAACAAAATTGGACAATTTTGCATCCCATCTTCACAAACGCATATCAAAGAGCAATAAGAAAAATCCAGGCAATCACTTGATGTTATCCCCGGGCCAAGATTTCCACTATCTGAAGGGACTTTTCAGCCCTGGCAGAGTCAAACTGCTCTTATTTCCAACTAGATTAAAACATTAAAACAAGGTTTTCAGTTTATATTTGCACTCCGTCCCAAGCTCACTGCCTCATAAACCTTATCAGCACAAATGCTACAATAACAGTTTATTATTTTGGCTATGAATGAAGCCGTGTGTTCCCATTTTTAATAATACCAAAACTGACCAAAAGTTTACTCACTGTTCTGTCTAATCAAAGTAGCTGTGAGGAAAAAAACAGGACGTATCTTTAAAGTTTATGATTGTTGTACAAAGAAATTCAGTTTTTTTTAGTATGGTTAACATGAGAGCAACAACCAGTTCAATCTGTGAATATTTTAGCGGTTCAGTGGAACACAGTAAGGATCTCTGGACTGCTTGATCCTCTTTATTCCATGTACCTGTCCAAAAGCATCGTGTTACCCTCTACTGTATCTTGTGCTGTGCCTCCAAGACAAGACATACCGACTGCTGAGTTACCTAACGCATGACCTGAGATCCTCCCCCTCTTCCTTCCTGTCCTCAGGCGCTGCTCTGTGCTCTGGGGACGCTGTAAAGGCAGCGTATTTAAAAAGGCGCAGCACAGCTGCTGGATCCAAGTGACATCAGGTACTTGTAGGGCTGCAGGGGGATTTCATGACTGCACTGAGATCACACTTTTTCTGAACATGAGCACTTCTACTGGCTTGAGGTGATCGTGATATAGGCCTTTATGAACGTCAGACAATGTTGCATAAGATCATTGGTTAATGGAAATCTGAAGAGCTCTCAGAGAGCTTTTTGTTATGAGGCTGAGGCTGTGACATGCTCACAAAGAACCAATTTTGCTCTCAGTGAGCTCACTTTCAGTCTTGCCTACGCTGCGAAAATATTCATTGTGTTGTTCTATATCGGCACTGAAAGCCCATCTTGGTGTAATTTAAGCCTTTAAACACCACATGTACCAAACAGCAGTATTACTTATTTGATATGAGGCTGTTTTGTCCAGATTTGATTTGACATCATATCTTTAATCTGCACATTTTTTTCAATTAATCAATTTCTTTCATGCAAAAGAAAAATATGAAAGAGAAACCATCTCGCAATGGGTCCCAACAGTCAGACACTTGTTTGTGGATGTAACCTACTTACAGTATGCACTCACTGGACACTTTATTGGTTACACGTTGAACTGCTCCTTAATATAAATATCTAATCAGCAAATCACCTTTCAGTAATTCAAAGCAGTTAGTTATGTAGACACAATGAAGGTGACCCGCTAAGGTTCAAACTGAGCAGGGCTGGTCCCACACAACCATCTCTAGGGTTTAAAGAAAATGGTCTGAAACTGGAAAATATCCAGTAATGGTTAAAATACCTTACTGGTGATTTCAGAGGAGAATGGACAGATTGCTTTGAACTGAGAGGAAGGCAAAGGTAACTAAAATAACCACACCTTACAACCGAGATACAGCCAACCAATCCTTTTATGATCACAATGTACATATCTTCTGATGTCTGCTTCTAGCAGGATTACAGAGCATGTCACAAAGCTCAGATCACTCTAAACTGGTTTCTTAAACATAACTTGAGTTCACTGTATTCAAATGTCCTCCGCAGTCACCAGATCCCAGTCTAATAGAGCACCTTTGGGTTGTGGTAGAACAGCAGATTTACATCATGGATGTGCAGCTGACCAATCTGCAGCTATTGTTTAATGCTATCCTGACAATATGGACCAAAATCTGTGAGGAATGTTTCCAGCACCTTGTTGAACTTGTTCAGTAAAGAATTAAGGCTATATCTAATAAAGTGGCTGATGAGTGCAAGTGGTGGTTTCTGCCACAATAGCCTTATTTCCTTCAAGTTGTAAAACCCTAGCTGAGATGTGTTTCAGTAAGACTGATGCACATGTTCAAAACTTTCTTCATATTGAAAACACTTCACTTTGGGGATAACTTACATCTCAGCTGTGTGAAAGCTGTTGGAGCAATTCCTCACGGAGATGCATCGACCGTTTTTCTAAATAAATTCGACTCTTTTAATGTCACTCGCACCTCCTCTGGTAATCAGTCGAATGTTTTATCCCATGTAATGAAGCAGGTGATGCCTCACGATGTCCTGACCCTCAGACTGGAAACTTTTACCCGCCCACGCTGAACATCAGAAGCACAGAATACCCTCCCACTCACTACACAGAAGTGAAAAATAAGCTAAAGGACCAATCCTGTCCTCTTGATTCAACCCACCTACATGTCCTCGGGTGTTTTTCTCATTTTACCTCTGCTTTTTCTATTTTCTGATTATTTGACGGCGAGCATCACACAGAGCCACTGTTTGCATAGATCCTTGTTTCCAGTAGCCGATGCCTGGCACCTCCTTCTGTAGCAGGTTGCGAAAGACAGCGGCGTAGGTGACCAGTCCACAGCCTGTTATGTGTCTCAGCTGAGTCACACTAAGAATTTATGACTGCAGTAGCCTAAGCTAACAGGGTGATCATCCTATCAAACAAAAATATTGTGTGTTTTTTTTTTTATTGTGTGTTTACTTATTGTTGTATCTGGAAGCAACAGTGCATATCCAGCCCATCCCATCTGCTCCCTTACATTTACCTTGTGGCTCATTCTGACTCACACATTCAGAAATGAAAATTTACTGAATGTTGTCTAAACTCTCGGGGACCAGCGTCCTTTTTTATTGTGAAGTTGGATTTGTTTTACAGTCGATGGTGGATAATTAGAAGATTTTTTTTCGCACTGTTTGAATGCCTTCTTCTAAACTGCTAAAAGGCCTTGAGGCATTTTGGAGGAGGGGACAACAAAACAGCAGTGGATGATTGCTTCATGTACATAAATGCATCTTCTCAAAGGAATGTCATTTGAGGCTCTGAAGCTGTTCAGGGCTTCCACTATGATGCATCAGTTGTGTAGTACAGCGGTGCAGAGAGTTATATTGGAGGTGACTCCCATCAGGGCTATAAATAGCTTTGCACTTTCCCCCCAGGAGCTCAGCTAGCGCTCTCCCAGGCATTTGATCACTTGTTTGTAGTGAACTGACATCACCCACTTCTGCCTTTTTCTCACTGACTTTCTGACTCCTGCATATAAACACACGCACACATACACACGCATACAAAACGCTGTAGCTTAATTATAGCTTGAATACAGTGCTCATGGAGACCTTCATCAGCTGCTGTGATGATGATGATGATGCCTTTGAGGGCAGATAGTTTGCCTCAGGGTTTCCCTAAACTACGCTACTACACTTACTGATGACTCACCTAATCGCTTAAGACTCAACTACGACTGCTGCGAACAAAGCCGTGGGCACAGAGTAAAGTCAATTCTCAGATACAGCATCACTCTTTAATAAATAAACTGCTGCTCTTAATTGGAGGGGAAGGGGATTCGGGCACAAGCCTCATAACATGTGGGAGTATGAAGCGAGTGAAAACGAAAAAAGATACACAAAACCCCTGCAGGCTGTGTCTGACCCCGGTGAGTCACTGTCTACGCGAGCTTCTGCAGAACTGAGCATGACTCAGTAACAAGCACGAACATTAGTGAAGTGCACTTCTATTGCTGGCTACCTTACCTGGGGTTTTATCTCATTTATTGGAACACAGAGTGCCGCTTGTACAGTTTTTGCTTTTTGAAGTGCAATTCCCTTTTTCCTTTAGACAAAAATGCCTCACTGAGATGTTACAAAAACACCGAAAATTGCAGAATGTTGTGGAGACGGGGTGACCACGGCATGTCCCCTTGCACTTAATCACTTTACACTTTAAGAGTTTTTAAGGCAGAAACAACTTTGTTAATGGTTAGTAAACTACTATGGTTATTGACCAATTTATGGGCAATTATAAAGTCTGAATTCATATAAAAACAGACTGGTATTTAACTAACAACATGATGTAAACTGATTAAAACTTAATTTGATTAACATTTTATTCTTGTTTAAATGATTAATAATGGTTGTGAACCCAAACTTTGTTTTATTAACACCAGTTTTTAAATTGTCAGGCAGTGAAATGTTCCAAAAGTTACATCCTTTGACATAACATTTAACCCTGTAAGCATTTATAAAATACTATAATTTATAACTAATCGCTTTATTAAACAGAGCACTGTCGTACTGAGGTTTAAGGAAACCCCCCTTGTACCTTGACATTAAGAAAGACTTATGGCTGTATATATAGCAAATGTTTCACTTACTAATGATTTAAAGCTCCACCTTCCAAAGTCATTAACATGAACAACTTCAGTGCGACCAAAATAACTAGCTAAAATGGATTATAACACTATCTGCATCCATTGAAAGGTTTGCGAACTGACAGAAGGCTGACAGAGGGGGAAGAACTCATTTTCTTAATTAAAGACCTATTGCTTCTGTGGCCGATTAGAAGTCAGTAGATCCAGGATTATTTAACTTTGAGTTACATACGTTATTAACAAGATTATTGCCAAATTAATAAAAGGATATAACCACATGGACTCCCGAGAGACAGCTGGTGTTTGATCTGCAAAGCAAGGGCATTTCAGTGAGTCTTTCCAAGTCGGTGGGAGAGTGGGACCAAAAACACAGCAGGTTTAAACAAAAATAAAAAACACAGTTTTCAGGCTCAGTTAGAGGTTTGATTGTGTGAAAATTGGTGCTGTATAAGAATTTACACATATCTTTATTTAGGATTTTTTAAAAAACAAATGACAAAAGTAAACGTTCATTTTTCTTATTCTGTGTAGCTTAACAGTCCACGGGTTGTGTAATCAAAATATATTTAAAATATATTTAAAGTGTCTAAAGTAAGTGCAGGCATTATGTGATGCATGACTATACTATACTATAAAGACACATCTCCTGGATGCACTGGTACGCATCTTCAGTGATGTATCCTAGGGTCATCAGGTGTTTCGGGTCTCACAACATCATACACCCTCGCCCAGGCGACCCAGCCGGGGGTGATCAGGCCCCGACTTGCGTACCAGTAGCTACCCACGGATCAGCCCTCTTAATCCACAGCCACCTTGTGGCTTTCTCTGCCGCTTCACTCACAGCCTGGATGGCCCTCTTCTTGGCTGCCCCAGCCACGCCCAGCCGGCCTAGAACTTTGCAGAGTGATCGTCCTGCAAAGCCCCTACAACCCACTTCTATGGGCTCATAGAAAGTCTTCCAGCCCCTTCCCCTGCACTCTTGCACTAGTTCCTGGTACTTTCCTCGTTTCCTTTCATTAGCCTCCTCAATCCGCTCTTCCCAGGGCACTGTGAGTTCCAGCATGATCAGCTGTTTTGAGGCCTCAGAAATAATTATCAAGTCTGGCCGGAGTGATGTTTCTGCAATGTTCTGAGGAAACTTTAGTTGTTTACCCAGGTCAGCCTGTAGCTGCCAATCAGAGGCTGTGTGGAGAAGGCCGGTTGTCAAATGTGGGCGCCCCTGGGGTTTCTCTCCAGCCTTAATAAAAGAGATTGCCTTCCTCGGAGCATGATGATGCTTGCTGTTGCTGATTGCTGAGGCAATCTTTTCAGCAACTACTCTGAGCACCTGGTCGTGCCGCCAACGATACCGACCATCGGCCAGGGCCCTTGGGCAGCTGCTAAGGAGGTGTTCTAGGGTCCCTCTTCCAGAGCACAGGGGACAGGCAGGTGTCTCGCTCTTTCCCCACAAATGGAGGTTTGCTGGGCTTGGCAGAGTGTCGTATACTGCCTGCACTAGGAATCGGATCCGGTGGAAGTCTGCCTGCATGATGTTTGCCCAGGTGACCTTGCGCTGCAAGGTGCTCTCCCACCTTGTCCATGCTCCCTGCCGCTTAAGGCCTACAGCTCTGCTTACTCGCTCCTCCTCCACACCTGCTCGGACCTCTTCCTGGAGTAGCTGGTGTCTCTCCTTTCCCTGTGCCCTGCTGACCTGGGCCTTTGGGATGTACCCCAAGCCTGCTCCCCCTTGATATTGTATGTATCATATGCATGACGGTACTATGTCTGATGATTAATATGTGTATATTTTCTCTCTTGAATTTTGCACCTATTGATGTTTTTAAGTACTTATGTACTGCTGGTTAGCTTGAGCTGTCATACAAACAAGTAACTATTTTAAAATTAATAGTATGGAATACAAAGTGCAATAACTGCATCTTATAACATAGAAAAGAAAACTTTGTACTATGGAGTAAAAGCAAAAAGCCGCATAACATGAACATATTAAACATATTAAGATAAAATTGTGTAAAGAAAAAGATGTTTTACTGTTACTGCAGCAATTCGTGGCAAATAATTGTATCTTCGTATATTTAAGTCAAATTTTAGGCGAAAATCCCGTTAAAAAGTGACATTCTAACAGTCCTTCCTTCAAACTATTTGTTTATTTTTGCATCTACAGAAAATATGACACGCCAAATCTACGCGCGTAATAAATAATTCATATGAGCAAAAGGGGGGCGTGTGCACCTTGTGCCATTTGATGACGGCTGAGCCGTTTCCCATTATTCAGAAACACATGCCGGAGTTTATCTGCGCCCTTTGCCTCCACATCCACGCTGATTGGGAGCAAAGGGCGATCAGTGCAAAACTCGACGGTGAATAACTGAAGCGTGACGACTTGTGTTTGTGCTCAAGTTTGCTCAAGGTGAGCCGAACGAGGCATCGACAAAACATGTAGGAAACGAGGTGAAGCTTGGGTTCATTTTTTCTGTGAACAGGTTTTTGTTCAGTCATTCATCAACTTGCTTTTCTCGGTGCCCCACAGATCGCTCTCTGCCTGATGGCTGTTCCGTTCGCGTGTTGTTCAAACTGTCGTGGCTGCTGAAAGACGTGACCCCCGCGCATCGCAGAGCGCCACACGCGCACCTGTCGGATGTAAGTGGGAAGCGGTCGGTGAGCTTATAGAGCGAGAGGGGGAGAGAGAGATGGTGACTGCTGGGTTCAGCACGCTGGATAGCGCTCGAGGAATTTGGAAAGTACGGCGGCGGCGGCGCGCGGACGCACGAGGATCTAAGTGAAACGAGTGCGTGGAGCCGCCGGAGAGATGAGCGACCATGGTGGATTTGAAGTTCTCGTTTGCAACAACAGGCGCAGGTAACGTGCGAGTGGACTTTCTGGAGTGAGACATGGACTTTGCTGAAATCATTTTCGCTTTGTTCATCGTCGTGGTCGCGATCGTCTCGCTGTTGTCCAACTTGTTGGTGCTGCTATGTTTCGTCCACAGCACCGAGATACGCCGACAGGTGCCCGGTGTTTTCACCATGAACTTGTCTTTCTGCAACATACTCATCACTGTTTTGAACATGCCGGCCACTCTGGTGGGGATTATCAGAAAGCAGCAGCCCTTTGGAGATTGCGTTTGCCACACGGTGAGCTTTCTGGAGACTTTTCTCACCGCAAACACCATGCTGAGCATGGCGGCTCTCAGCATAGATCGGTGGATAGCGGTCGTCTTCCCGCTCAGTTACTCCACCAAAATGCGCTACAAGGACGCACTGATCATGGTGTGCTACTCCTGGCTGCACTCCTTTACCTTCTCCCTGACGGCGCTGCTCTTCTCCTGGGTCGACTACAGCGACGTTTACGCGTCCTGCACCTTGCAGCCGAGCGAGGAAGGCAGCGACAGGATTAAGTTTACAATCTTCACTATCGTTTTCCACGCCACCAGTTTCATTCTGTCCCTGCTCATCTTGTGTTTCACCTATTTGAAGGTGTTGAAGGTCGCTAGGTTTCACTGCAAGAGGATTGACATTATCACCATGCAGACTCTGTTCCTGCTAGTCGATATTCACCCAAGGTAGTTCACCTCGTGTATTGTGAGCATGATTTCTCCCGGTCTGTTTTGACAGTGGCCTTGTGGCAAAAAAGTCTAAATGTTCTTTGCTGTTTTCAGCGTGAAACAAAGATGCTTAGCAGAGCAAAAGAGGAGAAAGCAGAGAGCCACGAAGAAGATCAGCATCTTCATCGGCTCATTTATCATCTGCTTTGCTCCTTATGTAATCACAAGGTGAGTCAACTCATACATAATTCAACTTACTGCAAAACAACTGCTTAAGAAATAACTGACCCCACACATTTGTAAAATAATACATCTTCGACGGCATTTGACTAAGTAAAAAATACATTTAGCCAGCATGTTGAGATCTGCATCCACGCTGATCAGCTTTGCAGACCTGTTTTCTTCACATGCTAATGCAGTACAAACTCACAATGTCCGATCAGATACAAGCAAACAGTTTATTCCAAGCTGACAGCACACCGCTCATAATTTCAATGATCATTTCCTTAAACTGTGATATGGCTCATTAGCCACCTGTGCTGCGCTGTACATAAACATGGCAGGCTACTTCCAGTGAAAGACACGCATTAGAGTCTAGGACAATAGATACAGTTCAAACAACCAAAGAGGCTCCCAGAGAAGCGTGGAAATGCTTTAGTGGGCCACAAATCGCCCAGATGCGGTGCTGATGATCCATCAATTTGACATTTGTGGTGTGCTCATATATGGAAGGGAAGAAGGAGGACAAATTAGCAAAGAGCAGCGTTTGAGGTGGAGTAACCCCCCACTGACCGTGCCTGCCCACAGGAAGTGTCTAGTGTGGCAGTTGGCACCTAAGCATCCAATTATGATAATTCATACACATATTTTATCTTTTGTACTTGTAAAGTAGTCTTTGCCTCTGTGGTATTTTGATGGTCGTGTTTGATTTCACTGTTCCACATCCCCCCTGACCAGAAGAATACAGGAGACTGTGTTAGAAATGTGGAGAGGCGCTCAGCTGTGTGGTTTAAGTTGAAAAAGGCAAAACCCTACGCTGTGTTTCAAATACTTTAACTGATAGTATAGTAAGTAAGTAAATAAATAAATAAGAAAATGTAATCTCCACTGGACAGAAAAAACTTCTTTATTGGATAATTTGAAGCGCCTTAATAAAATCTACACAATATCTATGGTCATATGTAATGCCTTTAAAAATGATAATTTCTCCACCTTTTTTAATGTTTTGATTTGATGTTAACGTGGCACTGAAAATGCTTTAGCATTTAATTCAGTAACCAACATAAAGATGTGGAAACTATCTAAATATCTGTGCAGGTTCTCAGCAATCCGGGTCATAGTAGTCTAAGGAGCTTGAAAAGAAGGTGATGGGACTTGTT
The DNA here is from genome assembly GCF_057382185.1 of Mchenga conophoros. Classification (NCBI taxonomy): domain Eukaryota; kingdom Metazoa; phylum Chordata; class Actinopteri; order Cichliformes; family Cichlidae; genus Mchenga; species Mchenga conophoros. Next base: position 68,985,678 of record NC_140528.1, read on the forward strand.
TAATTGAAGAAGATTCTTAGATGAGACCAGGCATCTTCTTTTTTAAGCTCCTTAGACAACTATATAACCCCTTTTTAAAAAAAAAAAAAAAAACATGTGTCAAATGAGACCATGTTTTGAAATCTATCTGTTCATTTTTAATTTGATGGGATCAATATGTTTAAAAAAAACATTAACTGGTGAGACAGGGACACGTCTGTCCCTGTGCTGCTTCAGAGTTTCTTCTACATGCTGAAGTTTTCAAATGTATTTTTTCACCTGCTCAGCAGAGTATCCTTGATCAAGTCTCTCCTGTGAGAGTTAAACCTCACAATTCCTTAAACACGATGAGAGTCTTCATGGCCTTTTTTGGGTATCTATCTATATTTTGCTTTTGTTTACTGGCCTCTTCAGCCAAAAAAGCTGAATTTTAGGTTATTAGAAAGTAAAATATAAAAATGCATTCAGTAGGAGGACAGCTTAACAACTGGAGCAATTGGAAGGTTATTCTTGGTATAATATGACAAATACGCCACAGTAAATAAGCCTACTGACGTTTTCTTTCTTTACTTAGGAAACTTAGTTCTATCAAAATTTATAGTAACATTAACATTTTGGCTTTTTTAAAAAAAACTTTAATCATAAAAATAAAGGGTGGTTGGTCTGCAGGGTAGCCAATCTATCATCAGGACCCCTTTACTGCAGAGTCATACTGTTAGATTACACACACAACACAATTTTGGTGTTGTCTTGGTGTTATAATAGGTTGCACTTTCCCTGAAAAGGACATTGTCTGTGTGGCAGCATACGTCACTTTGAAACTTGCATGCATTATTCAGCATTAGTGGGTCATCATAAATGTGCATAGTACTCATGTAGTGTGCACTAATGCACCTTCACACTGTCAGAGACGACAGCTTTTGAAGTGCGCTCTGATAACAGAAAGCAATGATCCTGTCATAGTTCTGAGACTTAAAGACACAAATATACATAAACTGAGGCTCAGTGGAAGGAGAGGGCTATTTATACACATGGGGTAAACAGGGACGTGGAAACAGCTGGATGAAATGAAACAGGTGAAAACAATCAAGACAACCAGAGGGAGTAAAGTTCAGATACAGGAGACATGTTTCAAAGAAAAAAGAAAGAAATAGCAAAAGCTCCAACCAAAAACAGGAACAAAAAATACAATAACAAAAAATCTGAATCGGACTTTACAGGGAAAATTCAAATCTAGATACTTTTACTAAGCAAACTGAAAACAGGGCCAAGGTCAGGGACCACAGCAGGTCTTCTTTAATCCAGAGGACACAGCATCTGTGATTTAAAAAAAAGTCAGATTTAATTGAAAGAAAACAAGAAAAATGATCAGTTTCATCAGCTAATATTTAGTCTGTGTGCTGTTCTTTAGTTAAAAATAGCTTTTGATTATTAGTTTTTGTTAACGTTTCACACAGCCTCCCAACTTTGGTCGAAATGGAGTTCTTTGTTTGGTTTGTTTTTCATTTAGGCATTTAAAAATCTGCCACACAGTTCCTTTTGATCATTAATAACACGAGTGGTCTGAACATAAAAATCCGAGGTGAAAAAATGATAAAAGATCTCCTTCTTTTGAAAGGGCAGAGTTATAAAAACAATTTCACCACGTTACACCTACCATTGCAAAAGAAAAAGAAAAAGAGCACACAATTGCATTTCCAAGCCTCTTTTATGATCATTATAGAGTACCTAACGTGTTAAAGGTTTTATGGTCAGTCTTACCTAATCATCTGACATGACATCAGGACAAATCTCTGAGCGGCACCTTCACTAAAATGCACTCTGTTTAGTCATGTTTCTCCTGACGCCCCTTCAGGTTGGCTGAGCTTCTCCCGTTCGTGGACGTCAACCGCCACTGGGGAATCATCAGTAAGTGCCTGACATATAGCAAGGCTGCGTCTGACCCCTTTGCCTACTCTCTCCTACGTCAGCAGTACAAGAAAGTCCTGGTCACCGTCGTCAACAGGCTACTCCGACGTGACCTGTACCCTTCGTCTGGCCATAACAGCTCTTTAGACACAGAGAACGACTACTGTCTCCAGAGGATCAGTTAATGGCAAATGCAGGACGTGACATATGCACACGCTACAGTGCAGGCCAAAAATAAAGGTTGCCTCTTGCAGAAAAAAAAGGTGGGTGGAGAGAAAAAAAGAACAGGAGAGAGAAAGAGAGGACAGGTTATTGTTAGAAAGAGAAAAGAGAGTCGAAAGATGGGACAAGGAAGTGGGTGGAAGGTGAAGAAGAGAGCAAAAAAAAAAAAAACCATAAGGAAGACGGTGGGCGGACAGGAATGAAAAGGTGGCGATGTGGGGGAGGATGAATGGGCAAAAAGATAAAGAAGAGATGGGTAAGACGACAGATAGGGTGGAGACGTTGGGGAGTGACGGCAAACAAGGGATCTGTGATTCATCAGGAACAGCATTCCCCAGAAACCACACAGCCAGTCTATTTCACTGAATAAGTCATTGGCTCATCTAAAGCTGAGGGGACGCACAGCTGGAGATGAGGTCCCTTCTTCACTCTGAGCGACATGTAAAAGGTGGCCTTCCTCTACTCCAACAACTTTAGAATCATTTCAAACCTGTTCTTGCCCCACTTAACATCGCACACACGGAGGCTGGTGGTCGATAAGCAGCCGAGCGACGACGGGCAAAGAGGGAAAGACTTTTGTTGCTCCTGCTTCTGTATAATGTCCTGTCAGTGAATGGATGCAGACCTAAATGTGGAGGCTCAGCTGCTGCACATTATTGCCATGTTCTGTATTGACTGTGTTAGACTACTTTGCAGTGTCATGTCAGTCACTTAATATTGATGCACTTTGTCTAATTCTCTCAGAGATGCTATACCTAAAGGAGCCAAAGGCATTTGACATTTACACCCTAATCTTAAAGGATGAGTCTGGTGAGAGGCTTTATTCTTTGTTACTGTCACCAAAATCAATTAGTTGGTCGGTTTCTCAGTATTTTCCAACTTCCCAAGCATCCCTGTTCTTTGAATTTCTCAAGTATAGACAACAATTAATGTGCATGTTTAGACTATTTCCATTAATACACAGGTCAGTCTTTAAAAGCTTTATTTATTTATTTTTTAAAAATTGAAAGTTATATTTTGTATACATCACACGTACAATGAAATATGCCAAGGCTTTGTTTGTTTTAGTTTTTCTAATTACCGGTATGTTTTATAGCTCATGAAAATCACACATCCAGTACAACATTCACTAACGTCAATCATAGAATTATTTATGAAGGAGAGATGCCCGACTTTTTAAAAGTATGCAGAGGTGATCTGTGGCTCTGCTGAGGTTGTTATTGAAGCGGGGCAGGTGCAGGAAAAAGAAATCAGGATCTCCGTAAGGCTCGCCAGCAGATGAAAGCTTGATGTGCTCTGAAACCTCCTGGTAGATGCTCCTTTTACTTTGGACTTCATAAAACACAGTGGACCAACCGTTAATAACAGCAACCCAGTTCATCAAGGACTGCAGAAGCTTCACACTGGACTTTAAACACTCCGCTCCACTCTCCTCCAGGCACTAGGACTGAGACTTTCAAATAACATATAAAATTTTGGGACATTTCTTTCCCAGGTAAGATACTTCTGACATCTCTGGTTCAGAAGTGGCTTGATATTAGGAATCAAAGTGGTAAATGCTAATGGACTGGTTCTTGTACAGCACTATTCTACTCGACTTGAACACTCAAAGCTCTCTGATCTAACATGCCTAATTCAACCATTCACACCCATTCATACAAGCGCTTTTTTTCTACACCTAAGTGCTTTCTGTGTAACATTCACATACATTCACACTCTGATGGATACATTGGAGAGCAACTTGGGGTTCAGTATTTTGCCCAAGGATACTTGCACACTTGCACACAGACCAGAGCAGCCAAGGATCAAATCACTAACCTTCTGGCCACGACCAGCTGACATTTGCACGCGGTGGCCCTTGATGCTAAGTCACCAGCCTCAGTCCACTTCTTGTGAAGCTCTTGAATTCTTGAATCGACTTTTTGGCAGTCCTCTAAAGGCTACAATTATTCCTGTTGCTCATGCACTTATCCTACCACACGTTTCCCTTCAAGTCAACTGTCCATTAATATGCTTCAATTCAGCTCTCAGTGAAAACAGCCAGTCTTTTCAGTTGAGACTGTCGGTGGTTCACTCTGTTTGTGGAGGGTGTTGGTGACATCTGGACAGTCGTCAAGTCAGCAGTCTTCCTGTTGATCGTGGTTACGAGGCCTTAAATAGACTCAGAGAAATACAGTATTTATGACGTGTGAATAGTAATTTACTCAAACTGAGAATGAAATCATAAGATAACGAGATACCGGATTTCTGATTTTCATGACCTATCATCAAAGTTACAGAAAAAAACTTGTCAGACATATTTCACATTGCATGCAATGAATACAATGAATGCAATGAATATTTCAAATAAATTGAAAATAAATGAACCTTTTCACAATATTGCAGCTGTCAGGACACACTTGTAGACGGCAGAAAGAAGATAAAAAACTACTTGACCACAAAACATCCATCACTGAATACTTGGCTTTCTTGGTTTTCCCAAATATAATGTTAGTGTGCATTTGAGTCATTATCTAATTAAATAAGCACCAGTCTGCAGGTTGAATAAAGCTAGGTTGTGTGGGCATATCACCAGTCCATAATTTTGGAATGCCATTTTAGCTTGGAGAGTTAATAAGAGGAGGGAGAACACTTTTTTTTTTTTCATTTTGTATATTTGTTGACAGTAAGAAAAAATATGGCAAATTACCAGATTTATACTTTTAAGTTAGAGTTTTTAACTGAATGTACCTGATCACCCACTTTTAACTGAAACGCGTTTGTATAATTGTGTTCTGTTTTGCCAGCTGACTGGAGAAGTCGTTTCTATGGATATTTACATAATGATATTACATATTTTGCACTGTACAGGAACAACTTTTTGTCTAGATAAATGGGGAGCAACGTGATGTAGCATAGGAGTGTTTTCAAAGTGCTTTAAAACACACTGCTCTGTGTTTGTGCAAGATTTAAATATGTGATTTTTTTTCCAGCTGTTCCACACAAGAACCAGAATAGCTGCTTCATTATAATAACAGTTATTATTATTACTAAAATAAAAATCTGGTTATTTGGATGTATTTTACTCACATGTATTTTTTCCTATTGTGAGCCACTTGCTGTTCTTTGGCAGTGTGATTAGCTATTAGTGGAATATGTGCAATAATAAAAAGCTGTCAATTATAAAATACGAATATGAATGTTTTCACTGCAACGTTGCTGAACGTACACAAATGTCCTTTAATTACATCATATTTCATCTCCAGATTTGATTTGCCAGTTTTTATATTGAATTCAGCCCATGGACACGACAGGCCGGCACACTGAAAGACAAATAGCATGTCTTTTATTTAAATTTGGACTCATTAATTTCAGATTTTACAGTCTTAAATAAATAAAGAATAAACAGATGCATTTGAAAAGGCTTACACGGGGAAGTTATTCTCTGAATAATAAAAAGCTTTCCGGGTCGCACCTGTTTCTGCCTCACAGCCCTGATTGTGGCGCAGATAGCATGCAACATAAAAAATGACTCTGGTGTCACATGGAGAACTTCTCTTGCAATATCGGCAAGTATAATTAAAGAGAGGAGTTCATCTTTGTCAATTAATATATTCAAACTCAGTAATGAATCTCTTTTAATCTGATGCGTGGAAACAGACCAGCAGTAATTACTGGCAACATTAAAATTAGAAATCCCCATTTTTGGTGGCTCGCTCAACCACCGGCACCTCTGAATTCACAGGCAGTTAACGCTTAAAGCAGCTCAGGCTTGTGCAGAAGCCAGTGCTCGGCTATTTTTGCACCTCTTAATTAACCCCAATCACCAGAACCTGATAAAAGAGAAACTGGTAATTAAAACTGCTCAAATGGAAAATGTATGCATGGCACAATATGTGTCACAGCTGCTCGAGTTTAAAAGTACGGAATCGACTGAGCGGGTTTGCAGACTGTCAGGCCTCTCTTGAAAATATGCTTTCTACATGGCTATTAATACATGACTCCTCTCACACTCTAGAGCAGCCTGAGGAGGATTTAAAGACAGCAGCATTGTCTGCATCAGTGGTAAATATCTTAACCTCCTTCCACACTTCAGTCCACCTACATATGGTGATAAAGTAGACGAAATGATAAGCTTGTAATTAAAATAAGGAAGAAAAAAATCCAAGATAAACTGAATTAGAAGAGTCTGATTTCCATATAAGCAGCTTGTTTTCTGTTATTATTATAGAGTGTTGATGGAGAAGGAAGGAGAAGGTCAGGAGGTCATAGGAGAGGGCGCCACTGTGGTGCTGCATGAGGAAGTCAGGAGCGGCAGAGACATGTATGAGGACAGTGAGGCAGGGTTGAGGCGTGCAGCAGGCGTGATAGATGGGTTCAATGTGGGAGTGGGACTACATCGGCTGTGAACATCTTCTTGTTCGCAAAGGTCAGGCAGGAGTCTTTGTGGGCTATGACGTTTGCAGAAGACTTTGTGGTGTGTAGGGAGAGCGGGGAACAGGTGGAGGAGAGCCTGGAGAGGTGGAGGTATGCTCTGAAGAGAAGAGGAACGAAAGATAGAATATATGTGTGGGAATAAGAGGGACAGTGAAGCTGCAGGGAGCAGAGGTAGTGAAGGTGGTGAACCATCCACACCGCACAAGAGAGGTGAAGATAAGAGTGCAGGCAGGGTGGAGTGGGTGGGGATGAGTGTCAGGAGTGATTTGTGAGAGAAGGATAACAGCAAGAGTGAAAGGGAAGGTTTACAAGATGGTAGTGAGACCTGCTGTGATGTATGGTTTGGAGGCGGTGGCACTGACAGAAGGAGGCCGAGCTGAAGATGCTCAGATTTTCATTGGGAGTGAGCACGCACATATATTTGTATGTATATATGTATATATGTGTATATATATATATATATATATATATATATATATATATATATATATATATATATATATATATATATATATATATATATATATATATATATATATATATATATATACACATATATACATATATATAGTTTGTTCATTAAAAGCTGTTCTAAACACTTTAAAACACTTGTCCGTTGCTACAGATCCACCCCTTTTTTTCTCCAGCAGTTTCCCACAGAGACACTTGATCAAAATCACAATTTACAAGTTTGTGCGTGTTTTCCATAGAGGGTCACGTCTCCCACGAGGCTCCTTTTCCATTCAGTTTCTGGGGCATGTATTAATTTCCATAATACATGAACGTGTTAAGGATCTAATCAATATTCCTGGTTTAGCTGAAGGATGTAGTAGTATTTTTACTTTACCTCCACACCATCCTCCACCTGCCTGCATGATGAATACCCAGGCTTCCGGTTATGCAAATTCAACTCTGCCAAGCTTGAAGAAGAAAGGACTCTAATACTGGCTCAATAAGAAAAACAGATCACCTTCAAAATGGTATTTACTACTACTAATATTTTTTTGTCTAATAATGATTAAGATTTCTGCAGTATTTTATGTGATTTAGCCTTCTGAACATCACCGTAAAAGCTGCTACGCATCCACTTTGATTGGCAGCAAGTTTGAGGATTATAAATTGTAAATGTTTCTTGGTTGCTAGGTTTATTTAATCACAGCCAACTGGTTGTTGCTCCAACCTTGTGAGTTGGACTCAGGCTTACAAATATTCTTAAAAAGTCTTAAAAAGCTTAATTTAAAACGACATGTTGTCCAAAGCAAAACTGACACCAAAGAGAGAAGGCAAGAATAGATCAAAAGATATTAAGTACTATAAGTATTTGCCAGATGTACAGCTACATCAGGTGTGTTATCAGGTGTGCTGGCCACTTTGTTAGGTACAACACGTCACCTGCCCATTAATGCAAGTGTCCAATCAGCCAGTCACATGGCAGCAATTTGATGCATTTAGGTATGTAGACACCGTCTACAGTCTGAAGTTCAAACTGAGTATCAGAATAAAAAGGAAAGGTGACTTTGAATGCAGCATGGCTGTTGGTGTTACATTGTCTGTGTATTTCAGAACCTGCTGATCTGCTGGATTTTCACACACATCCATCTCTGGGGTTTACAGAGACTGTTCTGAAAAAGAGAAAATATCCAATAAGCAGCAGTTCTCTGGATTAAAATGCCTTGTTGATGTCAGAGGTCAGAGGAGAATAGCCAGACTGCATTGAGCTCACAGGAATGCAACAATAACTCTGGTAACCAGGAGAAGAGCATCTCTGAATGCACATGTTGAACCTTGAAGCAGATGGGCTAATGATGGGCAGATGGGCAGTAGCAGCAAGAGAGAGGCAAAAAACAAAGGCTGAGAAACCTTTATAACCTTTCAATACACAAATTGACCAATACAGGAAAAATAAAAACACAAGTCACGTAAAGACTTCACTAAAACTAGCAACTCTGGTACTAAGTACTTGCAACATACGTTATTATTATTATTATTATTATTATTATTATTATTATTATTATTATTATTATTATTATTATTATTATATGTAAGTTCTGACTGTGACTTACTCACACACTGAAAGCAGCATTAGGTGCTTGTACTCTCTTTCTCTGCGGGCACGTGACTGGTTTGGGGGGATTTTTGTGGATTAGACCGCTTTAAGTGTATAGAACAGACAAATAAAACTAGAATATTGTGTTTAAACGTAGCACAAAGCTTCCCACAGGAAGGGGGATACAGAATGAAATGATAATCTGTGGCTTATATATGTATTTTTTTCTGCTTATTCTGTTGGTTTTTGTTTTTTGCCCTTTATCCCCGTCCCTCTTCTTTCTCCCCTTTCTTTTCCCCAGTCTGTCCCGTATTTAACAAGTAAAAATAAAATAAAATAAACAATAAAAGGTGAATCAAATAGACCATTACGGAGAGGCTGGGATGGTCTATTTGGTAAAGTAAATCCGTTGGGCATCTTTCTTCGCCTTTAGACAGTAATTCTGACGGCAAAAGAGCCAAACGGGACAGGCAAAACAAACAAACAAACAAAAAGATAATCTGTGGCTTCATGACTAAAAGCAAGCTCACACTGACATTTAATATGATGTTATAATTTTACAGTCAGTTTAAAGCAAGAATATGCACCGACACAAACTATAAATTATTATTCTTCAGAATGAGGATTCATGTGAAGTGAAAATGTGAGGTTACTAGTCTAAATACGCAGAGCCAGTTTTGAGTTTCGAGTTAAACCCAGCAGCAGGCCCGTGAAACAGCCACCAGCCGTACTGAAAAACGAAGACGCAGCAAAATGTGAGCGAAAATTTGCCCATCCTTTCATGCACTTATCCCCGTTTTACCTCAGAGCCATTTCCTCTGTAACTCGATAGGAAACCGTAATGCTTGTAATAAAGTGGCTCACAGAGTTGCTCGGAGGAAAGTTTTGCAGACTTGGGACACTCCAACGCGCACACTCACGCCCTCTGGCTCAGTGTGTGAGGTGCCACATCGAAACGGAACATAAGTGTCGGAAAGTGCGCATCATGCTGCTGATCCTGCTGCAGTTGTTGGTTTTTGCGTCTTGTGCTCCTCCGCGATGCGACCCGAAGTTTCGAGGTAAACTTTCTGCACTTTTTGCGATAACAAACTTTATGCTGATGTGCGCATCTGGACCGGCCGCGCAAAAACTGGACAGGACGTCACGTGCAGGCTGTGGACTATTCTTGATTCAGAAGCTCATTTTTGTTCAATTAGACTTGTGAAAAATTCTTGTATATAACTCTAAAAAAACCTAAAGCTACAGGATGAGTGAGCTGAATTAGATGGTGACAGATCTAAAGTCTGACAGATGGTGTTAATGTTTTAGATGGAAGCAAGTTTAATGAATACGATTTATAGTCGTGGAAAATGTGATCCTCGAGGGACTTAATGATTCTTTGTACACTGACTGGCTTTATAGAGAGTTGTTGAAGCGAGCAGTGTTCTGTAGGCCCCACTGTAGCATTTACAAAAACCACCCTGCCATCTAGTGTCTACTCAGTGTCAGCTAATGGCATGCTGGTATGTCTTGCAGGACAGTGCAAGCCAATAATAGAAGAAAAACGTAAGTACCCATGGGCTTAAAGCAAGAAAAGTGTCATGCATGTGCTGTTTGCTATCTTGCTTTTCTGTACACTTTCTAATTTCTAACCAATCAGTTTTTTGTGCCTCTAACACTGGAAAAAACCAAGCCTCAAAGTCCCCCTTCTCCCCCCCCTAATATGCCAAGTGACTGCAACAGGACTGTTTTTCACAACAAACAGGAGGAGATTATAAATGATAGTGGGTGTAGTTTTAGTGGAATCTGTCCCCAAAGCCATAAAATCATTGAGTATTTTTAGATGATCGATGGCAGCATGAAATATTCAAATTCTAATTTCCAGAGATAATAGAAATATTTAGGACTAGATGATTGAGGACGGCACAGTGAAGCTCATGATTAAGCGCTGCAACAGATGGAGATACACGTCTTGATCTGTTACTTTCTAAGCTGATCCCTGATCTGTCTTCATTGTGGAATTTTTCTACTCAGCCAAATGCACAGATCTAATGCTGTACTACTGCGATGACATGCCCTACGCTCAAACCATGTTCCCAAACATCCTCGGTCACAAGACTCGTGAGGATGCTGAAGCTGGCGCTGAGTACCTCCTCATCAGCGTGGCTGAATCTCTGCTGGGCGGAGATTGTAACCCAGAGATTCGCATGCTGGGCTGCTCGGTGTTGGCCCCACGTTGTGAGAAGGAGAAGGTGCTGAAGCCGTGCCGCAGCACGTGTGAAGCCGTGCGCAGAAGATGCAGTCGCACGTTTGACAAGATACAGATGGCCTGGCCCTACTTCCTCGACTGCGATCGCTTCTTTGTCAGCGACCAAGAGGGATGTTATGACCCCCTGGAGGGCCTCAGAGGTGAGATATAATCACAGCATACTGTCATTATGTTGACCTTTGTTGACCTGAATTGGCCTTAGTCTTGGCTGTGGCTGATGACATCCGTGTAAATGTTTTAAATACTGACATTAGCTTCTTTTTTCCACCTGAAAAAAAGAGCAACTCAAATAAAAAGCAGGCATGAAAATTTCAGCAGTGCACTCCTTCTCCTAAACACATTCTGAAGGCATCTGGTTTGCAGAGATGCTTATGTGGCTCACTTTAAGATATAGCCTAACTGGAACGCCTTACTTCCCCTATAAACTGTCACTAATCCTTGATCCTGTGGTTATCTTCTGGTGTTTTTATTGGCAGTGGCTTTATAAACAACCCACAATGAACCACAGAAAGGCACACATTGCTAAATCATATCTTGCCCAAATAGCTGAAAAGTCTTTATAGTAAAAAACAAAACACAAAAACAATAACAGACCCAAATATGTATTTTGCTACCACTCGTTGCATCTCCATGTGTGAACCAGATGAGCGCGTGAACAGCAGCAACTTCTGCACAGACACATGGAACCAATTTGAGTAGTTAAGTTGTGTCATTTCAACATTTATAGACAGTATAATGTGTACATTTCATGAAGTGTATGCAGGTAGTGCTTTTTAAATTGTTCCAAAACTTTCATGATGCACAGTCTGGTAGCAGGTTAGCCTGATATCAGTGTAAGAACTCCAGCTGTTCTTCTTTCACTGTGTATCATATTAGGACAGTAACACTCACGAGGGCGATTAAAGGCCTGCGTTAACAGTGTTCGCCTGAATGCACCCTTATAAACATAACTATATCATCTTAAATAATAAAACAACAAGCTGTAGCAGATACTACAATGCATTCTTAAGTTTGGACTCCCCTCACGGGCCTCTCAGTTCTTTGGTCCGCTGCCTGACATCGTCTTACTCCTTTATTTTGCAGCAGTGAAGCTAACTTTACTTCTATCACTCAGCACAATAAAACTTAATGTTTGTAGGCAGACTGGGTCAGTGTTTGTGGCGCAATGTGATGGGTTGATTTCCTCATGTGGCATTTAAAAAATCCTGATAATATTAAATCTTCACATTACATAAATGTAAAAACATAATTCGGGTGCGGTATACTAGGGACCGATATTGGCTCATATCAGTATTTATAAAGGCCGATAAATAAAAATTTTGAAAAAGTGGAAACGAGAGAAACAATCAACCACAACATGATGTTACATAATTTATCCACCAGAGGGCACTCAAATGCAACAACAAGCTGATCCAAGCAGAAGCATTAGGTAGTGCTAGCACGAAACTTAAGCGAAATAATTCGCAAACCTCAACTCTACTAATTTATTTCGCCGACCTTCATCAGAGGCTCAAACACAATGGAGGTCATACTATTTATACACAGAGGTGCATCTTCTTCAGATTGAATGAAAGAATGAAAGAAGACTTCATTGTCAACAAGGATTCTTAAATAACTACAGATAACAAACATGATGGGAATCTGTTTGGGTTTTTGAAATCACTAAATATCTGCATCAGTCTTAAAATTTAAAATTTCCATATTGGCCAAGCATACACTATGTAATCTTCCACTTTCTATTGAGATAAATTATCAATACAGTAGTGTCAATTATCAATATATTTATAAAACATGCAGTTGGTCTTGGGTTGTTTTTCTTTGTACTATGATTTTTTGTTATATGATTGTCTTGTGCTACTCTGTGTTTTCCACCCTTTAAATTGTATCTATGCAAAGACATATTAGGGAAAAAGAAAGGGCCTCAGAGGTGTGAGTGCACGTACCATTTGGGATGATTTCTCCACAATATGACGCGCAGGAAGTGTTTACATAAACCATCTGTAGCTTATAATGTAGCCAGCAGCTCTGTGTTGCAGTCATAGATGTTAAAGTTTTTGTATAATACAGTTTTACACTGCATAAATCATGTTTTTTAAACCAGCAGCGAAAGGTTTTACAGCCTTTCTAGGTCTGGTCTCAGCTGGTGTCAGAAATAAGTGTGAATCCTAAAATCAGGGCAGACTTGTACAGACTTTGGGGGAGGGGCGGGGTGGCAGTTGAAATAAACACTTCTAACTAATTATAGATTTGAAGTGCTTCAACTTTTTCTCCTTTAGATTTCTGTTGTAAACTGCAATATTTATACCCTGGAAAACCTTACACAAATAAGGATAGTACTTCCATTTGAGGTAGGTGAGATAGAACAAGTCATTGTTAAGCCAGCTTCACCAATGGGGCAGGGATAGCTCAGTAGGTAAAGTGGTCGCCCCATGATCGGAAGGTCGGCGGTTCGAATCCACTTAACGGCTACCCTGAGGTACCCCTGAGCAAGGTACCGTCCCTACACACTGCTCCCCGGGCGCCTGCTTAGTGGGCTGCCCACTGCTTCACTGAGTGAATGGGTCAAATGCAGAGAAAAACAAGTAATTTCCCCATGGGGATCAATAAAGTATCCATTATTATTATTATTATGTTAAAACCCACTGTGATAATATAATAATAATGGATTGGATTTATATAGCGCTTTTTCTAGGCACCCAAAGCACTTTACAATACCACTATTCATTCACTCTCACATTCACACGCTGGTGGAGGCAGCTACAGTTGTAGCCACAGCTGCCCTGGGGTAGGCTGACAGAAGCGAGGCTGCCATATCACGCCATCGGCCCCTCTGGCCAACACCAGTAGGTAAGTAGGGTAAAGTGTCTTGACCAAGGACAGGGATCGAACCGGCGACCTTCCGGTTACAGATGCGATTCCCAACCCCCTGAGCCACAGTAGTGTGTCTGTTTTGGGACCTTACGCTGTGTGCATACATAAAAAGCTGGTTGTGGGATGAGCAACAGAACTGGCATTGATTAAAAAGATGAGCTGGAGTGGTGAAGGGTTGCAAAGCAGCTTGCAGAGCAGCTTGCAGATTTCCAGTAACTATGCTTGTCTCTACAGGGCAGGAGGAAGAAGAAGCTGCTGATGGCCTGGATATTCTACTCACTGCGGACTCTCCTGACACTTTGCAGTTCACCTATCATTCCAACACTGACCTGATCAGTGTCTTAAAGAAGACTGAGGAGCAGTGCTCCGGCATAGCCCGGACCTACAGCATAGGCCGCAGTATGGAGGGCAGAGAGCTGCTTGTGATCGAGTTCTCTAACAATCCCGGAGAGCATGAACTACGTAAGTCAGGCTCCTCAGTCTTCATAAGGTCTGCTTTCTTTTCTCTTACAAATGTAGGTAAAACTTAAACGTGGCTCTCTACATACAGTTGAGCCGGAGGTAAAGTATATTGGGAACATGCATGGAAATGAAGTCCTTGGCCGCCAACTACTCATCTACTTGGCTCAGCACTTGTGCTCAGAGTATTTGCTTGGCAACGAGCGGATTCAGACTCTAATCAACACCACCCGCATCCACATTCTGCCCTCCATGAACCCCGATGGGTATGAGTTGGCTGTTTCCGGAGTCAGTGACAATAACTACGATTTTGAGCAGGTGAGCTATTTACAGTTACAAGCAGTAAATATATTGATGTGCAGTTTGAGTCAATAGTTAAGTAATTAGTAATGCATGATTCCCTGCACAGTGCAGCAGAACATCAGCTCTTTAAATTGATGCCCATGAGCACGAAGCCAAACGCTCACCTTACAGAATATATTGTAGTCTGTTATAGTTGAATGGCAATTTCTGGATGACTCATACTGCTACTATCTAAAACACATATTATTAATAAGGCAATAATACTTATTCCTCAGGAGGATCAAAGATATGATTCTTGGAACATCGGCCGAAATAACGCCCAAAACATCGACCTGAACAGAAACTTCCCCGACCTGACGTCCATCGTTTACAGAAGACGCAGACAAAAGGGCTACCGCACCGACCACATCCTAATCCCAGACTATTACTGGTTTGGTAAGGTACAGTATAAATCCTTATCCATATATAGTGAATGACACTGCACATACTTTATGAAATAACGAGCTGTGCTGTTGCAAAGTTTGCCTCTTTACAGTAAACTGACTTAATCAGTTAGACCAATAAGAAGTGTTAATGCTGAAATCCAGGTTGCACCAGAGACCTACGCTGTCATGAAGTGGGTCCGCTCCATCCCGTTTGTGCTCTCCGCTAACTTCCATGGTGGAGACTTGGTGGTGTCTTACCCTTATGATCTGTCCAAACACCCATTGGGACATGAAATGTTCTGCCCAACCCCAGATGATAAGGTAAAAAGGGTTCTTTGGGAAACTTATAGAGTTAAAGGATAGTTTGTAATAATCAAAAACAAAGTGAAACCTAAACAAACCCTAAAAACCAGAAAATATAAAGGACCTCAATTATTACTGTCATCAGTACAGGTATGAACATGTAGTATATGTTTAGAGGAAGCTGGAAAAAGAATAGACTGTTGACTGTAACCACAGACATTCTGGTTATTTGATTTGCCTTTTTAATCTTTTAACATCTACCAGGTAAATGGTGGGTCAACCAATGCTAAACAAGCATAAACTACAAGATGAAGAGCGCGTCTCTTAAACGTATTAGTTTCACATAAATGGTTGGACGTGTTAGATGTGAACCTAACCTTAATTTAATTGCATGTTTAATCCAGTTCTCAGTGTATATATTCCCCTCTTTCTCAGTCGACTAATCAGATCATGCATCCATTGGACGTAAAACGTACAGCTTATTGCACCAGCACGTATTTGCTCTTATAAAACTATCATTAGCTTACAGCTTGAAGTGTTTAAGGTATATTTTAACTAAAAATAAAGACAAGATGATAGTTTATTAAAGTTTAATGAAATCTGCAGATTGTTTCGTTGGAGTTTAATAAACTCAGTCTCGTCTGCTCCTTGCTATCTAAAATATAACAGGACACCGGAGTATATTCTCGAGCATCTCACATTTCTGATAATCAGTTGTCGTTTATTCAGCTGTGTAAAAACTATAACTTTATTTCTCAGCCAAACCGATTTACTCAGGAACAAATAAAATACTAAAAAAACCAAACAATAACATTTGTAAGTTATCTAAGTGACTTATATATGTTTAACCTGAGTAGCGAAAGACTGCGGTGGGTTTGAAAATGATTTGCCGGGAGTCCGGTGTTCTCACGGACTCTAGTGAGCTTTGCCCCCGGCTAGCTATCGAGCTAGTGGGTAACAGACGTCTCCGAAAACGTTGGAGCACTTTTGAAAATATGCGGTGTCCTGATAAACTGAGCAGATATTTGAAGTTTACAAAGCTACATTCTCGCCTGAAAATATGTTAAACTTTATTTTGTGACCCAGAAAGAATAATAAGAGTAATATTAAAACTAACTAGCTGCCGCCATTGTTGGCAACTGTGCTGGTCCGCGCTATGAATTCTGGGACACAGCTTCTTCTTCTTCGGGGTTTAACGGCAGCTGGCATCCTTGTACATGCAGTGCTGCCATCTTCTGTTTCAGTCCGTTATTACACTCTTAAATCCTACTACTTATTCCTGCGTCTTTTGGGATCTTACAAAGCTTCAAACAATGCGTCGACTATTAAATTAGTCGTCGATGATTTTGATAGTCGACGTAATCGTGACTAGTCGACTAATCGTGGCAGCCCTACTTGACTCCTCCCATTGCATCCTAGGCCTCCCAACTCACAAGCAAATAAAAGAGGTGAGGATTCCCTTGGAGCGAGGAGCCGGGGCAATGGGGATTTTTAAAAAAAAGGAGAAAGCCTTTTTAAAGCAGTGTTAATTAAATGATACCTGACATGACTGTATGATAAATATAAACACAAAAGATACACCAGTGCATCCTTTGTGACCGAGTGTGCATCCTCCAGGAGTGCACACTGCTCTATGCTTTTTCCTACAGTCACTGGTCAGTTCTGAAAACCTTCTACACCCTTATATTCTTACTTTATGCAATATATCAGTCATGTTTTAATGAGTTAAAGGCTATAAAGTGATGGACCCATGATGGTTTAGACTACAGCTACTACAACTGTAACGGGACTGGTAAGTAAGGTGTAATATTGAATATTATTTGCAGTGTGCTCCCATAAAACACTTAATGCAGTGACATGCCTGTTTACTGCTCTTTGAGGGAAGGTAGGAAGCAATGAGTCATTGCTAACAACAGAAAACAGATGGCAAAAAAATAGGACAAAACATTATTAAGATCAGCAGACTCTGATTTTTTATTTATGCTTGTTGCCCCGGTAAAACCCTGTGAACATGTGGTTTAAATCAGTGGTTATTTTTTCATCTGAACAAAGGGAGAAACAGTTAACCAGTTTTACATTTTGCAGGTTTTCAAATTTATCGCAGCAACTTATGCAAATGCCCACGGAACCATGTCCAATGAAAACGCACGCTGTGGATCGTCTCGTACTCAAAGCCAGAAAGGGATCGTTAATGCAGCTCAGTGGTCCAGCTTGGCAGGCGGTGAGTTTGGGGGGGGGGGGGGGGGGGGGGCACAAATCCAGAGAAGCAAAATAGATTTCTGAGTCAGGAAGGAAAGTGCTGTTGTCTGCTGAGTCTGCTAGAGGGTGCTGTAAGACCAGTTATGAACCTGTGAGTGTGTTTTTTGGATTTTTGTTTTTTTGTGGTCAGGAATGCAAGACTTCAACTATCTCCACACCAACTGCTTTGAGGTGACTGTGAATGTGGGATGTGATAGATTTCCCCCTGAAGAGGAACTGGCCTTTGCCTGGCATGAAAACCAAGAATCTTTGCTCTCATTTATGGAGACAGTAAGACTCTTTTAGCAGATATCCTGATTTTTGTTGGCATGGCAGTTCAGCACATGTTAGCAATAGCATACTGAATCTCAAGTGCGATGAATGAAATGATCTATTTGTAAACAACTTTCTTGGGTGTTGGTCCTCAGGCCCATCGTGGCATCAAAGGGATTGTAAAAGATGAAAAGGGAAATGCTATAAAAGGTGCCAGGATATCTGTCAGAGGGATACAGCACGACATTACAACAGGTAATAACTATCACCTGCTAACAAAACATACGCCTTTACAAAATTTCATTTAGTTATGACATTAGTTTTGTCTCTTAGTCAATTCTTAAGCTCTTTATGGCCAACATGATTTTTATTCAGTAATTCAGATATGTAGCATCTTAAATATTAAAAAGATATGAGCTATAAAGGCAAAAAAGGCATTTTGAGGTAGTTGTCCAGTATAAGTACAACTTCCTGTGTCAGGTTCTTCATAAAACCTATATTAAGCTCATAACAAAGCTCAATAACATCATTGTTTATTCTGATCACAACCTTCCAACCACCCTTCAACCATGTTATGAGTGTTACTGTTGCACAGTAAGGCACTCTACAACTTTCCTTAAGGTGAGATGCGTTTGGCCACAAATTCAATAACCAAGTGAGAATCTGAGAAGCATCGTATGTAAACACCTTGTTGTGACAGTAAAACAAGATTCAGCATCAAGTAGTCACTAACAGCAGCACAAAACGTATAATAATTGACAAATCTCAACTTTTTTGTCATATTGTCTGAGTAATCTGTTTATTTTAGTTTATTTCTTGTGTTGAGAAAGGTAAACAATTTCTGATATATATGGGTTTTTTTTCATATTGCCAAATATCGGCACTGGTGTCTGTATTAAAAATCCTATCTAGGTTCTCGAGGTGGAAGTACCTGGAAACCAAATCAATATCTTACTTCAACTAAAGTTATTAAGGTCATTGCAGTTCTACCAAACACCTACTCCCACAGTTTGTATTACAGGGTTTCTGCAAGTTGTGTAAACCCATCTTGATGTGTAAAATGAACATTTCTCTACAAATATATTCGTACTCATGTACTGTGTATTCATGTTGATTATAAGCCCAATTAAAAGCCCAAATACTCAGCCTTTCTCTCCCTGCCCTAGCTGAAAATGGAGACTACTGGCGCCTCCTCACTCCTGGCATCCACATAGTCTCCGCCTCTGCGCAAGGCTACACCAGAGCCACCAAGAGAATCCAGGTGCCCTCTCGCATGAAGACTGCAGGCCGGGTGGACTTTGTGTTGCCGAAAGCGCCTGTGAACTTTGACCCGGAGGAAGAGGACTTCTCATCCTACGACAAGTTTGACCCTTACAACCAGTACCAGCACTACACCCAGATGGCTGATTTGAGCCAGAACCAAGAGGAGAGAGCAGAGAAGCCCTGGTGGTGGAATTACTTTGCTTTGCCTGGAGTACCTTCCCCCACCTGGCTGCTGAAGCAATATTAGAGCTTTAACAAGAGAAGCAAGAAATGAGTCTGTCTTTCTACATTATGCAGAAAAACATGGAAGTGTTACTTTTTACTGATGCTACTTCTGCTTCACAATTTTGCCTTTATGTGCTGTGTCTGGTCCGAAGCCCACACCTGAATTATAATGTAAGCGCCTTACAAGCTTTTGCCTGGACAGTAACATAACTTTAGTTAATGGCCACGATTGAATAAAAAACACGTTAAAAGATTTGACCTGCAGTTTTATAGCACTATTTCACCTGAACTGTCGATATTTTTCATGAATTATTGGCGTATTTAGACCTGACCCCTGACTACTTACAATTACCAAACACAAGGTTTCTGATGGCCACTAGGGGGCAAGCTAAACCAACATCTGGCTGAAGATGCTCCAAACGGTGGTTGCTCCTCAACACAGTGTGCAATTTGTGAAATTGGAGTAAATAGACATGTCATTGAGAATAAATAGTTCTGCATTCATTTCTCTCATTAGTGA
Source organism: Mchenga conophoros (assembly GCF_057382185.1). Lineage (NCBI taxonomy): Eukaryota > Metazoa > Chordata > Actinopteri > Cichliformes > Cichlidae > Mchenga > Mchenga conophoros. The sequence goes on from NC_140528.1 coordinate 69,005,378, forward strand.
GCGTAAGGAAGAATTTGGTTTGTGATATAATCTGTTATTTAAGCGATTATAAAAAGAAGTTAAAGGTTTTACATTGACTATAAAACAACAATTTACTCATTATACACAACTCTCATGTGTCCAGGATTCTGAAAGTGTTCTCATAGGCAGCGCAGAATAGTAGTTTTCAACTTTTATCATTTTTTTATGCTATTTAGATTTCATGAGTCATGATTCAAATTCAAAAAACACTTTATTTATTCCCCAAGAGGCAATTAAAAACACACCAACAGAACATCAAACAAACATAAACATGAAAGCATCAGTATATCACTGAGCAGGTCAATTATAAAATATAATATTTTATAATTATATTATTACTGTATTACTCCTAAAATGCATTCTTAACCTAAAACCCCTCCACGTGTAGACATGCTGTCCTGCAATAATCTGTATGTCGTTCCACCAAAGAGTGACTGGCCTTCATTGCTGAATAATTGTTAGACACTTGATGAAGTTATATTCTCCACTTTTCCCACAGAAAATAAACCAAACTTCTTGGAGGGATCCTGACCTCTTGTATAGTTTATTTACAACCAAGCCCGGGGTAATCAGTTGAAACGTCTGTCAGTGTTTAGGGTGTATTGCATGTCGACCTTCTTTAGAGGACGAGCGTTCGGTCAAATTAGACCTCATTTCTTTTGGAGTCCATAAATAGTGGCAGACAAGTGCATTACGTAGACTTGTCTACAAACAACAATGGAGGAATAAGCAAGAAGTGCTAAGAAGATAAAGCTATGTCTTTATCTTCTTAGAAGGCAAATTTGTTACAGTTAAAGAAAAAACAAAACATCCTCAACAACAGAATTTCACAGAGAAAACCACCAAATGGACACTAGATCCCAATAATGAAAAGTAGCCCAACCAGAGTAAGGCATGCATTCGCATTGGCAGCCCTGGGGTCCAGTGAAGTCCCAAATCCTATAAACAAAACAGCTCTTAAGAATTTTTTTATGAAAGGTCATGAAAGAAGCATGGGAAAAGCAAATTACCCCCAGATAAAGGTCGAGGAATAGTATTATAAAATCATAGTGAAAAGTCTGCTTAGAGAACTACTTGACCCATGACAAGTCAGTGAAAAAAACACCGGGCTTCTCAGGGGATTTATAAAACACAAACACATGATTTGGCACCAAACTCGGTCAGCCAAACAACAGAGATTTCCATCTACAGGAGAATAGGAAAATACTCCACACTCTCCCAGGATCACATAACCCTGTGTGCAGGGCTTTCAGCACACTGTCAGAGGGCATCAGGATGCCTGCAGGTCCATGCAGGATGTTACAAATACTGGATTTCATTATGTACTGCACTGGCACTGCAGTACCTCTAACGGTATTGTTTACAGTGATATTGCAATGGTACCTGCAGCAACATCTATACCACCATATTCATGGTCACATATATCAAAGTAGTGGGCTTTAAGCTGCAAGCATTGATAACGTTTCCTACTCAGGGTTTGGGGTGGAAGTAGGGGGATGGGGTGGTGTCTACCAGGACTAAATAACTTATTCCTTTCTCCCTTTCTTATTCTTTTTTATTCATCTCCTGAATGTGGATGAGTATTTCTGTCTGACTTCTTCAGTCCCATTATTTTGCTCATTCACTATGGTGGCCTTTGTTTTGTCAAGTAAACATATATGAAGCTGCTACACTAACATACCATAAATCTGAGGAGCTAATGAAGCTGCAAACTTGTCATAACAAGGTTCACTCACTGTTTCAGCAGCTTTAATTACAATCTTTTGGCCGTCAGTTGTTCAGTTGTGGCGAAGATGGTTAAGAGTGTTATCATGTGACCTTTACAATCACTTAACTGTCATCACTTGTCGCATTAGACCGAAAGCTGCGGAAGCTAATAAGTGGATCTTAGGTTGACAAGGTCAAGAGTGAAAGTTCAAGCTTGACTGAGATAAAGTAGCTCTACAGGTGAACACTGCAGGTAAGGTTTAAAAGGTCTCAATGGAAATTTGACATTGTGTGACATTTTAAGTACAATAACTGACAGTGTGGCATACAAAATCCAACTGTTTATCCAATGATCCATCATCCATTGATGAATCTAAGGGATATGTCCATTATGTGACTTTTTTCACTCTAGTATTTATAGACTGACCTTGTATACAGCAAGGCATTAGGCCACACCTCTTAATTCTTTGAATTCAGGTGTTTTCAGGCCCACAGGTATATAAAATCAAGCATCTAGTCATGCAGTCTGCTTTTTGCGAAAGAATGAGTCGTTCTAATGAGCCCACTGAATTCAGGTTTGGTGGTTGGTAACAGGATATCACCATTGCAACGAGTCAGTTTATAAAATTACTGTCCACTTAGATCAGGGCTGCCCAATTCCAGTCCTCGAGAGCTACTATCCTGCAGCTTTTAGATGCATCCCTACTCCAACACAGCTGAATCAAATGAATGGCTTGTTATCAGGCCTTTGCCAAACACGATGGCATGCTGAAGAGGTAATCAAACCATTTGATTCAGCTGTGTTGGAGTAGGGATGCATCTAAAAGCTGCAGGACGGTAGCTCTCGAGGACCGGGATTGGGCAGCCCTGACTTAGATATTCTTAGTGGTATTATTACAAAGTGGAAGCATTTAGGAACCACAGCGACCCAGCCGCCAGTCGCAGACCATGTAACTACAGAAATCCTAACATCCTCTGGCATTAACATCAGCACAAATCCTGTCCACTGGGAGCTTCATGGGATGGGGATCAATACCTGAGCAGCTCCTGTAGGTTTAATGTGTAGGTGGTCCAGTACTTTTTTCCATATGTTACTGCTGGCTGGGTTTTAAGGATAGTGTATAATAATTTTTCCTTTTTCGTCTCTATTTGCCCTTTTTTCCTGTTTTATGAATGAGCTGATCAATTTTCACTTGTTTTTTAGTTTCTTTTTAATTTTTGTTTTATTTAAACCATGTGCCATTCAAACTGTTTTTTACTGCACTTTGCAGTTCTTGGAAATTACAGTTAAAACACCAGACATATCAACATGAGAATGTAATATAAGAAACTTTAGATATTTTATCGACAAATGTCTTTGATTTAATGGCGCTGCAATCTTCTGCAAAATGTGCAAAATGCAGAATTGAACCCGTTTGCTTTTCTGAGCCCGCTTCCTTGAGCCTACGATGTCAGGTGGGGTGCCAGGTCACCAATTACTTGGTAAGGCTGAGAAAGTTGCAAAGAGCTGCCCTGAGCTGCCATGTTGTGTTAGCATCATGCTGCTGGCAAGTAGGTAAGTAACGCCTCATTTCAGTTCAGTGAACCTGCTCTCTTTTCTCAGAGGACTTTTAATACGCTTATGTCCCACCTCGAGACCAGTTTGTTAACTATGACTATTTATGAATGCTTAGTCCACCATGTGGATACAGTGCCACAAGGTGCCAGCATTGAAGCAGGGGGTACTTTCATTTAATACTCTCATTAACTCATTTTAGTATGAGACTGACAAGTCTGCTGCACGTCAGACAAAGTGCTGTTATCTGTGTAAATGTATATTAATATAATACGCAGACATACTTTTATCATGCTGCGCTTTTCAAAACAGAAGCCTCTTAAAAAAGAATAAATTGTGATGATTGAGACAGAGAGAGTAATAAGAAGCAATAGGTAAATTGCAATATATATATATAATATATAACTTCACAATAGGCTAGGTGCTTTTATTTGTGGGTTAATTATTGGTTAAACATTTCTTTCATATATCATTTGAGAAAATGTTCTAGGACATTAGAAGTTACAACAAAAATTGGAAATGCCATCCACCATGGTGAAAAGAAAGTACACCCACATTAAATTCTGAGGTTTTATGTTTAGAATATTGTAACAATTACCCATCCTTAGCAGGTCTAAATTTAAATAAGCACAACCTATAATGAACCACAAAACTTGACTTTTTTACACAGCGTCATTATGAAATTGAACAAAAGCTAAATCAAAAAGCAGAAATGGTGTGTGAAAAACAAAACACACCGCTACTGATACCAAATGAATTAAGACGCAAAGGTTTTGGCAGTTTGCAGGTCTGGAGTGTTCAGGTGTGTGCTAACATAATCACACAATCTTCCCAGAAAATTCATCCTATGGTCAGACCATGCACAAGAGCTACATCCCAGACTCTACAGGCCTCAGTTGTCATGTTAAATGTTAAGGTTCACAATAGTACAAAAGACTGTCCTTTTGCACAGACAAGGCCAAAGTGTTGATGTTTGGCCATAATGTGCAGAACCATAATTGACGAAAACCAAGTACAGCATATCAGCACAAACACCTCACCTCAACTGTGAGGCATGGTGATGGAGGGGTGATGATTTGGGCTTGTTTTGCAGCCACAGGACTTGTGCACATTACAGTAGCTGAATAGACCATGAACTCCTCTGTTTAACACAGTATTCTAGAGTCAAATATGTCTGTCTAACAGATTGGTTGAAATTAGTTCACTCTACAGGACAATGATCCCAGGCACAGCAGCAAATCTAGTCCAGATCTCAACCTGATTGAAATATCCTTGAATGCTTGCAAATGTCAGTGAACTCAAACAATGCTGTTGCAAAGAGTTTGCCAAAGAGAGCAGAGAAGGTTTGAATTGGAGATTATGTATCGGAATTTCAGGAGCAGGACCACGCCTCCAAACACGCTCCTTCCGGTTCTCATCTATATAGGTTCCCCCACTCCTGCAAGCTGTTCATTCTTGTTTACGTGCCCCACCCTCCCTCCCTCCTTGTTCTCAAATCTTTAACTTCTTCACTTCTATTTAGTACACGGGGATCTGCCACCAGTCCCCTTCGAGGCCTTCCCCAAACTGCAGCTCAATTCATGTCCAAGCATTTACCATTACCTACTAAAACGCCGTCAAACCTAAAATGAGGACGTGGGCCCAGCTAGTGAAATGGTGATAACTGGACAGAAAATAAGTAAATGTATTAGTAGCTTCTTTCACTTCTTGTTTTGTTTATTTGTTCTTTTGGGGTTTTTTTTAATGGTACAATAAGTTGAGTGGTATTAGAGGTCAAAGACACAATCAAGGTGAAGTGTTCCCTTTCCTGAGCCTTTTTTCGAATTTACAGTTAGTGTGTAATGCAGGGGTGTCCAATTCCAGACCTCGAGGGACGGTGTCCTGCAGGTTTTAGATGTGTCCTTGATCCAACACAGCTGATTTAAATGGCTAAATGACCTCCTCAACATGCCCTGACGTTCTCCAGACTAACTAATCATTTGATTCAGGTGTGTCGACCCAGGGTGATGCGTAAAACCTGCAGGTCATCGGCCCTCAAGGCCTGGAGTTGGACATCCCTGGCATGATGTCAAGGTCTCACCTTTTTGTTTGTTTCTTCATGACAGGAACAAGAACTGACTCCTCTGTAATAGGTGTGTGCTTTTGAAATGTGAGCACGTCTTGCAATACAAGCACTGCTGTATAGCTGTATGGAACCACATCAAGTCTAGTCATTGAGGGGTAGCCATAGAAAATCTACTCACCACAGGAAGTACTAATACCAGGGAGAAATAGAGTTTAGTGGATGTCAAACTCAACTTTCATTCATAACTTTCAACCAGTTGTGTTGCTTACAGTGAAAATCATGCCTCCGACGTCAGACTGCCACTGCCTCTCCGTGACTGTAACTCTCTTTTCATAATCCTTACAGGGGAGAGTCACTGGGCCCTGCCAAACTCCCATAATTGGAAAAACAGCATTTCATTTCCTAATAATGGCTCAATGTCAAGTCCAATTCCGTCCGCTTGTTAAGCGGCAGCAATTACTGAATGGTACATGTGCAGACAACTCCTCCAGTGGGTGATAATAAGCCACTTTCTTTGTTACAGACCCTGAACAAACTCGTAGGGGAACACATGAAGCAAAGATAATGCGACCAGTCGAGCGAGAGTGTATACAAAACCCCACCAATCATTCTTGTAGAAAACCCCTCAGCTATGACAAAAGCAGGTCCAACTGGGTTAAGGTGATTCCACTTTAATAGTGCTGGGATCCGCAGCCACAACACCACATAACAATAGAACATACAGCTGCTCGTTTGTGGAAGTCACTTACTTTTGGGAATAAGAGGCTGCGTCCGGGTTGACTAGCTGCTTATGTATATGAACTTGGGAGGTACGCTGCGAATCTGAGAGTTTCTTTGTGGACTTCTTCTGTTGGTTTGTTTGGGGTTTCTCCTTCAGCGTGACAGTCAGAGGTCATTGTCCATCAAAGCCACACAGGCTCCAGAGTGACCTGCAGGCTCAGATGAAGAATCATGTTTGTTGACATGTTCCCATTGTGTTCATTTATTTTGATTTATTTCTGCAACGCTCTGATACTCTCTTATAGAGGGGGATCAAAGTGAGGATCTTGTGTTCTGGTTCAGTTACAGGGCTTTGCCTGTTGGCACAGGAGCAGTGCAGACCATTTCATTTTAACTGAATCTGTCAAATCATTTTGTTGTAGCAAAAGTAAATGCATCCATCCAATCCATCCATCCATCCATCCATCCATCGATCCAATCCATCCATCCATCCATCCATCCATTCATCCATCCATCCATCCATCCATCCATTAAATCCATCCATCCATCCATCTGCTTATCGGGGTTGCAGTTGGATTGGAGCCTATCCCAGCTGTTATAGGGGTGGTGGTACACCCTGGACGGGTTGTCAGTCTATTGCAGGGCTAAAAAAAAAAAGATGAATTCGGACAAATTCGGTCAATTCAAACAGAAGGAACAGGTGAAGAGTCGCGGCAGAGAACTGAAAGGAACGGACTTCAGCGTGAACGACCAGTTCCCCAAAGAGATCCTGGAACGACGCAAGGTCCTGTTCCCAGTTCGACGTAGCTTCATCCAGAAAGGCTCCCGTGCTGTCATCGCCGTGGACCGGCTCTACGTGGACGGACAGCTCTACCGCGACCCCGGCACCACACCGTGGTTATATTGACTGCACTCCAGATAAGAACCCGCTACACTCTTTTCTTATTCATTCACACTTTCTCTTTTAACATGGGTTTAACCTAGTAATATCAATATGATGTCATAGCAGATATAACACCGTCACCCTCCGTCATTGCTTGGTAAAACCTCAAAATCCCATCCTTTCGTGAACCTCGGGACCAAAAATGGTCCCGCCCCAAAAGTGCTCTAAAAATGTTATATATCAATATTTTTTTCTACTTTAAATTAGTCAATCTTTTAAAACTACTTCTGCTTAAAATATCCATGTCAAGTTTTAATTATATTTTCATTGTTTTAACCCTTTAAATCCCAGTTTTATTACATGAGCGCCCTGTTTTTTTAGCCCCAAAAAACAAAAAAACTAAATATTTTCCAAAAAAAACATTTGAAGTAATATTTGTTTGTTATTATAATTAGGCCTTTAGATGGACTAAAGATTGGCACCAACAGTCATTTCGATCGCCTTTTATTTTTTTTTCCAGGAGCGCATTTCATAAAATGCACACTATCGACCACGCCCAAAAAGTGCTATAAAAAATTTATATATTAATATTTTATTCCACTTTAAATTAGCCAATCTTTTAGACCTACTTCTCCTTGAAATATTCATGTCAAGTTTTAATTACATTTCGCGGATTTTAACCCTTTATATCCCGGTTTCGTCACATGAGCGCACTGCTTTTTTTGCCCCAAAAACATAAAACATAAAACATAAAATATTTTCCAAAAAAAACATTTGAAGTAATATTTTATTGTTATTATAATTAGGCCTTTAGATGGACAAAAGATTGGCACGAACATTAATTTCGATCCGGTTTTAATTTTTTTTCCAGAAGCCAAAAATGTCCCCAGGCGGCGCTGCTGCTCCTGCTCCCCCGGGGAGGAGTGCCTCTGCCGCGGGTGTGTTTCGCGCAGCGCCGGAGCATATGGTTCGGTTCCCGTGTCTGCAGCACACACTTCCGCTACCACGTGAAAACAAATACGTCATTTCCTGTTGATTAAAAAAAAAAAAAAAAAATCAAACGAACCTAAGGGTAGAAAATGGTCCGGAACGAGCAGCGGGCCAAGCTGCTGCTGTACGCGGGAAATTAGTCTGCCTTTTCCGGGTATCTGTCTCGAGCAGGCCGCTGGAGAACATGTGTATGTTCCAGCAGGCGTCACATGTGGAGCAAGGGCGCCACCCGGTGGACAAATAAAAAAATTACAACTCTAAGGCCTGTAGTCCAAAACGAAACCTAAGCCGGAAACCTGACGATCGATTTGACCGTAATTTTTCTGGCGTGAAAAATAGCGTTTATAATGGGTTTCAATGGGGCACAAATCGGCCACGAGGTTCGATAGTGGATGTATGCCTTTTATTCAGCCATTTAAGCTCATTTAAAAAACTCAGACTGAAATTTTAAAATAAAATGGGAAAAAAATACATGTTTAAAAATTTGGCTATACTCCATTAAACACAGTGGAAATGGCGTGGAATTAAAAAACGGAAAGGCCACGAAATGGTCCCAGGTTCTACAGAGGGTTAATTGGAATGTTTCCGTTTCGTTTCTTTTTTGTTGTTGTTGCTCACAGTTCATGTGGTTTCTTTCTTTCTCTTGTCTTTCACTGCTGTGATCACCTACTTCCCCACTCACCTACAAACAACACCCTCTATTTCTCCATATTTTCACACCACGATCACGCAAACACATCAGCTCAACGGCAGCACATTCACAACAGCCTCACAGCACGCACAGACTTGCAGGACACATAAGCAAGCCACGCTTGTTCATATTAGTGAATATCCACACACATAGTCTGACTTATGGAGCCTCTCACCACACTTCTTTTTCTCTTTCTATTTACAAACAAGGGATGTTTCCACACTCTCTCCACCTGTCTAAACGAAACACCCAGCATACTTCATTAGACATACACACACAATTATGGGCATGCTGAGGTTTGTCACATGGAATGTAAATGGAGCTGGCTCCAGAGGAAAGAGGTTAAAGATATTTAACCAGCTTAAAAAACTACAGGCAGATGTTGTTTTATTACAAGAAACTCACAGACCTGTCACAGGTTTAAACGAACTTAAAACACCTGAGTTTCCTAACGTGTTTGCAGCCTGTTATAATTCTAGACAACGGGGAGTAGCAATTTTAATACATAAAAATGTTAATTTTACAGTACTCGATACAGTTATAGATCCAGAGGGTAGATTTCTAATTATTAAACTATCAATATTGAACAAAAAACTATGTATTGTAAGTATATACGGTCCAAATGTTGATGAACCCTCATTCTTCCACGGATTTTTTAGTGCACTCTCTGAACACTGATTGCACACTCACACTCATTCTTGGCGGTGACCTCAACCTTGGACTAAATGAAGACATGGATAGGCTCAACACAACAGGAACTCAGCGCAATTGGCAGTCCACAAATATAATCAAACAGTATATGAGCGACTTTGGTCTTTGCGATGCATGGCGCTCTCTTCACCCCACCAGTAAGGAATATACTTTTTTCTCGCATGTTCATCACTCTTACTCTCGTCTGGATTATTTTTTGGTCAACAGCTCACTGCTATGTGACATTTCAGACACTGAGATTCATCCTATAGCTGTCAGTGATCATGCTCCTGTATCTTTAACACTAATGCACAAGAATAACACTACGCCAAGAAAAAACTGGAGATTTAATATATCACTACTTAAAGATGAAGACTTTATTAAATATTTTAAAAAGGAATGGACTTCATATTTAGACTTTAATGACACTCCCAGAATATCTGCTTCTGTTCTATGGGAAGCAGGGAAAGCTGTGATGAGAGGTAAAATAATTTCTTTCTCATCACACAAAAAGAAAGAAGAAAACAAAAATATTCAGGAATTAGAAAAAAACATCAAATCACTAGAAGAAGCCTACGCGTCCCACCAAGATCAGGAAACATTGAACAAAATATGCAAAACAAAACTAGAATTAAATGAAATTATTAATAAAAAAACACAATTCCTTATACAAAGACTTCGCTTGCAGAATTTTGAACACAGTAACAAATCAGGTCGATTTCTAGCTAACCAGCTAAAAATAAATAAAGAAAAAACAACTATATGTGCTGCTAAAGATTTATCGGGGAACACAATATATGATCCTGGAAGAATAAACAACATTTTTAGGCATTTCTATGAAACTTTATACTCACCACAAATAAACCCATCTAAAAATGAAATTGATCTGTTTCTTGACAACGTAACTCTTCCAAAATTACTAGATAGTCAAGCAATGGAACTGGATTCGCCACTGACGCCAAGTGAACTCCAGGAAGCCCTGATAAGTATGCCCAATAATAAGGCTCCAGGTCCAGACAGCTACCCTGCAGAATTCTACAAAGAATTCTGGATAATTTTGGCACCAGTATTCCACGGCATATTGCAGGAAATCGAGGAAAATGGCAGACTACCACCAAATATGAATTCTGCCAACATTAGTCTCCTGCTAAAACCAGGCAAAGACCCTCTATTTCCCTCAAGCTATCGTCCAATTTCTCTTTTAAATGTAGACCTTAAAATAATCTGCAAAGCTCTCTCAAAGAGATTAGAGAAAATGACCCCCCTCTTAATTCATCCTGACCAAACTGGTTTCATAAAAGGTCGGCACTCCTCAACAAACACTCGTAGATTACTTAATTTAATAGACTACTCATACGATAAAAACATCGAAACCATAATATTATCTCTAGATGCAGAAAAAGCATTTGACAGAGTTAACTGGAAATTTTTATTCGCAACTTTACACAAATTTGGTTTTGGAAACTCTTTCATAAACTGGATAAGAATATTATACAATTCCCCAACAGCTCGTATCAGAACAAATGACCAGACATCCTCCAGCTTCTGTCTCCTGAGGGGCACCAGACAGGGATGCCCACGCTCCCCTTCACTTTTTGCAATTTTTATCGAACCTCTGGCAGCAGCATTTAGACAGGCTACAACAATTAAGGGCATAAAATGTAAGAACATAGAACATAAAATCAGTCTCTATACGGATGATGTGTTGCTTTTTCTGCAAAACACACAAACCAACCTCTCTGAGGTAATTACTTTAATAAACTGGTTTTCAAGAGTTTCAGATTATTCAATTAACTGGCCAAAATCTACAGTTCTCCCCATTAACTGCTCCTTCCATAATTCTTCCTCTGCCCCACTGCAATCCGGAAATATTAAATATTTAGGTATTAATATCTCTCCTAAGCTTTCAGACTTAACTAAACTAAACCACATCCCACTTCTAAAGAAAGTAGAAGGCGATCTGACTAGATGGAAATCTTTACCCATATCACTCATGGGAAGGGTCGCCACTATAAAAATGATGATCTTGCCAAAAATAAATTACTTATTTTTGATGATCCCTAACAAACCATCACAAGATTGGTTCAGATCTCTGGATTCATATATTTCCAAATTCCTTTGGAAAGATAAACCCCCGCGTATCAGCTTAAAAACGCTACAAAGAACCAAGGATAGAGGAGGATTAGATCTGCCTAATTTTCACCAATACTTCTTAGCCAACAGGCTTCAGTTCATCTCAGAATGGTTAAAACATACCTTCTTAGTTGAGCCCTGGCTAGATGTTGAACAGGCACTATGCAAGGATCTAGAGATTTCAGACCTACCATTTATTAGCTCAAACATCAAAAGACATGAATGCTTTAAAAGTATCAACATCAGCTTTTCTCTGACAGCATGGTGGGAGTTTCTAAAAATAACGGAGTCTTCATTAATCCCATGCAAACGTACACCTATCTGGAATAACCCTGACATATTACAAAACAATAATATGATTAATTTCCCAGAATGGAGTTGTAAAGGAATTAAATACTTAGAACATATATTAGAGGGAACAGAATTTATTCCATTTGACAGACTAGTTGCACAATATGGGATCAACAAGACAAGATTTTTAGAATATCAACAAATTAAATCCATAGTAAAAAAGAAATTTAACCTCAGTCAAGTTGAATTACAAACACCACTAAGTGCGGCACATTTTCTTACTCTTAAATCCCCCAAATTATTATCTAAAATATACAGAACACTTTCTAAATTAGATGAATCAATATCCCTTCCTATTGCTAAGTGGGAAGCAGATTTATCAGTCAGCTTAGACCAAAACTTCTGGTCTCAGATTTGCTTAAAAACCTTTAAATTAATTAAAAATCCCAGTCTGCAATTAATACAATACAAAATACTACATAGAGTGCACTATACAGGTCATCGGATGTTCAAGATGGGCTTTACATCTTCCAACAACTGCTCACACTGTCAAGGCAATACACCAGACAATTATATCCACGCTCTTTGGTTCTGTCCACCAGTGCAAAAGTTTTGGCGCGAGATATGTGAAGACTTATCAAAGTGTCTGAAATGTAACATTCCAACCTCCCCCTTAGTGTGTTTACTGGGCAGCTTAGATAATGTCACTTCAGAAAAGAATATAGCCCATATGATTTTCACTGCCCTATGCATAGCCAAGAAAACAGTCCTCATGAACTGGAAAAATAAAAATAATCTTAATTCTAACCAATATAGAAATTATCTATTAGATTACATTAGTCTTGATACAGCCTCTGCCACCACATCAGATCAATTGCTCTGGACTCCTTTTATCAGCTCCATCACCTAGTGGGGGTGGGGGGTCATAGTTTGGTCCCGCCTTCACTGTTGTGATTGGTGTGGGGGTAGGGACAGGCTTAGGGCGTCGGGGGGCTCCCCGGAGGCATCTTCCTTGGGGGGCTCAACCCGGGGTAGCGGTCATGTCCGGTTGGGGGCTCTGTTGGCTCTCAGGTGACTGTTTCCTCGCAGCTGCGTGCAGCGGGGCTAGGGGAGGGTCTGTGCTGACGGACGTGGGTTACTGACCTGGTAGCCTGGCTGGCCCTGGGTGGGTCCAGGATGGGCGTGAGGTTCTGGGGGCGCTCCGTCTCTGGGCTGGGGCCCGGGCCGGGCCTCGGGGGCTTGGATCCTGGTTGGTGTGTTGCCGGGGTTGTGGGCGGGTGGGTGCATGGGGGCCCGGCCCTGGAGCAGGCTGCCGCCGGGGGGCTCTTCAACTGGTGGGGGAGATCGTCACATCTTGCAGGAGCTTTCCTCTCTTCAGGAACTCTCTCTGCAGGAGGGGGAGATACAGGAGAGGTGAAGGAAGATCTCAGCCTGGGTGTTTATTGTCTTATGTAGTCTGGAAGATGAGTGGATGGTGGGGTGGGTGCAGTTTTCTCTGTGGTGGGGTTGGGTGGACTGTCCCGGGCTCTGTGGGGCCGGGAGGTGCTGCTGCACTGGGCCCCGGTCTGGATGGGCCTGGGCCCCCTTTCCCTGGCGGGTCGCGGAGTGTGGGAGTGCCTACTGGGGTCAGCGGGGGAGCTGGCCCCAGGGAGGGGTTACCTGCCCCTCCCTTCCTTCCCTCCCCATCTCCAGCTGCCTCCCTCTTCCCGCTCCACCACAACCACCCACACATGCAGGGCCTTGGAGTAGGGGTATGTCACCAGGGTGCAGAGGAGGCTACACCCCCCCCCCCCCCCCCCCGTCCCCTTCTGGCTGCCTCTGCCTCAATTTTATCCCACAACTTAGACATTCACATTATTCACACTCTCATTACACATACATATAGGATCTTGGGGGTGGGCACAATCACGGAGTCCAAATTACCATCAGGGTGTACACCTCACCCCTGGCGTCATTGCCCACCTCTCAATTTTAAATACACTTAGACATTGAGGGCTATCAGGAGGGACTATGCGCTTACCTGCTGCTCCTTGGCAGGTAGCTCCATGCCCTCCTGGGTTTTAATTACACCTTAGAACACACATGCATCAACACTACAATGAGCGGGTGGAGGGAGGTTTGGAGTCTTCTCCCACCCCCATTCTCTGCGGCCTGCTGGAGCGGGAGGGCTAGGTGGAGTTGGCCGTCCGACTGCGGTCTGGGGTGTGGGGCCTCCCTGCTGCTACGGAGTCGGGGTGGTCTGCCTCTCCCCACCGCAGGGAAAAGGGTAACACCACCTGGGTCTGGGTGCAGTTCCCCCCTCCAGGGGCAAGGGTACCTAGACCCGGTTTGTAGAGTACGCTTGGGGAGTGTGATCGTGTGTACAGCGTCTCTTTATGTCTGTCTCCACGTTGGTTGAGTGTGGAGTGAGTGCATATGAGAGCATGAGGGGGGGAATGGATGTTTGTATCTGTGTGTGCCTGTATGTCTGTGTCTATATGTCAGGCTGGGTACCAGACGCCACCTCTCTGGGGACACCTCAGGCCCTCCAAGGTTTGGAGGCCTATCTCCACCTACCACCACTTCCCCTGCCGGTGGCGGACTCCCTCAGGTGTCGGTGCGTTGGTGGTTCTTTGTGTCTGGGGGTGGGCGTCCAGGTACACACCGGCTCACTCCTTGGCGGCCGCTTATCGGGGCCTGGAGCCTGGGGCTCGCTCGGGCCCCTTCGGGGGTGGGGTGCCCCCGGCCTCTCGGCCTGGGGCTCGGTCACTCAGGCACAGCTGGCGGCCGGCGGAGCTCACGGGCGCGTCACTGCAACTCCCCCTGGCTTCTGCTCCGCGGCTTCTGAGTGAACCCTCATCTGGGACTCTCCTCAGCTCTTACTGGAACAGTGGCGCGGCTGCCCCTCTGTTGGTCTTCCATGGTCTCTTGTGTTCTGGGGGCCTCTGGATGTCTGGAGTTTTGATCTCCTCCATACCTGCTTCACACCCTGGAGGACGGGGCTGTGGCCCCCCCACACTCCCTAGCAGATCGTTACATGGAGAAACCTTTGGAATACAAGCGCGCTGATCCACACAGGTATGCACACGGGTGTTCACTGCTCGTAGACCCAAATTACACCTTTCTTGGCTGCTACTTCGAAGCACATCTGTCCTGCGTGCTGCACAACAACATTGAATATTTAGTATTTACTGCTGTTTACACTTAGCTAGATTAATGCGATGGTGTTGTGTTTAGTATGTTGCTTTGTTTTTGTTTTTTTTGTCTTTTTTTTTGCTTGTTTTCTATTCTTCTCTCAACAGGTGATCCAGGAGATTTTTATTTTTTTTCTCCCCCCCTTTCTCACTGTCCGTCTCCCCTTCTGTTTTTCCTTTCCTTCCTCTTTCTTTCTCCCTTTCCTATCTCTCACTCATGTCTGTCCCGTCGGTAACATCTGAAAATAAAATATAATAAATAATAAAAACAAAGATCGACCAAATGGACCAATACGGCAATGCCACGATGATCCATTTGGCAAAGTAAATCCATTGGGCATCCTTGTTGGTCTTCAGACAACAATTCTGATGGCTAAAGAACCAAATGGGACAGGCGAAAAAAAAAAAAAAAAAAAAAAAGAGATTTTTTTTCAAAGTTAAATAAACTTTTATTCATTGTTGGGTAAGAAATATCTTTGAATAAGCCATACAAAAAGAAAAAAAAAGTTATGTGAGCTACAGATGCATGATGGACAGAATCACGTTGCTAGTATGGCTAAAGTATTGTTAGCCTTCTACATTAGGGCTGACAAAGGAAATACCCATCCATCCATCCATCCATCCATCCATCCATCCATCCATCATCCATCCATCCATCCATCCATTCATTCATCCATCCAATCCATCCATCCATCCATCCATCCATCCATTCAATCCATCCATCCATCCATCCATTCATTCATTCATCCATCCAATCCATCCATGCATCCATCCATCGATCCATCCATCCATTCATGCATCCATCCATCCATCGATCCAATCCATCCATCCATCCATCCATCCATCCATCCATCTATCCATCCATCCATCCATCCATCCATCCATCCATCCATCCATCCATCCATCCATTAAATCCATCCATCCATCCATCTGCTTATCGTGGTTGCAGTTGGATTGGAGCCTATCCCAGCTGTTATAGGGGTGGTGGTACACCCTGGACGGGTTGTCAGTCTATTGCAGGGCTAAAAAAAAAAGATGAATACCAAATTCAATGCAGAAAGAGAGCCTACATGTAAACAAAAACATGTGGCCAAAACCAACTAATCAAGGGTTTGTGAACTCTTTGGTGCAATCTACTTTCTTTTGAAAGAAGTACTGGGACAGTTTCACATTATTCAGCACAAATACCCAGCAGCAAAGTAAACACTTCCTCCAGATAAACAATATAACTTCTAGTGGTACTAACTTTAGTAAATAACTCAACGTTTCTTTAAACCAGCCATCTCTTCTAAAGATTTAAACGCACCGTGTGAACTATTATTTGTGTAATCAGTATTTTCAGATCCTGTATACTCTGTAGTATCAAGCACGTCTTCCCTGTCAGACAAGATGATCTTTTGTTCCAGGAATGTCTTGCAGTATGTTCGATAAGTGGCACAAAAAGGGATTAAGGGTAATTGGCGATTTGTATCTAAACAACACACTGATGAACTTTGAGCAATTGCAGTCAAATTTTAATATTCCTAGAGACCATTTTTTGGCTTTCTCCAGGTTCGTAACTTTGTTCATTCTAAAATTCCACAGTCTTCAGAAATAGTTATATATGATGATATTGAGACATTTCTTATTAAGTGAAAAGACAGAACTCATTTTATCTCAGCTTTTTATTCTCTCCTATATACTCTCGGTAGCAACACATTGAGCGCTATTCATAAATGGGAGACAGATCTTAATAATCAATATACCGAAGAGGAGTGGAAAGGAGCCATTAACATGGGTAGTTCCACTTTTACTTGCAACCGCTTGCGAGAAACCCAATACAAAATCATACATCGCCTTTATATGTCTTGCATAAGATTGCACCTCATATTTCCCATTTTTGTAGTAAATGTCAAAAAGAAACTAGCACTTTTTTTCATTACTTTTGGGAATGTAAATTAATCAAAAGACTTTGGAGCTTCATATCTCAAGAACTAAGTAATATTTTTAACAATCTGATTCAAAGGGACCCCGGGTATTTTCTTCTTGGCCTACCCTCAAAAGAAGTAACATTGAATCACTTGCAATAGTTTGTCACAATTATGTGACAAACTATTGCTGGTAGCTAGGAAATGTATTCTCATTAATTGGGTTAAGGATAAACCCCCCTCTGTGACTTTGTGGTACAGAGAATTATTTAAAGTTATTCCTCACGAAAGAACTGCTGCTATTTTAGGAGGAAATGAGGGTCTCTTTCTTAATGTTTGGTCCCCTTTGCTTTCTTATTTGCCAAATGATTTGTCCCAACTGTTGAGGGGAGGGGGGGGGGGGGGGGTGCGATTAAGATGTTCTCAGTTAAATAGGAAGTAAGTGTAAAGGACAACAATTCATTCTTGGAGTTTATCTTTTTCTCTTTCTAAATCTGTGGGTAATTGAGTGAAAATATGTTTTTGTGTGTGTGTGTGTGTGTGTGTGTGTTTTTTTTGTTTTTTTGTTTTTTGTTTTTTTCTCTCTCTCTCCTCTTTACCCCATATGTGTATTTGTACAGGTATATAATGACTTTCATATATTCCCTTTGGGTTTTTTTTTCTTTTCTTTCTTTTCTTTCTTTTTTGTTTGCTTGTTATGTTTTATGCTTTTCTTGATAATGAATAAAAACTGTTTAAGTAAAAAAAAAAAGACAAGATGATCTATTAGCTGTGGTTAACGTGACAGTGATTTATTGCAAGGTTTAAATTCACCACTCTGTCAAGCCTAATTCTCCCAGACTGAACAGAAACAGACCGAGTTCACGCAATAGAAATGCATTCTGACAGCTACTGAAACATGAGAGTAACAAAATCTGGACAATGGGGATAAACAAAAATTTGCCATGACACTAAATTTTTCATGTCTAAATTTAGGAATATGTGGCTTTAGCAGAGAGTAATTGCACTGGACATTATTCTGTGTGGAGTTCTTCACAAACTACAGTTCCAAGCATGAATATCAGTGCCATACAAATAATGTCATTTTACATTATATCTATTATATATTCTATTTGTCTTTTGCTGCCCATTGGCAAATCAGTGTAAACACTGTGTTTAAAATGCACACTGATGATGATGAGACCACATTCATTGTCCCAACAGTTGTTTCTCCTTAGGCTTGCAGAGCATAATTACTGCGACGTCGTTTCTGAAGAAGCAATTTGAAGCAGCAAAAATATTAACTGGAAATTATTTGAACTTTACAGTGCTGTGTAAAAGTGTTGAGCACTAGACAAAGTGATCTTGTGCAATAGTTCTTCAAGTCTTCTGAAGCTTTTTCAAAGTTTTTCATGAACATTGGCTTCTTTGTCACTCATTTTCAGTCCAGGTCTTGGACTGAAGGGAAGGGAAACGGGTAGAAAAGGTTGAAGCATGCCAAATTACACAGAAACTGGACTGAAAATCAGTGGCAGCTGGTCTTATGGTGTGATGAATCCAAATTAGAAGTTTCAATGGTTCAAGGTCAATATGTACAGAGGTCAACAGAGAGACACAACCCTGAGTGTCTACAGCCGTCTGTGGAGGCTCGGTCATGGTTTTGGGGCCGCATTTCAGCCAGTGGTGTTGAATTGAGTTGAACTGAATTGCCTTTATTATCATGCAACATACAAGATAGGACACTGACTAGAAGATGCAGTGCAGTAAAAGCATACCTGGACAGAAAAACACACATTATAAGTATCACAGTATCAATATTAGTCATGGATTGGCCTCCCCAGAGCCAGAACCTCGGCATTATTGAAGCAGTGTGGGATTATCTTGACAGAGAACAGATAAAAATGCAGCAAACATCTAAAGAAGAGCTTTTCTTCAGTCCTTCAAGAATCCTGGAGGACTATAGCAACGAATGGTAAGAAAGCTCGCCTCAGAGACTTCTGCCTGTGTTGAAGAATAAAGGTGCTTATGCCAAATATTTACCTTCAAGCTTTCAAGTCAGATTTGTGCAAACTCAGTTTTTACCTTATGAACTGCATTTTCATGTATGCTTGCACATTTTCATAAATGACTGCATCTACTTCCTATTTTCCCAGCAGAATATAAAGAAATGAAAGGTCACTAATGACTTTTGCACAGTAAGTTTGACTTACAGGATAAAAATTTGGAGTTTATGAAAAATACGTAAGCGCTTCATTGTTAGAAGTTTATGTTTATTTCGACCTGGCCAGGAAGTGAGTGTTCCAGGAAAACAGGAAGATTTTATCCAGATAAGTTGTCCTGTCCTGTCTCACTTCACAGTCCTTCATCTTTGTTTTGTTACAGAAAGTTTCCTCATATTTCGCCATCATGGGTGATTTTCTTAGTGCTAACAAGCGCAGGAGTCTGTGTGGATGTCATTGTGTTCTACTGCTTTGTTGAGCTGCTCTGTCACTGCCTGGATGCTACGAAAAATAAATTGTGGTTTGGTGTCAGGCTAAATGATTGTGTATGTTCGAGACGAATAAACGATATTTTACTTTTCTATGATGAAAGCATCAAACAGCATGTTTCTGTATTAAGTTTTGAAATCTCTTGGTTCCCAGGCTGTGAAACTGGGTGTGTGCGTAGGTAATGACAGTACCTGGAGCCTTTCCAATGTATGAATATGAATAAACAGACTTTCACATGGACTTAAATTCATTGTGTCAGAGAGAAGGAATATTTTGGCACGTTTTAAGGGGTTGCATTACACAGCTCTCATATTCTATGTCTCATTTGGTCTTGCGGCCCTTGAACTTGTGTTTCTTATTATTGCACTGTCTCAGTAATCTCTGCACAAGAAAAATGACACTATACCTGAAACACTGTGAAACTCCATCTGTTAGAAGTGTAGCTTAATGAGCTGCCAGTGGTAAATGCTGCATAAACAAAACAATAAAGCATGCTTATTTCTTGCATATTAGCGATTATAGAGTTTAGCATACATTGTATCAAACTGAGGCACAGAGAGTGGTTTGCTATGACTTGTTTCGTTCATTTTGATGAAAGGTCAGGTGAGAGTTTCACACAGATACATTTTAAATCATTTTGGTTGTTCATTGCAGTCACCAGTTTACCAGTTTGTGGATTTCTTTGGTCAGTTTGATGTATTAAAAAGTATTTTGGCTCACTATGAATGTGTTTCATGCTGGACCAGTTCAAAGAAGCTGATCAGTGTCTTTGCTGTTGTTATTTTTTTAAGTCTTTGCTTCTTTCCCAAATATTTCATTTGATTTCTCCACCCTGATATCCTAATGCCAATCAGTATTTCCAGCTTTTGTTTCTTGATATCGTTTCTCTGACATCCTGTTTTCTTGGTTTGTGCCCCCCCCACCCCCCTAAAAAAAGTCCTTCCATCCATTTCCTACCACTTATCCAGGTCTGGGTCAAAAGGCTGAAGTTTAAGCAAAGCTCTCACCCTCCACTCCATCCTCAACCATCTTCTAAAGCTCACCTAGGGGGATATCGAGGTTTTCCCAAGCCAGATGAGAGACATAATCTCTTCAGGTTTTCTTGAGTTGGCACCAAAGTTTCCATCTGGGGGACATGCCCAACTCAACTCAGCTAGGAGGCATCCAGGAGGCAGCCTCGTCAAATTGCTGAACCACCCCAACTGGCACCTCTGCGGAGAAGAAGTGACTATAGTGAGTCCCTCATGAAAGATGAATCTCCTCACCCTGCCTCTAAGAGCGAGACCAGACACCCTAGATAGAAAGCTTGTTTTGCTGCTATACTTTGGATTTTCTTGGAAAAAAAAGTTTAAGTTTGCTCTCTTTGATCTTTTGGTATCACTTTTTATTATTTAAACTCACCTTGGGTTGCCTTAGTATCTGACCGTTTCAGTGTCCTCCATTTGGGTTTGACAAAAAAACAAACATACATGTAGTTAGACACTGATGAACAATTCTTGTCTATAGTCATGTAATTAACAAAGACTGTTTTTGCTTTGGGAAAGAAAGAAGTCCTTCTTGGCAAAACAAAGAAAAACCCTGACAATTTTCTAATGTTACATCCTTAGAGTCAACTTTCCTGCAACAGCAGGAGATTCTCCCATTTGAGCTATTCTGAGCAAAGCTCAGTCTAGACACTGCTAAATTTAAGGGCCGAATAAAACATAAAGCACAATTGAAATAAGTGTTCTTGATCTTAATGCACATTATCGCTGTGTCCCAGGGATAAAACACTTAAAATTCAGTCATGAGGAAGAGAAAGCCTGAGGGCTCTTTAGGCTGGGTACATGTCCGTGATGCACCCAGCTACTTTAGCTGTCATGCAGCAATATCTCAGAGTCTTCTCTGGGTGCACTGATGCTTGGCTTAAGCCATTTAGCAGCGCCCTGGTTAACCGAAACCGACAAAACTTCTGATTCCAGCCTGATCTTAGAATAACACCCCTGGCAATTGTGAAGCTGTCTTTGCCCATT
The DNA here is from genome assembly GCF_057382185.1 of Mchenga conophoros. Classification (NCBI taxonomy): domain Eukaryota; kingdom Metazoa; phylum Chordata; class Actinopteri; order Cichliformes; family Cichlidae; genus Mchenga; species Mchenga conophoros. Next base: position 69,026,684 of record NC_140528.1, read on the forward strand.
TCATCCAGCGTGGTCCCACAACTGCATTTGTAGCTGACACAAATGCAGAAGAAGATGCTTCATGATGTTACAAATGTTTCCCAGAGAATTAAATCAAAAGTAAATCATTTAAAAGAGAAATAAGATCTGGTGGACTGTAGTGGAAGAAAAAAGGGGGCTGGAGCCTTGCTTTTGCTGGAAGAGAGTGTAAGACTAAAGGGTGCAAAAGTGCAGTAGCATAAATAAAACACGATGGCATTTGGCCACTTAAAGCCAACGGCTGGTCCAAAGGGTAAAACGATGGTTGATTCCAATCTTATATTTGCCAAGAATTGCTCTTTGCACAAAGTAGTTGCCTGGAATCATGCAGAGCAACAACACTGGTGATGAGATGTTTACAGCTGAGTAGAAATGTTAACACCGAGCACACTAAAAGTCAAACTTACTCATAACACTGCAAAAAAATGCCACTATACATTACAAATTCCACTTTGGCAGCATGTGTGGTCTAAAAATGGCTGCCTGTCCAACACATCTTAAGCTGACGGCAACTGAGCATCTTTCTAAGCCCATCTTTGTTTTGTGTAAGGCTCATTTGGGCATTTAAGCAAGATTAAGCATAAATGTTAGCAAATCTTGTGCTAACATATAATGCTACATTAGCTGACACAACAAAAGCAGCAATTGGATAGTTGCACTGTTGTTTTCAAGAAACATGCTGGCCCGTCTGCAAACTGGCTAACCACTAGCTGAACAGTAGGAAACCTTCAGTGTGATGGAAACTGAAAAAGCAATGCATTTGACTTTTTAAATGTGTTGGCTTCAGTGGCGAAGCACAGTTTTAACTTTAAAGGCAGTCCATTTCCAGTCTGTGACTCATTTTTCACAGTTTCACTACTCTTCGGAGATTAGCCGGATATGATTTGCAGACAAGCTAGCATGTTCCATGCAAACTATTAGCGACTGCAGCAATGTGTTAGCAACTAAATCAACCACAAATAAGTTTTTGTTAACTGGTCACGAAATGCTCTTTTTTCTTTTTCTCATGACTGGTAGTTGTTGATGATCACTGACTTGTCTCTAGGACTGTGTGACTGGGGCCTTATTCACTTGATCCTACGTTGTAAGGATCACTCAAATGTTGTTAGAGATCATGCTAAACCTCAATAGCCTACTACACCATTGGAATGACCAAAAACATTAATTTCTGTTGATTTTGTGTGTTTTATCAGATGGAGTTTTTTCAGCAAGGGGTCCGGCAAGGGCCTCTTGTGGTCCAGCAACAGCAAGGGTCCAGAGTTATGAAGTTACGAAGACCTGGACAGCCTGGTGTTGACCACGAGACCATCCCATACTTAAGTTAGTTCTGTGATGCAAACTCTGAAGAATTCTATGAATCTGTCTTTGATGAATACTCAAGTCTTACCAAGAAGAAACACTTCCTCTTAATGCAACTGTATTGAATATATAATATTTATTTTTCTCTGATGTATCACACCCTTTTTTTGTGTCATGCAGCACACTTTAGCCACTAGTAAAGTGCAGCAGCCTGACAATTTGTAAAACAAATGCAGTCCATAAAGGCCAATGTTTCTGTCGCATCATGCTCATGCTAACAAGTTAATTAGGCATAGTCCTCTGCACATGAACTTTAAGCTTGTATTAGTGGTCAAAAGAGATCTGTTGTAAGGTGCACTGAGCTAATTATGCGTTGAATCTCCTATTGCATGGGGTAATTTCTCTGTGCTCTTTAAAGATAGTAGAGGATATGGCAGATAACTGCTTGAAGCCTTTGCAAGTCAGCAGCAGCTAAGCTAAATGTGGCAGCAAATGTCAGGCCAAATCAATACACGCTTCCCAGGATTCCTTTGGTGCCATAATCCAGGCTGTGGTGGGCACTGACCCTGGGGAGGCCTGGCCTCTTGTTTTCGTGCCCTGTTTTTTTCAAAAGCAGCTGCACTTATGGAGATGACAGCATTGAGCACAAGCTAATTACCTTAAAAAAGGAGCAGAACTTGTGCTGTAAACCACTTAGCTCACAGCTAAGCTGTGCTGAAACCTCTCCTCCCAGTGCTGGGCAGGTAGATAGCGCCGAGGAACTTAACCGTGCAGAATTTAAACAAAGGTGTTTACAAAAATTGGCGGTGACTTCAGGGACATAAGCAATGCAATTTTAAGGAGCTGTGAAACTGGGCTGTTAATGTCTGCTGCATAGATGTTCCATGTGTCAAACATTCCTTTTGGACATGCACTTTTATTCAACTACTGCACTTCAGCATTTCATGATTTGACTGGTATGAGCTGCATTTTGAAGACTTTCCTTTGAGAGAGGCCCCTGGTGTCTTCCAGCTGGGTTACATGTCTGCAAGTTCACAGAAGCAATGTGCAGTAACAACACAAAGTATAGTTTTTTTCCAAACACATATATATATATATATATATATATATATATATATATATATATATATATATATATATATATATACACATATATATATATATATACATATAAATATATATATATAATTCTTAATATTCACTGTACAATCTTCGTGAGTTCTGGCTTTTTTTGTTTGTTTTAACAGAAGTCCCAAAGGAGACCAGCCACCAGGAGAGATCATTTAATCCAGAACAAGGAGGTAGAAGGTGTGTGGAAGAAGATTTCTAGAACATCACATCCTCACTCGTAAGCTGTGCTCACTTACTCAAGCCATCAGACAGTCATTAAAAATGTAAAATTAACGTTTTTAAAGTGGAACATGATTCTGTCCTGGGCTCAGGAGGCAGTGAAGCGCAGCACTTGCATATGAAATGCATTTGGTCATCCCCCTGGCAACAGGGAAGGAAGAGGTGCAGTGAGTGAAACAAGAGCAGATTGCTTTTATACTTTATTTAGAGAGTTATTCTTGACACTGAGCCACAGATGCCCCACCATTGTGAAAATCCTTCCTGCTCAATTGAGATTGTTGAAAGAAAATGTTGGAGGCTTGGCTCTCTGTGGGGATGCATGGAAAAACAATCATGTATTTTTATTCATTTCAGTCATGTTTTCTTTTAAAATTGTAAATACTGCATGTCACAGATATGAACGGCTGACATTACACCCCACCTCACCCTAGACTATCAGGATGAACACTTACTTACTTTTTTCTTTTAACATTAAAAATAAAATGAGTGTGAAGTGGGAGGTTTAACATCAACAGGCAGGATGCTTTATGAAATGAGGTCCTCTTAACACTAATGTTTGGCCTGGAGCTGTGGCCACACACTTAAATGCACTTACATTAACGTGTTCCCGATGTGCTGAGTGTAATGTGTTCCATATTGTTGATTTTCTGCAGAAACAGTGCATCCTGTAGAGTCTGCGCCACTTCACATCACCCTCTGTGTGTAGTAGAACTCATAATAAGTTGCAGAATTAACTCGTGTTTCTCTTTTAAGTAAAATGATTGTGCAGCCCAGTAGAGCCAAAAAAACTTTCATATAAAACACCACTGCAGAATATTAACTCCAGAGCACACAGTTTTTCACTTAATGCTTGTTATATTTTATTCTTAGGCTTTAATCACACAGGCTAAGATGGAGAAATGTGTATTTTCTGCCTGGACCGGGTAGTTGCTGTAGGATGCTGGCTGTCACTTGGTGAAATTGGTTGCAAAGAGGATCGTGTACCAAAAACCTCCTTGGGATTGCTTTGGTCGCTGGCCCATTGGTTAATATTAACTATGATTTGTCTGCAAACATACCATTTAGTCCACAAGCTGGAGTGAAACTTGAAGAAATGTGACACAAACTGTAAATGGAAAACATCCAACTTCAAAGTAAAAGTTGCTCCTGCATGAAACACAAAAATATACAGTTTTTACTTTGATGGTAAATGGTTTCGGTTTCTGGTTTGCAAGTACTTGGTTAGTGTGTGCAGACAGACTGGCATTTTCCATGTAAACTATGGGCAATTGCAGCAATTTTTTATTATTCTAGAAATTGTGACAGTAACTTGTAATAGCTGATGACCTTTGTGTGTTAGGGACGGCACAGCAGGAGTTGCTTTATAGGAATTATATTTTGACTTCACACATCAAAAGAGCAGCAGGGAAATTCTAGCAGAGTTTCCAGCATCAATAACAATAACTTCCTGTTCATATATGCACATGCGAAGCTTTAATTTTGAATTAATCAAACTTCTGAGTGCTGCAGTGGGAGGAGCTCCCATCACAATTCATACATCCTTAACTAACCATTTGACAAAAATGAGCTGAATGCTTGTGTTTTATGGGCAAAACTGCCTTTCCTGTGAGAAAATATCAATTTCACAAACACAAACAGCAGCCAGTTTCAGTATGATTGAAGGGAAGTGAGCAAGCTTTCCATGGATTGACTCCACGTCTAACTGAGATGATGAATGCAGTAATGATGTTCAAAAATACTAACAAACACTGTACTGTCTTCAGAAATCTGGCATGAGTTAGGCTATATCACATCTTATTAAAGATTATTTGTTGCTAAATAATCAAAAACTTTGGACAGTGTCTCTTGGTTGAAGCTACTGATACTGCTGGGTCATTACATTTTCTCCAGCTTCCTTTAAAGCTCCTACTGTGTAGCTTTAAGTAAGCAACAGCTTTTTCACTGAGAATTTAAAGGCACAAATCATTTCCCCTTCTTGTCATCATCAATCATAATTACACAACAATTTCTTCACCTTGGATCAATTTGTGCCACCAAGATCAAACAGTGTTGTTAATAGTCCCCCAGATTTCCTTAATCTATATCATGTGGTCCATGTACTGCTCTTTTAGACCTCAACTTTGTCAGTGAAGCCGTCCTGCACATCAGAAGGTACACTCATGTCCCATTTGAATAGTTGATCATGATATTCTTAAAAAAGGACAAATACAGACAATGTCTATATCATAAGTTTCATAAAGCTGAATTAGGTAGTGCTTTCAGTCCCATATTTAATGAAGGGTATACAAATTTCCGTGTTTAAAGATCTGCTTTTTTAATGTGGCCACCTTCCTAATTGTATTGACAACCGAACAAGCCCTAATCATCATTGTTTCAGTCACAACACAAACTGGGTCTTCAAAGGTTTCACCCTGGGGTAATTACAATAATTACTCTCACCAGTGGAGTCAGTCAGGGGCTCTGTTTTCAACTGTCTCTGCATGTACACAGGATGTTTGAAAGTGTTATGAATGGATGTTGTGGATTGTGCGGTTAGGACCGCTGAACCTTATCATGCAACTCATACTCGAAAAGCTGAATCCACTCAACATTTTTGCAAAACCTTTTAGCGTTTCCATCAGCAGGCATAAGACGCCGTAATCGAACATCAGAGAGGAACTGAAGAGCAATTCCAGACATAATGGTCCGGGTAATTTCCCCGTCCAAAGTTTTTTTTTGTTTTCTTCTTTACTAGTTTTAATGTGATTACACTCAATCGTGAAAAATGTTCAACAGTTTTCGACAATGGAGCAATAATCCTCTCAGTGGACTTTGATGTAGCCAAATAATCAGAGTCCAGAAAAACAGTAAATGACTAATACACTAAAAAAAGATTCAAAATAGGATTTTGTTTGTTGTGTTTTTCTTTTAAATGAACCTAAAAGGAAAAGAAACAAGCTTGACTTGAGATCCACTTTCTCGTCCTTATAACAGCTACATAGGCTCCATGACAGGCAGATAACATGAATAAAAATCTGAAAAACCTGGATTTGGACATTTTTAGGGATATGGAGACCTAAATAAAAAATATAATGGTAGCTGGGGACTTTAAAAACAACTAACTAACTGAAACTGGAACATGGAAAATAATACATAAATGTATCAAAATGTAGAACTAGATTAACACCCAATAAACACAGTTATAGACTTTCAAAATAAAACTATTGGCCAGTTTTTACAGTCTTTCATCATGAGACACATTTTGATGGACGTTTAGTTTAACACTGCTGGTTCATTTGTTTTTGCTTCGTCTCTGTGTTTAGACAAAATAAAACACTCGCACAATGAGTTAGACTCTTCGGCCAATTTTATCACGCAATCCAAATTTTATTGAACCACATCATAAAGCTGCTGTGCTTAAAAGGCATTAGCATCTTCATACCCAGGAGGTGTAACACTATAGTGTTGGGAAACACTGTAAGAAACCGACTTCTCCAGATGAAAAGCCATGAGCCCATCGTTGTTCCTTACATAATGTGTTTGTAGTTAGCAGGAGGCGCTTGTTTTTTACCCCCATGTACTGTAGTTTAAGCATCCTGTCACTTTAATTTAGTGTGATTTGAAATTTTGCCTGGTGACTGCTGAGAACGCCTTGAGAGCTGTATCCTGTGGCTCTTTTGGCTCAAATCAAACCCAGAGAGACATGAGGAAGAGCCAGGCAGCAGGCCTGCCCAGTTAAGAAAAGCTGGTAATGTAATCCTTCAACAACTTTGTTTGGGCTCACAGAGTTGGTATCATGGGCCTGACTCTCCAAACACACGCCTTTTTCATCACAAACTAAAAACATTAAGGAATCTTTGATATGACAGAAAGGTGAAACCTAAAAACCACTGTCTTAACAGAGGATTTGTAAATGTTTACTTCATCCTGAAATATAGTGTGAATATGCTGAATATGAGGGGTCATGCATCTGCAAAGTGTTTTCAGTGAGCCATCTTTGTATTTCATATATTACTCTTGTCGAGCTATTTAACAAACAGTACCTACTAAAATGTGTATTTTTTTAATGCTTTAATATTTAAAGGCTACCAGCTTTAAAGATAACTTACTGTGAGTAGTTAGTAGCCTCACAAGTTTTAAACTATCGCTAGTAAAACAAACTAGCATTAGCGATGACTGATATTTTAAAAGAAGGAAATATATAATCAGTAACTATCTGGTAACATGCCAAAATAATAACAACGCATAACTGAATAAATGAATAAATAAGATGCAGTAAATTGCTGGCTAGCCAGTACCAAGTGACAGCTGCCGAAAATGAAACCAACTCCATTAGAGCTGGCTCCACAAGTCACTCCCCACAGACTCCAATCTTTGTTTTCCGCACATGGATAATTTATTTCACTTTTTTTTTTTTACAGCTTATCAAGGTTAAAGTCAACTGGGTACTTTAGTTGTAAATGGTGTGACATCAAAATCAGCTGTAGTTGCTGTCTGCTAGCACCTTGCCTCTGCTAATGCTTGACTTTGTTTTTGTTGCCTACAAGAGATTTTTTCTATTGAATTTTTTGAAAAATAATACATGATGCAATGTGGTAAAACCTACCTTAAATTATGTGCTACACTTTTGTTTTTGCTGTTTCTTAAAGATATATGTGTCAGCTTAGCACTCCACCCTCCGGTCCAAATATCACCTCTTGTTGAGGCTTCAAAATGCCAGAAACCCCAAGTTGCCATCACGTTAGCCAAGTCCATCTTTTATTAAGTTTCTGCAAACATGTGACTGCTATCCACATGTTTACCTTTCCACAATGGTACAAGTGTAGGGTTAAATGAAAACGGTCCCAGTCACACAGGCCTCAAGACTGGTCTGTGACCACCTGACAACCAACGAGTGGTCACTAGTTTTCCCACTAGTTGGCAAAAATCTTGTTGTGATTTCTGTAGTTGCTAGCAGATTAATACACTCGCCTCTTGTTTTCTTAGAAAGTTATCTTCAAACACACACCAGCTGCTCTTTAAACAGCAGTAATGAAACAGTGCAACACAAACTGAAGCTGAGGCCTTTTGCTTTCAAAGTAAAAGTGGCAACGTTTAAACGTTTGCTGCAGCACTTTCTTCTTCTCTGTTTCCCATTTTCTACCTTTCAGCTGGTAGTTAGTTAGTGTTTACAGACCACTCTGTGTTTTCCATGCAAACTACACTCAAACATGACAATCTGCTAGCGACCATGTCCAGTGTGAATGACAACTCTCGAGCACTGACAATGTATGCATGAAATTGAGTGAGATACCTGTACATGCAGTCAGTGGCTGCTACGACTGTTTGTGGTTACTGCTGCTCCACACTGGTGGACGTGATCTTTTTATATGTGCCAAGATTAAATGTGAAATTAACTGATAGCAGCACAGTGGAACAGTGGATAGAACCGTTGCCTCATTGTGGTACTGAGTTCGACTCCACCATTAGATTGGGGCCTTTATGTTGGGGTTCTCTCTGGCTGCTCTGGCTTTCTCTCGCAGTCCAAAGACATGAGGTTAGTGGGGTTTGGTTAATTGATTATTTGATATTGGACACAGTTGTGAAGACTTGTCTGTCTTTACGTGGGGTACATAAAGACAGGCCAGGGTGTACGCCGCCTCTTGCACGATGACAGATGGGATAGGCTCCAGCCCTCCCTGCGACTCTGATAAGGACAAGACTAATAGAATGGATGGATGGATCTGTTGCTTAATTACCTATGAAACCTATGAAAATACAGTTTAAAGTCCAAAAGCTCCATCAAATTTTCTAAAGCTGTCAAGTGGGCCTGACAGGGGTCTTTGCCAGGCTGATTCTGGCTGCTGGGCCTTTTGTTTGACAACCTTGCTTTAGAGCAACCCATTCTTTGTTTGCAAAGGGACAGTGCATAACTGGGTGCTTGATTTTATACACCTGTAGCAATGGGACTAAAGACATCAGAATGAGAATAAGAGCAGTAGCCCTGTTATACTATAAATGAGTTGCCTGGTAAGTGCTGTTACTTATGTGTGCGAGATATCAAAAAACAAACAAACAAAAAACAGCTGTTGACCAGTTTTTATTAATTTAATAAGTTGTAAAGTTTTCAGAGGCAGCCAGGTCACATCTGGGCCTCATTTTGAGGACATGACTGGAAAATGTGCTCACATAACAACATTTTCTTTTACAGTGGAATCACATATACAGCAGAAAGCATTATTCTTCTTTTTGCACTGGCTCTTGGCAAAAAAAAAAAAAAAAATCTGTCAGGATAGCTTTAGTGTTCTTCAGCTCAGAGGAAACACAATGTTGTTTAAGCACTTTATTGTCACTCTTTATCACGATCACATTTGTTTTTTTTAATTTAGCCCAAAAAGTATGATCCATGTCATCAATGCTTATAAATCTGGGCAGCAGTGAGGGATCCAGAAAACGGCCAAGCAAAACCAGAATGTGCTTTTTTGTCGCCCGGTTTAATTTGTTCATTCACTATTGATTCACGGGTAATTGCTGGAAACAGCCTTTTCATTAAGCAGCCCACTCCCTTTCAGCATATAAATAACTTAATCTTGATACCTCCTTTTAATTTTCCAATGTTGAACAACTGGTTTCTAATTTCCAAATGTGTGAGCATTTAATGGGGCCTAAGATGCTTCATTCTCCTCCTATAACGCTGTCTACAAAATTGTGCACTGTTGAGTGTAATCATGCAATGCATCTGGCACAGACACACTCTGGCGGCAACAAGGCAAAACCTGCAGCCCAGAACTGCTCCACTTAAAGGAGGCTGATGTGAAAGGAGCAGACAGGCGAGAGTGGAGGGCCCTCCAGTCATGCAAAATGCAAAAGAAATATGACTTTATTACAGCTCCCTAATGGTGACATAACAATCTGTTCAGCCACTTCCCTCCAAATCTCCAAGCATTTTGGGAGAGTGCTTCAGTCTACAGAATAGGACGGGATGGAAAAATCTCTCAGTATGACTGAGTTTCAACACAATTGAGTTTGAAACACAGCTTTGACCAACTCGACGGTGATGGCTGTTATTTATTTTTTTGCTTGTGTTTTGCGTCTGAGCCATAAAAAATCCTGACAGACAAAAATAATTCACAACAGGATGCGAGGAGCAGGAGTCTTTGATCAGTGAGAGGATTTCTATAATAGCATGTGAGCTTTGTATTCTAAACATATTTGTAAGCTGGTAAAAGATGAGAAGATTAGCTCTGTTCTGGTGTCACAGAATGGGCTAATAATAACGATATGTTTGTGTTTGTGTTTGTGGGGTTTTTTTACACTGGAGTTGATTGTGAAAATCAGAACAGACCATTTTCATAGATTGGTGCGTTCTTTTCGATTGAGTACAGAAAAGATAGAGAACACCGTCAACCTATAAGTCATTTAAAGATTTGGAGGTGAGCACTTTATTATTTGTATGGTAGTCAACTGAGCAGAGCCAGATGTTGAATATCCATGAAACAGGGATATTTATGCCCCGCTACCTCAGAACTAATTGCAATATCCAGGGTTTAAAAATGAAACCTTCAAACACTGCAGTTTCTCCAATGGCCACTTGAGGTTAATACCGTATTTTTCGGACCATAAAGCGCACCAGATTATAAGGCACACTGTCGTCGAACGGGTCTGTTTTCATACATAAGGCGCCGGATTATAAGGCGCATTAAGCAAAACAAAACAGTCAGATAAGTCAAACTTTACTCAACTCATTCTTCTTGCTTCCTCCACTTCTGTACCATTGATTCATTAATGTTGAATTCTCTCACAGCTGCTCTATTCCCATGTTGTTGCAGTATATTAATGACTAACCTTGTATTGTGGATGGATTATCTCAGTTGTTCTCCTGACTGAAGTTTGGTCCGTTTACAGCATCCTGCCAAGCGATTGCATTTGTCCCTAACCATTGGGAATCCTCGCGTTAACTTTTATCGAGTGGAAAAAGGTTAGCGTTCATCCTCCAGCTTCACTGTGCTAATGTTATGCTAACATAGCTGTGTCGCTAGCAATCACGTAAGCACATCATTATATACCAGCTAGCCCAACTTCAGTAACCCTACAAAAGTCACTGCTGTTTAGTTTTCTGTCTTCATTTATGTTGGAAGTGATAGCAGAGCTGTACGTTTTAATTTTTTCAGAAATCTCTGTCAGAACATGCTATATCATGTTTAGGTGGAAGCTAGCGAGCTAACTTCCTGCTAACTTCATTAAATTTTATAAATTTTCGTGGATGCCTGGATGTTAAACGCAATTGTTACACCTGGTAAAGCAGCAACGCTGATCACTTTATTAAAGATGAAATAATTTAGACAGTTTTAACTTTCAGTGATGCTGCAGTGTTCATTTGACTTTGGGACCTGAAGCGGACGGAGTTTTGGACTCAGATTACTCCGCGAGGCTCCTGAGCATACGGTAGCCGTAATGCTCCGACAATCCATCAAGCGGTGCAGCTTCGTAACTTACCCAAGTCGTACTAAAACATTTGGGACAGATTTTGAGCGCCGTGTACCACATAAAATTGGTTTGAGGTCAGTAAGCACAACCAGAATTCATACATAAGGCACGCTGGATCATAAGGTGCACTGTTGATTTTTGAGAAAATTAAAGGATTTTAAGTGCGCCATAGAGTGTGGAAAATACAGTAGCTGAAGTCAATACAATCATATGTTACTTCAACTGAAATAGTAGAATACAATAGATAACTAGAAAGTGCATTTTCTGAAGAAACTGCAGTGTGAATGCTTGAATCTGAATGTATGCACTGAAATGAATTAATTGCTGAATTTTGAGTTAAAAATATTGAATGAGATTAAAAAAAAAAAAAAAAAAACCCGAATTTAACCTGAAAACAAAGGTGCTGAACTGCTAAAAGCTGAAGGTTACACAGAAGAAGGAGTTGGAAAAAAACTGAAAATGTTTTAATTGTAAATTAGAAAAACCTAAGAAATGAGAAAAGAACATTTAGAGTCAGAAAACATCTGAAAGAATATTAAAAGGTCATATTCTTTGAATCACTGAATGACTCAAATGTGATCCCTCCACTTTGATCCACACAGTTTAAAAAGTTTACATCTCTGAGCTTTGAAAGACAAGATGTTGGAAAAAGAACAACGATGGCGACGTTTTGAGGGTAAAATGATGGCTGTGACACTGTGGACACAGCAGCAGTTGAAAGAGAAGTGCTTAAGATGAATCTTGGTACAGTGGCAGGCAGAGCTCGTTAAGCAGGCAGGTGTGAGCCTGGTTGCTATAGTGACTGCACCCAATGGCTCCATACACACGACACAGACATGCGCCTCACTTTTGCTGCTTAAAATGAACAGAAAAGTCAGGCCGAAACAAATCGTTCCCAAATTAAAAGTACAAGTCGTATTGACAAAATTCTTTCACCGTGAGCGACAGCAGCTTCTAGTCTACCGAATTCTCAGTTTTCATGCCTGTGGAGTTTATTATATGGACGTGGTGACAGTGGAAAGACACCATGCTCTTCTGATTTTCAAACGAACCTTCTGAGCCATTTTAACATTAGAGTCTATGGAAGAGTTGGAGGGAGGAGGCTGTGCATTGGTGACATTTATGAAAGAACCATAACACCTAGTACAATAGTAAACACATTGGATGAAAGAGGACCGCCATGGCTACGTTTTGAGGGTAAAATCATACCTGTAGAGCAAACGCTGCGGACACAGCAGCAGTTTTAAAAAAGATTTTAAGATTAATTTTTTTGCTCCTCTCACTCTAGCAGTTGAGCTGTCTCACTCTAGCCCCAACATTCCGTCCCATACACACCCATTATAAACTCTGAAACGGGTGAAAAAACATCATGAAACTTAAACTGGAACTGAAGAAAAAGTATAATAGATATTGAAAAGATAAATGCAAGTTGAATAGTTGAATGTCTTGTCTTCGTTTTAAAGTTTGAATGGTGGCTCTATGTCAATGTATGTGGAAGTAGTAAGAGTTTAAAAATGAGTAAGTTGAATGAGGATTTGAAGGGTCTCCCCATTGAAATACATTATAAATTTTTGTTGAATAAAGTTGAATAAAATTAAAAATATAAATGTTAAAAATATGAAAAATGGAAGCAGTGTTGTCCAAAAGAATAGGAATCTAACGGTGTTGGAATGGTTTTTCTAAGTTGAACGGTTTTGAAGGAGTAGGATTACAAAAAACGTACGGAATACAGAATAAAATATAATAATAATAATAATAATAATAATAAAGATTACAACAACAATACTGTGAATGCTTTTCAAGCATTCACACTAATTAATTTTAGGTTTTCTCTTAATTTAGAATCCCCCCCCAGGCCACCCACCCACCCGTCCACACACACCCACTTCAAACCCAGCTGTTCTGCTTCTGATAAAAAGAAAAAGCTAATACTGTCATAAACCTTTCAGGCTAACAGTTTGATGCCCACAATAAATTTTTAACCAGGAACATTTTGCAGCTATCTATTTGTGGATTTACCAGATAAATAAAATAAACACAAACTCTGTGTTTTCACTTTTGTGGGGTTGTGGAATTAAGGTGCTGAATAATACATGGCTGAAAGCATCTGTTTCTCTCAGCTGCATCATCTCTTGGACACCAGGGGATCTAAAGGCAGGGAAGCACAGATATTTGTGAAGTGTTGTTTGATTTCAGTACAAACAGATGTTATCCATTCACCTCAGCTCTCACCTGGTTTAAAGAGCACTTTCTATTGCTGACAAAACAGCACACATGCATGCCAACTTACAAAACTGCCTCTTTTTGCTTTGAAGTTTTTCACTTTAATTCCTGCTGAAGATGAGAGATCGACTTCTTAATTTTGATAATGTAATTAAATTTACAATATTGTTCATATTATCAAGTAATTTTGTCCCGCTGTGCTTTACAGTGTTGTTTCTGTTGTTTTTAACAGCTCTTCTAAGGTCCCTCAGCAGTCAGGCTGAGGGCTGGACATCCTTTTCTGCTATTCTGTTGCAGATTTGCCCTGTCACATTAACCAAGCTGCAGTTGTCCAACATATGACCTCACATTTGCTGTATAGTGCTTTGATATACAGAGGATTTCACAATTCACTCAATGACTGCAAGGTTTCCAGGTTTGCAAAGCAAACAAACAAACCTAATCATCACCTTCGATCAATGTCCTTGACACCTGGTATGAAGGGTTTCTGCTGATATGCTTTTTGGTTTTCTCCAAACATGGAGCTGTGCATTATAGCCTAACATCTCCACGTCGGTCTCCTCTGTCCAAACAACATTTCTCCAGACGTCTTGTGGTTTGTTCGGCTGCAATTTTGCAAATCTAAGCTGTGCTGCCTTGTTCTTTTTATAGAGAAGAGACTTTCTCCCTTGGGAACCCTTCAAACAAGACTCACTTGTTCAGTCTTTTTCTAATTGTACTGTCATCAACTTTAACATTTAACATGCTAACCGAGGCCTGTAGAGTCTGAGATGTAGCTGTTGGGTTTTGTTGCAGTTTCTCTGAGCACTCCACAGTCTGACCTTTGGGTGAACTTGCTGGGAATCCACTCCTGGTAGGGCTGTTGCCTTGGAGCAGCTGCTTTTACAGAGGTGCTCACACTTGCTGATGATCAAGTTTGATTAGCAGCACCTGGCTTCTACTTACCTTCTTAATTCCTACGGAAGCATTAGGGCTCTGCTTAGAGTTTTAAAGCACTGCATTTTTTTTAAAATTGCAATTAAATATGCATTACGTTAGCTGAGTTAACCAGTTGCACTGAGTGTATAGTATGCAGTTTTGTCAACTGAGAAAAAGGCTGGTGTCATCGCCGTCTCAGGTTAAAGACCTCAAAATAGAAAGAAAAAGATTGAAGAGTCTGATTTGCCAGGCAGATTTTACCAAAGACACCCTATTAATTTGCGCTGATTATTTATTACCATTTAGCTTGTCACAAGTGCCTTCAGTTTAAAAAGTATCCTACTAAATAATAAAGACAGAATTGGTCATGGTCATTGTGTCATAATGCATCTTGGACACAACCTTCCAATAGAAAGATTAGCATATTAGCATATTACACTTTCTGTATGTTGGTCAATATGTAGATAGAGCTCTCTGGCATCTGTTAAGAGTTCGTTTCTTTGCTGTTTGCACCTGGAAACATGAAAAAGCCAAAAAGGAATGAAGCTGTGTGGGTGAAGTAGCATGTTTCAGTTACTGCTTACGTTGTTTTTCAGAAGAATTGCTTGCGAAAGAAAGCAGGTTGTGTAGTCTGCCATGATCCATGCGCTGAAAAAATTGTCAGTCACTGTCACTAACATAAAATAAAAGAAGTAGCCTACTCTGCCCCACGTCTCTACTTAGACATTACTTATAGAAAACGACACTGTAACAAATGCAGATGTCAAATTACACAGAAGTACTGGCAGCTAGCATGAACCTCTTGTTTTACGTTTGAATGCTGTAATACAAACTATCATTACTATGAGTAATAACAGGTCTGTGCTGTACAGAATATGAGCTTTACAGTATAATTATGTCAGCTTTTTCTTTCCCATTATATTGTCATTTTAGTACTCTAATCTCTATAAACAGTACATGTATTTAAACAGTATTTCACTCATTATTATAAAAGTAATGTATTACAAATTACTTATTACTTTTCCCTAATTACTCACTGAAGAAAGCGAATCATTATACAACATTACTTTGCTGTTATGCATAATATGGCCTGAAATGCCTTTGCAGATACTTATCAGTTATTAATACAAACCACAGGCTGCAGTTCCACATCCTAACGAGGACACAAAAGATCTTTCTTTTTACAGTTTTTACATATAAACACAAAGCTGCCACATCACTGCTTTTGTTCCTTGAGGAAGTTCACTCACTTTTTTATTAGCTTTGTGTGAGCATGTTGTCTGTGCAGCTAGTTGTTTCTGTCCTGTTCATGCTCTTGTCCAATCATGCAATAAAATTAATGTGTAGATGTGTCGATGTCTGCACTCCTCAAAAAGCTATTGGCTGCTCTACCACCAGCAACTGAAGTCAGATGATCTTAGCACAAGTGTAGGAAAAAGACAATGTTTTTGTCTTTGTGCAGATAATCGAAGAACCTTTGTATATGAAGTAATAACATACCTGTACATGTAATGTAATTACTGATTTTAGTGGAGTAATGTGTTACTGAAAAATATAAAGTGATTAGAGTAACAGATTACCTTGGAACATTTGAATACTACAAACCAATCGTCATATTCCCCCGTGTGTCCCGAATTCATTTATTTGTTATTTGTCTTTCTTTTCTATGAGAAATGGTTGTCTTTGCACTGCACAGTCATATAAAACATTTTAGCACACAATTCATTAACTGAAAAATGACAACAAGACAAAACCCTAAAACAATGCCGTGAGATTTTACAGATGCTCGGTGTAAATATTCTTTCCTCAAAGGGATCAGCATTTACAATATTCAACTGTATTCACAAATATCGGGACATGATCAATCACATACGATTCTCTGACATTGCTCATGCGCCAATACATTTGCACATTTGTCTGTACGGATATATTATGCAGCAATATGAAAAGTGATTTTGTCCCAATTTTTCTGTAGAAAGAGAATCTCTGATAAAAGAAAATGAATTAAATAAAGAAATAAAATAAACACATGCAGAGACAGAAACACCTTCAGTATTTGCTAAAAACAGGTTAACAAATAGTGAAATGTTTAGTAGAGTGTACATGACGTTCAGCGCTTTCTGACAGACAGCTGAAGTGATGCAGACATTTGTTGACAGACTGAAGTGGCTGTGAACTGCGGCCCCAGCAGCAAATCATTCATTTCAGCTGATGAGTAATGTCGACAGCTCCGTTAATAGTAGTTTGGATTGCAGATGATGGGATGTGTGAGGGTCTTTTGAGGATCAGTTTATGATGATGAGATTTTAACCTCAGGTGGCTGTCGCGATGCTCGATTGAAATCTGCCGCAGAGAGGATCTGTAAGCCTTGATGACAGTTTTGAGCAGATTGCCTGATAAAATCTTTTTTTTAAAGATGTTATAATATCTTTTTTGGGCTGAGATTGTGACTTCTTGACACTTTCATAATAATAATAATTTCAGTAGAGGCAGTCTCTTTTGAAAAGCTGCATATCCAGATAGGTGACTGTCAGTCATGCAGTTATTAACTGAACACTTAGTGTTGTTGCACCATCTGTATCTGCTTATCACTGAGTCACTGAATTAGTTTCGGACGAATGGTTTGAGCAGAAATAGCTGCACTGTTACAAATTGTGTTTCACTTGGGAGTCCACCGAAGGCCAAAGAGCTGGTGAACAGGTCAGAGCTCTGCGGCGGTATCAATGTTCAGCTTTGGCGTGACTGCCGCTGTTTCAAAAATCCCTTCTTAGAGATCAAGTGGAGTAATGTGACTCCGAAAATAGTCATCATTGTGTGGCAGATTTAGAATGTCTGTGTCACAACAAAGTCATTTGTTTCTTCTTCTTCTCTAACGAAGATGCTTTTAGCATTTAAAAACCATAAAATCCACATTAAGTTAAAACAAAGATAATCAGCACTGCCTCCTAAAATATACAACTTCTATTTTATGGTAAACCAAATGCAACATGTTCTTTCAATACCCCACCTCTGAGACTGTTCATCCAGTCATTTAAAGCTGCATTTTCACTTTTACTCTTTTAAACTGAATGAGTAGATTATACTGTATGTGTTACTGACGTGTTACTGTATGAAAAGAACCACTAATATTGTTCAAACTGGGGACAAGCTGTGCTGTTTACACCATCCCAGTTAAGCATTTAAGCAATTGTACAGAACTTTGTTTATGACGTTTGCTTTTACTGCACTCTGCTGTTTGATTCCCTTCTCCTGAACTCATCTGCATTGTTTCCATTAGCAAGTAGTAAGCATATTAGTACATAGCTCTAAAATATAATAAAACAACTGAAGGGTCAGATATGTCCTTCAGGGATCTTTGTTGTGGTGGAGACCAAAACAGAGCTAAAAGGAGAGTAAAGGAATGTGAAAAGACAGTTTAGGATATGTGATCGCTGGTTTTTAAGTTTTAAATGAATTAAGTGATTTTTACACAATTTTTTTGGTTAAATTACATATTGAGATGGTGTTGACTTAGATTCATGTGACTTAACGTATCTTGTGAAAGTGTGGGTGACAACAGAAATAGCATCCTGTAGTTTTTCCACACTCAATGTAATGCTGCAACGGTCTCATATTGCTTTGGCTCCTCCAGTAAAAACTGCATTTGGGCCTTTGAGTGTAACAGTTGTTTCAGCAGCTTTTAGATAATGGCACTTTGGTACTCTGAAGCCATGTTTAATGGTTTAACTGTAGTGATGACACAGGCTGTTAAAGAGCCGCAGGTGCCTCTACCTGGCAGGCTGCCATTCGGGCTATTAGCCCACAATCCAATGATCTCTGTTTGGGGAGTAGTTGTCCTTTTCACAACTGCAGCTCGACTTGTGTTCCACTTAGTCACTGATTGCTCAGTGATATTGTGTGTTTACAGATGATGAATTCCCATAACTGGGCGGTTGCACTTGTGATTTCGAGCTGTCACACTCGATGAGCTGAGCGAAGCGCAGCTGCTCAGGCCTGAGGGAGAGTCGAGTGGGAGCACATGCTGCTAATTTAGATGGAGGCATAACGGTTGCAGTGCAGATTATTATATTTTTGGCATGAGAGATGTAGGTCAGGTTATCATCCTGTTGCCAATTGCCTGGAAGAGACGGGTAAATCAACAGGAAATACACCAGCTGTCAATTAATTGTCACTTTGACACCACTGTCATCTGTTGAGTCAGCACTTTGGATATATGTGCACATCGCAGATATTTGTTTCATCAGATTGCTATTTCTTTTTTCTGACACTGGGAGTTAGTAATGTCGCTGAGTTCCAACCTTTGGTCAAAATAGGCTGTGATTACATAAGTTTGACATGTTTTTAGGTAATGAATGGCTCATGAAAGAATAATAACTATAAATGCAATTCGTTTTTCCGGTAAGCTCGGTCTGTCAGGTGCATGCAACATTTATGACAGGTTTTAATGACAGTGTTGGTCAGTCTGTCTGATTAAAAGTCCTTTTTTGCAGCAAAGAAAAAGCAAATGAAATGAGACAAACAGATGGAGATTTTTATCTTATTAGAAACAAACCAGATATTGACAAAGTTTACCTTTGGATAAATAATCTGCAGTTGAAAAAGAAGATAAATCACAATATGTGTTAATGCAAAACTCAGCACAAATTGCAATAATGGTGCCTCAGGAGTGAAGAATCGTGATAATATGATATAATGGAGTCTCTGGAGGTTCCTAATAGTAAAAAGGCTTGGCATTATTATTTTTACATTTAGATCCTCCGTTTCTTTTTGCCTTCATTCTGATTGATGCCAAGTCTCGACACCACAGCTGTGACATACTTAGGGGAGAAATCATTGTGAAAACAACACACCAATATCTGAAAGGCTCAGAGAATTAAAAAAAAAAAAGAATATCAGTTTTTATTCCATATTTCACATATGCACGATTCTAGTCTTTAACAGCAGAAGGTGTTATTGAATTAATAACTAGCTATCGATTAGAAAAGAATCTCTCAGGACTGCTAAGAAACTGATATCACACACATAAAAGATGCACATGTATAAGCACCCATACAGACACATTTGTTTCAGGGCAAGAATTCACAGACTCTCTGCCTCCCTGTTTCATGTTAGTCACTGTAGCTTCTTTCCAATTCAGTCGATAGGCTTCCATTAAGAGGGGGTAGGCTATCAGAGCAAACTGTGACCTCCTCTCGCCCCCTTGGAGCCCACTGGCCTGTGATGTCCGTATCAATATGATTTTCATCCCTTTGCACCCATCATCAGCAGTTTCCAATGTCCATTAGTCTCAAGTATCTGTTTCCTCCAACTTGTATTATTGATTTCAGAATGTCTTTTGTTCAGAGCATGTACTCGCATCTTTATGACAGGGACAGCTTCATACACTGGTAGACTCTGTCACTCGGACATCATATTTTCTTTATATTCTACTTACTAAATGATTTCATAACCACTCTCTCTATCTCTCTGTCTAAATGGTGCTTTTGCTTTGGTCACTGCTTGTGGATCCTGTTCAGCAGTAATCTGATCCTGGGTCAGGCTGACAGGCTAGACCAGTGCCCTTAAAGGTCAAGGCTTTTCATCTCAGAGGTCACAAAGACATGACCTGTTGTCATACACAGACGGATATCACAGCAAAAAAGAAGGACAATATGGCCTCATGTCTCAGGAGACATGTTTTCCTTTTTAAATACTTACCAACATCTGTTAATTAAAAAGTGTAATGCTGGCTTGGTCCATGAGTATCTGTCCTACTGAGAGAAGACAAAGTGGATGTGGTATTATACAGTTTTATTGGAGGGGGGGTTACATTTATTGCTAGTTCTCCATTAAATAACCTGCTCTTCTGATATTTAGAGCTCATACTGGAGAGAATGAGTGAGCCCCCCTGTGTACTCCTTAGAATCAGGTGTTTCTATCAAGGAGATCAGAGATTAGAAGTTCAGGTGATGAAAGGAAAGTCTGGTTGGTGTGAATTTTTATTCCAACAACCTTCACAGGACCTTAGAAAATGAGCTGTAGAGATACGTAAAGTTACGCAGGTAACAGAAATGCATTTCACGATCAGCAGTACTTCATTGCAGCACATGGCAAGCATGCAAAAGACCACCTGGATGCTCAAAATATCCCCATTTATCCCAATTATAAAGCACGGTGGAGCAAGCATCAGACTCGTGTTTCTTTACAACCATTAAGGAATAAAAAACTGTTATTCCGTTTTTACCAGTTTTTACACAGTAAAACAGTGGAAAATGTGTCTTTTTTCCCTCTTCCAGGAACAATACTTGATTAAAATTTTGACTTGGGGTTTTGCTTTTTTAAATACTTCTCTGAGTTTCAAAATAAAATAACCTACCGTTCTTTCAGGTTAAGATTTTGCATTCAGTATGATACATTTTAAATCTTACCAATCTTCTGAAATCTCTCAGAAATCTGTGAGATTTTAGCAGTTTCTTTAAGCAGTTCCCAAACAGATAAGCACATCCAATATCTAACAATAGTTTACAAAACTATCTTGGGTTACTTGTATCAACAGTCTTTATTGTCTTTTAAGTACTCAGGAGAAAAAGGCAACTTTTACCAATGAAGACTGTGAGGTACAATAAAAAGCTCTAGAGCAGCTCTGCAGAAGCTATTTAAAATCCTGAAGTTACAGAAAAAATAATTCCTTAGAAAAAATATGTGCAGATGACTCACTGGTAACATCAACCGTGCCAAATATGACGCAGAGTAAGATGTTCAGAATCATTTAAAACAAATGACACTATCAGTAGTTTCACGTGTAGCAACAGATGTTTCGGGACATTGATCTTAAATCAAAGCAACAAACGTAAATAGAAATGTAGCTTGCTCTACAACGCCTTGACCTCCACTCCACTACCCCCCCCCCCCTCCCCCCCACTGTGCGTCCAGCATTTCCAAAGTGTGAAGAGCATATGCCAACACTTGCTGGCTGCTCTCCACTGCTGTGACATATTTGCCACCAGAGGGGATCTTAAGATGCTCTTTGACACAGTATAGCAGTTCCTGAGAGAGAGAGAGAGAGAGAGAGAGAGAGATATGACCTTTGGCTTTATTTATGTCGTTGGCACTCGCGCGAGACCTTTTCATCAGATACGGTCATTGTAATCCCTCAGCCCCCATTCAATTTACAGAGGCACTCTGTCACTGCAGACCACTAAAGTCGACGAAATTAATGGATCAATAAGCCCTCTGAAAGCCTGGAGGAGGATCCAGATCCCACAGGTCGCTATCAAATTACAAGTCATAATGAATGGGATGTTGTTTATGTTGTAAAGTGCAACGTCACTGAGTCCTTTGAACAAACCACTCTCTGAGGAAGATCATACGTGCACTTTATAATTGTTGTTCTTGCCCTTGCGTGAACAAGCTGTAAGCCAAAACTGCTTTGTTAACTGTAAATTTTACAGTTTTTACATTGCATATTTAAAACTGACCTGGTGCATTCAATTATACATCAAAAGGTCCTGGCCAAGTTTCCATGAGAAGCTGGTGAACTTGATAAAAAAAAAAAATCCTCTCTTTATTAGATTATAACTGATATATAAAAATGGATCATATCCATTTTTGTTCCTTTTACATGTAAATATGATGGCTTTCAATGATCTGGTGCTTATTTTTTTGTGTGTGTTTTAACATTTGTTACTCAAGTTTTCAAAATAAAGATTTGATTGATTTAATTTGATAGATAAATATAAGTACTGGTAACAATTTCTTCAATAGCACATTAAGAGGCATATTATACGATCACATTGTACATGTTGTGCACAGTAACATCACCACAGCTCTATACCATTTATCAAAGCACTGAGAGTGGAAGTACTCGGTGAAGTACTCTCCTGGATAGACAGGTACTGGTATAGAGGAGAAGTCAAACCTGAAACAAAGAAAACAAAGAATGCTCATACGTCATTGTTTAGTTATGGTTTAGAAACGCATCAACGCAGCATGCTTACGGGAAAGTAACAGTAATCTAATTACATTTTTTTCAATAGTAATCCCTTATTTCGCTCATTACTTGAAAAAAGTAATGGGATTACAGTAAATCGTTACTTTTAACACATTACTGCCCATCTCTGCTCATACCAAATATTGACTTTCAAGCTTATTAGAATTGTGCAAAAGTCTGTTTTTGCCTTATATACTGTATTTCCATGTTACAGTATATCACTGCACCTATTTATATCTTATCTTACTACACTGATCATAGCCTTTGTATATTTATACATGTATACATGTGTATGTGCCCTGTGTCCTCCTTAACAGGTTGGCCAGTCTTTTTGCACATACACACATACATAATTATGTTTTTGAAAAACATTTATTATCAATCTCAACTCTTTTGGATTTTCAGATTCACTATCCCCTCTGCAAATGCAATGTTACTTTTTCCATCTTCATTTGCTCCATGTGTCACGAACAACACATGTACGCACATGTTGAAGTGCACAAAGTTGTGCCTGATCATCACTGCCTCCAGCTTTGATTGACTGTGAAACGTGAATGCTGACATTGGTCAGGAGGCTTAAAGCAATATCTAAGAAACTGAGCCCCAGTGAGTATTTTAGTACAACTGATTGCGGCACAAGATGAGAAGCCTCTCACCCAACAATCATAAGTGGTTATGCCCTTAAAATTGAAACAGGTTTGTTATATATTCACCTCTGTAGAGTTGCCATTAAAGGAAGCTGTAACTGTCAGCCTAAAGTCGACATTCAGGGGAACTACAGTTGTGTGAACTTGTTGCTCGAATTCTGCTGATTCTAATGGTATTTATTTATTTATTTTACAAATTAAACTCAGCTATCACA
Organism: Mchenga conophoros; assembly: GCF_057382185.1. Taxonomy (NCBI): domain Eukaryota; kingdom Metazoa; phylum Chordata; class Actinopteri; order Cichliformes; family Cichlidae; genus Mchenga; species Mchenga conophoros. The sequence goes on from NC_140528.1 coordinate 69,049,768, forward strand.
GTTAGTGGTTTCATCAGATCTAGTTTATCTTAAGGCAGCTTTAACATAATTAGTAGTCATTATAAACCCCATCTGAGAATGCACAAAGAATGCTGACTGCAAGAGGCCTGTTTTTCAACACAGTGAGGCCACTGATGGCTCAATACCAGGCCTACAGTATCAAACAACTATTTGGGGCATTCGGGTCCAGTTACAAACAAGGACAATGTTAAATGTTTGAAATGGAAATTTCAATCAAAGTTGCCACTCTGTGTAAAAAAGATGAAACCAGATACGACACGCCATCCTCTCTGAGAGCGGAAAAAGATGATGATCATTCAGCTAACACACACTGAAGAAAAGGATAGTGCTAATATGATCACAGTCTGTACAAACTTTGGTCGTCATCTACTCTTTCTGTGCTTTGGATGTGATTTAAAATGACTCTAACAAATGTAACAGGCTTGTTTAAAAGCAGCGCTGACGGTAAAATGAAGCCATAGCAGTCGGGTCACATCTCCAGATTTGCATGCTAGATGGCATGAGAGAAACTCCCACCACAATCATCCTCTGGAACCACATGATCACTTGCAATTCACGATCAAGGATTTCAAACAATAGCACTCGGCATTCATAGATTTAGCACAGAATTGAAACCATGTGCTGTGCGGGTTACTGATGGTCACACTGGAGAAATGTGCTGACAGCTCAAGAAGGCCTTGAGGTGCACATCAGCCCTGGGTAACTCTACCAAACTCGCAGCTCTGCTTCTTTATCGAAAAACAGCCTTTGTTGCCACTGTTGGCAGTTTGTCAATCGCATGTATTAGAGTACCCGCCAATGCTCGCCAGTCATTGATAGCTCTTAAGTGTGTGCATATGGAGTCTTAACTTTGTCATTCTTTGTGATCACTTTGAGATTTGAGTGGGGTTTTTTTTCACTTCTGACAGGCGAGGCTGTGGGGTTTCGTCTCAGGGCTCAGGGCAGACTGCGTGCAGCCGGTGGGGTCATTTGAACCTTGTGGTTGCAGAGCAGAGTGCTGAGACACAAAGAGCCAACACTGCGCTCACAAGTGTCCGACAGTGGGAGAGTCAGGAAGTCTGGCGACTGTAAACCCCACCCGATCCCCCCACCACCGACACCACCACCCACACACCCATCTCTAAGATACGCACGAAGACACGCCAAGCGGGCACTTCTGCATAAACAAGTCTGTGCTACCATACTTATGAGGACATTTGTGCCTTTCACTATTTTTTAACCATAGCAGCCACATATTTCACCCCCAAATTTACACTGATCTAAAGCAGTGGTCACGCCTGCACACAATCTGTCATTCAAGCGGAGTCAAAACCGTTAATCCACCACCGAAAAACAGACACAACGATAAGAAATACAAAACTATTATTATTATTATACGAAAACAATTGAGTTAAATAAGCCTTTGTTTTGATTTAATCACTTAAGAAGCACACAGAAACTAATGTTTTCCATCATATGTGAAAATGTACCTTTGATTTATGTTGGATTTTTAAACCGAGACACTAGACATATAATTAAAATTATGGAATATCTCATCTAACGTTTAGCACTGCACAGTTGTGCATTTGCATCTGTTGAGCTAATCTACAAACTCTATAGACTCATTTCTAAACACACGAGTAACACCATCTATATTCCCTCATTTTAGGGCTAACACTTGGTTTGACATACAGTAAAGTGGAGCCGTCGGTGGAATATCACCACGTTTAATTTTCATTGTGTGATTCATTTAAAAGTAAAGGTGTCTATCAATCTGTTTTTAAAAAAAAATACACTCTGACGTGAGGTTTAATATTGCATAAAAAATTTAGAAAGCTTTGAGTTTTTGTGAGTTTTTTTTTTGCTCTTTTTAACTTTTAAAGGGGAATTCTTCCATGTTTAAAATCTCTTCTTTATTTCATTAACATAAAAGCTTACTGTATACTGACTGCACTGCCATATCATTGCATAGATCCTTAATTATTCAGATTATGGGATCTCTGTAAAAGTTGCCTGAGATATATTATTATATGTTATAAAATGTTCTTAATAGCTGGTTAGTTGCTAAATTAAATCCAACTGTGTGGAATCTGAGAAGCATTTTTTCACTGTCACTTCTAAATATGTTAAGAATTTAAATTATAAAGGAAATTGTAAAATTGCAGTGTAGTGAATGCATTTTACACAAGCATCATTTACTTTAGTTTAAATACACAAAGGTGCATTTGGGTACTTTAACTTGACATCAGAGCAACAGTTATGAGCTACAGTACAACTCAACATACACAGTAATCGTAGACAGGAATTTAGCAGAGAAAACAGCAGATTTGCAGGCAGACTAAAAGGGTGAATGAACAGGTTAACAGCGATGGGGCCTTGAATGGCTGTGACAGGGAGAAAGCAGCAAGAGGCTCCATCTCTGAAGGGGGAAGTGACCCGGAAACGGTGAGTAAGTGCAGCTTGCTGGACCCTTTAGGAAAAATCTCTCTAGAAGCAGTGATGCAAGTCTACCTAAACACACATTTCTCTCACTGTTTATGCACAGATGCTTTGCTCTGCTGTACAGATAGTGGAGCCACTGCTTGTCACTTATAAACCTCCCAAAAAAGTTAAGCAAATGCTCAAGACTTCAAAATAAATCTTTCTTTCTCCGTTGTAAAGAATAAAAAGAGCTTCTTTCTTGTTGAACTTTACAGTCTGTGGCGGTATTATGTGGCATTATAACACTGCGGATGCAATGGGAACATATCAGGGTGGCATCTTACTCCAGGCCACCTAAATCGTGGTGTGTTTGTTTTTTATGAAAGGATTTGGCCCAGATTAACTCGTGTGGTCTGAAAATATGTGTGTTGCTGCAGCAAGCTGGAAAATTGATCGGCAACAAGTGCTGCAGGGCGTAACTGTGCAGGAGCCAAGTCTTAATAATCACTTTTTAGTCTTTTGATTTGCTCATTCACTTACAAACTTTCTCTTTTTTTTATTTTCCATGAAATACATAATTCATAAACTTACATCTTCTGTATGAGAAAAATCTTTAACTTTGTTACAAAATTAAGAAAACTTTATAAAACTCACAGATTTGGTCAAACTTGCCGTACGAATGGACTGTTCCTTATTCACACCTAACTGTACATCACTGTAGGCTCTAGATAGATAGATAGATAGATAGATAGATAGATAGATAGATAGATAGATAGATAGATAGATAGATAGATAGATAGATAGATAGATAGATAGATAGATAGATAGATAGATAGATAGATAGATAGATAGATAGATTTTCTAAGTAAACTTTTTAAGGTTTTTTTTAAAATAAACAACTCTTTGGTTTAATAAAAAATCCTGCAATTTTTATATGCTTACTTACGTTGTTTGCAATTGTTTTTTCTAATTCAGTGTTTTCATTTGATGGTAAATTAATTTCAGAATAATAAAACGAAAGAAAATAGGCTCAACACATAAGATATCTCTGTGAGCATTTTGAATATTCTCTTTTTGTTTCCTCTTTTTTTTCACATCTGTGCTGAAACTGAACAGAAAAAGTTGCTTATTCTTACCAGAAACAGGTCTTTACTCATCTCAGCGATTTGTAATATTTACTAATACTGTCTTATGCTGAAAGTGATTCATTCAAATATGAATTTGATAATATTCATTCATCGCTTAACTTCAGAACTTACAAAATCTGCATTACAGCTATTACAGGCATTTATTTATTTATATTTGGTGTCAAACACTGTTCAACTTTGTCTCTGGAAAGTGCTTTCTAAATAAACTTCTCTTCCTTGGTTACTTTCTGTAGCATATCAGTCTAAATTAAGACAATTTATTTGAAGGTTGACAGGCTTCTACAACTTTAAATTTTCTTCTAACTAATAAATCATTCAATTTATATAAATATTTTTTATATATTTAGGATTTGGATTTTTCAATGGAGAGTTGTTACAGAGCTTTTAATTAAACACCAAGAAGTTGTCATCTGTTTAAACACATTTCTGAGAGACAAAATGAGCTTCCTGACAGCTCTGCGGAATAACAGGAGGAATGAACACACAAGAAGGCACTAACAGAGACTGTAAAGCTTCTGCAGATTTTAAAATACTTTTAGCAGCACGTCAACACAGAGGTGATAAATGGTGATCATTATTCAGCTTATGGTCTCTGCTTTTAATATTAGGGATAGCAAAGGAAACACTTTTGTGGTACATTAGTTAATTCGGTTCAAAATGTATAATCATAAGTTGGTTTAACTACTAAATTTACAATTCGTTCACTGTAAAGCAAATAGTGTGCCCCGGATTTCTCAGCTCTCCGTTATTGAACTTTATTTTTCTCCCTGCAGTGATAAAGTCCTGACAATCTACTATAATCTTTAAATACGATCTAACGCTGAATAAATAATGCGAAACGACTCTTACAAAGTGAAAGGAAAAGTAGGATTATGAGTTAATAAATAAATAAAGGATTATTAAAAATGCAATCTGGGCGTGTTTTGGTGTTATCTGTTGGGTTTTGTTGTTGTTTGTTTTGGGTTTTTTTGTGTTGCTGTTCCTGATACAAGTCAACACACATTTAAAACTGCAAATGTTACACGTTTTATTGCAAAATATGATCGTCGTAGAATAACCGTCTTCACAGTTTAACAGTCTTATAAAAGTGAAAACAAAAGATAAAAGTTGTTTTTAAAAAAAAACTAAACAATGATAAGGCCATATAAATACAAACCAAGTGTTGCTCCACAGGAAAAACAATGAACACACACAAACAGAAAGTATTATTGCAGGGTAGTAAGGCTGATGCAGCATCAGGAGTTTAACGTATGGTACATTCTTTCAGATGACATTACTGCGCAAAGGAAAACTTCTCCGAGGATTTGAACGCATGCACAATTCAAGATGATAAACTCTGTATATAAAATTCAATAATAATAATAATAATAATAATAATAACAATAATAATAATAATAGTGATAAACCAAAAAGTGGCGCATGCACGTTGAATTAGTTGATATGTTGACAACTCATTTAAAAAAAAAGTTAAAAATGAAAAAAGGATCAGACGTATCATGCAAAAAAAATTTGGGCTGACTGTAAGTCGGAGTGTCCACGCACCCAAGAGACAACTCAACAGTCTGCATCAAAGAGGCCAAAGTATTTGCCAGTGTTAGAGAAGTAAATGTAAGGCGCGGCGTTTGCTGTCGGGTACACGACAGGGAACGGTATGGGTAACAAACATCCGCCCAGCACGCTGCTGTCTTTGTAAAAAGTTGGTAATTGCACGTTTTTTCCTGCCTCTGTAAAGTGATCGGCGGCCAGCGGGCCCTCCATGTCCGTGGACAGCTGTCTCTTGAGCTTGTTGCGGCGGTTCTGGAACCAGATTTTCACCTGGGTCTCCGTGAGCTGCAGGGAGCTCGCGAGGCACGCTCTCTCCGAGCTGCTCAGATAGCGCTTCATGTCAAAAGTCGCCTCGAGTTGAAATATCTGTCGCTTGGAGAAGATGGTGCGCGTTTTCTTCTTTACCATGGCTTTGGAGTCCACAGTCTGCTGCTGCTGTTGTTGTTGGTGGTGGTGCTGCTGCTGTGGCTCCTCAGCGCTGCACTCATTTTGCGGACAGGATCCAGCGGTGAGCGGCGGTGTGTTTCCCCCGCGCTGAACTCTGGGCTTCACTGTGAACGGAGCGACAAGATGTGCTTTGGTGCAGCGGTAAAGGCAAACGTAAAAACACCTGCGAACAAGCTCAGCAACATTCCAGTAAAGCAGACACAAACCGGCGTCCTGTAAGCGCTTCTGCATTTTCGCACAAATAATTTGAACTTTGAGCGTTTTTAAAAAAAAATATTTTGATCTTTATCGTTGTGCTTCTAAACAGATTAATTAGCCTAAAATTTCCCTTTAATTCTATGAAATTTACAGATATGGTATTTGGGTATATCCGTCAGAGTTACCTGTCTCCTCTGTCCTTCGGACGTCCCACACATCCTCACATCGCTCCTCCAAAACATTCTTACATCCACCGTCTTTCTGCCCGTTTGAACAGTCCAAATCTCCACTTTCTTGCGGCCTCAGGTTGAGGATGTTGTCAATTGTGAAGGTCAAACAAGTGCTCCGACTGGGGGCATCCTCTTTGCTCATATTCCCCGGCATTTCATTTGCTCCTCCGAGAAACCCGAAACACCGACGTCTCTGGACGCTCCGAGCACCATTGCTCCTCGGCTGCCACTAGAGCACAGAGGAGCCGGTGCGCAGTAAATCAACGACCCGGAAGACTGCGGTTTAGTAGCTTTTGATTGGCGAGGTTGAGGGGGCAGATGAGGGCGGGATGCAGATTTACGTCTGGCTGCCATATTGGAGGTTTGTGCGCTTTCTTGCAGCCTGCTTTCCCAGGAAGTGTGCAAAAACTAAGAGTTTGGAAACCTTACCAGTTGTTTTATTTATTTATTATTTATGTATTTATTTATTTTAGATACTAAATACTTTTTAAAGTATCTCTGTAAAGAACATTAACATGTCATTTTGACAGCATTTTAACTACTGGCAGCATGAGAATTATGTAACCCGACAATGGGTTAAGGGGGCGCATAACATAGCCAAGTTTAACACAATAAGCTGTTCTAATCTCGCCTCCAACATTGCATATCTCAGCTTAACCTCATTGTTCTTTTTTATTTTCTTTGAAAATGTTACTCACACTATCAAAAACTATTCATCTCATGTGATGCCCTCTTTTCTTTCTTAATTGCCCCTTGGGCATAAGTTGGGTTTTTTTTACATTTTGAAACCCACATACAACCTAAATTCCAAATAAAGATGCCAAATAAACAGCTGATGGCCAAGAAACAGGAAAGAAACCACGAAACGCCTTGTGCATAAAATTTTATTCACATGTGAACATAGAAGTGTACAAAACTCTGTATTAAAATCATCTTAAATTAACAACAAAAAACAAAAGTGTCAGTCAATCAGTGTTGCTAATAGCCTACCCCTGCTAACAGCTATCAAAAGTCACAATATCACAAACACCATACTGGCTTTTATTTCATAAATGAGCTACATTTTAGCACTCATAGGTCACGTGTGTGGGTTCAAATTTCAGAAAGAATTGAACAGTCTAAAGCCACGTGAGAAGATGAGTGTGATGGGAAACTCAGCAGTGCAAAGAAAAACTTTTTCTGTAGCATGTGAATATAAGTTGAAAGCATAAAGTATAGAAAAAAATATACAAAAATGAACTTTTGGTCCTGATTTTTGTCCTCAGATGATTTTTCTATGTGTAACCTGATTGTTTACAGTAATTTGTGTTTTCATTTCCAGATTTTTCTTATACATTTACAAATTAATGAATTCCCAAAGTATCTTTTTCTTTGTTTTAATTTTTTTACATCGCTTTACACACCATAAACATATTGACTCTTCCAAGTACGTGGACCCCTATATTTTCCAGTGACAGAAATCATCGCAAAATAAAGCTTTAGTTGGAAACTGTGTGACTATGTGTGTGAAATGTCCTCAGTAAAGCACAAAGAAGGATGGTGGGCAGCTTGAATGGTCCAAAAATATCCATCACAATTTCCATATTTCTAGTAATACTAATTTATTCCTGGTAGTGCTAAATTTGGTACTAAATCTTAAAAAATGACCTTTGCTTACAATAAATTGATAAAGGTTCTGCTAATGATGAGGAAGTTTAATGCTGAAAGTAGACACGGGCACCTTGATCTAAATGTACTTCCAGAAAACATCCAAAGGAAACATTTCAACAGAGGATGACAATGCCCAGTGCACTGCAGGGATGAACTTTACTGAATATTCTAACATGAACATTTTGCAGCATCATTATTTGATTCATGTGAGTCACAGGTATACGAGATCTCTTCCACTCTTTAAGTCACACCAGCCCGGTCATCTGTGGCGTTATGAATGACACCGGATGGGTGAAGTGGCCAGACAGCGGATAGTTAACAGAGTTAGAGAAGCCAACTACTGGATGTGACACGTGGGGCAGGTTTGTCAGTGTCAGCGGGGTAGTGACGCTCTCGCGATACAACACGGGAACTCTAACCACCCTCTGGGCGGCGTACGGTGCAGTGGTGCTGCTGGCTTCTATATCTGCCGTGATCTGTCGTTTCCACTTGTTCCTGCGATTTTGGAACCAGATCTTTACTTGGGTCTCGGTGAGCTGCAGCGACGCAGCCAGCCCAGCTCGCTCCGAGCTGCTCAGGTAACGCTTCAGGTCGAAGGTGGACTCCAGCTGGAACACCTGGCTTCGGCTGAACACAGTGCGCGTCTTCTTCTTTCGCACCACTGTGATGTCACCTGAGGCCAAGAAGAAGCAGTGTCTTCATTTAAAAGTTTCTTAGCACACATCGCAACAGTAAACATTTTATGTATATTTCTAGTGTTGCATTTACAGACCATGTAGCTGTTAATTGATCAAATTCATGCTAACAAGTCTCCAGGTGAATATCTCCAAATAGGCAGTACTGCTATGTAATACAACGAACTATGCGGTGCTATTAAGCAATTTGCAATATTTAAGCTAATTTAATGTTCATATAGCATTTAGATATAAAGTTTAATATTTGTATTTTAACCCGTTATGTAATGTCTCCATTCAGTTACTAAATGTATCATCCTTTGCTTTTATCTAATTTCTACAACAAAATAAAAATCAAATCAAATAAAACATGTTGCCCTCTTCTGCTGTAACTGGCAGAGCAGGGTATGGCCCTCAGACCCAAGAAATGCTAACTGCACCCCTGCTCTCTAATGCGAACTTTTGAAAACTTGGGTCACTGCTGCTGTCAATGCACCTTATCGGAAAGAAAATGCACCTAACCAAGAAGCTCTGCAAATGCTGCTTTTTTAAAATCGAAAAAAAAAAAATTCCGCTTGAGTGAGTGTGTACTAGAACGGCGCATGCGTGCTTATAGCAGAGCACAAGACTATTTGGGTTTTTTGTGTGTCTTTTTAATGAATTACGTGTACTTTGAGCTCACCTGTGTCACAGCTGTCCCCTAGAGAGACGCAAGAGGAGCGCGTGTCTTCCTCTTCCTTCTCATCTGACAGACCGTCGCCTTCCTTCTCGGCCGGTTTGTCATTCTCCCCCGCCTTTCCCGTTAAAGTTGGGGAATCCCGTTCGCTGTTTAGCACGGGGTCTACGTGTTCGTGCGAGCGGCTGGTTTTGCAAAGAAGCCCTGCAAAGGATGTCGTGAAAAAAGAAAAAAAAAGTTACTTTAAATCATCCTACACACTGTCAGATTTGTGCACAGCGGGGAATTGCTCGCATTCATGCTGTCTGTCCTCTCCAAGATTATAAATACGCATCAGCTCTTCGCTGCGGGTCTATTTAAAGAACAAGAGGGAGATTGTTGTGAGATCGTTGTGTGGATGCCAAATGCTGTTGGCTTCTACACGGCTGATAATCGGAGAGTGAACCCTGACCATGCGTCATGTCCACTTTTGCCCCATTGAGACCCCAAAGCGAGATGCATAAATCATAAATGTTAGATGTGGGGGTTTGTGTGATGTTTGTTTATCAATAATAAAATGAGTTATATATTTTAACCCGACTCTTGTAAGCGACAAACAAGGAACAAATCGTCGAAACAAAAACGAACATTTGTTATTTTCAGTAACCTTTTCGATGGGACGAAAAGGACGGTCAGGAGCAAACTCACTTCTCGAGCAGCCATTCGCTGTGTTTGCAAATGTTCCGCTCCCGTCCGACCTGTCAGTGTCGCTCAGACGTCTCGTTTTCAGACCCGGACACATCCCCGGGTCGTGACCAGTAAGTTTGAAGCTCGGAGTCTCCGCTCGCTCCTCGGCTGAAGAACGTCTTCCTGTAGTTCCCAGCAAATTCTCAATGTAAAAAGATGAACCTCTCGATGGAGGACCGGATTTCAGTCGCGGTGTTTTATCATCCAGCATGATGACTTTATGACTCCGCCAGTTACAAAAAAAACACCCTTTTAAAATCCACCACACGTAAATTTTTATACTGTCATTCCTGGGAAGGCGTCTTATCTCGGGCCAGACGAGTCTTCTGCGCGCAGACCATCCCGACGCAGTCCATGTGAGGACAGCCTGCTACAGTTACGAGAGATACACAAAGCAAATTCGTTTCGGGTTTGAGCTGAGGGCAAAAGGCGAATAGGAATTACTCCAGGAAATACCCGGACACGGTCTCGTAGTTTGTATGCTCTCGTGTGGGCTGTGCGATAGTCTGCCTTGAGGGACCGCAGAGATGCTGTATTTAGGTCAATTACGGAGCAAACCAAGGCAGAGATACGTTGTTGTCCTCAGGGCTGGAGATGGAGAAAGCTCCATGAAGAATGGCACAGTGCACAGTACCGCCTATTGGTTACTTTTGTCCATGCACACTTTATATTTACTATTCACAAAATAACTCTGTTACACTCAGGTTTCACTTTCTTGTCCATAATGACACAGCAAAGCAAACGTTTCCCACAGAAATGCTATTTTTATATTTCATTTCATTGGTTACTAACGTCCAGTTATTTGCCTTTAGATAAAACAGGGATAATAAACATAAATAAACCGTAGTAAAACATTTCTTTTTCTTCTTAAAATAGCAGAAAAACCCAAGACTAAGCATGATGTATAATGTATGGACACTGTTATAGGAGGAGTATGAATCATAATTGTATCATTGTGCGCTAATGCTAATAAAAAGCAGATGCTGCTGATGTGGCATTCATGGCAAATCAACAACGTGCGTCAGTGGGAAAAAAAAACTCTTACTGCGCTCAATTAACCGTGTACTTCAAGTGAAAAGTTTGGTTTATCTTAAATTAGATTGCTTGTTTAAATCAGTTCTCAGTAGGTTTGCGGGTCATTTCCCCTTTTAAAAATAAAAACAAAAGAAAAAAAACTGCTTTCCCCAAGACATCCTCATTCAAAACTTCAGCATCTATGGATACAAAAACGTTTGTCACAAAAAAAGACAAAGCACCTACTGGACACAAGAAGCAGCCTGCTTTTTTGAAAATTAATTTTGTGTGTGTTGTAACACCAGTGAGATGTGTAACCTTATAAAGTGTTGCTGGCAAGTTAGAAAGTTGTAATGAGACAAAGTTTTACAAGCCCATCTTTTAACCTCAGCTTAAGGTAAGCACAGGAAACATCCAGTCTTCAAAATATGGGTATAATGTAAAATCAACGTTTCAATGTCAAACTCAGTGAACCTTAAAAACTGAAGCAAAGTAACAATAAGAAAAACTGATTTCTGTATTTCTCAGTGCAGTTTGATCTGAAGTATAACTTCAGAGAACAATTTACATTTTGTAAAAAAGTGACATATTCTGCTTGCACTGGGTTAGAGTTTTGGTTACATTTGGGGCATTACTGGTGATGACTTTGATTGGTGGGCAACGCATTTTCCCATTTGGTTACATGAAAAACTGGGACTGTTGTGGAGGGCTGCACCAATACACTTATAATGAGAACAAATTAGTATTGAGCAGAATTGAGTTCAGCTTATTCATGCGGCCTTTGACAACAGTCCCAGTTTCCTGCCTCAGAGGGTTAAAAGTCAGATCAGTGAGTAGCTTTATATCAAGTTCAATAACAAGAGAACTTCAAACATGGCAAAAATTAGGATAAGGCAGAAGTATTTGACCACGGTTAAGAACTCTTTCCAAATCCTATGAACATTCGACTATTCAAGGAGAAATAATGTATCTTTTATTGAGAGAAGCCCTGCATCACCTTGGGTGCCCATAGATGGACTGGCTGTGTGCTGTAACTTAAAATGAGTTAATTAATGCTGAAAGTGGAAAATACTTAGTCAGCTATGAAACTGCGAACAGCGGAGTCAAACACAGCCGTGTTTGGAGTTGTAATAGGATTTAAACACTATGAAAAGCTTACTTTCATCTGTAAGTAGCCTTGAACTAATGCTCAGAACATTCCAGGCTGCAGGATTTTTTTCAGGCTGCGAGCTGATCAACTTTGTCATACTTACCCTTATTTTCTACATATTTTTGCATTTGAAAGAATCACATCAGAATACAGCATGTATTCAGAAACAGAAAGAAAGAATGTGAACATAGAAATGGAAACAAATCTTCAAATCTATGATCAGACTTTAGAGAAGAGAAGCAAAGAGCAACAAACACTTCTCAGAGAAAAGTGTGCAACACCCCCACCAACATTTTTAAATCTTCATAATACAGCCCACTACTTATGGTACAATTTCCCACATTTACCATGTAATGCTTTTGATTTTAGTACATCTATCTAAAATAAAATAAGTATCTAAAATACTTAGTGGTTCTTACTTAAACAAATATAAGTATTTTTCATTTAATAATGGGGTGTTTTTAAGGCCAGGACAAGCCATGTTTCCTGTTCTTACCTTGTAATTACACTTTTGCAATCGGGTGTGCTGGCTGCACTAGAGTATCCTTCTTTTTTGTGTAATAGAAGAGTACAGTGGCAAAGCGTATTCTCCAGCTATCACCCAAAAATGTATCTGGAAGGTACTCATTAAATTTAAAAAATATATTATTTATTTATTAATTCATTGATTTATTTGTGTCTCCTTCATTTAAATATACTGTGTAGGTAAACACCAATGGAAAAAATACAGTTTAATTTTATATATATGTCCTTTTTAAACTCCCAGTTATTATTTATTTGGTCCTTCTTACATTTTACATATCATCAGGAACTGATAAGTATATTTAGGGCAAAAGGTAAACCATAAATTCTGGTAAATGTTATGAAGTTGCATCTTAATTTGCACGAAGTATGAACTTAATTACCAATTTACAGTTTAAAAAATGTGATTAAATTAATGTAACAGAATGCCAGAAATGCATTTGGCTTTCTGTAAGGTGTGATGATGTTCATGTACTGCTTGCAGTTGTGATGGTAACATGTCAAATCTCACAATTTTGTTCACAGTTTGAAACTGTTGTTCTTAAATACATCTTAGTTTTAAAATGAAAAATGTCCAACAGTATGAAAACATTCATATTTCTTTGTTAATGGGAGGGTTTAAAACACCAGTATCCAACTTTTAGGATTTCAATCTCTATAAAATTCTGAAAATATATATATAAAAATATATATATTAATGAGGACTTTGTTTTTATAACATTTCATTTAAATAACCAAAACCCTCACAAATGTTGCCACCTTCTCATTCAAATGTTGCTGAATTGGATTCTGATTGGTCCACAGGAGCATGACATCATGAAGTTCTAATGAGGTCCAGCCCACTTCGAGCAGTGACAAAAACACAAGAAATGAGAAAGGAACCAACTGTGTGAAATAACGAAAACTTTTACAACAGTCACAGAAAATGTGACGCTCACGTGGGACCCATTCACGTCTACCAAGCTGGAAAGTTGTTTTCACTGTAACCAGTTGGTATGTTTTCCATTTCAATATCCTTTTAACCTCAAATATTCATTACTAATAAATAACATATTCAACAAATAAGAAGATTTTATGTACATTTAACAGAAACTACTTTTCTACTTATCTCCACCCTTTTCATGCATGAATTCATTTAGTTATTTATTTATGACATTTTACTTACTTTGCACTTGACAAATGAGTGACGAGATCTTATCCCTCGTCTTGTTTTCATGAGGACCCTTAATAGTGCGGCTTTGCCGTTCACATTAGGTAATTTAGAAAGATGCTGTTTCTATATGAACTTATAGGTCAGTAGTTCAAAAGCACACGTGGAGGCTTGTCAGAGAGCATAATCTGCCTTCATCCCATTGTTCTTGACCTCCTTCCTGAGCTATGAAAATATGGAGGGCCCAAGTAATTGTGCTGATGCTTGAGTCTACGGGAGGAGTCGACATATCTGGGTACCTCTGCAGTTTTTCCCCAACAATGATTCAGCCAGGTGCTTTTGGGCCAGCTTGAAAAATGACCCCTCGCTGGAACATTAACATAACACTTCCTGTCCTGTCTCGCCCTATTTTGAGGAACAGCACAGAGGTACGTTCAAGATCACTTAATTATGGCTGGCATAAGGTACAGATTATGCAATGAAGAACCCAACCTCTAGATTACATTCTGTACTAATGCAGATAAACAACTCCTTTTTCTGCTTCCTAAAGTAACATTTTGAATTCATTAATTTAAGATTGTGGAAATTTATTAGACTATTATTTGCAGTGTGAGAAGACACCCAAAAGATTTAATACTATAATTTAAAGATGTGTGATTTCATGTCCTGTACTAATAATTTTACAAAAGAAAACTGTTAACAATGAGGTTGACATATCAGAAGTATTGTGGTGAAGGGTCCCTATTTTGTAAACATATTTAACATAGCCTATGTTAATTAGCATTTCCTTCTTTCTGTCTGACAGCTTGTGGTGCCAATATTTTACAAGTCCATTGCTTTTTTTATATGAAGTCTTAAAAGTGACAAAAGCTGCCTGATAAATGTAGCCAAGTACAGAAAAAAATATAAGCTTAGCATTTATCTGGCGTGAAATATAAGCACCCAAATCCCCTTAAACTGCACTCAGGGGCTGCACTTTGCCACTTTTTCTCTCTCTTTTTTTTCAAACCAATGGCCTTTTGCTGCTTGAGCAAGTTTTCAATTAAACAATAAGAAATCCAGTCCTCAAGATTGCTTTGATTTCCCCAGCACAGCCTGTCCAGAAATAAATCATCATAAAGCGTATTCAGATGATATTCCAATCCTGTATCTGTACTGCTAGTTACGTTTGTCTTTCAGTATACATCATCAGAATCAGTGCATTAATAGTCTGCTGCTGGGGGATCCTCCACATCATTATTTCTGGCACTGTAATGGGCCACTGTGTCAATGCAAACTGTTGAGGTCAAAGCCATGGCCCAGAATGCAGGAGTGTATATGAGGTCAGTAAGGTCCAGACATCTTAGGTCGGTCTTAAAAGAGCCAGTCAACCAGAAGGCCCCTTTATGCCACAATGAGCGTAGAGTTATTGACGACGTTGTCTGGTCTTTCAGGCTCTCCTGCAGCAATCGCCGTCGACTGTTGATTTATTTCACCTTCGTTTTTTCATCTTTCTTTCTTTTCAAGAACCAAATTTCTACCAATCAGATGAGATTTAAAGCATGCCGTTTCTCTGGCAGTTTGTGTCAAATGGGTCAGCGCTGGGCCCTGCATGAAAACAGACTTCCAGGCTCCCGCTGTCACTTATCAGAAATGCTTCCTAATCTGCGTTTTATACCTGTTCAGAAACTCCAAAAAGAACACTCCAGATTACAACCATCGAAACTGACACATACTTCTCCTGCTTAATCCCTATTAGCCTTCACCTCACTGCACCCTGAGCCCGATTCATTGGAACGAACCAAAAGGCATTCTGGGAGTTGTTTGTTTTATTGCAAAAGCTTTTACGCTCTCACAAAAAAATCTGTTAGGAAAAATGAGTTTGCTGTCTTTAGTTTTGCTTGTTTGAATTTTACTTGGCAGAAGCCTGAAAGCAAAACAAATCCAAGACTCGGTAGAAATAAACTAGTGATGCCTGTTTGTTTAACCCTTGGACGGCAAATTAACCCCTGTTAGAGCCAGCTTGTCAGTTCAGCACAAAGGAGCGAAACGCTTGATATTTTAAGCACATTGTGGGCTATTGCCACATATCCCCACCCATCAGTGCAAATATAAACACATAAAACCTTCAGAAAAAATGCCCATCAAGACTGTCTGAGAGGTTTGTTTGTGCTCAGACATGACACATTCAGGGACTATCCACACATTTCCTGCGCAACATAAAGTAACCTAAGATAAATTCAGCCACTGGAGACGTGTTTCATCCCTCTGGGCTGGGGTGAAAATCAACCGAGCACTTCTTGTGGAGTACAAGTATATCAGCTGATGGGCCATTAGATCAATGAGAAAACATCAGCTTAACTGTAACACCACTAATGTCTTTAGCTGTAATAAGACATGTTTACGCCAGTGGTTTATACCTGATTAGTAAATGTTTATATCTTTATCTTCAGTGTTAGTAATAAAGTAATAAAGTACAAATACTTTTTTTAAACTGTAATAAAATTTTCAAGTATCCTGTGCTATAATTGAATATTTATTTTTTTCTCACAAATTTTTACTTTTATTCCCGAATATTTTAAAACAAACGTTTTTAGGTTCTACATCTTGCGTTTCAAAGAAAGGCTCATCGTTTTGATTATTTCACATCACTGTGCACCTTCCACTCATCAAACTGGTTTGAACTTACACAGAGAGAACAACAACATAAAAAACACATAAAAACAATCCCTAATAATCCTATTGATGCATTCTCAATCATCCAAGAAAGTGAATCCCTAATAATCTTACGTGATGAGAGGACATAGACAAAAAGCTGTAATTATGCATCATTTAAACCACTATGCATTGTGATGCTAGCTGAAGCTACAGCTGCTATATTTCTCAGGGAGAGAAAAGAACAAGAGCTAACTTCAGCTTGGAGAAAGATGTAAGAAAGACAAGAGACGGTAGAAGAAGAAGAAGGCGTATTTTTAAATGTAAGGACCGTTAGATTTAACTTTCTAGTTTGATAAATTTAAAGCTACCTGCTCCATAATACACTATAATGGACTGGTGCAGAGTGGCCGTGGTGTTCATGGTCAGTGTGAGGTTACATCAAGGGTAGCAGACATCGATTTAAATTTAAGCTGATTAGCTTCGCTCACTGAAGTCCACCTTTGTACCACCCATGATAGCTCATGTAACATCTGCTATCCTGTTGAAAACAGCTAGCTAAATCCACAAGGAGCAGCAGCACAGCTCGTCTCATCACAGCTTGTACACAAAATCTGTTGGAGCTCACAACAGAAATGTGTGAGGCTTGTTTCTAAGTGCTTCTTATTCCTCACACTGCACCAGTTGTAACCCATCTTAGATTTCCTCCACCCCCGATTCCTATTTAAAAGCCCTGACTGTGCAATTTCATGTTTTTGGGTGGGAAAGCAGAATCACCAGTGTAGAAAGGTAGAGCTAATATTTTTATTCCCTTTTGTTTTTCCTTTGCTTGTGTTCTATGTAACAGATGTTCAAGCTTTGTGATTTAACTAAAATTAGAATTTCGGTTGAAATAAAATTTACTTTCCCTTTTAATAATATTGTTTTTATTATTATAATAATATGGAAAGTTCTGGTTCAGTTAACTTGGCATAAAATCGCTTGTAGAAGATTTAGTTTTTCATGTATATGCTTTGGAAACACTCCAGAAGGTAAATTTCCTCCACTTTTTATTTTTACTTGAGTAAAAATGTAGAATCACAACTTTTTTACACAAGTATCTGTACTTCTACTTAAGTAGAAACAAAATCAAATCCCCACTGACTTGGTTGCACCAGTGTGTTGAAACAGAGCCTGTGTTTGGCACACTTAACTGAGTGGTGATGATGGACCTTTCTGGGAGGCTGAGTAATTTAGAAAGTAGGTTACTACTGCTCAGTCTGAGCTTTTATTGGAGGAGACAGTATGTGATGTCAGTGCAGGCTCATCCATACACAGCCTGATTTAGGCACTCTGTTTGAAAATAGATGTTGACAGTTTCCTGACACTTGGTACTTATCTTTGTTTCATAAAAATCGCGGAAGTGGAGAAAAAAGTGCAAAAATGAGCGAATAACGCATTAACCTTAAGAAAAACCATAAGAAAAATAAAATATAAATAGAATAAAAAAAGACTGTGTTTAGTTTTTCATAGTTAGGAAATCGGTAAAACGCATAAAAGGGACCTGTAAAGTTTTACGAAGACAGAAAATTAAATCGTCCTCTGTTTCCTGAAAAGGACAATCAAGGAAGACTTGTTGAAAACGCTCAAATATAAATACTTTTAAAAGGATCCTGAAAATAGAGCTTTCTGTCCATGCTTGTGTGCCCTTTTTGAGCAGTGCCCTGGTTGCACTCGATGTGACCCTGGGGTCTGAGCTTTGTTTTCACATGCAAACTTTAATAAATCTGTTATAAAAGCAAGGGGAAAAAACCCGAAGATGAAAACCTTCAAACAGAGAAATCGCGTGAGAAAGACGCTGAGCGCGCTCAAGGTAGCAGCTGACTGCCGTGGAGAGTGCACTGCCCCCCGAGGTCAAAGCACTTCTGTCATATTAGCTTATGCACAGGGTCCATATTTTTCAATAAATCATGGCCCTGAAGGATAGCTGGGAGTGCTCAGGCTATTAGAGCTGCAGTCAGTGCTGCCTGCCGGGGATCCCTAAACCACACACCGCGGAATTACACCTAATGAGGAAGCTTACTGTGAGTGCCAGATTTTAATAGAACTATGAACTTTTATTAAAATGTTCAAATGTTTCCAGTGATTTTATGGCTTTTTCATGTAATGCAAATTAAAATGAATTTAAATCACGATCATTAAAAGAGCAAACTGACAGAGATGACAGTATTTGGATAGGTAGTTATACAGTTATAACGGGAAACACTAGTTATAGACATATCCTACAAACTTTAAAGTAAATAAATAAATAAATACATTAAAAATAATAATAATAATAGTTTATTTTTTTCCCTTTCAAAATAAATAAAGTAGCAATTCAAGTCCACTGTCTGTTTCTCTAAAATTGGGGTCGAGCTAGGTCTCCTCGCAGTCTGACGGACGTCTGATTAAACATACATGCCGAGGGGCACAGCAAGAAAAACCAGAAGCGGTATGAAAGATGAAAGAAGTCCATAATGCGTGTCTACAGGACAGATTTCCACAGAAAGTCTCGTTTTTGCTCCTCTTATCACGCAAGTCCTCTTGGTGACCTCACTGCTGCTGCCCGGGGAATCAAACCCACAACCTGGACTCCAGTCACCGCCCAAACATGACGACGGAGGCTAATTTATTTATTTTATTTCTCTGTTTTTGGTTAGTAAGAGGGTTTTTTTCCTCCGCAAAAAAACTAATTTATCAGTGTAACACTCACAGTGTCATCAAGGCCCAACAAACAACAAGTTGAACTGAGGAGCAAAGAAGCAAAGAGCAGAGGTGGCAGAATTTAACCATTTACAAACGCTGATTACTTTTAGGTTTGATTTGTCCTGCAAGAGTTTGCGTGTCTTAAATGTTTGTGTGTTGGCCTTTGCGTGACCCTACAGGTTATAAGGCCAGCATCAAACTGCTACATATATAATAATAATAATAATAATAATAATTTGATTTGTTCCATGGGAAAGATTTTTATTTTTATGTACCGTTTATTGTTCAAGTCACTCAGACGCAAAATTACAAGTGAAGTGAAGCAGAGCAGGTCAGCATTTTTACACAATACAGCACAGCACTTACTAATTTCACTGTAGTGAACAGTGAGCAGCGGATTGGTTTGTAGACTCTGATTGGCTAAACTGGAAACATTGTAGCTGAAAAAGCAACACACAATCTCTTTGATCCTAGAAAATAAATTATTAAATAAATATTCACAAGTACTCGAAAGGGGAGATTTTTAATTTGACAAGAACAACATTAAGATTTTTTTAAGACTTACAAAAATAATAGGTGATATGAAATCCGTGAGGAAAAAAGAAAGTAATATAAAATAAACAAAAGAAAAACAAAGAAACTAGCAAGCAAATAATAATAATAATAATAATAATAATTTATGTACCTTTTGAAACAAGACAAACACACCGACAAAATAATCGAGATCAGACTTTTTATTTATTTACATTATTGGGCTTTTCTGCATTTTTTGCCTCGTATTTTATGTGTTTCTGTTAGTTTTATACGGAACAATTTACCCTAATTTATTCCCCCCACAAACAGAAACACACACACAAAAAAAACCCCAAAAAAAGCCCCCAATGCTTTTCTCCAGTCTTATCCTAAATACTGATTTTATAGTACTATGTAGAAAGAATATAATTGCACATAAATTAAAATAATAATTATTATTATAATAAAACTACAAGGAATCTGAAATCCTCTTCTAGTTCACTTTAAAATTTAAAATAAATGTTTAAACTTGTGGTTAATATTTTTTGGACCGCTCAGAGAGACGTGGGCGTTTCTAATGCTCCCTCACACCGTCAGCGCTCAACACCAGGTTGTGAAGAAAAGCTGTGAGCACATCAGTGTTTCATGTTGTTTGAATGAATTCCCAACATATTTGACAGATGGGAAAATTATTATGAATCTCATCGACAGTCCAACTGTGTTTTTAAAGGTTTTTCAGAACTTGTTTTTCTGTCCCCACAAACACAGCAAACAGACCAAGTCGCAAAGTTAATCGCAGCTGAACAAAAGCGCTTATTTAGCATGTGTTCATGTGTTCCTCCTTACAGAAATCGATGAGGCCAACACCTTCACTTTGGGAATCTGTGCTAATAATTTGGATTCTGGGACATGAAAGAAATGGGCTAATTTGAGGCTGTTTCAGAGGGAGTTAGCGAGGGAGGTTGCTACACCGCCTGGAGCCTTCTCAAGGCTGGGAGGCCGAAATCTTACTGTAATCTGCTGTTTCGGGTTATTCCGCAGTGCAGTGGGAAAAGAAAAGAGACGCCTTCAGCAGAAAGCTATTCTGGTTTGTGTCACTTCACGAGTTGAAGGGAAACAGAAAATCCTGATCACGCCACCCGAACCTTGCTTGGCTGCAGAGTTCAGTTTGACTAGTGTAAGTGGTGTCAGCACAGTGAGTGCTGATTGTAATGAAAAAGGTGTGTGTGTGTGTGTGGGGGGGGGGGGGGCAAAGAAACACAACTATATCTCAAAAGCTTTCATTGAAACAAACAGATAAGTAACTGTCCAAGCATCGTATTACACTGCACTAAACAACGAAACAAGTGGGGGGAAAGTGCAATAAAGAAACGATTGCATTGTTGTCTTCTTGACAGTACCGCTGTCTGCCGGATGAGGGCAGTAAAGCTCAGTGTGACGTGAATGTGGGAAAACAATTAGATTATAAAATACAAATTAGATTATAAAATAAGGATAATAGAAGAGAGCGATTGAAATTCTCAATGTTTATTGTTTATCTTTCTTTTTCTCAAATAAAATTTGAATGCGCTCTAAATTTTACTACTCAATCCTTTTTTTTTAAACCGACACATGATAGGAACTGCACGTGTGAAAAAATAAAGGGGAAAAAAGCAACATGTGCTGCTTGAGCAGCTTTTTGGTACAGACTGCCCGAGCTGATTGGATGACCAGCATTTTTCTCAAAGAGATGTTGGCGTTTTAGTGAAGATGGGGGGAAAGCAACTTCTAACATCCAGTCCAGTCAGAGATCATGTCATATGATTTACATCCATCAGAGAACCCTGTGGATGGGTTAATGAGCGATCAGGATAGGATAGATTTTCCTTTTGCAGTTAGGCTGACCTCAGCTGTCTGTCTTTCATGCTCAGTTATTTCATTTCAATACATTTAGAGATCTATTTAAAGGACAAAGATGCTGCTCGTGATCTTTACAGCAAAGATCAATCTCCAAGCAGAGTGCAGGACAGTACTCCACCGATTCATCCAGACGATGAGCCGAGTTCAGGTTTGTAATACCAGTCTTATGTCGCAAGATGGCAGTGTGACACTTACTAAGTCACAGCTCCTGGTCAAACTGCATAATGTTTAAAATATGTTACTGCTAAACTATAATGAGAAACTATTTTAAATTGAGAGGCTGTGCACACACAGTCTTTTATTATTACTTGACTGACTATCCAATCAGCTTTTGTATTATTACAGTCTGAAGGCGTGTGTGTTAGACTGGCTGTAGGTGTGAATGGTTGTGTTATCCCGGGGTAGCGTGTATCCTGGCTATCACAGAGAGACAGACAGCATCGAAAGCTCATGAAGAGGTAAGAAAATCGATGGATGGGGTTTTCACTACTGAGCAATACCAGTCTGTTTCTGCTCTTATTTCAACAAATGACATACTTTAAATGCTGTAACATAAATTTTTTAGCGATGCCAGTTATGGCAATTGTGCATATTTAGGCAAAAACGTATTAAGTGCTTGTTTATAAAAGAAAAAAAACCTTGACTTTTGGAACACAATTTAAAGGTGGAACATAAACGAAACAGCACGTTGGTGACTAGACTAACTTTTTCTTGCTGTGCCCCTCGGCAGACTAACATCCATAATAAATGCACAGTGAGAGAGAGGTCAGTGATTGGCTTTTGAAAAATTTGGAAGTGGTGTTTAAACTTGGATTAGCATAGATTCACTCTTTATTACGGCATTAAAATACAAAGTAAATAATTAAAACACATGTAGGATTTTTATTTTAACTACAGTTCATAAAGCAACAAGAAGATCTAAAGGTGTTTAAATGTGTGATTAACACAGCAGCACAATAAATTTAGTGAAATGTAAAATATTTTATTCAGAATGAGAAAGCAACAAAGGACTTCCTTCTATAAATTTTAAACCTATGACCCTGTATTCCACCATTAGCATGCACAGTTCTATATTTAGGTCTGTACTTACATCTGGATGTGGGTCATTTCTTATGTGCTGAGATAAGAAATGACCCACTGAGAGGCTATAAAGCCCCGCTGCCATCCAAGAGTCAATCAGTGGGAAGCTCCATAATGGTTCATTTACTAGAAGATGATGGGGGAGCCTCATTGCTCACAATGTTTGTCTGAGCCACCAAAGTAACATTATCATCTGTTACCTGAGACCGCTGTGCCTGTGTGTGGCAAATGTGATCCAGGTGTATTGCATGAGACAGGACAAATGCTCAGATAATCTTCTCAATCTCCTAATGGTGAACATGGTAACAGGGACTTTCAGGTGTCTTTTTTGGAAGTCAGTCTGCAAACTGCAGAGGATAGATTGTTGCTATGTAGCATTTACAGGGAATGAGCACTGCTGAGTTAAGATCATTGCCTTTAATATATTATACAGGATGTAAATCACCAAGGTTCTTTTTTGTTATCACATTTTAAATCATTATTTCAGAAAGTAAATTGCTTTAGAGTTGGAGATTTTGGAGTCTCATATCTGAATAATCCATCACTTGACATCTTGAACCGGTGAGAGTTACCCAGCTGCTCCGTGGCACAATAAAGTGAGCTCTCACTGAAATCACCAGGCAAAGGCAAATAGAGCAGTTTGAACGCCTTTTTTCCTCAGCTGAATCACAAGTACCTGGGCTAAAAATTAAGACGAACATGAGCCTGCAGGGCCGTCTGGAGGAAAGGAGAGCGAATGTCTGACACCGAGGCTGTGTTTAGGCTGCTGTGCATGATGTGCAGCTTAATTCATTACAAGGAGACAGAGAGCTCCTTCGCATGCACGCAGCCCATCTTTTGTCTCCACAGCCTATCAAATCAAATTAGTCCTTCAGAAGAGCTCGGGCGGGGAATCTCTCCTGTCATTAGGGTCTCGTGCACAGAGAGGAAGAGAGAGACAGAGAGGGAGAAAAAATAAGTAAGTGCAAGAAGCCTTGTAGGAATAAAACACTTCCATCGTAATGCAAATTAGTGTTACTGGGTTTTCATATCAACAAGTTCTTTTTCTTTCTTTCTTTTTTTTAAATCAGTGTGCGGGTGGGATCGGCTGTGCTGGGCATTTCCTAAGACTCCAGTAAGACTCGGTCATTTGCATTACCTCCATCTGCCTTTTTTCTCCAGCAGTCTGAGCACCACCATGCATAAGAAAATCTTTTTTTTACTCTCTAAGCAGACACAGACCAACACAAACTCTGCAGATTTTCTGGCCTTGATACATGAGCTGTTGTCACTTTTCTGAAGTGGCACACAGTATGTGCTGTACTACTGAGTATCCACTCTGAAAACTACTGAAGTGACAGCTGATAAAACTGATTTTTGATGATTAGAATCTGCAGGTTATGAAAAAACTTCTTAACAAAAAGACTCAATAATGCACATTAATGTTTTAGGATTTATGTTTCTAGTTTCTCCTGCCTTTCTTCCCCCTTCCTCTCTCCCTCATCAGTCTAGTTTGCAGTTACAGCATTGACTGTATCGCATGCCCAACTATGGTGTTCCCACGACCCTTCACTGTTTATGCTAGTACTTTAGGGTGACCTGGACTTACTGCAGTTGTTTTCTAAAAAGCAAATGTTGCCACTCAGGTAAAAATTCTGCATAAGAATTATATTTGTAGAAGGAAAGAAAACCGGAAGCAACTAAATCACAGCATCTCCCGTTGTATAATGTGGGAATCCTTGATCTCTGTCACTCTTTGTGTTTTTGCTGGGCACAGCGGCGACTTTGGCGAGGAGCTCAGTGTGGAGCTGCTGCTGCTCCTTCATATTGAAAGGAGAGTTGAGATGCTTCAGGGCACCTCTGAGGTGGGCATGTCCTACCTGGAGGCCTCCTGGAGCAGACCCAGGACATGCAGGAGAGATCACATGCCTTGGCTGGTTTGGGGATGCTGTAGTAGAGAGGGAGGTCTGAGGGTCTGTGCTTAGAGTGCTGCCCCCAACCTGGACACAGATAAGTGGCAGGATGGATGGAAGGATGCTTTAATGTTTTAATTCCTTGTTCTTTACTTTTTATTGCATAAGATATGACAAATTTGTCAAATATTCTCCTTAAGGGTCTGAAAGATTGAAAGAAGACCTGCACCTTTGTCATAATTCATCCCTGTGCATTATTTGCTTGTCTGTGCAGCTAAATTGGAAGCTTCTCACATTGCATCACAGCACCTTCCTACACTCTCTGGCTTCAGGGAACATATACAACAATGGATTTTCCCACCTTATCAGCTCCCCAGATGGTGCAGAGACTCGCCACCTGACTGTGCGCCGTCTCCTCGCTTTGCCCGGCTCTTTATTGAGGTACTCGCTCTGCCAGCTGCAGATGCGCACCCCCGCTTATCCCCGCCTCCCCAACCCTCCACCTGGCTCTGACAGAGCACGGAGGCCTCAGGTGGCCAGCGTACCTGTCGCAGACCTAAAAGTTAATCACAGGCTCACACTAAGTCTTCGCTTTCCACTCTGCCTGGAGCAGCATTGACTGCAATGTCTGTGTCTCTGTGTGTGTGTTGGTATGGAGGACAATTCATCCACGATTAAAGAGCAGAAAATACCTTTTTGATTAATGATGTAGGTAAACTCCCTCACTCGCTGCTTTAACATTACTGTATGTCATCTTGATTGGTTGGAAGAAGTTTTTCTGTTTTCAATTTGTACTCCGGGTACTGACATCTCTTATCACACTCAGTGACCTCTTTTTCTTTGTAGGAAACATTTGAGAAGCTCGTTCCCTCGCTTAAAATTCAAATCCCGTATCTCGTGGCATTGTTGCACTTCTGAGTCTCCTCCTGTTAGCAGAGACGTTGGTATGTGTGCGTTTCTTCTCTCGAGTAGTCTGTACAGTGTGATTGTGCACAAATGGCGAGTCTAGACAGAGATGACTTTGTTCTGTTTGCACGATATTAAGAGCCCGATGTTTACCTCTTCTATTGTTGTAGACTTCGTGTAACTCTTCCTGCCATTGAACATCATTTCAAGCTGTGCTCTGAACATGTTAATTTAATGCTTGTCATTAACATTTCCTTCACATTAAAGACCGAATATAATAATTTAAAAGTGTCTTGATTTCTGCTGACTAAAGCATTTTGTAATTTTTCAATTATAATTATGCTGCATTTGCAGTTTAAATCTGTAGAAAATCTGCAAAATCCATATCAGTGATAGATCATTTTAATGCATAATAGTAGCATTTTGGCAGATTATCTTTTTTTTTTTTGCCATCCACTCAATCAGTCCATCCCTGCCGAGACCTTGACTTGTTCTTATCCATGCTGCTAAATTATTCACCACTGCCCTCCTATCCTGACACTGCCTGTGTGAGTGTAGGGATTATATTATGCATGAGGTAAAGAAATTGGTTTTCTTTGAGAAATGAAGGCAGTGTGGGGAAAAATGGCACCAGAATCAAGTGCTTCAAATTGCAGAGCACAAAAAAACAAAAAAGTGTGGCAAATGAATTTTTGCCTCTAATCTGGACTCCATACCTTCTATCATCTATCTTTCTTTCTTTCTTTTTTTTTTTGTTAAACTAACCCCATCCTCCTTATTTGACCTTAGCAGGAAGCACTCAGTGAGGAGTTCAGAGATAACATCCACATCTGATGCAGGTGCAGGAATAATAGCTGTTCTCCAGAGGCTATGAACAAAATGAAATCCCTGACAATAGACTTTTTTTTTCTTTTACTGCTGCACTGAACAGGAACACAGCTCTTAAAGAGAGGCTGTCCTTTCCTAAGAACTAGGAGGACTTTGATTTAAGGAGCATACGCAAAAAGACGACTAAATCACCTCACTAAGAAACTGAAAGGTTTAGAGAGCCGTGATGCTAAAGTCTGAGCCTAATTATCCAAATGAATCATCAAAAAGGAGTCGGCTGAGGCCTCTTGGCTCTTAATGTTGTCATGAGAAACTGTAGGAAATCATCAGCGGCACCCATTCTCTGTTTTAGCGTCGTCTTCACCTGAATCAGCTTGCAGACACCACAAATTGACATTCATTTTATTGACTCTGAAAAACAGCACAATTACCTGATAACATCAACGATAGCAGGAACAACATGCCGCCATCAGCAGCCGCATTGAAACTCTAATGAAGACAATTCATTCCAGCTGAGAGGGTGTCATAAATCAAAGAATGGAGCTGTAAACTGAGTCAGACTGTCCTCACAGATCCTCCGAATAGTGAAAGAGACACACTGAACACGGTGATTCTCTTTGTATTATATAACTGATATTATGTTTCCCCAGAAGTAACTGTGTTATCGAAGCAGGAGCTGCTGAGCCACCGGATGCCGTTGAGTGTTCACCACCTCTGGGGTGGGTTTCCTTCATGCTCTGCTCTCAGCGTGTAACACAATAGCCGGTGTTTTCTTTGCTGTTTATGGTCCCGTCAATTTTTATGTGAATTATTGCGATGTAATGGTTTACAGGAGCGGTAACTGGAGACGCCGTCAGAAAGGTTTTAAAGGAGGAAAATGTAATTTCACTCGCTATTCCAGGTAATATCAAGGCTGTTCATTCGTTGCTCCCGCTTTGTTCAGTGCCTGACCTGTACTTTATCATCAGCCGTGCCAGAAAGACTCCCAAGGTCTTGATTTAACTTTGACTAAAACCACTCTCACCTCAGGGCAGGACCAAGCTATTCATGATCCGTCGTACACATACATGCACTCAGCAGGGTAATTACTAGGAGAGCGTGTGTGATTTAAACATTTTTTGTCTCTCACATCTGTTTCTTGAAGTAGCACCCCATTTGTGTATCTATTTTTGTGTGTAAACTTTCGCATTTGGTGCAAAATTAAGTATCCCAGCGTGAAAAAGTATTTAATGTAAATGATTTCTTTCGAAGATGCCTCTTCTATACTGCAGCGGGCCATCACCTTTGACTGTAACTGTGCTATATATCCAAAATAAAAGGAATCGTCAGTGTGGTTCAGACACATGAAGTTACTCAAGCAAGCCTTAACATTGTCTTAAGCTTTATAAATGTAAAGGAAGGACACACCAGCATTATTACAAGGTTTTCTTACTGCCGCAACTTTGTGTGCTCATTGGCTCAAAATTGAGATTGAACAGTAATCAATTAAATTAGTTAATTAGTTTTTATTTATTCAGGATGTTGGCAGTGTTGTTTCTCCATACTATGTACAGTTTCCTCCCTGTTTTCTTTTTTCTCTGTGCACCATAGGAGATTTGAAATGAAAAAATCCAGGTGCAGTAACAGAAATTTCTTATAAATGCAAGTCCTTTTGGAGGCGAGGCTCGCCACTCTGCTGCAACTATAACTTCAATACAATACAATACAGATACTAGGGGCTGCAAAAGTACGGTCACCTCTGGTCTTTAGAGGGGTCAAGGCTGCACTAAGAGTAATTGTCCTGATGATCTTAGGGCTCTCCTGGGGATATGCGGACTAAGGAGTTCAATGAGGTAGCACGGTGCAGTATTATTTATGATTTTAAAGGTAAGCAACAGAATTTTAAACTCAATGCAGTATTTGACAGGGAGCCAATGCAGGTCAGCAAGGACTGGGGTAATAGAGGCAAACCTTCCAGTTCCAGTCAAAAGGCGTGCCACAGCATTCTGGACAAGCTGCAATCTATTCAGAAGGGCGGAGTGGAGACCAAAGTAAAGGGAATTACTGTAGTCTAATCTAGAGGTCACAAAAGCATGGATAAGTTTCTATGTAGTGCTTGGCCTTGGAGATTTGACGCAGTTGGTAGAAACTAGATTTAACTACCTGGGTTACTTGTTTGTTAAACTTCAACTTAAGTGGTCACCAGAACACGAATAATACACGTGTAGAATCACCAATCAAACCTGATCTTAAACAAATAAATAAAATTAAGGTTTCACACACAAGTAGCATTTCTATGCTCTGCTTTCACTGCTCTGGGATCAGTTATGTAGTATGGAAACATTGCAAGTAAACACCATCTGAAAAGATAAGTTTCCTCTTACTTCTGGGAAACAAGTGTGATGTAGAGGCATTAGAGTGATGTGCAAAGACGTTTTTTTAATAACTCCTTTAGCATATAGAAAGGTTTGATGGTGGCAATGGGAACTCCTGTCATGTCCACTTTAATGAAACAGGTAAATTAAACAGGTACACACTCAGCCAGCATTTTCAGATTATCATCAGTGACAAATCACATCTTTGACTCAATGCGCAGCTGTGTTGCGAGAGACTAGCTACAGAACCTTTGCTCACCATCAGAAGTCCACACAAATAAAAGCATGAAAGCACAGCTGCTAAACAACTCAAACACCCTGTGATAAAAACTCCATCGCATTAAAATATTAAGTAAACCATTTCCCATTTCTTGAACGGGACCGTGTTGCTTCCAGCATCACTGTCGGCGAGCTTCTTTACAGATAAACAGAGCTTTGTAGGTCTTGATTAAGAGATTCATTTGTCTCACTCCGTCTGCTAAGTTTCAGCCTTCCAAGTAATTAAGGAGCCGTGGAGCACTGGATGGCCTCGGGGGTTTTCCCTCTTACTTTCATGCATCCATTTACAACGTAGCCAATGCCTTCCATATGTACGTTCATGCTTGATGACTTGTTACTTCCTTTATGGGAGTCCTCATGTAAATCGCAACTGATGTTGTAATTATCCTTTAAGGACTGGTCTAAAAGTAAAAGCAGCACTATAATTATTACCTGATATGGCTGCATCAAATTTAACATCTCATTAGAGGAACACAGAGGGCGTGGTTTAGTTTTGTTGTTTTTTTTCCAATCTTGCAATACATTTGCCACAAAAATATCAAGAGAAGTCACTTTTAATCAAATCAGGAGTTTTAGCCATTTTGATCAGCTCGGCTTTGACTGGATTTGTGTAAATAATGAGTTTTTGGACATCAAAAGGCTCCTGCAATGAACACAGGTGTCACAAACTTGGAAGTTTGGCACGCCGTTGAGCGATTCATCTTAGTGAGCAGGTGCAGTGTGAATATGCAAGAAGATTGGATGGAGGTGCCCAAACTTTTAAGACTGGGACCACAAATTTCTCGATAGATTTGCATTGAAGAGACGCAGCAGGGGACCCCTTGAATTCTTCGCTGACTGACAGCTCATCAGAAGTCCACAAATGGCATTCAAAAGCAAGAGAAAGTTGTCTTTCTTCTCAGAGATTCAGAAATACAATTATTATCTTTGCTGCCTTCTGCTGCAGCGTGGGAGAAATGAGGAAATGCTAAGCACAGAATTACAACAGATACGGGGTCTTTGGGGGAGAGCCTGGATTTCTTTTTATTATTCAATATTAAAATGTGAAAATATGCACACTGCAATATGGAGCTCAGTATGAAAGAGCTATAGTTATGTTAGCCCTAATAAATCCCAGGGGATATTCAAATTGCTGTAAACACAACATTAGTAAGTGCAATAAAAAGAATATTAAAATTATTAACATAATAAAATAGATGTATGAAACAGCTGAATACCAGTGTGAATAATGATATTATCCATCTTTGCTTGTGTTTTGCTTCCGTCTGGTTTCTTTCATGCAGATCCTTGTTTAATATGCAAAAAGCTGCATTAAAGACTGAACATTAGTAACAATATAATCAATAACATAACGACAGTTTTCACTCGAAAACATTAAAACTTGCGAGAGAATTTTTACAAACCTCCATGCACTTTACTTTCAGTCTCCCACATCGTTGTTCTCTTATTATTTTTTAAAGTCCAAGGTTGGTTCCAAACATATTAAAGTGTTAAACAGAAATCAAAAGCTTTGTGTTTCTTTCCCGACACACTTTAAAGTGTAATCAAGGAAAAAACTCCCTTTGATTTTGTAATGACTCCACTGACACCTGTGTTCATTCACGTTCATTGTTTTTCAGTAACTGATGCTTGAGAACTTCTTGTTTTCTTGTAGGTAAAACAAGGACCTTTCTGGGCCCCTTTATTCTTTTGCTTTTCTCTCTCTCACTCACTCTCTCTCTCGTTCTTTTTTAGTAGCACTAATAGCGTTGAATGACCAGCTTGACAAATGGTTCACTTATTTACTTGCTCAGCAGCTTTCAGCCTTGTCACCCCAGCTTTTATACTGTAAATGGACATTTTCTCAGCCACAAAAATGATGTTTGAATTTTAAAGAACTTCAAGGACTTTGCAAGTTTATGTTGTTGTTTTTTCAGCTGCTTCACTTGCATTCTCATCTCTCTGGGCCTCATGTTTCAAATTAAAGCTATAAAATACTAAATCTCTTGAACTGGATCAACTTCATATATTGTTTGGTAAATATACTGATTCTTATATATCGCTTTTCTACTCTCCCGAAGTACTCAAAGCGCTCTATACAACACGCCACATTCACCCAATCACACCCATTCTCGCAAGCGCTATCTCTATACTGAGTGCTTTCTAACTACATTCACACACGTTCATACTCCGATGGATGCATCGGAGAGCAACTTGAGGTTAGTATCTTGCCCAAGGATACTTGACAAGCAGACTAGAGAAGCCAGGGACTGAACCACCAACCTTTCAATCAGTAGGTGACCTGCTCTACCTCCTGAGCTACAGCCGTCCCTTCTTCATGTCATAAAATAAGAAGAAAACAGGCCCTAACCTGGCAATGACACCTGTCATCAGTCAGTTATCCAATCACGAGCCTCTCAGTATGAGGGACTAAGTAGAAAAAAGGCTGTAATTCCTAAAGAGTTAATGAAAAGTTTTTGTGAAACCCCTTGAATCACAGGAGCCTTTCCATCCATGGTGGTGTACAAAGGTAAAAATCACCTAAAAAATGTCATAATCCAATAAATCATGGACCTAACTGTACATATGTTAAACCAGACAGCAGTTTCAGTTAAAGTCTGTTTTGTATCGTTAAAGAGCGAACCTGTGAAGATTGAACGGCCGTGTTTGGGAGATAAATATTCATGAAAAGCAGTCAAATAACAGGTGATGGTGGTTGGGTCATTTTCTTCCATTAGCGCTGCTGTAGTGTTTATACTGCTGTTGGAATATTAAGGATTTTTTTGAAGAAAAACAAAAACAAAATGCAAGTACGGTTAAACTAGTTTGAAAAGGATTATTTCTGACTTTAGCCTTCAACCCAGAAAACCCACGGATATACTTCAATGCTCAGCTGATTTCCCCGATGATCCAGCCTTTAATATACTGTCTGATATTCACTTTGGGGGGGAAGCAGATGTTTCAGCAGCAATAATTCTTAATGGAAGATGAACACTCGCCCTGTGTGGTTTTGGAAGAGGTATGTGGCACTCAATTAACTTAAATTCCCAGACCAGGCCCCTGGGCTGACTCCCCCCTTAGTGCAGAAAGCAGTTGATGTGGAGCGATATCAATAATTCTTCTGTGCTCCTATTTCCAACCTCCTCTGTCTTCTACAGTCATTTGTAATTTGCTTGCCCGTTGTGAGAAAATTAAATGCAAAGGCTTGAGTCAACAAATTTTCTCAGATAAAAAAAAAGAAAAGACATGTTGGAAATGATCCTGTGCACAAAAGTCAGCAGCTGACTCAGACTAATGAGATGAGTTTGAATCAACTCGTCTCATTAGTTTGAGATGAGTTGCTTTAATATTCATTAAGTTTCAGGGAAATTTGATTAGACTGAAATCTGACAAACAAGTTATCGTGCTTTCTGCTGCTTGTCAGAAAGAAGCTTTGTTGTTTATTGGATTGGAGGCATAAGGCAGGAAACCATCGCTACAGCGGTGGATCTGCAGGTGCTGAAACAAATCCAGCGATCAAACTGCAAACATCGCGTGCCGCAGTTAAATTAATGACTAAGTCAGCCGAGAAAGGATAAGACTCCATCCTCTGTGCGGGTGACAGGTTGCACACAACTTTCCACCACTAATACAGGATTGCTTATGGTGGGATTACAGAAATACGGCTGTCATGAGTCCACTTCCACCAGCACAACCACTTTATGATAGGGATATTCATGTACTGCAGTGTTTATCACAACGTTTCCCCCCAACATCAACATCAAGCTCTAAATGCTTCCTATTTTAGTATGAAACACATACTTGAAGCCCAAATACATTTTTACAGCTTACATTTTTATACCATGGATTTCGTGGATATACATTTATACCATAACAAAGTTCTGCTGCATTATCCCAGTTTTAAAGTTTGAGTATCTGTGTCACCCTGTTCAAAATAATCGATTTTCTTCTGTTGATGCTTGAAGTTATTTTGAATTTCAAGACTCTGATAACTGAACATAGTAAACATTTTTATTAAAGGTGGGGAATGATTGTGATTTACAATGAATGGATCATTGGGATGATAAAAAAAATCCTGTATTTTGTCTGCATCTTTTCAGCAATAAAGCTGCTCACAACATCTCTTCATCCATTTGTCTTTTTTATTATATTTTTGCCTTTATTTTGGGAGAGCCATTATAAGCAAGAGGACAGAAGCTGTAATATCCTCTGATTTTTATGGGCAACTACAGAAAAAAGAAAAGAAAACAAGAACATACCAACTAACATCAATTATATATATAACAGTGAAAGAGATGACTTTACATTTCTTAATAACACTCGGCTTTAAGAGGCCAAGTGGACACGGACAGAAAACGACATGGAAGTGAGTGAGAGAAATGAATGAATAAATATTAATGATTAATAGTACTTACAATGAAAGGAAAGGGGCAAACATGTAACACAAAGGGATAAAAATTTATTGTAAAATAAGTAAATAATCAAAATCTTGCGTACTTGTCCCAGTGTTGACTCCATGGTTACGGCCTTGCTTATCGCCATGGCTTTTAAAGTCATTTTGTTGCTGCTTTTGTTATTTTCCTTACAATTGAATCTTTTTTTCAGTTTTTCTTTTCCTTTTTTTCTTTAATAAAGTTTGGTTTTATTTCTGTATAGACATGGCTGATGAATTGCAGCACTTTGTGCTTGTAACCTGGCTACAAGCTTTCACAGTTATAGTGTCTGACTGACCTTTTTGGTCCATGTAGAAATGTGACTCATTTTCTGTTCTTTCCCACTTGTACCAAAGCAACTCTGTGACCTTGGGAGAAAAATCCAAGCATAGCCTCTCTAACTAATGAACACTGTGTTAAAGGTCTTAACAGGTTAGTTTTTATTCTTAAATCACAACACAGAAGTCCTGACATGTATAGATAAACAGAGACTCTTTCCAACTCGAGCCAAAACAGGAAGAAGAAACACGAGAAGCTCCAGAAATACCAAGGGCTCAGAGAAGAGCTGGAGAAGATGTGGAGGGTGAAGGTAACGGTGGTCCCAGTGGTAATCGGAGCACTAGGTCCGGTGACTCCCAAACTAGTCCAGTGGCTCCAGCAGATCCCAGAAACACAATCGGAGATCTCTGTCCAAAAGAGCACAGTCCTGGGAACAGCTAAGATACTGCGCAGGACCCTCAAGCTCCCAGGCCTCTGATAGAGCTTGAAGGATAGACTGCCTGCAGGGGCGAGCGGGGAAGAAGTTTTATTCATCCTGATGCAACTGAAAGGCAAAATAAATCAATAGTTTAATCAATTATTAAGCTATATAGTAACGAGGACTTAATAGATAGTGGCCAGGTTTAATAGTTAGAATTTAACTGTTTTGCTCATTCAAACTGTTATATTTTTTAAATTTTTAGGTTTTTTGTGATATTTTGTTTATGCTTTTGGTGTGGGAGCAGATGCAGTCTCTAGGGGTTGGGATTTGGGGTTTATGGTGGTTTTTCTGTTGGAATAAACAATTAAAATCTCTCTTAAAATTAGTTAATGAATTTGCATTTGCATTTTATTGTAAATGGTAATTAGACTCAAACCTGAGAGTGGCTGGAACCTGGAGGACATCAGATTTTTTTTTTAAATTAAAAATCCAGAAACACAAATTCCCCCAAAGTGCCAGTTTTACTTTATAAGCTACAAGGATATCTAACAAACGTTTTATGGTCTGGACGGGATTATTTTGTTTTGATGTTTTCTGTCTTCTCCCTCTCTCGGTCTCTGTTTTTGTCTCCTTTCGCTCTTGCTCTCAGATATGGGCCAGCTCTTCCTCACAGTTGGCTTTTCTCTTTCTCTCCCACACCTGCTGTTCACTGGCTAAACAGCTCATGATGTTTAAGGATCAGCTGATGCTGCTACTCTCTGGCAGGTTATTGTCTCAATCATAGTGGTAAATAGGCTTTGTGACTTATTAAATTCTTGTGTGGTTCATCAAGCTTTCATTTGTTCTCTGGTTGTGTGAAACTTTCAAATATACTGACCCGGATTAACCAGAGGAGCTTAAAAAGCATAACAACTTTAACTTCTCTGAACCAAACAATCATTAGCCACTGCAACTATAAAACCAAAGACTTACCTGCAGCTCACCTGCCTCTCCACCGAATCCTTTGTTTCCTCGCTGGAAACAACAACTACTGCCTCAGAGTCATATTACAAACTTTGCAGGATCTTACCTGTCTCATCTCGGCTGCTGTTAACACCTGCTCGCCTCTTCGACAGAAACTCCAGCCATGCTTCAGTAGTGAAAACTCCCTCCTGAGCCACTTCCCAGTTCTCTGATTGCTCAGTCCTCCTTCTCAATAATCATTGTCAAACTGATCAGTTCTCTGAGTCTAGTCTTTGGGCATTGATTGCAGTTAAGCATGACACACATTTCAACATTGAATAACTATTGGCTGATGGCTCTGACACTTGGACTGCTAGCCTTGGTTGAAAAGTAGTTCCAAAATTAAAGTAAATTAAAAATTTATATAATTTTTAAAACTGAATAAAAGTGCATAAAACATCAGAGGCGTAAGTTCAGGGTCAGCAGGTATTCTTCTCAAACGTTGCCTGGATGTGCTTTTTAGACTTTCTAGCAGCAGAAACCTGGGGTCAAAGAATTATTTAATATTATTCTATATTAACAAAACCACATAACACAAATGTGAGTCAAACAACTTTAGGCCAGTACTCATCCTGCTGATCTAACTGAGCACACACTGAACTGTTCCAATCAAAGTTGAGATCAGGAGCAAGCCGCACTGATTCTAATGATCCAGAGAAATACAACATCCATCTAATCCATCTCATCAGATGCAATTTACATTTAGATGAATGTAAATGTAAGCAGGCTTTGGTAATATTAACCAATCTTCAATCCTTTATGACTTGAACTACATCTTTGTCTTCAGGAATAAAGGTCCTGAATGCCTTTTTGGTGATTGGTACAGTTGTGAATGGGATATTTCCTGGGGGAAATTCCCAGATCGGCGTAGTTGGGATTTCCCTTGTAATCTTGAAGCTTCAGAGCTCTCAGTCACCACCACCACCATCGTGTGTGGGTGTGTGTCATCGCTGTTTCTCTCTCGCTGCCACACTTTGTAAGAGACAGTCTGACTGGCCGACATTGAAATATTGTCAACAACACCTTTAAGCATCCAGTGGGGTAGTTTTTGAGTTTTTGCAGACATACCAGGCTAGGTTTGACCTGGGAGATAAAGTTACTGCCATGTTTGTCAAGCGATATGCGTTTTTCATTGTCTTGTTTTTACTGCCCGCAGTGGGCCAAAACTTCAGCCAGAGAAGGTATAAGATCTGGAATAAGTGCTAAATATTGAAACTTTTATAAGTTTCACTGTAAAAAGTTCGCAATCCAGATCTGCTTTCAAAAACAATAAGTGAACACGCTGGTTATCCAAAGACTATAGCTGAACTGCTCCATTTGTATTTACTGATGTATTCCAAAACTGGTTTTATAGCACATATGATAGAAAACCAGTATAGATCCTGCCGAGTCGTGCCATTGCCTCTTAATTTGTATTCATTTTGTTACTGCTGTAGAGCTAAACTCCTAGCACCTAACCCTAACCTTATCCATGCTCCCTAAGCTATAACTCATGTCATATCAATCAGCAGAGAGAAGGGCAATACATTTACAGGATGGTATTGCTTTCTATGTGGAGTTTGTGAACATAGTTTTACAGTACACAGCACAACACCCATAATCATGTAAATAATTTTTCCTTTTGAACCTGTTTTGCCACTCTGTTATAACTACTGCCACAGCTATAACTGCTTTGGTACTAAACTCACAGATGCAAAAGAGTCAGTGTCAGCCATGTTGTTTGTTTTCACTCCCTTCCCTGAGGCTGGACGAGCTTACAGGCGTAAACAAAAAGCCAAAAGTAACTTAAGGTGTGTTTAAAGCACCTTCCTCAGGGGCCCTGTTGTTCCAAACGAACAGGAGTCATCAACACAGTAAATGTAGAGAAAACTGGAAATGAAGTGTTCATAAGGTAAGGAAAAAACAGGGTTTTTGGTTCCAGTTGTCAGAATATTAAAAGCACTGGCTCTGTGTTCATCCTTAGCTGTAATTATTTAAAGTGCAATGCACAGCTGAGGTATTAGATTCTTGGAGAGGTTTGTCATTTAAAGCCTCAAACAATAATTTCCACTGAACAGAAAATCAGTCGAGTCTGTTTCCAGCTGAGTCATTTACATATCAGAGCTGTTTGACAGGACAGCTTTCTGCGCAGGCAGCGAATTGTGAGCTCAGCTGTGAGGGAGTTAGTGAACGCCGTCTGAGGTGTTCTCCATCATTATATATGACAGCTGCAATGTGATGCATTATTGGCCATAATGAAACAGGCTAATTCATCACACTGAAATGTGGATTTAAGTTCCGAACGTTCTGCTGCTGGTAAGCAAACCCCACCGTCTTACATCAAATAATAATCTAACGTCAAACACTGTATTATGCAGCATCTTATAAATCTCACGGAGGAGTCAGTGCGTGGTAAACACTAAATAGCGACGGTGTAAAGACTTATTAGAAGATTGTGAGACGTGTCTTCAGTTTTTGCAGCTGCCGAGAGATTCTTAAGTGAACTGAGCATTTATGCATTTGCTGTTCAGAGAGTCAGAAAGTAGGAAACTTTTTTTCAAAGGTAAACATAAATTTTGATGAAACGGGTTTCCTTTTTTCCTTTTTTCTTTTTCAGTCACCAAAAAGGGTTTTGGGAAAGGTGTGCTCTTGCAATCTCGTGATAGCCTGCCCATGTTTTCTCACTGCTGGGGTCTGATGTCTGGCAGAAAATTGAAGCCGGTCAGGTGTGGCGACATCATATCCACAAGACTGAGGCCTTTCATCTTCCACAAAATTTGCCAGGTTTAAAGATGACACGAGAAACCCTGTCTGCTTTATCTTAAGTCTCTTTCTCAGCAAATGTACCCATAAATCAGCCGAAAACCACTCGATATGCTAATCGCTCAGAGTAGATATCTTCATGTGTTTAAAATTTATTTTCATGGCTGTAGTCTTTTCACATCTTGCATTATGCGGTATTTGTTAAAGCGCTAACAAATGCGTGTCCACATTCTTGGGTTTATGGATTTTTGTGTGAGCTGTCAGCTGTAAAATTTAAATTTAATGTCTTTGTAGTTTCCACACAACACTGGATGCTGACATCTGACTGAGAAGAAGCTCAGAAGCTCGATTACAAGATGGAGAATATTAACAAGGAAAAAAGGAGAAACGGAGTTCACAAAAAAAAATGTACATTGATCTGAAATAAATATTTATCTGTACGTCACGTGTTTGGCATCTATCTTTTTCATCTTATTTAAGTCTGTAGCTGTCTTTTTTTAATTCACTTTTCACTTTTATGGAGCCATAAAACGGAAATTTGAACAAAATCTGGTACAAACTAAGTACCGCAAAACTGTCCGCTACAGCCAAGAGAGATGAGACATCTGCCGATCCTAACATCCACCAGATGAACTCGTTTTCATATCTACCACAGATGCAGTACTGTGCATATAAAGCAGTGCCAGGATCCTTTATATTTTAAAGTTTAAAATATGCATGTCTTGGCAAACGGAAATACATAATCTAATAATAATAAAGACAAATGTCATTATTTCACCACATAGAATCTTTGCATTATTCTCTACAGAGTGAGTATCTCCTTTAGAAAGGAGCTTTTTCAGAACCTCACAGTTTTGACAGTGCGTCTGTGGAGGTGTAGTTACTGAGTGGAAACAATGGGAAGCAGATTTATTGAAAGCAAAAATATATCAGCAGGCTTGGGTATGCATCTAAAAAGACTTTTAAAAAAATGACTCACAGGACTAATTTGGTTTTCTTCCCTGTGGACCAATATGAAGGTTGTTGCTTTTCATGACAAACTCTGAGAAACTCTGACAAAAGTACCTCATAACTCTGTATTTCCTGTCACTTCTTATAAGCGTTTTAGTGTCTTTTAGCTCCTTGTTTTGATTTTATGACCCACAGCTTTACTGTCTGCTTCTTTCCCACCATGAACGCCAGCCTTACTGTTTCCCTTTTAATACTATGATAAAAATGACTGTAAACTACCTACAAAACACCAAGCAGCCAATGTCTATTGACTATCTGGTGAGCATAATGGAACGACCTTCAGCTAAAGGCTGAGATGTTTCCCTCAGGAGGATGAATATTGGACTTACATTCATTATGTGGCCAGAATATAAACTCCAATTGATTGCTAATGTTGATGTTTGTCTGCTGGTTGTTATTTTTGGTTGTAAATGGGACCGGCTATTAAAGACATGTGAGCACTGTTCAATCTGACGGGTTCATTGTAGAATCGGTTCAGTTGCTTTGTGTTCTGCTGATTATTTTCTCACAATGTAACCATAAAATGTATTTAAAATGTATTTAAAATGCAGTTTAACATGTTTGAGATACCTAAACCTTCATACAAATTACAAACCACAGAAGAAACAAATCACATTTTCCTTTCACAAATCAGTTTCTTTTTAACTGTTGACTTCTAAAGCAACAATAAATCACTAAAATCAATCACACACCCCATTAAGCCACTTTGCTCTTGACTCTTGAGGACACATTTTATTTATCTTAGGTAGGAAAGCAGTGTACTTACCAAACCCATAAAACACAGACAGAACAACACCAATGGAGTTCTTTATGAGGAAACCCACTAACTACGTTTTATATTAAAAAAAAAAAAAAGATTAGCATGGTGCCATTGCAGGTCCTCACAGAGGTTTGCTCCTTTGTCCATTCTTGTCTTTCGACTAAACATATTGTGTAAATGATATGCATATCATATCCCACAAAAGCTGAATACTCTACCGTTTGTGTCCCAACCCTAGATAATGGGTGATACATAATGTTCCATTTATTATTTGCATAAAACTTTCCTTTTCTATGTAACAAATTCAAATATTTCTTCATAATTCATATAAAGAAACTTGCTTTGGCTTCCCCATCCCACTTAAATACAGTTTGGAGGAAGGTAAAAGATTCCTGGTAATTACAAACAGTCCAGTCAATGATCATGTCAGCTGGACATCAACAGATTAAATATGGCTTGTTCGTTAATTTCTTGCATCACTTCACACAGCTATTGGTGAAGTTCACAGCTATGCTTCTCAGTTTATTGCACTACTTATTCATAAACCTGATATTTTAGATCAGCTTTTTATATATTTGTTCACTCACTTTCTTAAGATTTGGTAGAAATATGAAGAAAAAGTTCTGTAAACCCACTCCCAGCCTTTTTCAAAAGTAATAAAAAGGGTGTCTTTGCTACAAGAGCAGTTTAGTCAGATATTGCCTGTACTCCTGCTATGGTGGCATTAATGCAAAAAAGACTTCCTTTTTTTGCTTGGCACCAGTACGTCCATCTGGTGATATATTTGACTGCTGTCTTTCATCAACCACTCTGCACCTCCTTGCGTATCCTCTGTATTGAAACAATTATACAGGCTGGGAAACTGCTTTCTTGTTGTGTTTTTTCGGACATAAATCTCTCGTGACTGCAAACAGCAGATGGGCTCGTAACCCTTTACAAATGGCTTTTGGCTGTGCACACTCAGCCACGGCACAAAAGCAGCAGGAAAACAGGACTTTGGTGTGTGGAGAATTCAGTTTCACCTCAGTCTTGCCCACAGGGTCTTTGGGGAGTATTAGATTATGACACTGCCAGAACCAACATCAAACCTATTGTGCAGAAAGGTCACCAACACGCTGAAATGAACATGGCCTCAGTCCATCAGAGGGACTGAACACTTTTTATGACACCCACCCGTTGCCATGTTCAGGGATTTCAAGCTGCTGAACGATATGTGGATTTGCAGAAGTTTGATTGAACACGTTGGGGCTAAATTCTCTGGGTAAATAATGATAATGAGCAGTTTTGGAGTCACCAATTTGTTCTGGATCGTGCAACTGTTCCACCTAATTAGGAGTCTGTTTACACGAATGCTGTACAACACAGTCAAACAAAACCCTGGATCTCGCCGGCTTTGCATAAATGGGGATTTTCTTTGTCGGATGGAAATTAAACTTCTCGGATGGATCAACTTTTGCTGAATTTGAATCTGATCAAAGGATGCATTTATAGATAGAAAGACTATCATGATTTACTATTGTGATGTTGTCAGTAAGTTTAATCCAAAAGTGGTCATCTGATTAGAATATAAATATTTATATATATTAAAAAAAACGCAATAACATTTATCATTTCGTGATAGCTTCTTAACTGTTTCTCCCCATGTTTTTGACCATTAATGAGACTCCGTGTTGCAAAATCACAACACCAGGTGACTTCGTCATCTTTTATTTTTGCACAACATCAGACAGCTTAAGCAGAGGAAAATATGCACTTTGCAAGATGTCACTCCAAAATCAGCAGCAAATAAACAGAGGTAGTTTCTTGGAAAATAAATGCAGAATGAATGCATTGAATCTGAAATGCTCAGTCATTTAGGGCTGCTGTGAAAATAATTACCCTTTTGCATGGAACCATTTTTTAATGTCAAACCCAGTCATCTGTAATCTGCCGTGATTTATCCTGCTGTTGTCCTTTAATATATCTCAGTGTGACTTGTGAATTATCATGATGACAACCAAACCCAGAATAGCGCAAAATCACAACAACAGTTGGCTCACAGCGCTTTGTATTGTGAGGTAAAGACCCTACAGTGACACAAAAAGAGTTCAGTTTAGAGTCTGTTTTCAGCAGCGATGTTCAAAAACTGTCAAAGAAAACACGGCTAACAGCATCAAGGAAGCTGAACAGACAAACAAACCAAATAGTTGAATTTAAGCTAATGGCGTCCAACCTGCTTGCCTTTCTCAAAAAGGTCAAAGATTCAAACATGTTTGTACATAAATATCACTTCAGACTTTTCCACGGTAGCCCTCATTGCCTTAAAACAGTAAATATGTCCTTTAAAAAGGCAGATAAGAAAGGAGACTTGTTTTGGTTTCACTTCAAAACAAACATATAAGCAGAAGGGCGATGTTTGCAGGGCGATGAAACAAGGTTGGAAACCACAGGTGCATGAGTGTATGAGGATTCTTAACCTGGGCCAGGTGGGCAGCCTCCAAAAGGCTTCATCATTTCAGGGAGCCAGAAAGTTTCAGGCACAGTGGGGATGAACTGTTTTGTGCTACTGTTTTGTTTTTTTTTTCTTTTTCTTTTTCTTTACAGATTAAGTGCAGCACTGACCACACAGGCATTAACACTAACAGTTTTGTTTTTCTTTTGTTTTGTTTTTTAAATAACATTTTAAAGAATAGTTTGACATTTTGAGAAATATTCTTTGACTTGTTGCTGGCTTGGATGAGAAGATCAGTATCACTTTAATTTCTCTGCAGTAGTTACATTGTATCAGCTTAGCTAAGCTTAGCTACACTTGCTATATCTAAATCAAACACATATATCTTTTTAATGATGGGGGGCAGTTTTATGGCAATACTAACTTTCTCTATTTTCCACTTGTTATGTGCATTGAAGACCAGCAAATAGAAAGCCTTCTTTTTTACTAACTAACAAAACTTATATAATGCGCTACTTTCAGTGAGAATTTGTTACATTTCTGTGTCAAGGTAGTGCTTATGAACAAACATGCTACATATTTACAGACATCTTTTCTTCTTATCTTCTCTTATGTTGTCCATTAAAAAGAGCATTAACTTTTCTCTTTCCTCACTGCTAACCAGTTTCTGAAGATATCTGCCTGACCCTGGTTCTGCCCGAGGTTTCTTCCTGTGAAAAGGGAGTTTTTCCTTTCTACTGTCATCAAATTTTCATTGTTGGGGTTTTCTTTCTAATATTCTGGGATCCTTACTCTACAGTATAAAGCTCCTTGAGGTGACTGTTGAGATTTGGTGCTATATAAATAAATTTGAATTGAACCGACTGTTGGAAAGTCCATTGAGCATATTTCTCAAAATGCCACACTAAGACTCTGTCTTGTCAACGATCTGGTTTTATGACATTTTGTGCTTGTAGGCTGCATATTTTTATATTTTCAATAATGTGTAAAATAATATTAATAGGTTAAATCTAATTACCCAAGACAAAATCTGTGATGAAGAATGATCTTAGTGTTCAAAAAATAGAAAAGTTTAATGGAATGGAAAAAACTGAGCTGAACTGGGGGTTTATCCTGGCACATAAATCACCCGTGTGTGCATCTTTTGTGGATGTACAGGGGGCTTTATCAATATCGGTCCTTTAATACAGAATTACAGCACAGTTCATAGAGAATAAGAGAAATGTGGTGCACATTAATCAAACTGGGAAAGCCTGTGAGAAGTCTGTAATGAAAACATCTATGCTGAAGCTTGAGGGGACTCCTTGAAGGGTGCACGCTGTCATGACTGGAAAAGCAGGACAATGAGACAGAAGTGAGGCATAACAAACACAACAGATTTCCCTTTTTTTCCTGTGTTTTTTATAAATTCAATTTGATATTTCATGTAAGATTGTCACAGTGATGCAGCAGCTCTGCTTCACAGCTAAAAGGACTTTTTCCAGGACTTGCAGAGAATCTTGTGGAAGGCATGTCTGAAGTCCCGGTTGAAGATGGTGTAAATGGCAGGGTTGAGGGAGCTGTTGCAATAGCCAATCCAGAAGAAGAATTTAAAGAGGGGGTCGGGAATCCTACAGGGTTCCCTGCACACACCATACAGGCTGTAGCTAAAGAAAAAGGGAAACCAGCAAACAACAAACACTCCCATGACAACAGCCAGGACAAATGTGAATCTCTTCTCCCTGGCTTGGGAGATCTTCTTCCTGGCTAGGGAGCTCTTACGGCGTTTCCTCCTGGAGGTGAACAGATCCATGGACTTGTTACTGACCCTGGAGATGCGAGTGGATTGCTTGGAGAGCGAGCTTTTCTTGTTGCTGATCCTCTTTGCTCTCTGGGACTCCTGCAGCTGGGGCTTGTGACCTTTGCCCTCTGACGAGGAGCTCTCCTCCATGTCAGGCTCCTCAGTCTGTTGCCCGACGGTGACGGTGCGTTGGCTGGGCGTAGGCGGGCACTGACAATGACCGTTCTCCCTCTCGCCGTGGAAAGGGGAGGTGGCTTTGCTCAGTCCATTCTCAGTTTGTGTAACGCCATCTGGCCCGGGTTTTTTTCCCGACATGCTTCTGGTTCTGGTTTTGGCCACCTGGTATATTCTGATATAGACCAGGATCATGATTAAGCAGGGAGCGAAGAAGGACGCGATGCTGGAGGAGAGGATGTACCAAGTGTCATCATTCAGCTCGCACTGAGGCTGAGAGCTGATCTCACTGTTGCTGTCGATAGATATGAGCGGCGGAGAGGAGATAAACGCAGATATAAGCCACACGATCAGGATAATGCACTTGACGCGTTTAGGAGTCCGCTTCAGGTTGTACTCTACAGCCTGCGTAACGGACCAGTATCGGTCCAGGCTTATTGCGCACAGATGCACAATAGATGAAGTACAAAACAAAACATCCAGAGCCAGATAAATACCGCACCAAACTTTTCCAAAATACCAGTAACCCATGAGTTCATTTGCCAAAGAAAACGGCATCACGAGAGTGGCGACCAGGATGTCCGCTGTGGCCAGAGACACCAGGAAAAGGTTTTGGGGGGCTTTCAGTGCCCGGCTCGTTAACACAGCGATAACCACAAGAATATTTCCAACAACGGTAAAAAGAATGAGAAAACTTACGAGAGCGGCGATGCCAGCTATCGCTGCTAAAGAATATCCACTGTCCAGCGTCCAGGAGGAATTTAAATGGATCACCGTGAACGCATCCATTCCGCTGGCGTTGAACGAATCCATTGTTACATATATTTGCGTGTGTGTGTATATCCTGGTTGGATTTTGTCAGTTCTTTTCAGATCTCTAATGCTCCTGTCATTAGAGTCCATCAGTGGTTAATTTACAAATCTGACGACATGGATACGGGCG
The DNA here is from genome assembly GCF_057382185.1 of Mchenga conophoros. Lineage (NCBI taxonomy): Eukaryota > Metazoa > Chordata > Actinopteri > Cichliformes > Cichlidae > Mchenga > Mchenga conophoros. The sequence continues at coordinate 69,094,382 of NC_140528.1, forward strand.
CACGCAAAAAATAAAATAAAATCCCAGTTAACGAAGTCTCTGGAGGCTCTTACAGCCTGTTGATCGGGTGTGTCTCAAGACAACTTGCTTGAATTGGAAAGACACCCCTGGTATAGTTTTGTCACGGCTCCTGTTCGTCAGGAGTTGAATGACATCCAGCCGCAGCTCCCCTTCCTTCAGCATGGTGCGCTCTCGCTCTTAATGATGCCCCAAGTGTTGTTCTCATAAAACTCACCCACTGCCGCCCCGCCCCCGGCACACATTATTTTCATATTGTGGGAATGTGATAAGGCTGTGTCCACATGATCTCAAACCGATGCAAAAATATTAATGTAAATAGTATTAATAACATCTGAAAATGTATAAGTCGATAAGAGAGCGAGAGAGAACTCTGTATATTGACGTGCTGGTTGAGTTTTAAGTGTCTATAAAACCTGAAAAACTTCCTCTTCTCTTTAATAAACCTCAACTCACTGGAGGTCAGTATTGCTGCACTCATCACCATCAACTATTTCCCCGCTGCAGAGTCCTAACGGTTGTTTATGGCCGTTAAGGGAAGAGACAGTCAGCCAGGCCGTGTGAGATGAAATGAAAAAAAGAAAAAGAAAGTGTGATCAAGAGTCGGACAGGATTTAATTTGTGGAGCGCCGTGTGTGTGTGTGTGTGTGTGTGTGTGTGTGTGTGTGTGTGTGTGTGTGTGTGTGTGTGTGTGTGTGTGTGTGTGTGTGTGTGCGGCAGCAGTTTTGAGGAGATCACGGAGGCGGAGTGTGAGAGTTGGGATTTTGGAGCTGAGCTCATTGCTGAGAGGCAGGCTGCTAGGTCTACTGCGTTTCACCTCATCGTACACACACCTCCACGCTACATGAGCCCCTCCCCCCACCCCCACCCCCTCACACACACACACCTGCATGCACTGGTGTGCGTTATACTTGAACATCTGGCAGTACCACTGGGGGATGCACAGCACGTATGTTAACAGGTTAAAAAAAATAAAAGATGCCTGGAGCTATGCCAGTGTTAACATTTCTGAGCCCCATGGGATCTTTTAAAAAAAAAATACGAATAACACAACTTGACTGTGAAGAAAATTCAAAATGCCAGCTACTTCTACCAAATATACGAAAACATGAGCGCAAGAGACGGAATTTCACAGCTTTAATTCTGTTCCGTGGGGCAGCAGTGTTAGACTCACGTGATTTCCTCAGCAGATTGCAACGGAATTATATTTTCAACCTCAGTTAGCGCATTTGTATGCACAAAAAATCCTGCAATCCTTCCCACATACATAGGAAAAAACCCGAAAAATAAAACATTGCAGCAGCCGAGTGTTACATCCACCCGCTTGAACGCACGTATACACTAAAGAATACATCTGAATAGGTTTAACCCTTGTATGGTGTTCGGGTCTGTGAGACCCGTTTTCAGTTTTTTTCAAAAGAAAAATTAAACAATTAATTATTTTTTCAACCTGAAATTCATTGGCTTTGGCTTATTTTCTGTGAAGAACATAAATCCGAACTAATTTTCAATGACCTCATACTGTACCTCCCCCCACGCATTTACATTACATACAAGGTGTTCGGGTCCACTGGACCCAGGTCTAATAAAAGTGTTGAAAGTGTAGGTCCTGTGGTCCCACACTCTGTCTTCCTCCTTTCTGGTGCTGCTGATAGTGTTTTCTTCCCCTCCTGCTCCCGCACAAAGTTGCAACATTGTTGAAAATTCAACTATCAACACCGTCTGCTCTTACATTCCCGCACATTTTACCCTCTTTCTTGAGGGATCCAAATTTTATTTTCTCATACCCTGTCCCACCTGCAAATTAGTGGCATAATACTATAAATAAGACTTTGCCAGTGTGGTTCCTTATCACAACTGATCAAGATGGCAAAAGATTATCTGCTGCGAGGGCCATCCAATTGATTTTGGAAGAGGGGCTTCGGATGATGATGTTGACAAAGAGGTTTCAGAATATTTCACATTTCTGAAAATTCAGAGTCTGACAGTGACTTTGAAGAAGAGGATGAGGTTGAGCACCATTTAGTAACAAAACAAAGACAAGTACCCCATCTGCAGCCAGCTCCAGGACCAGAACAAGCCCACCAGACAGCAAGTGAAGAAATATGGATGTCAATAACTGGTGACATTGAATGGTCTTCTTGCCCAAGAAATGAGCCACCCTGCAGAGCTGTTACTGTGATAAGCCAGGGCCAACACGGCTGACAGTTACTCATGTGCAGGACATCAAGTCTTCATTTGAGCTTTTCATCCCAGATTCCATCCAGAAAATTATTCTGGATTGCAGTAATCTAGAAGGAAGGTGTTTTTTTGGAGAGAGGTGGAAGGAGATGGACCAAATTCATCTAAGAACCCCAAAGGCCTACTTTGGGGTTCTTATCCTTGCAGGAGTTTTCAGGTCCAAAGGGGAATCCACAGGATCCCTGTGGGATGCAGAAACCGGCAAGAACCTTTCCGTGCATCAATGTCTCTGGAAAACTTCCACAAAATTTCCAGGATTATCCGTTTTGATAACCGAGACGACACACTAGCTCGACGGCAGAGAGACAAGCTAGCTGCCATCAGGACAGTGTGGGATAAGGGGTGCACCACCTCCCCCTGTTTTACAACCCTGGGCCTAATGTCACCATTGATGAGCAGCTGATCCCATTTAGTTGTGAAACATATTGCTTCACGTGTAAATTTGTTGTGTCTTTCCACTCACTCCAATTGATTATAACTGATTAATTTTTTTTATAACATTTTATAAAAAACAAAAACGAGAAGCACATTAATTCATAAATGTGATCTAACAAAGGTAAAGGGAAAAAATGAACCATGTTTGCTGTTCATATGGCTTGTAATTGGGATGAAGTAAACATCTGTTGAGTAATTTAACATAAAATTGTTTGATAGTGTTAATTTGGAAAGCCAAAACTCTAGCGGGTCCACCAGACCCATGAACACTGGCTGAGTAACAAAAATATGAACACCACACAAGGGTTAAGATGAAGAGATGCCTGAGTTGATAATCATGACACCCACTGATCTCGATCAAAAGCATTCATCACTCAATTATACTTTACTTTATATTCAAGACCAGAAAGATGTGACTGAGTCTGTGGACTAATAATATGCCAACTGTTGAAAATCTAGTAGAAACATAACCTTTAGCCAAAGCATCTGAAGTAAAATGAAAAGGCGATGAAAATAAGTTTGAAGTAAAACCACTTTACAAATGTAATAATATGACCAGTGTCTTTAATATCTACATCAATAACTCAGCAGCATCCCATTGATACACAGTCATCCTCCTTAGAAGTACTTCATGCACTAAGTCCAAGTGTCTCATCACACCAGCTGACTTAAAATAGGTATTTAAATGAATTGTGTTTTATACATTTCTGGTTATTTTTAATTAAATGTTTGAACAATCAAAGTATACTGAATGGACAAGGAAAAAAAACAATACATTTGTCTTCTAGCTTCTCTGTGTTGTTTCTTTTTCTTGTTTTTCAAGGGGCAAAAAGGGGATGATAACATGTCTACCCGTATCTGTTCTATGTCTATCTATCTTTAAACCCTCCTGTGTCTTTCTTCTCAGTTAAAAGTTTTGAGTTTCTTTTCAAAGTGAGCCCTGAAATACTTAATATGTCATTTTTTGATGGTTTCAGTTTCATTTACTTCCCAATGATAGTAATAAAAATAATATATTTAGGGTATAGAATAGAATAGAATAGAATTCAACTTTATTGTCATTGCACATGCACAGGTACAGGGCAACGAAATGCAGTTTGCATCCATCCAGAAGTGCTTTAGTGATATAGATATATTACAATATATATATAGCATCCATTTGGTTGGTAAAGATGTAATCATGCAGCTTTAGTACATTAAAAAATGGCCTTGGCAGTGTTTTAGTGGTGGTTCCAGAAGGAGGTGAGACCATGACTCATCATCTTACCTCATTCTAAAAGTTCGCCCAGGGAGTCAAACCAGTGAGCAGCACACCTCTAGTTCAAAGCTCCACTTCACCAAATCCAGTTTCCCAAATGAGCACCAAGAAATTATAATTCGTGTCTTTACAGGAGAGGAAGGACAGTAGTAGCAAGTTTGCAGCACTTTCACGCTGTCTCCCAGTATTGCCTTGAATCTGCATGAATATTTCAGCAGTTAACTTGCCTTGCACTCCCTGTTTCTCAATTATTGACTGGAAGCTCTTATCAATGTGATAAGAGCTCCCAGTCCTTGCAGATGAGTGGGCACACATCTTATCAATGTGTGCCTACACTTTGTTGTGAAATACCAGACAAAAAACTGCATTGTATTTAAAAAATCACACCTTTACCCAAAGTTGCATTATTTGTTGTTGTATCAAAAAATGTGCTGCAGCGTTAGCTCTCAGGTAGCAAGGACCTGTCGGGTTTATATGTGTGGAGTGTCCAAGGGGAGAGATGTGCTGACAGCAAAGATGATTCCTGTTTGTTTAAGGAACTCGGTGATGGTGGGGAATAATGCCTCTCATTCAGCCATAATTACTAGGAATTCCTACTGGGAGTAGGAATGGTTTTCCTTTAAAGGGGCATATTATGCTTTTCCTTTTTTCTGTCATGCAGTATATGCTGTATATTTTTTAGTGGATACTCATATTAAACATCAAACAAGTTTCAAAAAGCTGCAGACTGCTCTAAACACTTAGTTTCACAGGTCTTTTTTTTCTTTTGGTTCCATGTGATGTCAGTGAGTGGACAGTGTTAATTTGGTCATCTCAGACCTGCTGTTCAGGCCTTTTTTCAGCCAATCAGGAGAAAGTTTAAGTTTAATCTGAGCTAAAACAGCTTGTCTCACGGAGTGGGTGAACAGAGGAGGATCAGTACAGAATAAACAAGGTTAATTCTGAACTGTGAATGCAAAAGCAATTTTATACTAGCCATTCTCTTCCACTTATCCATATCAGGGTCACAGGGGGGCTATCCCCCTATCCCTATCCCAACTTGCCAGCCAGACAGAGGGCGAACATAAAGAGACAGACAACTATTCACACTGAAATTTACACCTATGAGCAATTTAGCAATCACCAGTTAACCTAACCCTCACTAACTCCATGTCTTGGGACTGTGGGAGGAAGCTAGAGTACCCGGAGAGAACCCACACAAACACGGGGAGAACACATCCACACAGAAAGACCCTAACCAGATGTTGAGATGAACCCAGGATCTTCTTGCTGTGAGGCAACAGTGCTAATGGTCCCACCACGCTGCCCTCTAGTAGAGTCAAAGAATAAAATCGTGGAGTTGCAAATGAGCACAATAGACCCCCTTTAAGAGATTTGAACAATGAAGTTCTTAAATGATATTTTGCAAGAGACAGCAGTTAAAGGGGCTGAGAGTCTGACGTGTCCTAATGACAACTTTTCAGCCACAGCCCAGAGAGATGAGCTTATTCCAGCACTTGTAGAGCTGTCAGACTGTGATGTCTTTTTGCAAACACAAACACAGCATCTGTAAGTGCAGTATTTTAATAACAGAATAAATGACGCAGAGAAACATAAAAAGAAACGAGGTTACAAAATCCCAAATTTATGTCTCATGAACTTAATGGGAAGCAATCGCATCAAGTGCATAAAATCCACTGCACCTTGTAGTCACTTAGAAAGCATTTTTTCTTAATTTTACATGGTGTAACATATTAAACAGTTGCCCTTGCTTTTAAAGAGTCAACCTTGTTCATATGAAAATTACTTGTGTAGCTCTTTACTGGTTAAACAGTGTCTTAACATGCATCAAAAAGAGAAGAAAAAAAACTTTGTCTGTTCTACTTCTGTTTGCCTTTTGTTTTCTTTCTGAGTCTCAATGCTTTTATGACTAATGGTTATCTATCTGTGAAATTGTTGACACTGTAGAGTTAGTCAGGAGAAATACGTCAGTGCTTAATCTTTGCCTCCAGTTGTGTTGCAAACTGTCAGTGCCGCTTCATCACAAACATCCAATTATACTGACGTTTACCTTTTATAAAACTGGGACACATTTAGGACTCATTCAGCGTGATGGATTTCCTCGACGAGTCCCTCTGTTTGGTGAGGTAGTGATAGTGTTAGGTAATTGCCTCTTAGGTGTTTTCTGATTTACCTCTGTGGAAGCCTCGAGCACAGCCTGGCTGACTGTTGTCTAGTTTAGAGTACAGTGGGGGAAATAATTATCTGATTCCTTGCTGAATTTGTATGTTTGCTCAATTGCAAAGAAATGAACAGTCCTTGGTGACATCGGTGTGATCATTGGGAAATGGAACAAATATAAATTGATCATCAGTGCAAGATTTTGCCTCATGGGATGAGGATGATCAGGAGAAAGGTGGTGGATCATCTAGAACTACACAGGAGGAGCTTGTTAATGATCTGAAGGCAGTTTGGACCACATTCACCAAAATCTTATCTCATAAGGGTGCAGGACAACTTCACTACATTGAGGCCCAATGGATGGAGCTGTGTACTGTAAAATCTTGGAAGAGAACCTCCTTCTGTCAGCCAGAACACTGAAGATGTGTCATGGGTGGGTCTATCAGCATGACGACAACCAAAAACATACCACCAAGGCAATAAAGGAGCGGCTAAAGAAGAAGCACATTATGTTCATGTAGTGGCCTAGACAGACTCAGACTTATACAAAGTCTGTGGAGGGAGCTGATGGTTCAAGCTGCCACGGGGCAGGTAAGAAAGGATTTAGCTTGGAAAGACAAGCGTCTGGATTTCTTTAGGTTTCTTCAAGATGTTTCACCTCTCATCTGAGAAGCTTCTTCAGTTCTAAGAGCAACTGGTGAAGAGTCACAGATTAAGTCCTATGGGAGTGTCCCCAGGAGGGTCATGGACCCCCTATTGATCCTCTACCTAATCACCTCTACTTAAGGTGTGAAGGTGTGGCTTGGTGTGGTCTCCATGGGGACACTCCCATAGGGCTTAATCTGTGACTCTTCACCAGTTGCTCTTAGAACTGAAGAAGCTTCTCAGATGAGAGGTGAAAGATCTTCTAGGAACCTAAAGAAGTCCAGATGCTTCTCTTTCCAAGCTCCTTAGACTACGATGACCTGGATGACTGAGAACCGTCACAGATTAAAGGATTTAGGGAGTTTCTGTACAGAAGAGTGGGCCAAATCCCTCCTGAGATTTGTGCAAACCTGGAGACCAAATACAAGAAACATCTTACAGCTGTGCTCACCAATAAGAGTTTTTCCACCAACTACTAAGTCATATTTTATTTAGAGATGGAAAACTTAGTTTGCTCAGTGGCTTGCAAATCAGTTTATAACTTTTACATAAAGTGTTTTTCTGAAAATGTGGTTTCTATTCTGTCCCTCTCCATCAAAATGAAAATACCATTAAATTAGAGACTTCATTTCTTGGTAAGTGAGCAAATTCGCAAATTCATCATTGGATTAATTATTTTTCCTTCTATATGGAAAGAAAACCCTGTGGAAGGATGCATTTCAGAATATGATGATCATATGTATGATCATCTCTCTTCTCCATGATATCAAGTATTTCCATCAAAAGTTTACACTTCACATCTGCATCTCCTTAAAGATTATTTCTCCATAAGAAATATTTCCACCATTACCATAAACAGTCTTGATATCACAACAAATTATTAAGACTGGAAAGAGAATATTCAATGTGTGAATAATCTATTATAGCAGCTTCAGTGTCCTTACAACTTGGGGTCAGCAGCGTTGACTGGACTCCAGAGCCCAGCAGCCCCTCAAGCAGAGCAGAGATGGTGTCTGCAGAGCTGCAGAGGAACGAGCAGCATATTTTTAAATGAGCACAAAAGGCATTGGCGAGGTGTGACAAGAAATTGCGAGACTGACTGAAAGCCCAGCGTGAACCCTTTTGTGGGCCAGTCATTATGGATGGCAAGCCTTGCAGCCCTAATTCAACATTTATTTGCAGATAGTCATTCAGAATTATTTATTTAATTTACATGTTTGGTGTCAGAAAGAGATTTTGACAATATTAATGTGTCACTTTTATCCACGAGAATAAAGAGGCAAAAAAAAGCCCATTTTGGTTAATTCTCCCTCTGTGCCTGATTAAAAATCGACCGGTCATACGGTGGATTTAACACTTAGTTACTTTACCAGTAACCTGTATATAAACTTCCAATCACAATCCTCCAGTCTCTTTGTGCTTTCAGGTGCAGTGCACAGTTGGACCTAAATCTGACTTTTGCAGGAGGCTATCCATAAAGTGGATCTTTGTGCTCATTTCCAGCTCCGTACTTCTGTCTTGGATTCTGTAGAGTAGCACTACATAACTCACACTTCAAAATAACCCTCATTTCTCTGACACTGGGCCTTGTCTGTCTGAAACTAGCTATTTTACCTTGATTGACTTATTCTACATGGACACTCCTCACAAGCAGAAGGTTTGGTTTGGTCATCAGTCATCATACAGGTCATACAGTGCAAAAAGGAGCATTTAGAGTACTCTGAAACTGAATCTTTTGGTTCACAGGGATGAATATGCCGTCATTATCATGTCCCTGCCCCCCACTTGTCCTCCAGGTGCAGATCTGTCTTCTCTCTTTCTTCTATCAGTGTGAATGTTGGTGTGGGTGTTACTAACCACCAGTGTTGGGACTAACGCGTTATTAAGTAACGCGTTACAGTAACGTTATTATTGTGGTAACGAGCACAGTAACTAGTTATTATGCCAAAATCAGGAACGCGTTAGTCGTTACTGGGATTTAGATAGGGTCGTTACTCGTTACTTCGTGTGGTGGCTATCGCGGAGCTTCCACAGATTCAGTAACATTAGCAAGTGGTGGAGGCCAGCAGGTGGATGAAGGAAAAGGGACGCAGAAGGAAAAGAGACCCGAGGCAGCCGCCGGTCCAAGTGTGAACTGAACTTCAGGTAAGAAATTATGACCTGCAGTCTCTCTGGGTCAGATATGAACCAAGTTTAGGTGGAGTTTATTTTCCTTATTCTGACTTTTTCCGTACTGCGTGCTAGCTAGCATGACGGAGTTTCTATACAGCTGGGTGGTGCTATGAAGTTAATGATGTTGAACTTTATTTTGTTCATAAGTTATTAGAGTTGCCAACCGTCCCGTCTGGTATTCAGAGAAAATATTACGCGTTTCTTATTGAGGTGAAAAGGAACAGTTTGTCCCGTAATTCAGCTACAATGAAAAAGGCACAAAGCTGGAGTTACTCTGTGTCTTTGCTGCACAGCTGCCTCTTCTTCTTTCATTCTCCCCCCTCCCTCTCCCGTTTCTACTTCTCCCGGCTCTCTTGTTTATTTATCGCTCACTTTGCGCCGAAAGAGGAAACCAGCGGATGTCGCGCTAAACAACAGCAGCACGTTTAAGCTTGATCAGCTGTTGTTAGAATTTAATATTAATTTCTAGTATCAGCTGATGTTTGCTGGAGCCACAGCTGCAAAAAACCTGCTGGTCATGATATGGTTTGGTTATCTGGTGAGAGGGAAACATGAAGATGAAACCAGGAGATGTCCTTACTGAACCATCAGAGCTGAACAGGTGATGGAGAAACAGGTTTACCTTTTAGGTGACGTGAATGAGTTGAAGGGAAGTTATGAACTGTTTCTGAGAGACAAATAACACCAGGATCCCTTTTTAGGTAGCTGACAGCTGGTAACTGTGCAGGTGCGGATCTAGCAAAGTGTGGCCAGGGGGGCCAGGTAGGGCATTAACAGGGAAAGGGGGGCACAAAGAAATACTTTTCTTTCTTATTCTCATTTAAAATGTCTAGCTTTTAAAAAATAATTATCTGAATCTTACAACAAACGATTGATAGATTGATGCATATATACCATCAGAACAGTGTACATCACTGTCACAACAGCGTTTGTTTTCATTCAAAGGCTTTAAGATTTTTCCTATAATGGTGGGCCGGTCTCTAGTCAAAATGCCCGGGCCAATTTTCTGTCCCAGTCCAGCCCTGTATGCAGCTCATCTGCAGTCTGGTGTTACCTACATCTTCCTATTCAGAAGGCAGAATTTCTGAGTTCTGAGTAAAATCAAAGCACCACGACTGCAGTTTTTGTGTTGGATGTAAAAGGCGCACATGACGCTGTGACGTAGGCTAGAATCATGGCAGTAGTCAACGACGGTCCAGGTGTGGGATTTCTCTCGTGGAAATGTCGTTGTTTTTTTAGTAGGACACTGGTGAAGCAGGGAAGCCTCGAAGATCCAGGATGAAGTGTGCACATTTTAATGGAAAAGATTTTTAACCTGGCCTGGTTTTGCTTTTAAAATAAACTGAGGATGTTGGAGGGAGGACTCATTCTTATTGGGATGTGAGTGGATGTGCTGGAAGGCAGGAAAACAAACACTGGACTGGAGACTCTCTGTGCCCCTGACAAGGAAACTGGACCAGTTTTGGGGAAGTTCCAGCTCCCAGGATGTGATGTGGAGACCCAGCCTCGAACGAAGTCAGGCCTGAAAAGGTGGGTGGCAAGCCTTTTTGAGGAAGCTGCAGGATTGATACGTTTTGGCTGCTTGTTCTTCCAAGTGACCACCTTTCCCCTGTTTGTAACCAGGCTAACAACCCTGACCGCGGTGGCTTTGGGCCTTGGATTCCTGGCCAGAGTTGTGTCTTCAGCCAGTAGTTTTACCCGGAGAAAGAACAAATAAATCTTGTGTAACCCATTACAGTGTGCGTGTGGTGGTTCGTTACTGGTCAATATTAGAGCTACTACTTCCTTGTACAGAGGCCATTTTGGGCCTTACGTAACATTTGGCGTTTGTCGACAGGATTTGTGACCAGTATACAAACCCACCTGCCTTAGACTGATTAATATGGCGGATGAGCTATCTGAAACCATTAATATGGTGTCACCATTCTTTATTGGTGCGCCCTGGGTACCAAAATTTTGTGGGCTTAACACGAATTATGAAGATTGGGAGAGCCAAATTAGTGCAATGCTCCGTGCTCAAAAATGGTCGATAGAACAGCAGTGTGATTTTGTACTGAGTGCATTAGGAGGAGATCTTTAACGCTTCGAGGGTTCCTTTGTTCTTGCTTCGCCTCGGCGCTTGACCCAGACTTTCACTCTGTAGTTGCTTTTTAGCATAGTACTACAAAAAATTGTAAATCTGTGATATATGATTGATAAACGTAAAGGCAACTGTATAAATGTGTTCAATGACTTTGTTACTTTTAATGATTGGTGAGCACCCGCTTCGATTCGCGCTCAATTCAAACTTTACGTTGCACGCTTACCTAACTTTACGCTGCACGCTCACCTAACTTGCGTTTGCACCTTTTGTCCACACGTAAACTGCGTTTAGCATTTACGTGTGGACGAGGAAGACGGAGAAAACGCAGCGTCAAAGGTGTGCGCCTATTTTGACGCCACACTGTGCGCCAAGTTTTTGTCTCGGTGCCATGAATTCCTACAATGGCAGACTTAGACAAAATACTGTTAATTTTATTATCTTCAGTGTTTAAATGCTTACATATACGGGTTTGCTTGTAATTGTTGCCTATATACATTTTAAGCTATTATTTATTATTTAGTTCAATCAATAGATCAAGTTTTGTAGTGACTATGAAATATATTGTAATTATCTGTTTCCTGTTTATCCTAGACAGGGCAAAAAAGGACTCCAAATTTAAAAAAAAGATAAAAATGAAAGACTGGTGCATTGTGCAGTTTAACACTGGTGGTACAGAAATAGTCCCTAGATCATGGATAAATGGGGAGAAATTGTCATGGCCTCCATATCCTCCGTGAGACACATTCAGGATCCACGACGCAGTAAAGAGGAGAGTTCATCCTGGTGCAACATGGCTCACCTATGCACCAGTCCGACTTCTAATAAGCCATGGTGGGTATCATCTGGATTGGTGTTGTATAAATGTAACAATAACAAGTTTTTCGTGTCCTAATTTATGTCTGGCCATACATTGTGTTTGTACTTCCAGACACATTTCACGAAGCAGAACGCAGTCTTCAGAAATATCTAAGTGAACACTGTGATACGTCTGACCTTCAGTCCGAAGCTGAAACTCAGACCAGTCATAAAAGAAAGAACAAGCAAAACTTTTTTTATTTCACAAACATATCTTTGATTGCTAAGAATTTATGATCTTGTCTTTTATACATATCTGTGGTGCTTGCATACTGCAATATCACCACATAATATAGTCCAAAAAGTGGAAGCTTGTAAACTTTTTATAAATGCAAAGCCGTGTACACTTGTGCACTTCAAAAATTCCTTGTATACTGTACCTTCTTGCACATCTCCGTTTCCTGTGTGTGTTGTTATAAATCAAACTGTAACTTTAGGAAAAAATATTCCAAAAGCACATTTGTAATTACTTATGACCGTTTTCAACTTTTTTTCTTTAGCAGATGAGCAGCCCACAAAAAAATGGTTTCCCCAGGCCCCTCGAGTGAAAATACCAGGTAATAAAATACTGTCTAGTGTCTTTGTACATATCTGTGTGTGACACAAGGAAACGTTTGACAAGTTGTCTGTATTCTTAAATACTTAAAAAAAAAATTATCTTTTTCTGTCAGACCTGACGAGAGCTGTTAACGAACTCCGTGAGGAGGTCAGAGCCATCCGCAATACCGGCTGCAATGAATCGGTAGATGCTGGGGTACTGCCTCTGGATTTGCCCTTGCACAACATTGAGGAGCTAAACAATGCAGAGCCAGCTCTTCAATCACAAGAGGCAAATAAGGCAATGGTAAGTATATAAAGGTTATGTACACTTTGTAACTATAAAGTGTAATAGCTGTCAGATGTGATTTAAATACATAACAATGGCCTGTTGATTAAACACACAAGCACTTGCATACACATTTAAGACATGAGACACGCTAATTCCATCTCTTAAAATGTGTCTATAGGTGAGATGCTTTGCCTTGATTGGAGCCTGACGCAGCAGTTAGGGGCAAACTCTATGTCCGAGTTTGTCTTTGCACAAGCAGTGCAGAAATGGCTCCGATACGCCCCGGATCGTTTGGGTGGTGCAGGACGCACATCATGCAAAAAATTACAAACTTCTGTGAATCATATAAACGTAAATAGGAAACTGTCTTTTAATAAAGTATTTAGCAAACGAAACATGCCTATTGACCTTTTTTTGTTTATTTTTTTTCTCTGTTACATCACATGCAATGCTTTCTTATTTTAGGATATTAATATTGACATGATACATTGTGAGACATTTGGGTTTTTTTTTTATAAAGGGTGTCCAATTTAAGGAATAAGTACAATTATGTGTTTAGGTGGTTGAAGTATTGATGGAAACATGCAGTAGTTTAGTATTGGTTAAAATACCTATAAAGAAAGGTAGATTTCCAGTCATGATTTAACTGTTGTTTTAATAAAAAGCAACTGTGCGAAAGAGGTGGAAAATCAACACCATAGCTCAACAGTGTTTCAATATCAGAATCTGACATTGTTTCAATGTCAGCAGTATTAGAAAATATAACGTTGAATCAACGTCAGGTTTCAACATTGATTCAACATCAAAACCTGACGTTGTTTCAACGTTAAAAAAGGGTGCAAGAGTGACGTTAGGTCAACGTCACACTTCAACGTTGATTCAATGACACAGCCTGATATTGACTCAACATTGTTTCAATGTTTCCTTGCTATCTGGGGAACCACGACGTGAAATTCTTATTTTGGAGCAAGTGGAGCGGGATACGCCAGATAAGATCTTTCTTCAACTTAAAGAACTGTATGGGGATAAAACAGCTGTGGGTACCTTGCGTGCCATGTTTTATGAGTGCAGACAAAGGGCAGAAGAGCCTATTAGAAAGTTCACTTTACGTTTAAGGGAGCTAGGCCATCGCCTGCAAACAAAAGAGCCACAAGACCCTCGGCGTGCCGACCTGCACATGCGTGATCAGTTTGTCTTGGGCCTCAGGGAGGGTGAGATACAGCGCGATCTACGGCGTCTGTTAAGGCATGACCCTAATCTCTCATTTGAACAGGTGCGTAAAGAGGCTTTGCAATTGGAAGCAGATGCGCTGCATAGTTTATATGAAGACTCCGCTTGTGCCGTAGTGAAAGGGGATCTAAAGTGGCAGGATACCTTGAATTGGAAAGATCAATTTAAAGTGGAGATTCTCGCAGAAATGAAGGAGCAAATTATGGATCTCAAGAATACTCTTCAGGAGGAGCTGAGGGAATTTGTTCGACCAGCACCAATGCCACAGACATGTTCAGCTCCCAGAGGTGAGAGAGAAAGGCGGAACTTTAGTTCCTCTCAGTATAGGAGATGTGCTGAAGTGTCTGAGCCACCCCCAGCGACAAAGCAAATCTCACGGTTGGTGGAACGACCACGGCATAAGTGGGATGAACAAGGGCAGCCCATCTGTAGTAAGTGTGGAGCCAGTGGACACATGGCAAGAGAGTGTCGGGGCACTCCATCTCAGATGGCTTTAAACGAGTAAATCCAGTCACTATGGGCCAGGTGACTGGAAAGGATGACAGTGGTCCAGCCCAGTTAAATCACTCTCAATTTCTAGGGACATGCCGTCAAGTAGAGGTATTCGTTGATGGTAAGGAAGTGACATTTTTGCTAGATACTGGGTCTAATGTAACATTAATGCCACAAGCCTGTTTTAGGAGATTGTTTGGTGAGCAGGAGCCAGGAAAAGAAAGCGATCTCAATTGGTTAAAGCTGAAGGCAGCGAATGGATTGGCTATTCCTTATGTGGGCTATGTGCTAGCTGAAGTACAGGTGGGAGGCATTACTTTGAAGGATATGGGAATTGTGATTTCAAAGGACGATCCCAATAATCCTAATGCATTACCTATCTTAGGTATGAATATCATCATTCCATGCTGGGATATGCTTTTCTCGAAACCTCAGATACAGACCCAGACCTGGCCTGTTGGCTCAACTGTAGACACTCAACAAGCGTGGGCATCCGCTTTTCAGGACTGTCAGAGAATTCAGGCAGCTGCCCCTGTACAACAGGTAGGGACCCTTCGACCAGCTTATCGCCATCCGGTGATGGTCCCTGAGCACAGCGAGCAGGTGATTTGGGCCAGGGCCCCACAGACACTGAGGAAAGGACAATGTATTTTGGTGGAGCCACTGGAAGGGCCTAGTACAGTTGCTGTTGCTCGATCCCTAGGAATTGTCCGTAGAGGCCGAGTCCCCCTCAAAGTAAGGAACCTCAACCCTTTTCCTATCACGTTACGACGTTACGAGGCCCTTGCTACATTCTCCACGGAAAATGTTGACATTCAGGAGCCTTTTGAAGTTACTTTTGAGCAAACCAGGCCAGGTATTGTTGAAGTTGGTGTACACCAGGTGAGCTCGGAACCACCTGGTAAAGCTCCTCATATTGAAGTTATGACACAAGGGAAGTCAAACCTATCCATAGAGGAGCAAGAAAAGTTAAATGGTCTCTTGAGGGAATGGGGCGATGTGTTTGCTGCCGACGAAGAGGATTATGGCCACACAGATGTAATCACGCACTCTATCCCAACAGGTATGGCACCTCCCATTAGAGAGCGGTACAGGCCAATTCCCCCTAAAATGTATCAGGAAGTGCGAGAGTTGCTGAATAATATGATTCGATCAGGGGTGGTGAGAGAGAGTACAAGTCCCTGGGCAGCACCCATTGTCCTGGTACGGAAAAAAAATGGGGAATTGAGATTTTGTGTGTGTGGCAGGATGAATGTTATCCTTCGGTCCAACCCACTTTCAGCCTGGCCCATTAGGGGGCGCTGGTATAAATAGTGGCCATTTGAGTGTCTCTGCGTCGCTTGCCTGTGATCTCCTTTTTGGTCACCTGACTTCCCCTCGGTGTGGTGGAGATCATTTGCGGGTTATTCTTCTGAAGCCTCCATCGCGGCTGGTCGTAGCTATAGAAGCCTCCTCTGAGCTATTCTGCTTACGTTCTGTGACCCGGCTTACTTGGTACGTAATCAACTTTTGTTACGCTCTCTGCCTTCTATTGTTCTTTTATAGTAATTATTTCTTATGTTTCGCAGGAAGTGTGGGCCTTAGTTTTGCGCCAAGCTACGCGAACTGAAGTGCTGCTGTTTTGCCTTGCTGTGCTTTTACCGTCTGTTCCCGTTGTGAGAATTCTTTCCCTGCTGCTGTCAGCTTTTACAGTGGACGTCGGCGTGGACAACGGCCATATGCATGCCGGTTATCGGAGTCAGCTGGCGTGCATATTGATTGACTGTTAACTTATCGTCGTGTGGACGGCAAGTTGGAGCAGTACGGCGATTCCGTTTGCTCCAGATTTTAGAGTTTTATTCAGATTGTATGTTGTTTTATTGCTTTTTGATTTGTAGTTTGGATTTTCTGTTACACCACTGGTGGGAGGCCCTTTTTCTAGCTGTAGATCACCAGTGTGGTCCTGCAGTTGGGTTATCCCCCGGTGCTACACATTAGTTTGTTGTAATATATTAACATTTTTTTTGTTTCTTTTATTCAGATGCGGAGTGCCGACGTGGAGGAGACTAGGGTGCCTTGGTGGTGGGATCCCTTGAGTGTACACACCTGCCTTGTCTAGTTTATTAGTGTGAGTGTGTGATAGTGTGTTGCACTTGTGTTTTGGTGTGTTTTCTTTCTTTAGTTGTGTGTGGCATCCCTGCCCCTCCACTGGTAAGCCTCAGCTCTGAATACCTTTTTAAGCATATTTGTATTTGAATATTTATGATTATGTTTTTATTCGGTGTTTTAAATAATTACCAATAAATTGTCAATTTGTTTATTATTGAACCTCGTCTCTGGATTGAGTATAGCGAACCTAAGTGCCTTTTTGGTGATTTAGTGTCATTTCCAGTATTCTCTGGGTGAAATTCCCAGGGTGGCGTTGTCGTTCTTTAAAACTGAAGAGTATTTACTTTATATCCCAACCTCGTCTCGCCACATGTGGATTACCGCAAGTTAAATGCAGTGACACATAAAGATGCCCATCCACTACCTAGAATTGAAGAGACCTTGACGATGCTGACTAAATCAAAATACTACTCCACTCTTGATCTAGCAAGTGGGTATTGGCAAGTGAAAGTTTCTGAAGCTGACAGAGAAAAGACTGCATTTTGTACTCCTTTTGGCTTGTATGGATTTGAAAGAATGCCTTTTGGTTTGTGTAATGCCCCAGCAACATTCCAAAGGTTGATGCAAAGTTGCTTGGGAAGTCAAATCACAGAGTCTGCTTTTGTATATCTGGATGATGTGATAGTATACTCACCGGATTTCAACAGCCATCTAGAGCATCTGCAGGCAGTGTTTACAAGATTGAAGGGCTATGGGCTGAAGTTGCGACCTGATAAATGTGTTCTTTTCCAGCAGCAGGTGAAGTTCCTGGGTCACCTGGTGAACAGTGAGGGTGTGGCTCCCGACCCTGATAAGATTGCCGCTGTACAGAAGTGGCCGGCCCCGCAGACTATTCATCAGGTGCGTTCCTTTTTGGGCTTTGCCAGTTACTATCGGCGGTTCATTGCAGGATTTGCAAGTGTTGCTAGGCCTCTTAACTCATTGCTGGTGGGAGTACCTAAGAATAAAAAACAGAATATTCCCATAAACTGGGATGAGAATTGTCAACAGTCCTTTGATCTTCTGAAGCAGAAACTGCTAGAGGCGCCTATTTTAGCTTTTGCTGATTTCAGATTACCCTTTCGGCTCTACACGGATGCCAGTAAAGTGGGCCTTGGTGCAGTACTTTCTCAAGTACAAGATGGGAAAGAATGTGTGATAGCCTATGCTAGCAGAAGCTTAGCACCCACAGAAAGAGATGATGCAAACTATAGCTCCTTTAAATTGGAGCTGCTCGCTCTGAAATGGGCGGTGACTGAGAAATTTAAAGACTATCTATGGGTGTCTCTGTTTACAGTTTATACTGACAATAATCCATTGGTCCACTTATCGACTGCAAAAGTGGGCGCAGTGGAGCAACGGTGGGTAGCACAACTTGCAAATTATCAATTTGATATCAAGTACCGGCCCGGCCAGGAAAATGTGAATGCTGATGTTCTGTCTAGAATGCCATTACAGGTGCAACCCCAAGATCTGGTGTCCCCACAGAGGATGGGTGAAGGAGCACGGGTTCAGGCTGTGAACATTGATTGGGATCCAGGACACTGGAAAAGCTTACAGGAGCAGGACCCAACGTTGTATAGAGTGAGACATTATATGGCCCAAGGAAGGACACCATCGGGGGATGGAGAGAATCCCTCACTAAGCTTTTGGGTTGGCATTTCTTTAGATTTTGTTTTGTATTAATTGCATGCTTTGGTGTTTTTTTGTGTTTGATGTGAGGTGTGGGCCACACCCATGTGGGAGTGGAGATTCTACTCTAGTCCAGCTGCCAGCTATTTGGAGTTGAATACAGGGAGCAGCTGATTGGGGAGGATTGGAGGCCTTCTCTATAAAGGGGAGAGGAAACAGGAAGTAGGGGTTGTCGTTGTTTTTTTAGTAGGACACTGGTGAAGCAGGGAAGCCTCGAAGATCCAGGATGAAGTGTGCACATTTTAATGGAAAAGATTTTTAACCTGGCCTGGTTTTGCTTTTAAAATAAACTGAGGATGTTGGAGGGAGGACTCATTCTTATTGGGATGTGAGTGGATGTGCTGGAAGGCAGGAAAACAAACACTGGACTGGAGACTCTCTGTGCCCCTGACAAGGAAACTGGACCAGTTTTGGGGAAGTTCCAGCTCCCAGGATGTGATGTGGAGACCCAGCCTCGAACGAAGTCAGGCCTGAAAAGGTGGGTGGCAAGCCTTTTTGAGGAAGCTGCAGGATTGATATGTTTTGGCTGCTTGTTCTTCCAAGTGACCACCTTTCCCCTGTTTGTAACCAGGCTAACAACCCTGACCGCGGTGGCTTTGGGCCTTGGATTCCTGGCCAGAGTTGTGTCTTCAGCCAGTAGTTTTACCCGGAGAAAGAACAAATAAATCTTGTGTAACCCATTACAGTGTGCGTGTGGTGGTTCGTTACTGGTCAATATTAGAGCTACTACTTCCTTGTACGGAGGCCATTTTGGGCCTTACGTAACAGAAATATGCACATTATCTTTTCCTTTCTATTGGTAGGTGGCACAGTGCACTGTGGCAAGTAAGCAAGCTAGAAGCCTGGCAAGGTTATGGAAGAAACACATTAACAAGAGAATTCTGAGTAAAACCAAAGTTACTTTCCCTAGTAACTAGTTACTTTGAAAGTAACGAGTAACTTGAAGTAACTGAGTTACTTTTGGGAGAAGTAACTAGTAATGTAACTAAGTTACTATTTTAAAGTAACTTACCCAACACTGCTAACCACTGTCTTCCAGTGGTGGACGTGGTCTCAGGAAGTCTCCAGCTGGTGCACCTGTTTTCCACCCACGATCGGTGGCAGTACTTAAAACTGGCTTTCACTTCCACTTGTTGCCCTATTGTTGTTCTGTGTATGATGTAGCATCAAGTTCTGTCTCTTCTGTACTCTTTCACCTGTCTTTTCCCTCCTGCTAGGAAAGCTGTCCGAAAGCATGCTTAATACTTACCTGAATACCTGCCTGAGACACTCTCATCTAGCCTGCAATAGAGGTCAGAGTGGCCTGAACCTTTGTCCTGTGGAAAGAAAGAGAATTGCCTGAATACTTTCTTCTGAACACTCATTTGTACTGAGTTCAGTTTATTAGCACTGTTAAACTATCTGACTGTGTCCTTCACGTGACCCCTTCAGATTAACAGCCAGGATTTGAAAATGAAGCTTGAAATATATTTAAATAATTATGTTTTTTTTTTTTTTTTTTAAATGGAAACTAAGCTTTGAAGGGTTGTTTGTTGTTTTCATGGATCAAAAGCAAAATTCTAATTTCTGAAAACTTGATTTTGTTTCAGTATAACTTCTTGTTGAGTCGAGTTGATCCAGCAGGTTTTCAAATTTTTTACTGTCAAGTTTGCTTTTGTTAGAAGCTTCAAATTATAATAAGATTTGAATCCCATAGAATTACAACAACGATCACTGTGATTAGTTCAAACATATTTAACTTTTAAAATGAGCATGCATGATTGTAATTAGGGATGTACCAATACCGATACTGGTATCGGGTATCGGGGCCGATACTGTAAAATATGTATGACTCATACTCATAAAAGTTAACCGATACCATGAACCGATACCAACTTATTTCATTAATCAGAGGGTGGCTTGCCATTTCTGTTGTAGTTTTTTAGATTGGCCACTAGGGGGACATCCCGCGCTAAACAGGCACAGGGTTAGACGAGTCAGACTGGCAGCTCCAGATAAAAAAAAAAAAAAAAGAGAAACTGGAGGCTGCTGTAGCTATACAAAATGTCAGTAGTGTGGACCGGAACAGCCAACTTTAACTCAGGTTTTGGAAAAGCGATGAAAAATGTCAAGAGAAAATCCACGGGCAGTTAAAATAACAGAGGCTCTGACTCATTTTATCCCTCTGGATGACCAGCCAATGCCGGTCGTGGAAAACATAGGATTGCATCGTCTTCTCAGCATACTCAAGCTGCGATATGAAATTCCCAGCCGCCCACACATCAGAGAGATAATGGTGCCAAAACTTTCTGAAGAGGTAAAGACAAGCAGTGTGTGCGCGATGTCAGTCCTCGGTTAAACGACACAGTGGACTGATGATCCACGGGCAGATGAGTTTATTCGTCAGTGCCAAATACTTTCGTTATTTTGTTTGTTTGTTTACAATATGGACACTCTGCAATAATTTAAAAGTTTATTTTATTCTCAAACCTAATTTGTATTTATTTTATTCCAAACAGAAGTGTTTATTTATTATTCTGAAAGCTCGAGACAGTGCCAATAGTTTAGTGATATTTTGCTAAATTACAATGTGGAGACTCTGCAATAATTTAACAGAAGTGCTTATTTTTCACTTGAAATTTTTTTGGTATCGTTGCATCCCTAATTGTAATAGTATATACTAAAACATAAAAAATTTTTGAAAAACATATCTTTTTCCATGCAGGGAGTGCAGAATTATTAGGCAAATGAGTATTTTGTCCGCATCATCCTCTTCATGCATGTTGTCTTACTCCAAGCTGTATAGGCTCGAAAGCCTACTACCAATTAAGCATATTAGGTGATGTGCATCTCTGTAATGAGAAGGGGTGTGGTCTAATGACATCAACACCCTATATCAAGTGTGCATAATTATTAGGCAACGTCCTTTCCTTTGGCAAAATGGGTCAAAAGAAGGACTTGACAGGCTCAGAAAAGTCAAAAATAGTGAGATATCTTGCAGAGGGATGCAGCAGTCTCAAAATTGCAAAGCTTCTGAAGCGTGATCATCGAACAATCAAGCGTTTCATTCAAAATAGTCAACAGGGTCGCAAGAAGCGTGTGGAAAAACCAAGGCGCAAAATAACTGCCCATGAACTGAGAAAAGTCAAGCGTGCAGCTGCCAAGATGCCACTTGCCACCAGTTTGGCCATATTTCAGAGCTGCAACATCACTGGAGTGCCCAAAAGCACAAGGTGTGCAATACTCAGAGACATGGCCAAGGTAAGAAAGGCTGAAAGACGACCACCACTGAACAAGACACACAAGCTGAAACGTCAAGACTGGGCCAAGAAATATCTCAAGACTGATTTTTCTAAGGTTTTATGGACTGATGAAATGAGAGTGAGTCTTGATGGGCCAGATGGATGGGCCGGTGGCTGGATTGGTAAAGGGCAGAGAGCTCCAGTCCGACTCAGACGCCAGCAAGGTGGAGGTGGAGTACTGGTTTGGGCTGGTATCATCAAAGATGAGCTTGTGGGGCCTTTTCGGGTTGAGGATGGAGTCAAGCTCAACTCCCAGTCCTACTGCCAGTTCCTGGAAGACACCTTCTTCAAGCAGTGGTACAGGAAGAAGTCTGCATCCTTCAAGAAAAACATGATTTTCATGCAGGACAATGCTCCATCACACGCGTCCAAGTACTCCACAGCGTGGCTGGCAAGAAAGGGTATAAAAGAAGAAAAACTAATGACATGGCCTCCTTGTTCACCTGATCTGAACCCCATTGAGAACCTGTGGTCCATCATCAAATGTGAGATTTACAAGGAGGGAAAACAGTACACCTCTCTGAACAGTGTCTGGGAGGCTGTGGTTGCTGCTGCACGCAATGTTGATGGTGAACAGATCAAAACACGGACAGAATCCATGGATGGCAGGCTTTTGAGTGTCCTTGCAAAGAAAGGTGGTTATATTGGTCACTGATTTGTTTTTGTTTTGTTTTTGAATGTCAGAAATGTATATTTGTGAATGTGGAGATGTTATATTGGTTTCACTGGTAAAAATAAATAATTGAAATGGGTATATATTTGTTTTTTGTTAAGTTGCCTAATAATTATGCACAGTAATAGTCACCTGCACAGATATCCCCCTAAAATAGCTAAAACTAAAAACAAACTAAAAACTACTTCCAAAAACATTCATCTTTGATATTAATGAGTTTTTTGGGTTCATTGAGAACATGGTTGTTGTTCAATAATAAAATTATTCCTCAAAAATACAACTTGCCTAATAATTCTGCACTCCCTGTAATGTCATTCAAACAGGGAAACTTGCATTTGTTCTGTATTCATTAAATAGAAGAGTGACTTCGGCAGGGTTCAATCCTTCTGATGTTTTCATTTTAATGACTTTTGCTTATAGCTAATGAAAACCACTGAGTGAAAAAAAAATCACCTCTTGTGAGTCATTTAGGTTTAATGACAACTTTTGTTATGAACGGTAACATTGTGTCAGGAAGGCTCTAAAACAGCGGTCCCCAACCCCTGGGCCTCGGACCGGTACCGGTCCGTGAGTCGTTTGGTACTGGGCTGCGAGAGTTGAGGTTCAGGTGTGAAATGTATGGTTTTCAGGGTTTTTATCGGTTTTCAGCGTTATTTTGTTATCGTTTTTATCGTTAACTCGGTTTTCCTGGGTCTTTTCACGTGTGTTATGAATAAATCTTCTTTTTTTTGGTACTAGTTTTATTTTATTGTATTTATCCGTGACACCTTAAAGGCCAGTCCGTGAAAATAATGTCGGGCATAAACCGGTCTGTGGCGCAAAAAAGGTTGGGGACCGCTGCTCTAAAACATCTTCATCATCCACATCCTCCACGAAACGAACCACGGAGTGCTTGAAGCTGCAGTTTTTTCTTGCATATAAATATAAATATAACACAAATAACAAGAAAATCATGTATATCTTCATACTTAAACAAAAAGGATAGAATAAAGTAATAATAATAATAATGGATTGGATTTATATAGCACTTTTCAAGGCACCCAAAGCGCTTTACAATGCCACTATTCATTCACTCTTACATTCACACACTGGTGGAGGCAGCTACAGTTGTAGCCACAGCTGCCCTGGGGCAGACTGACAGAAGCGAGGCTGCCATATCGCGCCATCTGCCCTTCTGGACAACACCAGTAGGCGGTAGGGTAAAGTGTCTTACCCAAGGACACAACGACCAGGACAGAGACCAGGGATCGAACCGGCAACCTTCCGGTTACAGATACGCTTCCCAACCCCCTGAGCCACGGTCGCCCCGTGTAAGTATAGAGTCATTTGTTCCTATCCACTTACTTTAAATTCCATAATGTATATACAAGTATACACTCATATAAAATACACACATAAAACAATTTAAGCTCACAAACCAACACCCTGTGATTAACACCCCACTAAATCTTCAAGTCTTCACACACAAGAAGAGCAGGAGTCCCTAAACAGGTTATAGAGACCTAATCTTAACAGTAAATGTCAACAGAAGAGTCCAAAAATAAACTTGAATGAAAACTGAACCAAAAGCAGAGCCCAAAGGCTCTCAACATCACAGGGAAACAAGGTCTTTGTAATTTTGCAATTTGGATCTGAGCCCCAGAGCCCCACCACCCGGAAGATGGTGAGTGCATGAGAGTGGCTGGCTGGCACAGGATGGAGCACAGAGCTGCGGCTGCTGAAGGGAGTGGAGAGCAAGGATGGCCAGTAGGCGTAGAGTGCAGCAGAGAGTGGGACGGGCGATCTTTACTGAGAGAGAATGGAAAATGGAAAGCTGGGCAAAGCTCGACTACTTGTCAGTTGGCAAACTGACAAGTAGAGGAAGAAAACCTGAGACCAAGAAGTGAGGATAACTCTGAGGTCAACGATAACTCGAGGAAAGCTAGACAACAACAACTTTGTACCACATAGGAGGAATGAACAACTTGGCATCAAACGATGAGACGTGCCGGGTTTGAAATACTGCAGAGTCCTGTTGAGTGGATGAGTTTCAGGAGTGCTGTTTGACTGGCCTGACAGGAAGGAACCTGGCACCGCGCCTAGACAGATACAGGCAAGGAGAGAGAGAGAGAGAGAGAGAGCCAGGAAACACAAAGGAAACAGAAAGAAAGGGAGAGATACCGGCATCATCAGAACAGCTCTTCGTGATGGGTGTGTATACTTCAGTAGTCATGTTGGAGAGACAAAGAGATATCAGCAAATCCCACGAGGATGTAAAGTTACCAAATAAGATGGTCAAGTATGTGATATAACATCTCAGGAGCTTACTTTTTTTTACCTTGAAGAGTACCAATAACACAGTCAAACTTGGTTTCCAGTATGATAATCACGACATTCAGAATCATTGCTTTAATATGCTTTTAATCATGACTTTTTCTTTCTAGTCATACGTTTTATACATTGACATTACAGCACACACCTGGAAAATAATTATGTATAAAACTTGATTTGGCATTTCAAAGTTGAGATTAAATTTGTATTTTTACGCAAAGAGACTATATGAATCAGTAATAGGCAAAGAAACTTTTTAAAAGCATCTTCATTTTACTTTCAAAGCCAAAAACTTTCTTTTTTGAAGGAGTAGAAGTTATTTTGTTATGTGTCTGTGTTAACTCACAAAAATATGTAAAGAAACAAAATTAGTGATCTGCATTGCAACCACCCATGAAAGAAAAGGAATGAGACTTTTCTCGTACATAGCTTTATTTACCTACAGTTTAAGAAAAAATGCTTATTACAAGCTTAGTTCTGAAAAATGTAAATAAAACAGAATGGAGTCATTTGTAAATCTCGTAAACCCATATTTTATTTACCATAGATACAAACAACAGGCAACATGTTTAAACTGTGAAATTCTGCTATTGCATGATAAATGTTACTAATTTTGAATCGGATTACAGTAACAGTCACATAAAGTGATGAAAACTGAAACAAAAAGCTAACAAGTAAGTGGTACTAAAACATAAAGACAGAGCTGGAGAGCATTTTGAGACTTACACGTCAGTAACATGATCGGAGTTAGAAAGAGCATCCTCAAATAGTGGAACAACTTCATAATAATGATCCTCAGCATAAAACTGCATGAAATCTCATCATCTACAGTACATGCTGCAATCAAATATCTACAAAGATCACGGATTTCTACAAATTGACTGCAGATATGTTTCTCTTAAACTGAATATATTTGATTTTGAGCCTTCCCGAAAACTTACTACTAGATGGAAACAATCTGCCGACCTTGACAGAAGTTTTATGTGTTGATGATGTGAGCCGATTATGTGCATTTAATGTACTAATAACATTTGAAGCGTTTGTCTTCAGCATAGTCAGGAGTTATGACTGACTAATGAATGAGCTGTATTAGACCAGTGTTCGCCGGTTTCACGTCTGCCTGGTGTCAGCGTGAAAATCAAAACAGAAAGCATCGTCGAACATCCATATAATCCATGACATGTTTACATAGGTAAATATTTAATGACTTGTGTTTACCGATTTGGTCTTATCTTTGTATGTTGCTCATGTTAAGGATAGAAAAAAGTAGTTGTATGAATGGATATGAATGTGGCTTGTTGTATAAAGCATTTTATACAATATAAGATATACAATATATAAGTGTTCATCTACCATGTCTAATTTTAATATACGAACCAAACTTGATTAACAACTATTTTTATAACTGTTCAGCACAAACTCCAAACATTCATTGTTTTTTCTTTATTATTTTCTTTATTTGAAATTTTTTTCTCTTTGTTGTTATTGTTGTTGTGTGATTGCACATTAATATATATTTTTCTGATAAGCTAAAAAAACAAAAGAAAAACTATCCTGTTAGGTTATCTGGAAATATAACTTAATTATACCTATTACAAATCTATCAGAGGCTTTTTTTTATAAACCAGTTATTAAAATTAAGATAACCATTTGCAGTACTGAAGAACATTGTAGATATAAAGTGATTATTTTCCACATAATTGACATATTTAAAAATCTAGTGTTTTAAAA
The DNA here is from genome assembly GCF_057382185.1 of Mchenga conophoros. Classification (NCBI taxonomy): domain Eukaryota; kingdom Metazoa; phylum Chordata; class Actinopteri; order Cichliformes; family Cichlidae; genus Mchenga; species Mchenga conophoros. The sequence continues at coordinate 69,120,614 of NC_140528.1, forward strand.
GTGGGCGCTTTAAACCATTAATAATCTATAGTCACATTACAGCCTTAATGATGCTGTAAATGTTTATGAAATATGATGCCAAGCTGACAATGCCGTCTTAGTCTGCCTTGTGAGTTTTACATTTATGGCTGAAAATTTAGTGTTTCAATTAACTGTTGACTGCATGTCGTCATCTCTCATAGTAAGTGTGCCGCAGCTCTTAGCATTCAGCAGTGTGAAACTGGAGAATTTCATGGATCAGGGAAACAAGTACATGTGGCACGTTTTTGTGCCTTCTCAAGTATTGCAGTTGTAACCTGCAGCAAATGCAATATGCATGCTGTGTTCATGGACAGCAGCTGTCATCCCTTCCATATTTTGAAAGTCTATGAAAAGCATTTGTGTCCGACATGGAGCTGCTCCAGTCATTGTGCCAACAAACCAGAGTCTGACATTAGATCAGAAAATCTGTCACATATGCAGGAAAGAAGTGCTGTTACACAGTGCTGTCAGTTTGAGCTAAAAAAAAAAACATTTGTAGGAAGACTAAAGTGTCTTTGACCAGCCACAGTGATCAGTGACGTTATATTTTTAATACTTTGTATTCCAGGCAGGAGATGTATCTCTAAAACCTCTATAACACATCCCAGACTGTAGGTTTGTGGTATTAAACTGAGCTAACAACCACACTGAGTCAGACTGTGGTCAATTAAAGTAATTTTGTATCTTAGAGAAACTCAAGTGTGAGCTTTAAAAAGTCCACATGGTGTGAAATCACACTGAAACATTACACTTGGCCCTCATATACTTGAAGCAATAGTTCTGAGTAAAATGCATCTGAAATATATCAAATCAAAGTTTTATTTATTCAAATAATCAATCATTAAGAAAACTGTGCCTGCTATAAACTGAATGTATACCCATCAAATAAACTGAATTTGACCAACTTACAAATGATTTACACTGTGTAACAAAATTACATGGAAAGTTTAAATGCAATCAATTTACTTCGAGTCGGCATTTTGGGCACAAATATGTTTTTGGGTCGACGACTATGTGAGTTGGGACATGTAAATATCTGGTTATATATATATATATATATATATATATATATATATATATATATATATATATATATGTGTGTGTGTGTGTGTGTGTGTGTGTGTGTGTGTCACGGCTGGCGGAGTGAGCCGTGTGGTGTGGAGGAAAAGGAGGACCCAAGATGCAGCAAACTGATGATACGAGTGACGTTTATTTACACGGTGGCTGTTTATCCTTCAAGCTCGGGTCTTCTACCAGAGGCCTGGGAGCTTGAGGGTCCTGCGCAGTATCTTAGCTGTTCCCAGGACTGCGCTCTTCTGGATAGAGATCTCCGATATTGTTCCTGGGATCTGCTGGAGCCACTCGCCTAGCTTGGGAGTCACTGCACCTAGTGCTCCGATTACCACGGAGACCACTGTTACCTTCACCCTCCACATCCTCTCGAGCTCTTCTCTGAGCCCTTGGTATTTCTTGAGCTTCTTGTGTTCCTTCATTCTAATGTTGCTGTCATTCGGGACCGCTACATCGATCACTACGGCCGTCTTCTTCTGTTTGTCTACCACCATTTTGTCCATCTGTATCTGGAAGTCCCACGGGATCTTAGCTTGGTAAATGGTAAAATTGTAAATGGTCTGTATTTGTATAGCGCTTTACTTGGTCCTAAGGACCCCAAAGCGCTTTACACTATACACAATCATCCACCCATTCACACACTGGTGACGGCAAGCTACAGTGTAGCCACAGCCGCCCTGGGGCGCACTGACAGAGGCGAGGCTGCCGGACACTGGTGCCACCGGGCCCTCTGACCACCACCAGTAGGCAACGGGTGAAGTGTCAAAGGACACAACAACCGAGACTGTCGGAGCCGGGGCTCGAACCAGCAACCTTCCGATTACAAGACGAATGCCCAACTCTTGATCGCCCCAATATTCTTCGGTCATTCTCCACCACCCTTGGGGGCATCTCCCATTTTGACCTCGGGACTTCCAGGTTATACTCGGCACAGATGTTCCTGTACACTATGCCGGCCACTTGGTTATGGCGTTCCATGTATGCCTTGCCTGCTAGCATCTTGCACCCTGCTGTTATGTGCTGGATTGTCTCTGGGGCATCTTTACACAGCCTGCACCTGGGGTCTTGCCTGGTGTGGTAGACCCCAGCCTCTATGGATCTTGTACTCAGAGCTTGTTCTTGTGCCGCCATGATTAGTGCCTCTGTGCTGTCTTTCAGTCCAGCTTTGTCCAGCCACTGGTAGGATTTCTGGATATCAGCCACCTCCTCTACCTGCCAGTGGTACATACAGTGCAGGGGCCTGTCCTTACACACACATACATACATACATATATATATATATATATATATATATATATATATATATATATATATATATATATATATATATATATATATATATATATATATACACACACACACAGTGGGGCAAAAAAGTATTTAGTCAGCCACCGATTGTGCAAGTTCCCCCACCTAAAATGATGACAGAGGTCAGTAATTTGCACCAGAGGTACACTTCAACTGTGAGAGACAGAATGTGAAAAAAAAATCCATGAATCCACATGGTAGGATTTGTAAAGAATTTATTCGTGAATCAGGGTGGAAAATAAGTATTTGGTCAATAACAAAAATACAACTCAATACTTTGTAACATAACCTTTGTTGGCAATAACAGAGGTCAAACGTTTACTATAGGTCTTTACCAGGTTTGCACACACAGTAGCTGGTATTTTGGCCCATTCCTCCATGCAGATCTTCTCGAGAGCAGTGATGTTTTGGGGCTGTCGCCGAGCAACACGGACTTTCAACTCCCGCCACAGATTTTCTATGGGGTTGAGGTCTGGAGACTGGCTAGGCCACTCCGGGACTTTCAAATGCTTCTTATGGAGCCACTCCTTTGTTGCCCGGGCGGTGTGTTTTGGATCATTGTCATGTTGGAAGACCCAGCCTCGTTTCATCTTCAAAGTTCTCACTGATGGAAGGAGGTTTTGGCTCAAAATCTCACGATACATGGCCCCATTCATTCTGTCCTTAACACGGATCAGTCGTCCTGTCCCCTTGGCAGAAAAACAGCCCCATAGCATGATGTTTCCACCCCCATGCTTCACAGTAGGTATGGTGTTCTTGGGATGCAACTCAGTATTCTTCTTCTTCCTCCAAACACGTACTCAAACCAGTACTCCACCTCCACCTTGCTGGCGTCTGAGTCGGACTGGAGCTCTCTGCCCTTTACCAATCCAGCCACGGGCCCATCCATCTGGCCCATCAAGACTCACTCTCATTCAATCAGTCCATAAAACCTTAGAAAAACCAGTCTTGAGATATTTCTTGGCCCAGTCTTGACGTTTCAGCTTGTGTGTCTTGTTCAGTGGTGGTCGTCTTTCAGCCTTTCTTACCTTGGCCATGTCTCTGAGTATTGCACACCTTGTGCTTTTGGGCACTCCAGTGATGTTGCAGCTCTGAAATATGGCCAAACTGGTGGCAAGTGGCATCTTGGCAGCTGCACGCTTGACTTTTCTCAGTTCATGGGCAGTTATTTTGCGCCTTGGTTTTTCCACACGCTTCTTGCGACCCTGTTGACTATTTTGAATGAAACGCTTGATTGTTCGATGATCACGCTTCAGAAGCTTTGCAATTTTGAGACTGCTGCATCCCTCTGCAAGATATCTCACTATTTTTGACTTTTCTGAGCCTGTCAAGTCCTTCTTTTGACCCATTTTGCCAAAGGAAAGGACGTTGCCTAATAATTATGCACACCTGATATAGGGTGTTGATGTCATTAGACCACACCCCTTCTCATTACAGAGATGCACATCACCTAATATGCTTAATTGGTAGTAGGCTTTCAAGCCTATACAGCTTGGAGTAAGACAACATGGATGAAGAGGATGATGTGGACAAAATACTCATTTGCCTAATAATTCTGCACTCCCTGTATTTCAACAGGGGGTTTCCAGCCCAACTGTTTTGGACAAGCGTTTTCTTGATAATTTTTGCACCACATCAAAATATGGTTTTATGACTTAAATCTTTTGCTTATCTCTTTTCCTCTTAATGCCTAGACCTTTTGAAAATATCAGGGTAGACGTACATTTATTTTTGGCTTTTATTCTGTGATCAAGCAAAAGTTTCACCAATATTTGATATTCATTTTGGAAAGCGCATACACGGCGTCCTCTGGATTAAAAAGCAGAAGACTCAATCCAAAAGCCTGCATCTCTAATGCTGTGGAGATACCTATAGGAGCTGAACTGTCATGTCAACAGCATTTGCCAATCTAACACCATCAGATTGTAGATCAACATAAGTGCTCATCTAAAACATCTTTTTAAAGTAAGGAACACCATGCTAAACCACACACTGTATCCATTACAACAGCAGGGCTTCATAGAAGAGTCTGGGTCCTGAACTAGCCAGCTGGCAGTCCAGACCTTTTACCAACTGGAAACATTTGGAGCATCTAGAGCTGCTAGAATCTCGTATCAGACGAGAAAGGGACAACACGCCTCTCCCAAAACTCCGGCAGCTGCTCTCCTCGGTTTCCAGATGTTTTCAGAAGCTTGTTAAAAGAAGCGGGCATTCTTCACAGTGGTAAACAAGGTGGTGTTCCAGCTCTTTTGAGACATGTTGCTGCCATCCAATTAAAAATAAATGTAAAATTTCTCAGTGTAAACATTTTAAATATGTTTTGTGTTCCGTAAAAGGCAGGATTATGGGATTTGCAAACTCAGTTGGGATTGGGAGTGTAATTGTTCTGGCCATAATCTAGAATTAGCAGAACACCTGATAGCTGTGTAAGACAAGAACACAAAAAGCTAGTTTTGGTCAATTTTCTTACCATGGAAAATATTTTTCGCATAAAAATCAATATTTGCCTGAATCTTTGAGCCTTACAGCAACGTGCAAATCGTAGACATGTGTTTGCACAATGAGGTTTACATAATATTTTTGAGTGAGTCAGTGTAGTTTTTTTTTCTAAATCATATAAACAAAACATCCAATCAGGCGGTGGACATGCCTGATTAAATGACATCCCCTTGAATGCAACCTCAGCTTGACTGTGTGTGACAGCTCTTTGCTTTGTTATGATAAATTTCTCCATATTTGTTCAAGGACTAGCATGCAAATGAAATGTCAAGAGGTTTCTTGTTTGGCTGCACATTAGCTAATGGTTGTTTACGCTGTCTATTGCCTCCCATTGTTTTGAAGTAGACTAGTTCAAGTGGGTTGAGTTTTGATAAATTTATTCAGCGATTTTCTTTTTCTTTTTTTCTCCTTTTCTATTTTTTTATGTGGTTTTTATTCAAAAGCTCAAGCCGGCCATGATCTGCAGATCTGAGGATAATGCATGTCTTTCCATTTCAGTCAAACACATACAAACTGTCCTTTTACAGTGTGAGTCATAATGTGCAAAAAAGAGAGAAGGACATGCACTCTTTATGTATTTTTTCCCTGTTCCCTGTTTTAAACCTCTCTGATATCTCACTGACAGTAAGAATAAGCAACATTTAGAATATTTTTCATTGCTACTGACATCACTACCAGCAGTGATGTCAGCAGAGATGAATAAATTGTGATTACATTAATCAAATAAATCATCATAAAAATTATATAAAAATAAAATAACTTCTTTTGTCTCACTAATTAAAAAGTCCTTGTGTTTTATTTAGTTTTTTAGTCAAATAAAATATACTTACTAGTATCCCTAGCATGCAAGCTAATGCAAACTTAGTGAAAATTGTGTTTTTCCATCCACTATTTTCCCATGAACCTATGAAGTCTTTTTAAATCTTAATTTAAAAAAAGTATCAGGGCCATGTTCTGTTTTATTCTTCGACTTCTTTGTAGAGGGACACTTACCATATGCTCTGTCTGATTTCATGACCTTGTGAGGCATTCATTTCACTCAGCCTAAGCCGTGCACAGTGTGACAGCCAGGGGTGAGAAGTGCTTGTAGAATAGCTGCCTTTATGAAAGAATAAGAAAAATGCATAGCGACATCAAATCGTCACAAAATACATTCATCATTTCATTTGTCAATGGCAATAAAGATCGTTTTTCCACCAACAAAGACAACAATGACTGTTACCCTCAGTGAAGAATTGCATGTTCAAAAAAGTGCACCATAAACATTACTACATCATACAGTGCTGTGAAGAAGAGAGTTCTTGAAAAATTAAGTACATTCCACAATTCAGTAGCTGCTAGAATGTGGAAATTTCAACATCGCTTGAAAAAACTGACAGCTAGCAACGTCTCTCTCACCAGTAGGCTAAGTGATTTTTAGCCAATTACAAGCTGAATCTGATAGTTGGGGTTGTTAGCTAAGATATCGTCATTAAGAAGCGGCACAACTATGTCTATGCGAGCTAATTTGCAATGTGCACCGCTGGCCCGGCCATTTATTTTTTAATGCACCCTCTCAGATTAACTCACTGCGTGTCATGCCCAGGGCTGGACTAGGACAAAAAATCGGCCTGGGCAGTTTGACTACAGACCGGCCCACCAGGTATTAAAGCCATAAAGCCTTTGAATGAAAACAAACGCTGTTGTGACAGTGATGTACAGTCTTGTTGGTATATGTATGATTTCTATACGTTGTACATCAGATAAAAACTTTGGTTGTAAGATTCAGATAATTATTTAATAAAGGCTAGACATTTTAAACGAGAATTAGAAAGAAAAGTATTTCCTTGTGCCCACCTCTCCCTGTTAATGCCCTACCTGGCCCCCTCGCAAAACTTTGCTAGACCCGCCCCTGCACAGTTACCAGCTGTCAGCTACATAAAAAAGGATCCTGGTGTTATTTGTCTCTCAGAAACAGTTCATAACTTCCCTTCAACTCATCCATGTCACCTAAAAGGTAAACCTGTTTCTCCATCACCTGTTCAGCTCTGATGATTCAGTAAGGACATCTCCTGGTTTCATCTTCATGTTTCCCTCTCACCACATATACAAACCGACATCATGACCAGCAGCTTTACAGCTGTGGCTCCAGCAAACATCAGCTGATACTAGAAATTAATATTAAATAAATTCTAACAACAGCTGATCAAGCTTAAAAGTGCTGCTGTTGTTTAGCGCGACATCCGCTGGTTTCCTCTTTCTGGCGCAAAGTGGGCGATAAACAAACAAGAGAGAAAAGCCGATATGCTGATCACTGATCAGTTTTATGATTGAAGTAAAAACAGGAGAGGAGAGAATGAGAGAAGAAGAGGCAGCTGTGCAGCGTAAACACAGAATAACTTGTGCTTTGTGTCTTTTTCATTGTAGCTGAAGTCCGGGACAAAATGTTCCTTTTCACCTCAATACGAAACGCGTAATATTTTCTCTGAATATGAGACGATTCTGTTTTTTATTGGACGGTTGGCAACTCTAATAATTAACCTGATGAACAAAATAAAGTTCAACATCAGTAACATAGCACCACCCAGCTGTATAGAAACTCTGTCATGCTAGCTAGTGTTGAAAATACGCAGTTCTTTGAATCTTTGGGCTGAAGGAAGGACAATACTCGGTGTATCAATGCTCAATCAACAATCATTTATTTCCATACAATTCAACAATAAGAGCATTACAACGTCCGGACGGGAGAGATGCTACCAGAGGGTCAGGCACATGTCTCAAAATGGTGACGGGTTGCTCAGCTTTTTATAGTCTCTAGTGGCCCCCAGCTAGTCGTAAAAGCCAAAACATCACATTTTTTCTCTGTTACAGCGCCTAAGTTATGACCTCGGCAGTTGTTTCTCTGCTTTCTGTAAGGTGGGGGTGTGGAATGTGGTCTGTCTATCTCCCCTGTCTTTAGACACAGAGTCTCCTGCTTACAACCTTCTCTTCATGATTCAACAATTAAGCATGTCAAGAAAACAGTGTAACACATTCCCAGCAGATCAAGGATACAGAGTGATGCACATTTATCCAATGGACTAATATGTGAATATGTTCTGTTAACTCAAAAGTATAATGAGAACTAAACTACATACAGCTCACACACTCTATTTTAAAGGGTATAATATGATCTACAGCAGTATTCTAATTCAACTACTTTGATTACATATATAAGGTAACATATAATAACAGAATAATTTAATACTAGCACGCAGTACGAAAATAAACTCCACCTAAACTTGGTTCATATCTGACCCAGATGGACTGCAGGTTATAACTTCTTACCTGAAGTTCAGTTCACCTGACACTCTCGGACCAGCGGCCGCTTCGGGTCTCTCCTCTTGCCTCCCTTTTCCTTCATCCACCTGGCATCCACCACTTGCTAATGTTATTGAATCTGTGGAAGCTCCGTGATAGCCACCACACGAAGTAACGAGGATATTTAAATCCCAGTAACGAGTAGCGCGTTCCTGGTTTTGGCATAATAACTATTTACCGTGCTCGTTACCACAATAATAACGTAGTTACTGTAACGCGTTACTTAATAACGCGTTAATCCCAACACTGCCCGTGACCAATAAATATATAATTTTCTGTTGTAACCCTCAAAATGAAGGGTAATGTAACAATACTAATTTTTCACTTTTTCACAAAATGAAAACATCAGTACTTCCTGCATGCTCCCAGCACAGGGGAAACAAATTCTGTCGGGGATACCTACTTTGGCTGCGACCTGTATGCCCGATGGCCAGTCCAGCTATGGTCGTGCCATCAGTTAACCCCTGAACTATATTATTATGTCAGCCTCCCCTCATTCACTCATATCCCACTGACGAGCTAAAATGTAATTGAGGTAACTGAGAATGAAATCTAGGATGTATCCAGACATGTAAAAGTGCCAGAGAGAGTGAGCTCCGTAGACACTCTGGTTAGACAGACATTTACAATTATAACAAACCATTCACTGTCAAGTTCAACCAGTGCATCTTACATCACTAAGTGTAAACCGAGACAGGACTTTCGGACTTTAGCAGCAGCTTCAGCATCAGATTAGCTCATCATTTGAATCCAGTGGGGAGGAAATGGGAGCTAAATAAAATCAGAAGCACATATCAACATCCTTAAACTATCTACAAGTGAGCCAGGTGATGTGAGTGCAATTCAGCGCATGGTCAAATGAATTTCACTTGCCTCAGCAAATGACATCCACTAAAAGGAGCAACAGGTGGTAACAGTGATACTTGAGCTACATTTCAATAAATGCACCGTTAAGTGGTACAATTTGGAGACAGATGTAGAACAAGATACTTTTTTTTATCTGCGGTATAATTGTACATAATCTGACTGAAGTTGTTCTGTCAGTCAGCAGTATTCTTATTTTTTTAGCCGACATAGGCTAAAGTGTGGTAACAGCACGCCTGTAAAGCTTTAGCTTGTTAAGAATTCTTTTTAAGAGAATTTGAAGTGATGTGGTGTTTATTGCATTTGCAAACTCCAACCAACAGGAGCAAAAGCGGTAGATATGTTTTAGACAAGCTTCTAATGTAGCTAAAATTTGCTCATTAGTAGTTAGTCCAACTTACTAATTTAGTACCTCCACTAGGGACCAAGGGTTGTTAGCAGTTCCAGCATTCTCCAACGGGCTTAGTTTGTGGGTTTACAAATTGCAAGTTTTGAAAATGCCATGTCACGTCCACATCCACTCTGCTCTGCTGCTCTCACTCTTATTGTGAGAGCAGGCCCTGAGAGGGAGCAGGTCCTGGATCCTATTAGAGTGGGAGCTTGTTTTGCTCTTGATTAGATTTATGTACACCGTCCAAAAAATCCCGGCCAAATTTGCGTGGAGTGGAGCAATGCTTGTAAATCGTACTCCTCATCCTAAGAAATCACATTTCTTCAGATGTCCTGCTTGAAAATGCAAAGTAACAATGTCGACTACTATATTATTCTGTCACATGCTGAATGCAATGAGAATGCTGTTTCTTTATTTCTTTATGGATCAGTACTAGCTGCGGCTTTATGAGTTGGTCAGTGTGTCTGTATGTTTCATCACGGTAGAAATGAGGTCCTGGGGAAACAGAGGCGCTCATGAGTGCTTTGGCAGGTGTTTATATGTGCGTCTGTGGACAGATTGTGTTACCATATGGCCTGCAAACTCATCTCTCTCGACTGTATTATGGCTACCTCGAATAAGTGCTGCGTGACACTCGGCAAGTGCAGGAGCTCTCAGGGGACAGCGCCTTGCAGGCAGTTCTGTAATGTGGGCAAAACTTTTAGAATGCATTGACACCTTAATAAAACATTTTGTGATCTGTTCACAGGATGAAGGAAATAGAGCTGTAGAGTTTCACATCAGTACATCTGTTGACCGTTTCGATGGAACATTCGTGCATGGGATTATTTTTAATCACAGCTCTTTTAATTGAACATATGCCAGCATTAGAGATGCACACTGAAGAGGAGGCGACTGCACTGACAATACGCTGGGTTTTCCCTCGGCCCGCCGCAGATAGCAGATTAATATTAATGCACTTGTCTGTGGTAATGGGCTGTGTGTGCTGGCTTGAAACACTCTGCTGCAAGCTTCAGAGGATGAGTTTTGTCAGCAGTTTAGGAGTTTTGTTCTGTATCTGCGAAAACAGACACTGATCATTTTTGATAGCTGGCACTTTATCTCTAAGTGGTTGCTCTTATCGAATACCGAAAGAGATAAAACAAACCTGAATTCGTTTAAACTGATTAAAGAAACCGTTGTAGGGAAGTGTAAACAATCTAATTTGAAATAGACTGCTCACAGAACATGCTGACTATGACTTCCAAGAATATTTTTCACTTCTAATGAAACGCATTTAGATTTGGAGAATTTCAGGGACCTCACAAAAATCACACACAGGTTATTGAACATTCTGAATATTGAGCTATTACAACATTTTTATCCATCCGAGTTGCCCTTCTGTTTTGAGTTATCTTTTCTGAAGATGAATTATTATTGAATTTACCTAAAATAATTGAAAATTTGATCAAGGGAGTGGCTGACAACGTCACACCCTGACATTCTTCCAGATTTGGGCAAAAAAGAGGAGGATAATCCAAACAAGGCTGATTTATCAGTTCACTGAGCTGTGAGCGGCTCAGCCGTGCTATACATCAGTGGGTCTTCTGAACCATCTGTGTAAATAATGTCTGACGCTGCATGAAAATGAAATAATGAATCACTGCCATCCCTGTGATGTCTCACAACTCTATCTGCTCACCCGCAATAAGCCACTTGTTTGAATCACTCCGGCGAAGCGAGGAAAAGCACGTGCGTGCCGGCGTTCTCCCCATCGTCGTTCCTGAAAGGCAACAGAGTCGCTGCACAAATTGAATTCCCTTAACAACAATAGCTCATTCTGATCATAACACTCAGGAAGCCAAGACTAATAGATCTTTAACTCAGCTGCCTGGCGCCTGCATTAGTGATGCTGCTCCTTTGCAGTGGAAGGCTGCGACCAAATTAGAATTTGATTGCTGTTGCATCACAGAAATTTTACCAGTGGAGACTGGGTTAAAAAGTCCGTTAATTGACTCCAGAAAGTAAATAGATTAATCATTAAGGCCATCGAGACCTGCCATGAATCACATTTATTAGTAATCGCATCAACAACAATTATAGGATGAGAAATCAACATCCCACAGCAAATGTTTTTCACCTCAGACATTAGTTAGGCTTAAAGCACAAACTCTCTACATTGACATCGGTATTTGAGACTTTCAGGATCAGTTTTCTTAATCTAGAGGCAAATTTTTTAAAGCTTCACCAGGTAGCAGGTGTTGGATATTATAACAGCATCATAAGTTACATATAATAGCCGTTAGGGTTAGAAGCAGTTAGAAGCTGAATCCTTTAAGAAGCCTGGAGAAATATTCCAACTACACCAACTAGAGGTTGGTGCTGGAAAAAAAAAGACTTATTGATGGAGATTATCAGATTTTAACATTTCCTCCTCAGGAGACATCATGAGTGTGCGCCAGTCAACCATGTAGTGAGTGTTTGTACGAAGTTTCATGGTAATCTGCACAATAGATTGAGTTTGTTCAGTCTAGCCCAGCTAATGCTACAGTCCCTGGAGCCAACTCTCCAACGTGGCAGTGACAGCTGATGGTTATCGCCATGTAACAGTTTAATAGCATCTTGCAGCTACATTATGATCATCATTAGGATTAGAAAGACTTCCTTTCACACATGAATATTAGATAATACCACAAAAAATAGAGTCATGTCAGTAAATACTGGGACATTTATGGTTCAGTTTATATATTTGACATTCAAGTATCTTTTAAAGACTTTTATCTGCTCCTTTCATCAGCTGTATTAATTTAGTACAGCTGTGCGTACATACTTAATAAAAATGAAGCTGTGATGTACAGCCAGTGTCTTGTACTTCAAGATAGAATTGGACTAAAGCTTTTCTTGTTTTCTTTACCACTAAAAGTGCTTTAGACTACAATCATACATCTCTTATTCCACTGGTTGTCCACAACCATTTCAGAATGATCACATAGCCTAACATGTATGTCCTGTTGGATGGAGCTGGAGCTCCATGAGAGGACGTATGCAGGCACAGGAAGAGGATCCAAACCCCACAGTGAAAGGCGTCAGGCAACCAGGAGATGGTGAACATTGTCCTCTCAAGGGCAATCGCTTTTCATTCACAAAGCACCTCCAGGAGCGACGATCTGTTTGACATGTAACTGACATTTTACCTATACCACCAGGTCGCCTGTATCCTTAATGAATCTGCTGTACAATAACAAAAAATTATCTTACGCTGCATCGAATTAAATAAGACTGAACATGAGTGGGTTTTTTTACAAAGCAGGGCTCTGAATTTTAAGTGTGTCACCGTTAGATAAGAGAAATGGGCTCTTCTGTTTTTCTCAATCTTGCTGCTTGGTTACAAAAGTATTCGCAATGCCTCAGGACTGATAAAAGGGACACACTTGGTTGATTATTAGTTGATTAGGCTTCTTATGAATCATCACACATTGTGCACAGAATGCATTTCTTCTCCCCCGAATTTAATTAAAATCAAACCCGTTGATGAGCCTCAGAAGTTTTCATTTTGTGTCGCACACAACTGTTAGCGAGTCCGTGTCAGCAGTGCCGCACACATCGCTTGATTTGCCATAACGACTTGTAACTGCGTGCCAAAGGCTTTTCGTGCAGGCAGAAATGCCATGAATTTCAAATTTTGTGCCCTTTATGAGGCCAAGCAAGATGCTTTGAAGCCTTAGAGCGTTTTCTGGGCAGCCCTAAGGGCAGAGTCCCTAATTGAAAGAGACAAGGAGAACTAGGAATAGGTAGCGTATAAGAGGCTAGAGCACTTCTCCTTCGACCAATCAAGTGTGGGATAAATGTCAAGCCATGGAAAGGCCAGGCTCAGAAAAGAAGATCGCAGTTGAATCCTTGAAATGTCAGCTAATATTTGTTTGATTGGGAGAAAAAATGTGTGCACATGAGGAAAACTCAAAGGCGAGTTAATAACTAACACCACACACAATCAACGCCATTATGTTGTGTTTTCGTTCTTAATCTTTTTTTTTTTTGCCAAGTGCTTAGTACAGGACTGCCTCACAAATTAATTGAAGGGTTTTCTAAATCTTTTACATATATTAGTAAAAATGGATTACAGTGGGATCCCGAGCCTTTTCCTCTGCCCCTCTGTGCCCTTTAATAAAGAGATGTTGCTTTCACTTCGTATCAGTAATCACATTTTTATGTGCAGAACATTTCTTAGTGCCTTTTCTTGCCAAATTCGATCAAATGTTCCTAGATAGGGTGGGGGTGTAACTGCACTTGTAAATGAGGGTAAAAGAAAATGACATCTCGCCACTATTTAACCTCACCAAACACGAGCCCTTTGAGTGTTTCTGCCACTTCGTCACACATGCAGCAAGAGAATAATGCATGCATGTCACAGTTTCAAAAAGTGCAGCTTGTACAAATTGCGTGACTGATGTTGAGAGGAATCTATTATGTTTTTCCTTATTTTCTGTCACATATATTGTCATGTTAAACATTGCCAAAGTTCTAAATAACTATGACCAGCTATGCAGGCTTCAGACTGCATTAAACACAGCCCCACCCACCTGCCTGCTGTTCAAACCTTATATTTATGAGGGGCGACGAATCAGAAGAGAGTTCAGGCAGATGAGCTGAGAGGCCGCACCGAGCCTCGGTATATAAAGAACTTAATATCTGTGAATTATGCATTGCTAGAGTTCAAAAATAAAAATATGGAGCTGGAGTACATGATAACTAGCTCACTCTAATGTTGCATATGACTCATGTAAAACTTAATTATGTTACTGAGAAGTTGGTGCCTGCAGCTTTTTAGCTAACAGCTCAGTGCGTCTCCATGTAATATTTAAAAATGATTAATTGCTGAAGAAAAGACCACTTTGTGGATTAATTTTTCATGTGAATCTAAACTCTGTTTCCTGCTTCGAATGGAAAAAGCACCTGCTCACTGCTTCTATGCAGCAGGAAATATACATGCAGTGGCAAAACATGGATGCATGTTTGTGAATGGGGCTAAATGTCAAGCAAACAGAAATGGTTTTATTTTTTGAAAATTACAAATGGTCTGATCTTTTACAGACGGTGCACTGTACCTGTTCGTGGCAACAGCCTGACTATGGGAACCACCTGGATTTCAGTTTCCCCAGATCACTTCAGTATGTGGAGGATCTTGGGATCTAACAGCCAACCCGGTCACTAGCAGAAAACACAAACTATGTCAATGTAAAGAGATACTTTAAACCTCACAATAACTTTAACTTGCGTGATTCTGACAGAGGGAGGCAGAAATTAACCGTACAGGTGTCTCTGTAAAGTGCTGAGCCAATAGGTGTCACCAGGAGAGCTTCAACGCTCCTCAGCTGTGAGTCTCTGAACTCTACTAAATCTACTAAATATCTACTTACTTCTTTCAAAAGATATTTGGTGTTGCTCACGAAACATTTTAACAATGTTTGTTGAGCTGTGTTTAAAATTCAGCCACTGTAAACATGTTATGAAGAGGGGAACTATCCATCAACAGCAAACCTCTTTGTTTTTTTAACCAGCCTGTAAAAATGCTTTTAATCCCGTAACGTTGGGCCTTTGAAGACAGACTCAATTTTAAAGCATAAATTCTCTCCGAGGGCCACCAGATTGCGATAGCTGGTTGCAAAACATTTTCCAGTTCTAAGTTTAAGGGAAAGTTCAGATCACTGGTTAAGAGCCTATCGACCAATCACCAGTGAGCATGCAGTCTCACAGTCGAGCTCGCCCTTCCTCATCACATCTAATTTTTTGGATGGCAATAACAGAAATGCTCTTGAGACTTCAAAATTATGGGCTGACATCATTGTAGCTGCGTCCATCTTCTATACTATGTTTTGTCAAGTTGTTAAAACAGCACTGCCCTTAGATAAAAAATGCCTGCCTTCAATACGATGAACAAAGAAGGAAGAGGCATCAAAAGATGCCAAAAATAAATTACATTCCCTTCTTGTGGGAGTTAATATTACTTTTAAATGAAAATTCACATGTGTGCAGGATGCAAATTCGGTATCCTTCCCTCGTCCTTTGTTCATCAGGTAGTGAAACCCATGAAGCAGCAGGCGAGTATTCAAGCGTGGCAGGTTGGAGGAGTGTTGGGGGACAGGCGCAGATGTACCAGCTCTTCAAAGAATGACCTCTGACCCCCTTTTAACCTGACTCCTCTCTCAAAAGTCCTTCAGGCAAACATAAAAGCGGCAGAGTTGAGACAAGGGACATGGGGGGAAATACTGAAAATGCTTGAAAGGATTTGTTTATGCACTGGAAGGCAAAGCAGCTGACACTTATGAGCAGTCAGATTGTGGTAATGTTGGAAAAATAGGCTTTTTTGACTTCACTGTAACATTAGGACAAGTTCATTTGCATGCAAAATAGAGATGTTCTTCTCGAAGCCTAAATGCACGGGAATAAATATTTCATGATTGTGGAAACTGTTGTAATCTTTAAACATGTCAGCCAAAAACTTGGTGTTTTTAATCTTTGGAGAGAGAGTGGCAACTCCAATACCAGCCAGCAAAGAGCAGATGGACACTTGTCTCTTCTGCAAGCGAGCAAGAAAAGCTCTTTACTGTTGATGCTTAGGCTTAGTGGTGTAACTTATCTTTGCCCAGACATGGTTTAGCACTTAAAGGGAACTGCTGTTTGTACCATAGAGGATTTAGGGCATCTTGAAGGGAAAACACGCAGGAATGTAAACCTGCAACGTCGCTGGGTGATGTAACCTCGTTCAAAGGCGCGATAGGTCACTGAGTAGTTTGATGGCACCGAAAAGATATGCAGTAACCTATGCAGTCCATAGATCCTGATCCAGCGAAACACCTGTGAGATGCATATATTGCATATATTAATAACCTCTGCCTCAAACAATGCTCACCTTGAACTGTGGCGCAAAAGGATAACGAGCACAAAATAGGTTTTGCATAATAGTTGTGTTTTTGTGAAGTGGAAAAGCAGCGTTCAGATGAAGTCTGGGGAAAACTAAAACAAAGCATCTCCTCTAATTTAATGAAACTGTGCACATTCATTCCACGCTAATTAAAAATCATCATCATTTCAGATTAAGGGTGTAATCATTTCATTCTTGAGATGAAATTAAATTCAAAACTGTTCAAAGGCAAGGAAAAAGAAACACCAGAGAGTGTACATAGCAGTGGAATGAAATAACACTAAATCCACGTATCCACGGGAAAATGTTGTGCAGCTGTGCCAAAAAGAAAACACAGCTTCTTTCAGGTCAAAGGATTTGCAGATTTAAAAAATTGTGTAGCTCTTCTCAGGTCATGAAATGAGGCAAATACAACCTGAGATGATCATCATGTAACATATTACAAGTGTAGAAGTATAATGTGTATAAAACAAATACAGCATGTAGAACCACCTATAGCATCAAGAACTCAAAGCCATTGTTTTCTGGATGACTGTATCAACCTTGTGGTTTATTCAGATGCTGTTGTGCAAATCTAAGCTGTGCTGCCATATTTGGGGTTTTTTTAGAGAAAAGGGACATCCTCCATCCACCCTTAAAACAAACCATACTTGTTCAGTATTTTTCTAATTGCACTGACTTGAATTTTAACATTTAACATGCTAACTGTAGAGTATGAGATGTAGCTCTTGGGTATTTGTAGTTTCTCTGAGGTACGTTTAGTCTGACCTGAGGTGAATTTGCTGGTAAGCACCCTTCTAGTAAGACTGACAACTGTCTTGTGAATTTCCTTTATCACGACAGAAATGCCCACCTATCTGTCTTCACCTTGACAACATTGCTTCTTTAAGATCACTGATGGCTTTCCTCCTTTGTGTTGTTGGTCTTAATACTAACTTGAATGCTCCAGACCAGCAAACTGCCAAGATTTCCCTTTCACAGAGGTGCTCGTATTTGCTGTTGATCAAATAATCACGTGGATTTAATTATCAGAACGTTACTGGAGGCAGTACACTGCTTCTGCATTATGGCATAATTAATGTTTAATAAATACATTCATTAAATATATGGTGTAATATCTTATGTGTTGTTGTTCATATGAGGTTAGATTTGTTCAAATATGTTCATTTTTCAGCCTGGTAAGGATCAGATGTTTGTTTGTTTTTAAATTATGTCCTGATATGTAAAACCTCAGAATCAAAAGAGAGTGTACTCTCTTATTACCACGACTGTATTTTAACTGTTACCTTGTAGTTCCCAATCCCAATTTCTTGCCATACTTTCATGTTACTCCACCATAAATTTTGCATTCTCATTTAACAAGAAGGTGCCTGAGCTGCACTTTGATATTTCACCAGTAATCCACCAGTCTGTGCCTCTGCAGTTAGCTCATTATAAGCCCTTGTTAACCTAGCCCTGACAGCTGCCAAAGCCTTTTGAAGCTGGAAATAGCTGTGATTATGACCATCAGATGAAGCTGCTGCTGTGATTGTGTCTATAGCCACAGCTATGCTTTGGTTCTTATAATTAAGCACCTGCTTTGAATGTTACAAGCCCACCGAGTGGCTGTTATCAGTTGTGATCACTCCCGTATGTCCAGTAGACGCCCTCTTTTAACTACTGGTAGTGCAGAAGATGCATAATCATTCATTTTATTCATTCGTAAACAAAAAAAGCAATCAGATATTTCATATTTCAATTTACTTTTATCTTAGAAAAGACTTGGATTAAATATCACTGAAAACTTGCCAAGGATCATCTGTGAAGAAAGATCCTCCTTCATTAGACTCAGATGACCCAACATGGCAGAGCAGAAAGCCAACGATGACAGGAATTAGGACAGGACGCCCGGAGTCTAAACGCCGGTGTTGAATACCACTTGCTGCTAAACCGTAACAGCATTTGTTGTTGCATTTGTACCGTATGAGTTTAACATCGGCACTTCAAATCCTCAGGTCAAATCCTAAGATATATACGTGTAATTAATGGTTATGTCAAGCTTAATGTCTGACTTATGTGTCACAATGACTCTCTTTTTACCTGGATAAATCACTATGGCAACTTGTGCTAAAAAGATAACCTGGTCAGGAGCAGTTTATGTTCAGTGTTGCAACATTTTCTTTTATTTAAAGCATGTTTTAACCCTTTAATGCCCAGTGTATCACAGATCTATCAAATACAGTGCAAATGAAAAGTCACATATGGGAATTGTTTTTAACAAATTTGTCAGATGGTTCAATAAACTCTCCATTTAAAAAATAGATTTTTCTGGCAATTATTTCATGGCTCAGACTAAAGAATAAAGTGTCACACAGCTGTAAAGTTACAGCAATGCAAACTGTGCATATACAGGAAATATACTTATTCTTGATTCTAATCTGCTGCTCAAATTGCTTCTACTAGAGCACAGAGTAGAAAGTTATCATCAAATTTATCATCAATCATCTATTCAATCAATGAAATTGATTTCACATTGCTCTGCGGACAGATTAAATTGATTTTCACATTTCCTTTATTAGGTTATAGAATAGTAATCTTTAATGCTTTTAGTGTTGGAAGGCATTTTCAGAGCTGTAATCATGTCAGAAATAAACAGAAACACAGAGAGTGCACTCAGTATTAAAATAAATATATTAACTTTTTTTTTTACTTTTGCTGCTCTCTGTTAAAATCCCAAGATTGAGTGATTTTCTGATGTAGTCAGGGAAGAACAGCAGTGATTGCTCCAGCAAGCACACCAAACAGGATTCTCTCAGAGGAGAAGAAGGAGACAAGGGGGTGAGTACACATGCTGTACAACAGCTTGAAGTAAGTAAACTATCTGCCAACAAGTAGCTTTAAATACTGCAGTGACTGGAGATGGGAAACAGGTGCGCCGGCCGGGCTCCTCCCAGGACTGCCTGCTCCTGGATGACGGTGGTTCGTTCCACCTACACACTCATGCACACATGAGAGAGAAAGAGACAAAAGCCAGGTCTACTCATGGATGACATTTTTACACAAACCACCAAATAAGCCAGTGAAACTAACTAAACAGTGAGTGAACATCAACAGGCAACAGTGAAAATAAAAATCTAAAAGATGAGTCTGAAGTCATGTGACAGTCATGTGATTTGGGGAAGAATGTCATGAACTTCCCCAGCAAATTTAAGTTTATACTCAATAAATTGTCATAGATGGGTAAAAAAAAAAGAGTGTCTTTTAGCAAATGGACTGATAGTTAGAGTTGCTACAGTACACATTATTTGTGATCTTTTTTTGGTGGCATTGACGTGCAAACTTTCAGCCTTTTCAGGCTTTCTTAATTCAGGTGGTTTAACAAGAGCATTGCTTTGACCTTTTAAGAATTACTGCCTTTTTTATACACAATCCCCAATTTTCACAGGTGACTCACCAACAGTTTTATGGCTAAGTGTGGCCTGTTCACTTGCTATACCATAACAAATTACCCCAAACGATTTAGGTCCACATATTTATGGATCTAAGCATATACAGCGCTTTTCTCTTCTAACTGAGCTCTCAGAGTCCTGACACCCCAAGCAGCATTCACAGAGTGTTTCATAGCGATCACACGAACAGTCACACACTATTTCAGAGGCAATTTGAGGTTCAGCGTTTTGCTCAAGGATACTTTGACATGCACACTACAGAAGCAGGTTTTCAAAACCACTGATCCTCCAATTAGTAGCGACCCGCTCAACCTCCTGAGCCTCCGGTGCAATTAGATTTTTTTTAAAACATTTTTTTTAGCTTCAAGCTTTCCTACTTTACCTGATCATTGTTTGTCTGCTTCCTGTGGAAAGCTGAGCCAGTCTGTATTAGGAGAGAGAGCGTACTATTTGAACACTATAACATTTTTTGCAAGTCTATCCTAAACTTTGGTTTCCAGTTACAAAAGAGAGCAGACCACTGATGAAACCCCCACTCAGACATCATGTGGCATTTCTGCAGAAATGGAAAAAGAATGACTCGCCACTGAATCTCACTGTTGCAAATGGCTCCTGATTGCTGTTGATAGATTGCTTGCATTCGTTTTCATTGGGGTTTCTGAGAGGACTGTGCAATCCAGGCCGTTCCTCGTGGAGGTACAGTGGGCTCTCTGGTGATGGTTTCCTGGCCCAGAGTAGGGACAGCCGTATCGATTTTGTCCCCCTCTTCAATCCATTATCAAGCCGCTATCAAGACAGCCAGGAAGCCTGTGGTTATCTGATTTCTCATTTTATAAGCAGATTGGAAAACAGCTACCAAACTTTGCAATTATAATGGGGTGGTCTCTGTATCAGTGTGCTCCCTCGTGATGCTTTACTTTTAATTTTATATACACACGGAGAAACACACACAGACACACACACCTGCTACTTCTGTTCCGGTATTGTTGATTGCAGTGCAAAGCAGTAAGTGACTCCTATATGCCTGCAGCCTGGTGTCTTAATTACACTCCTAAGTCTGATAATTACTTTATAATGACTTTGCTTTCCCTTTGCTCTCTTTGTAGTTATATTATTCTGACGTGGCACTTTTCATAGCTTGGAGTAATTCCCCGGAGTGTAACCAAAACAGAAATCAAAAGTCTCCCTGAGTTTTTCTGGGTTTCTAAACAGTAGCTGCAGGTCTTTCTTAGAAAGCCATTTGGAATTGGGTTGGTACAGGGTGTGGTAGTTACCACAGGATTCAAATCCAACCTGAGGCTGTTCTGTGTGGAGTTTGTATTTTTTCCCAGGGTTTTCTCTGGGTACTCTGGCTTCCTTCCACATCCTGAAGATTGTTTTTAGGTAAATTATTGAGTCATAATTGACCGAATGATTGTCTGTCTATGTAATAACCCTGAGACAGGCAACCTGTCCAGTTTGTACCCTGTCTCTTGCTCTGACAGAGGCTCCAACGCTCCATCCAGAGAACTGAAACGGATGAACAGAAGAAAATGGATCATTTTTCTCTGCAACAATTTCCAGCTCTTCCTACAGGATCTCAAGGCACGCTCTCCGGCAAATTCTTGGTCTAATGAAAAGCAAGCCATCCAAACCAGAAACTGAACCTCTTCAGCTGGTTCAGTCTGACAGAGATGCAGAGGTTCTAATCCAAGATTTCTCCAGATCAGCTCATCATGGTATCAGTAAAGGCTGAGCCCAGCCGCCCTAGAGACAAAACGTAATTCAGCTGCTTATACTCACACCCTTATTCCACTTACTAGTTACTAACATGGTGTTTTGAAAAGGAAATTAGATCTGCAACAAGAAAACTGCCACTGAACACCACTGTGTAATTTTTAACAAGAATAGGTGGACTCATCTATGGGAGCAGACCCAGACAGCAGCCACAGGTTTACAGACAGGCAGGTGAGCAAGCTTTCCTTTCTGACAAGCTGAGAGTGATCCAGTGGAGATGAGGAATGGGAAACAGGTGTGGCAGCCATCCTAGGGTCGGGCTCTAGGAGGAGGAATGGTTTCCAGGCTACAGCGGCTGAGTAAGCGAGAAGGCTAGCCTGTCAAGATAAGGACAAACTGTTGTTAATGAAGAAATTGTACAGCTGCTGACTGAACACCTACAGCCACAAATAAAATTTTCATATAACTATCTGTGTAGGACCACATGTTTAATAATGAGTGAGCTTTAGAGCTGCTGTTAGTCTTTAGTTGTTCCACCCAGGGCGCTTCTGGCAATGGTCTCCTCAAATAATGCTGAGGAAAAATGAAAATTGCCCAAACTAGTTATTTAATCATATGTGCTAGCATCCTATGATGTATTCGTTAGAACTTTTATTGTCATTGTACAGTTTCTTGAAAAGCGAAATTAGGTAGCAAGACCACAAAGGTGCAAAAGTAAAGAAATTAATATACAACAAAGAAAAGCAATAAGTAAACTATATATATGGTGTATGAGTCACAGAAACATTGTGGGGGTGAAAGGGCTCTGGTCATTTAGGATGGGTATGGTAATTGCACATCTGCCAGAATATTGCACAGAGAATGGCAGCAACATAGTCAATAGCAGCGACAGAGTGAAAAGAAGTCTGTTCACACTCTTAATTTGCATTAAGAGTTCAAACAGCCCACCAAAAGAAACTGTTTTTTTTTAGTCTATTGGTTTTGCACCTGATGGATCTGAACCGTTTTCCAGAGGGCAGGATTTTGAAGAGGTGCTGGTTAGGATGGAGCTGGTCTTTTATAATCGCCCTGGTTAACAGGGCCTTCCAAAACATCACTAGTTTGAGCCTGGGGGAAGACAGAGACCCAGCCTCAGGGCGTCAGCACACTGTATAAATGGGAGGGTTGGAACTGGAAACTCACCCACCGTCAAATCTGTGCTAAATCAACATGTGGATCCACTCCGGACACCCCCTGGGGAAATAAGGTAGCAAGCAGAAGCACTACCTTCTGCTACTACATACTGCAGCTTTGGAAAAACTCCCACACAAATAAATGTCTTATCTTATGAGCTTTGAAATATTACCAGTAAAACATATCATCATTTGCAGATCCACAACCTAGCAGTTGATACTCGTCTCCACTGGTATGGTTTCCTTTTACTGTGTCTCTCGCTGATCATCAGCTCTGCGAGTCTGCAGTGACACCTCATCAAAGTGGAATATGTCCGAGGCTTTACTGTGGCTACTGTAAGCCAGCCCGTTATCTTCAGTGAACAGGCTATTTCAATGGCACTCTTTGAAACCCTGCATCCAAATCTATTTGTTCCAATTATTCAAGAGTGTTAATTGCTGAAAGAGGTCCCATCTTTTTTCTTTCTTTTTTTTGCGTAGGTCCATGTGCAAAATCTGTTTGAGGAGGCCTGCTGTGACAACTCCCACTCATCCTCTTGTTCAAGTGAAGAGAAAATGGAGACACGTGGAGAGATTTCAGCACCAGGCTACTCTAAATAATGTTCCTGTGATTGTGTTTCATCAATGTGCTACTGTATTTTACACTTTACCTCCATTATGCCCCCTCGTTTCCAGCTACAGACACAGTTAATATCAGGTTTTCTATATAGTATTCTCAGCCATGCACCAAAGACATAAAAGGGGCCTGCAGTTCTTAAAAGAGCATGTTAAATGTCGATCTGTCTTGCCATTAACTTGCCCATTATGTCCAGCTGTGATGACAGATAATCGTGCACCGCTACAGTATGCCGTCTCTCACTGAGACACCAAAAGTAAAATCAAAGTAACACTGAAGCAACAGCATGAGTAAATCTGCTTAACCTCGAGCACCAATATTTTTATAAATGTGTTAATACCGCCTTAAACAGCCGATTCACTGTCAGAGGAAAGCCATTCATCTTGTTCCACTGATTCACACACAGTAGTGCATAAACAGGAGAGAAGTGACTTCTAATGTTGCGCAGTGAGTTTATGTCAGTAGGATCGTTTAGATGATGGATGGACAGCATGGATATATTTTTAAATGTAATTTAAATAACAGAGAAGTTCCTGTAAGTAAACAAAATAGTAAAAATAAGGAATTTTACGTGAATTAGCAGTCTGAGAAATATGAAGCCAGAATTTTCTGTTATTTTACACATAATATGCTGACAGATTTCCTTCTTTCATTACAGCAACTTCATCATAGAAAAACTGAAATGTACTGTTGAAACTGCACTTGCAATAGCTCAGGGATTAAATGTGTAGTTATGCTAGTTTACACTGACAGAGAGGCGAGTTTCAGTCATCCGGCCCACTGAAGACCAATGTGGGTTGTAAGTGATCCATGATGTAAAATGGGCTTGACATCCCCTCCTTAAACTGACGCAGCTGATCTAACATTTTCGGAAACGAAATGATTTGCTTTCATGCAAGTGAATCCAAATTAATCCAATGCATCAGCCTGCTTTAATAAACGGAAAAGTCCTCCAAATATCAGCCAATAAATTAAGCTGACAAAACATTCGGTTTTTTAAAGTAAGGTCAAATATCTACACTCGCAAAATGATTACACTAGTTTAGCATAAACACTGGAAGCAGTGAGGGAAAAAGTACTTTGCCTGTCTGAAAGTTAAAAAAAAAAATAAAAATAAATGCCTTCCAGCACATCCGGAGGCTCAGAAACAAGCACCTTTTGTTCAGTAATTCCATATAAAAACCAAACTGCAAAGGTGCCAAGTTAGAAATTTCAGTTTATATTGATTTCTTTTTTTCTTTTTTTTGAAGCAGGGTATTTTGTGTATGGGAGCAGTTACTTGCTCGGGTAAATTACATTTGTTGTAGGTGTGAGAGAGACATTTTTATATGGATTTTCTGAAGTCTTTCTGAATCTCTCCAGCTCACGCTTTTCCAACAGAAATATTGATGATTCTGCAGTGGTTGGATGTATAACTAATGGGCGAGAGTAGGATTGAATGATTTTGTGGAGTGAAGTGGTCTGGAAGGGAGAGTTATCGGCCTCTGAATGTGAAAAAGGTCAGAGAGATGGTGAGGATCTCTATATTTACCTGAAGGTACCTGAACGTCTACATCGATCACAGGCCGAACTGGAAGACAAATCCTGAGTCCTTTCAGTGTGTGCCATAAGATGTTGTGAGTGCTGTGCACTTTGCTGTGGTCTGCTGAGGGAGCACCATTAGAGTTGATCACACCAACAGACTGACTAGACTGATCAGGAAGGCTGGCGCTGTGATACTGAAGCTGTGGTGGAGAGGAGTTCACTGATCAAGCTGTTGTCCATCACAGACCACCTGACCACCCTCTGCACCACCTATTGGGCAGGCAGCGGAGCACCTTCTTTAACAGACTCGTTCAGGCCCACTGCCACAAGGACAGCTCCAGAAATACAATTTATCTGTATTACAATTTTTATGCAATTTATCTTTTTTCAAAATTATGGGATAAAAAAAATTATTTCTCACTTCTCATTTTTAACCACTCCACTATCCCAGCATCCACCTGCAGCCTCCAGGAAGGATATTTATTCATTACTCCCCAAGTCTATATATAACATCTTAGACAGCAAACTTTAACTGTATTCAGCTGTGGATCAATCTGCAGATCAACCACTTGAAATGCCAGTTGTCAGACTGTTTTAACTTTATTGTAACTCTTGGCCAAAAAGCAAATTTGTATTTTTCTTTTCCAAATTCCAAACTATTATTTTCAATAGATGGGAAAAATGTCTGTAGATTAACTCCAGATTTTGAAAATATAGTGATTAAGAAAGTGTGTGAGACGATGACATAGTTTAATTTTTGGAAGTCTCAGGAGAGCAAAACAGCTACAGCATCAAATGAGATGAATGAACCTGTTGTGCAATTAAAAACACAGTAGTGCAAAAGACATTATCAGTAATTGAAGCTTCCCTCTTGGATTAGAAGTGTCATCTTAACATCGTCAGCTGGACAGTATCTGCACACAAGTCACCTTCACTGGCTAAACAAAGATAATCTTACAAACATTTTGCTGAGCAATGGTTGTCTTTTTTTCTCCTTCCAGTCCACTCAACTGAAACCTTGTGACTCATTTCTAAAATACCAAGTTTTTCTGAAAGTGTGATGAGTGTCTCATCTGCCTTGAAGGTTTAATCAAAGGTCATGCTTCTGCTTCACACAAATGTGCCGGGATCCCCTTCAGATTACTGAAAGCCCAGCAGGAAAGAAACACCCCTGCTAAAGGTAACAGTATTTTCTCAACTTTTTAACCCCATCTGCAACATTAGTAATCTTTGATAACAGTTCATTATCAGCTGAGCAGAGAGACGTCTGAATGCAACTGGGGCTTTGCCTCAACAAAGCAGAGACTATAAAACCAAATACTATGCAGAGATATTTTAAACATTAAAGCCTGCAAAGGTCCACAAGATCTGCCTGGAAAGACAGATGACAGAGTGTTTACTGAGAGAGCGCCAGACGTAATGCCAGACATAATGTAACTCAACAACAAGGCCTCTGCTCTGATCTCACTCCTGATGGTGCTGTATACCATTTTCATTCACCTCATCATATGTGATGTTTACAAAGATCAGACAGACCTACTAAAGCTGACACATTTCACAGGGTCAAGGCCTTTAAGCTCAATAGGGCACTAAGTGCTGCATGCCCTATTTTGCAGCATAAAGATATCATCACTTCCCATTTAATATACTTGAGATTCTTTCCATAAATAGAAGAAAAGTAATCCAAACTAAATCACAATACAGTGAAAATATTGATTTTGGCAGCACGTCAGACAAAAGTGATGAGAATATTCTGGGTATGGGTATATTTGTTGGGAATAATGACGAGGGGAAAAAAAACAGAAATTAGAGAATGACGCGAAAATAAAATCTATGTTTATGCACCGTATTAGACTTTCAGCTTTTTAATTTACTATTTAAAAATACATGTTTTCCTTGGACTCGACTGCTAATTCTCGCCCCCAGCTGCTGTGAAAACACTTTACAGTGACTGTTTACTTTAATGGTGGGAAGCAGCTGAATTGAAGAAAATACATCCCAAGTAGTGTCAAAAAGCAAAACAAGCAAAACCGCAGGATGAAGTACCAAGAAGGTAATAGACGTCGCTCACAATCATCATCATTTTTCAGATTTCCTTTTCCCATTCTTTTTGAATACGTGATAACTTTTCAAAAAAATCAGCAAGCCATTTAAAAGATCGTTTGTATCCTGCTGGGATGAGTCACACTGTGTCACACAGCTGTGACTGCGATAATTAGTCTGCATGTAAAAGCTAATTTTCTGACACATTTCTATCATCCAGGCAAACACAGAGAGATTTCAACTGATTAACGATAAGCTGAAGACAAGTGAGAATAAAGGGAATGTTTGCTGGTTTAAAAAAAACAGGAGAGAGGAGGGGTTTTTTAATTTATAAAGTAAAAAAGTATCTACAGCGTCCTTTTTCTGCAAACATGCCAGCAGCAACATTATGGTGAAAGCCTTTACAAGTACGGCCTTACTTTGGGCATGTAAATCTCTCCACATATCCAACCAATCTCACACAGAGAATGTTACTTAAGCTGCTTTAGTTTGCTTATATTATTTCTGCTTAATCTGCAAGCCACTGTGCAACCCACCTCTTCTATTTCATGCTGTGTCTGACTTGCTCAGTCTCATATTTATTGTTACTGATGTCTGCTGTAGGCTCCTGGTAGGTTGCCAAACAGGTCCACAACAACAAAGATATAATCACTGCTTCCTCTTTTCTTCACCACCAAGCTGATTGTTTGTATCTATTTCATCCAATCTCTTAGATCCTCTTCTGTGTCACCAGCCCTCTCCATGTCCTCCTTCACTAAATCCACGAACCTCCTCTTTGGTCTTCTGCCTGGTAGCTCCACCATCCTTTGTCTGTCCATCCTCTGCACATGCCCAAACCATCTCAGCCTTGCCTCTCTAACTTTGTCTCCAAAATGCATATAAATTATGCATATGGAAATTATTTTCTTTGGCTAAAGTGGTGCTGGCTTCAGAGAAAAAATGGGCTTTTGTGCTAAAGTGGTGCCACTAAGCTGATTATTGTTTTTGTCAACCATTTGACCAATTTTGTTGTCTTTGCCTCATAGGGAACAGCCATAAAATGAGCATCGATTTATAAGCTGAAATGTTTGGCTGAATGCTCATTGCTCATATGACAGAGAAATAACAGGCCTCCATTTGGTTCGTTACATAACTCACACCCAAACAAAGCTTACTACAGCATCGCAGCTCAGCTGAATGTGCCAAGGAGAGGTCACAAATTGACTGACTTTGCTAAAGCTTTGGCTAATTTTTTACACATAGTAAAATGTAGCAGCTGCTAGTCCATTCCACGCACCTCTCCTGCAGCGATATCACAAAGTTTTGAAGCTCAAGGTAGTGTTAGGCAAACAATATTTGGGACCTTAATCATCAGTCCTAAAGCTATAAATGAGTGAGTCATACCCAAAAACTTAGAAGTCCAGCCTGCAGCTGCATA
Organism: Mchenga conophoros; assembly: GCF_057382185.1. NCBI lineage: Eukaryota > Metazoa > Chordata > Actinopteri > Cichliformes > Cichlidae > Mchenga > Mchenga conophoros. The sequence goes on from NC_140528.1 coordinate 69,148,924, forward strand.
GCTGATGATATGTGAGATTGAGAATTGAAAGATCGAATTTGTTCACATCTTAATGTGTTTTATGTTGGGGTGATTAGACCCAGCAGAGAACATTAAGCCTGCAGACAATACTGTCACTATCTTCTTTTCAGTCAAATCCACCTTTTTAACAACTGGCTATAAGAAAGTTTATTGCAGAAACTTCAGTGGAGCTGTATTATTTATGGGCCCACTGTTACGCAAAGTGTGACCCCTGAAATGAACACTCGGCACCCAGCACACTGAGAAGTATTCAGGGTGAGTGAATGAACACATTAAAGAGCTACTGTACCAGCGCTGATGCACAGTTTGGCGTGTATGTGTGTGTCAGTGTGTTTTTTCAGCCTTCAAAAATAAGATCCTGCAGAGATAATGATGATGTTTGTATTCCTAGCTGTCTATAAATCACCATGCTTAATGCCTGGAAGACTCTTATTAAGCTATAATGTGATTATTGCAAATTATAATACACTCTTATCAGCATATGAGCACATTTTGAAAGTGAGCACAAAGAAGGCAATAATGAAAGTGTCAGGCGATAGAGCAGCTGCAGTGCAATGAGAATGAAGGCTGCATAAGGAGAAAAAAAAACAAAATTAGGCATTTCCTCCTGAGATGCCTTGTGGGCAGTGACTGCAAGAGGCTCTTTATGTGTTTGTGTGAGACATTAGGGGTCATAATCGAGTTGGGCTGAACAAGGCCAATGACCAGGCCCAATGACCAGAGCAAAAAGGTCAGTGGCTCGAGTTTATTGGGTTGGCGTTTGGAAATGCTACCAAACCCTGCAGGCTTTGACCATTGCAACAAATCACTTCCGACAGATAAACCGATCAGCTGCTATTTGTGGATGCATAACATTTACTTAGATGCTCTGAGGTTGTTGGATCAAGCATCAGTGCATCATGAGTTAAGAGACTGTAGCTCATTGCTTAGCGGACTCAACACTTCTGCCATGTATTACTTTCGGGTTTTGCCAAACTGTCTCATTGAGACATAGCCTCACCTTTGTGAACTGTTTAATATGATGTAAAATATTCTCTTTGGATGACTTTATTTCAATCCCACGTACAGCAAGGCAAGGTCAGTTAAGCTAAAAGTCAACACATTTCAGTGTCTTTTGTGCTCTGCCAAATAAAAGCTGATGAAAATATGTGGTACAGAAAAAAGAAATCGATTTAAACAAGAAGAAAGAAGTATGTGAATAACTGTATCATGTAGTCAGATTAATATATTGAGTTAGTTGGAAATTGTTTGGATGCTTACGAAACATTGGTTACACACTGTAACCCTAGTTCTTTGACAAATACAGACTGAGCTGTGGGGGCTCAAAACTTTTTGAACTATAGCTAAATTCCTCTGAGATTACAGTGTGTAACCAATGTTTTATTTGACAACAATACCGTCTATGAGCTGCTGGGATGAGGGCATAGCTGGAGGTGGTGCTCCCCTATAGTGGTGGTTTGCCCTCTAAGGAGACTTGTTTTTCCTTTGCTTAGTTATCCAACTTTTCTCATTGCCTCTGGCATGCTGCTCTTTGTTGGGTGACATAGATGGTAGATTAGGCCAAGAGATGGCTGGAGGCTGGTGCTGTGGAGTGGTGTTGGGCTGCCAGAGGATGCTGTAAGGGAGATAGTAGTAGGATACACCAGGATGGGATATCGGAGGGTTTCTTCTTAAAATGACCACCTTCTGGTTTTCCATGCTGAGATATAGCTGTCTTTGAGAGATCGGACCTCCTCAAGCCTTCTGTGCTTCATGTTCCACTTATAGACGAGGCTTTAAATAGTGGTGGAGTGATAAAAGCATATCAGCAGTGAGTACAGGATCTTTAGTCCTTAAATTGTTTTTTAAAAAACTGATTTTATTTGTTATTTTCTGCTCCTCCACTGCTAAATTCATCCACTTATGCAAAGTCAGGTCATGGTGGCTTCAGGCTATGCAGTGTATTCCAGACATCCTTTTCCCCACCGCAAAGCTTTTCTCTTCCTCCTGTGGGATCCCGAGGCGCTCCCAGGCCAGACAAGATCATCTCTTTAGCTAGAGATCTGTAGAGATACTGTAAGTTTTTAACCATCGTTTCCTCCCAGTTGGACAGACTTTCCTCCCAGAGGGAAGCATCGTAATCAGATGTCTGAAACACATTAACTTTCTCCAAGCTCTCACCACATGTCTACACTCTCCACTTCTATCTATTCCTCCAGTGCAAAATATTCCATTTTATTCACCAGCAAGATATTAACCTTGTCTGTCAACGTTGACAGGGCTCTAGAGTGCGACCAATTTGGTCGCAAATGCGACCAAATTTTTCAGTGGTGCGACTAAAAATAAATATTTGGTCGCACAGGTGCGACCAACTGTTCCGGTAACAAAAAAAAAATCTCTGTAACTCTCCGTGTGGTCAACAACAGACACACATTATGCCCCTATCGTGGACTAAACCAATCAGAGATAGTCAGGGGCGGGACCTCTCTGATTGGCCGTGGTCCAGTTGAAAGTGCAGGTGGAAGAGAGAGGTGAGTAGCTTGAATAAAGCGATATCAATTCATTAACGGATTCCACACAAAGACCTAAACACGGAGCGGACCCAACACATCAGAATCAGCTTCGTCTTTCTCGGCTTTCTCACCCGACGGCCTGAACACGGACACGCTGTCGGAGCTTAGCGATTCTTCGGGTCCGCGCTGTGTTTACGTCTTTTTGCGCTGATTCTGAGCTGCAGGTTTTGTCTCTCTCCAACCAAAATTCACCGAGCCTGCAGCAAAAGAAGCAGCAAACTGCGCTTCACATTTGATCAATGTCGTCATGAATTCCCTCTGACTTTTGCTGTTTTGCTTCCACCACGATAAAAATCACACTTCCTGCACAGCTCTCTCTCTCTCTGTACTTCAGGAACAGTTTCCCGTCTCAAATCTGTTTTCTGCATTATTCATTCGCTTATTACCCACCAGTCTAGCGTTGTTTACAGCGCTTTTTCTTTTTTCACTTAAATGACCTCGGACAAGAAAGCCTAATTTCTGCTGTTCAATACTGAAGAAATTAAAATTTCTTAAAATTATGCAAAATTGCAGAATATTTTTAAGGTTATCTGCTATAAAAAGCCAGACCAGGAAAATCTCCTTCATGTTTTCCTGTGTTTTATTCTCAGTTACTTTCACACAAAGGCATCTGCTGTGATTTTCACAATTCTGATGAAGTCTCATGTGTATCAGTACTGATAAATGATCAGAATTATAATATTTCTGACTGTCTGAGGCTAAATTGAATCAAATCAGGACTTTGAGAACCGGAATTGAATGGATTATAGAAATCAGTGATGATACTCAGCCCTAGTGAGCAGCCTAGGCCTGAGAGAAGTGGATGTACTGTAGCTGTGGGTAATAAGAAAAGATGAAAAGAACTATTGATAACTTTTTTGTTAAGTTAAGGCCTGATCTGTCTGAAATTCATAGCCAGTGCTCTGACACGGTGCCATCAATATTTGAATGCTGAAAAAGCACAGTGTATCCAGAAAACACATTATATGCTGCAGTAAATGCACTGCCCAAGTGTCCTCTCTCCCCACGGCCTTTCAGCAGCAGACAGCAGCAAACAGGTCGTCAGAGGAGGCCAAGATGATGATTAAGTTTTTAACATTTTCTACAATATTGACAAAGCACTTTAAGCACAAGTTTGTTAGTTAATAATTTAGAAATTAATATTGTCTGTATGGACTTCCCCCCCCCCAAAGAAAGTGCACATGTAAAACTGCGGTGTTAAGCGATGCGGTTGAAAAATTTGAGTGCGCCTAACTTTTGTGCCGGTACGCCTAAATTTTTAAAGTTAGGCGTACCGGTGCGCCCATGTCAAAAAGTTAGTCTAGAGCCCTGGTTGACAAAGATTTTGACAAAGAAAGGAGAAACTCCAGCGAGGTTCATCACCAAGAACATTAGCTTTTCACACATACTCATTTGATTCGTGGTTATGAGAAAAATATTGATCAATGCAGCTTCAAGTTACACAGTGCTGCTACAGATTCATTAAGGTGTCGCATTGTAGCTTTTTTTTTTTTTTTTTTTTTTTACCCCTATGATGTAGAAAATTTCCTAATCAATGTTTGCAGTAATCCACTGACTTTTCCAGCCATATTAGCCACTGCAGAGAGTGGACTCTTTAAGGCTTTATGTTCCTGAAGAATCATCATTGCACAATAATTTGTTGTTTGGCCTTTAAGTGCTGTCGTATGAACATAATAGCTTTGCATGGTTTCTGCGTAATTTATTACATTTAGGTTTTATGTGTCCTATGAAAACAGCAACATCAATGATAAAGTATCACAAAGCAGAGGGAGAAAAATGACCTTACATTAATAAATAAACAGACGGAGTTGTTTGAATTTGTTTTCTGACAAGTATAAGAATGGTGACGCAAATTAGACTAATTATTTATTCAGTAGATGTAATTTAGTTAGAGGCGGAGAAACAGATTTCAGATAAATGAACAGGCACAAGGAACACAGCTGAATGATCCTGGATTTTAATACATAGCCTTTGTCTGTATTTAACACACTGTAGCCCATGTAAATCTAAAAACAGTGGCATTTACAGTTATTGCAAATATTCTGGAGTGAAGACCACATTAATTTACTTCCTGGGCACAGCCATCGGTCATAGTAAATGGCCTGTATTTGTATAGCACTTTACTAGTCCCTAAGGACCCCAAAGCGCTTCACACCCATTCACACACCGGTGATGGTAAGCTACATTGCAGCCACAGCCAGCCTGGGGCGCACTGACAGAGGTGAGGCTGCCGGACACTGGCGGCACCAGGCCCTCTGCCCACCGCCAGTAGGCAACAGGTGAAGTGTCTTGCCCAAGGACACAATGACCGAGACTGTCCAAGCCGGGGGCTCGAACCGGCAACCTTCCGATTACAAGGCGAACTCCCAACTCTTGAGCCACAATCGCCCCAGGAAAAAGAAAGTAAACCCTCTTTCAGTTTAAGGCTTTAAGTAACAAAACATATGAAAAAAATATGTGCTCCTCTGATGCTTCATAGGGATTGAGAGCTTAAGTACAAGTCAGGTGCTATCAAATAGACTTGATTAACTGATCAGTACTTCTATAGCTCTACTCCATTCAATGTTCTGTTCAGTTTGAATGATATAGCCTTTATATATCCTCCTTAAAACAAACTGGGGTTCTTTTGCTTGCTAGGCAAATGTGTAAACCACTACACTACAGAGCCACTACATTTGAAGCTGGCTGCATGTGTAAAAATGGACGTTTTAGGTCAAACCTGGCTTCTGACTAATGGTTTTGAGTCAGTGAACTGTAGTGAACTCCGAGTAAATATTTCCTGAAGTTTTCTTAAAGTAAGTTGAAAAGTAATTTTTTGAATTCCTTTGTCAAGTTTTCAGTCTAGTCTTAAGTGCCACTCAAGATTTTACAGTCCTAAGTTGAGTCTCAAGTCTAGGATAAAAGATGACTTTCGGGGCATGTCAAACAAGTCTAAAGATCTTAGAGGAAAAATATGCAGCCTTTTCTCAGTAGAATGTCATTTGGACATTTTGCTCCTTTTTCTTTTTTTATAGACAATTTGAAACCTTTTGGCTTGACAATGGGTTTAAAGTCCGGGATAGATGAGGAATACAGATTGTCAGGATAAAGAACTTTATTCTTGCTTCATTTTATTCTAGATGGCTGCAGCTCCTGTAATTCCAAAACTACTTCACTGTTCACCTGGCCTCTGTACAACAACACATAAAAGAGCACAAAAGCCTTGCAGCCTACTAGTTCACCTTTTATACGATTTGTAAGTACGACTATTTCATGTTTTAAACTGTGTTTTTGTTCTTTACTTGCTCCCAGGAACATTTAACACCATCATGGTGTTAAATGTTCCTGGGAGGCCATAGGAATAGTTGCTTAGAACAGTATCTAAGCAACACATTAAGTTAATGGGAAGACAATTCTATTTAGATCTACCCGTGGCTTAATGTTGAGGCAGTGATATAGATAAGCCCAGCTGAACATTTTCTTCCAGCTTTCCTTCCAGGTTTTGGCTGCTGCAAATGTGTTGCTTTTAGCCCGTTTTAAACGTCTGCTTCCTAACTTGCCCACGTGTGTGATTAAGCATCCAGTGGCAGCACAGCCCCTTTTTATATGAACTCATTCCTAGACTCAGAAAATCAGGGTGGACTTACCAAGGTTTAAACCACTGTGGTGTGACCACGTAAAGAAGTCAAGTGTTTAACAGCACATGAAGTCATGTAAGGCATTCATGGCCTCATGTGGTGTAAATACTAGTTTTGATTTTCCTCAGGTCAACACCTACACATAATATTGCAAGGGAAATCTTCAGGTAGAGAAGTCTCAAGTAATTTAAGCCTGCAAATCCTCATTTTTTATGACTTAAGTGAGTCCCAGGTCTCCAGCTCTTGCAGACAGATGGTAGTCCTGAATTAGGCCTGTGGTGTATGTCGCTGTTGGTAGGCACAGCGGGAGAGATTAAAACCGCTTTTCCTTCTTTGAAAGCAGGTCCTGCAATTACAAGCTGTCTGTGGATTTGCATAGTTCATTAAACTGTTGCCACTAGTTTCTCAATGACATTAACATTAATTTATTTATATCAATATTTGTCCACAGAGGCGGTCCATTATGCTTTATGAATTTAACAGCTCTCTCCATTTAAATTTATTAAGGTAAATGAGTTTTCATGAAACACTTCACTGCACCATATGGTTCCGTTCCAGTTCAGTGACATTAATGTCCAGGGTGCAAGTCTGTGACAAGTCACTGTTAATCATTTTTCACTAAGAGTTGGTGGATAAGATACGACTACCTTAAAAATACGTGGAGCGGGAACAATCCCCATTGATAATCTCTCTGTAAGGGAGCTTTTAATTTGAAATTTGTAAAGGCTGATGTGCAGCTTAGATTGAGAATAATGGGCAACTGTATGGGAACTTTCTCTCCCAGAGCTCCTGCAACGGCAAGCAGCTCACAGATCCTTTCCTGGATAGATGGACTGGAGACAATTAGTGTATGCTCCCACACTGGACCTGTGGCTCAGTCCATGCATACACTGCATTTCAGGCACAAATGAAGTTTGGCATCCATTAGAGCATTGCCACTTTGAAACTCAGATTAATCAATATCTGGTCTCGGTAAGACAGTTTCTTAAAATTAAACGTTTAATAACCTTACCCTTGCTGACTACATTACATTCTGTCAATTAGTTGGACACACCATAGAAGAATGGACAGACTGCTTTGAGCTGATAGGAAAAGATCCCTAACTCAAATAACCACTTGTTAAAATCAAGAGCATCTCTGAATGCACAACATGTTGAGCCTTTAAGCAGATGGGCTAATGCAGAAGACGACAATTCACAGGGGTTCACCAAAAATGTCCAACAGAAGATTTAAAAAAAAAAATGTCTGGTCTGATCAGTCTTGATTTCTGCTGCAAGATTTGGATTGCATAGAGTCAGACGAACATAAAACCATGGATCTATCCTGTCTTGTTTCAACAGTTTAGACAGGTGGTTGTGAAACGAGGTGGGGGATATAGTATCTTTTCTGACCATAGCCATCTGATTGTGACCACAGTGTAACCATCTACCGCTAGCTACTTCCAGCAGGATAACACACCATGTCAGAAAGCTCAGATCATCTCAAACTGGTTCTTGAAGGTGACAATGAGCTCCCTTTGGAATGTGATGGAACGGGAAAATCACATCATGGATGTGCAGCCTACAAATCTGCAGCATCTGTGTGATGGTATCATGTCAACATGGACAAAAATCTCTGAGGAATGTTTCCAGCACCTTGTTGAATCTGTGCAATGAAGAATGAAGGCAGTTCTGACAGCAAACAGGAGGTCAACAGTCCTGGCAATGTGTAACTAATGAAGTAACCAGTGACTGTATATTACTTGTGTTACATTAGATTACTGTGTTATGCTAGCTTTCAGGACAATAACTTACCTAACTATCATTAGTTTAAAAAAAAAAAAAAAAATCAACCTTTGAACAGCTTACTGGATCCCGTGTTTAAATGTGAACACCACATCAGATATTGTGTAAACCAACACAACCACCTCACTATGATTTTCTCACAGGTGTTCTTTATATGTTGATATCCTCTGTGCAACAAGGGGACAAATATCTGCTGCGAGCAAAGGATTTTCATGGTAAGCTACCTCGCACAGCAGAAAGTGGAAATACACTCACACACACCAAGAAATATATGATGTTCTGAGCACCTCTGCTACACCCAGCAGAATGTGCAGCACCATATTAAATCATATGATGCAACTGACATGATGAGGTCACACAGGCAGTCTCCATTATCATCCATGCTGTCTGTCTTTGGCTGATATTCCTGCATCAGATCAATAAAGGCACCTTTGCAGTTTTGTTTTGTTTTTTCAATTATTTAATGACTGACTTCAAATCTGGGCAAAGACTACTAAGGGTTTTAAGTCAAATTTGTACATGGAGGAGTGTTTTGTAATCACTTCACATTATTGAAACTCTGTCCATCAATGCAGTGTGACATATAATACCATATATTAATTTGTGCATGTTCACGTTTTCTGCACATAAAGCTGGACATTTATGCTCAATGTATTATCAATGTAATACTTCTGTTTACTTATGTTTTACTTTCCCAGTTTGCCCAGAAATTATCAAAACATCTCGTCTTTCTTGCTGTAATAAATGAGTAAAAATTAGAGCTACAGAGTGTCTGCAAGCTGCACCCTCAGTGTTACTGACTCAGCTTTCAAGCCTAAGTCTTCAGTGTTAACAGAAAAAAACATTTCCAGCATGATAATAAAAAAAGTTAGATATGTATAGCTAGTTTGTAATAAGATGATCAGTATTAATATTATTTGTGCTATCTGCATTATAAACCAGTGGTGTTACAGGTGAATGAAGCAAACACATCAATGGTAAGGCTGATTTATATAATATGGTACCCAACAGGTTTACAGCTGTACATGGAGGGAGAGCCATATGAGATCTACTGTTGTTCTAGAAAAAGAAAAAGAAAGAACACATCAAAGCAGTGTTAACATAAATAATTTACAAGAAAAAGAGTATTACATGAAAAAAAGTAGATCCTTAGGAAGCAGATGCCATCCTTGAACCCTTTCCATACATGCTTACTGTACAGAAACACCTTCACATTTTATGACAATCCACCCAAATAGAAAGAAAATATATTTACAGCTAATCAAATCAGTGGTATGTGAACAGAACATGAAAAAAAAAAAAAAGCAATACTGGCTTTATCAAGAGGAGTAGCTCTACAAATACAAGCTATTTTCAATACTGCAGTAAAATGCCAATATCCACACAAAGACACACAGTATGGAATAACAAAAATGCTAATAGCTTCAGGGAGGTGATTAGAAAAAAAACATTGTATAATATAATTTTGACAAAAACGGCCACTGATTTAAAAACAAAACAAAGCTTTGCATTATTTATGAAGACTTTCCCAAATTAAACCCAATTGTATATGAACTGGGAAGCAGGAGGGAAAATGTATGGCAGCAACTGATCTTTTTCCCATTAGTTAGAGCCAGGCTAACAAGAGTCACCACGCATAGAATGGAAGTGTTATGCAGAACCATTACCGTATTTTCTGGACTATAAGCCGCTACTTTTTTCCTAGGTTTTGAACCATGAGGCTTATACAAAGGTGCGGCTATTCTGTGGATTTTTCTTCCACCGCTAGGGGCGCTCTCACCGGAATTGGAATCAAAAACAAGACAGACGAAAAATCAATGCAAAGAAGAATACGATACTTTTTCTTTAGCAGACAGAACACGCACAACAAATTACCAACTGGTAATTATTTTCAAATCCTCGCCCCTTCATCGTGGAAACCACACAAAGAAGTTCATATGAGTTTTAAGTTGAAGGCCATCAATCTTGCTATCCAGGAAGGAAACCGGGCTGCTGCACGCAAGCTTAGCGTCAATGAATCTATGGTGAGACGTTGGAGGAGGCAGCGGGAAGAGCTCATGCAATGCCAAAAGTAGAGAAAAGCTTTCAGAGGACATAAAAGCAGGTGGCCTGAACTTGAATATGTCCTGGAGGACTGGGTGAATACACAGAGAGCAGGTGGCCGAGGTGTACTCACTGTACAGATCCGACTGAAAGCCAAAACAATCGTCCGCGAAATGAATATTGAAGATTTCAAAGCTGGGCTGTCGTGGTGTTTCAGATTTATGAGACGTAAAAACTTGTCCATCAGGGCACATGGACAACCTGTCCATCATGCATCATGGTGCCAGGATAACCATCTCCAGCTGAACGTTGGCAAGACCAAGGAGCTGGTGGTGGACTTCAGAAGGAGTCAGCACAGAGACTACAAGCCCATTATCATCAATGGAGCTCCAGTGGAAAGGGTGCAGTCCTTCAAATATCTCGGTGTCCACATCTCCTCAGACCTGACATGGGCTGCCCGCATTCAGGTCCAGACCAAAAAGGCTAGGCAGCGCCTGTACCACCTACGACAACTGAGGAAGTTCAGGGTCTCTCCAGAGATCCTCGGGATTTTCTATACAGGCGCTGTGGAGAGCATCGTCACACAGAACATGACATCCTGGTTTGGGAACAGCTGTGTTAAGGACCAAAAAGCTCTTCAGAGAGTGATCCGTACAGCTGAACGCTGCTGCAGGATTGCTCTCACCCACTTCAGGACACCTACACCAGGAGATGCCGGACTAGAACAGCACAGACACTGAAGGACCCGTCCCATCCTGGCAACAAACTGTTCCTACTTCTGAAATCCGGTAGAAGGTTCTGCATCATCTGGGCAAGGACAGAGACTCAAGAGGAGCTTCTATCCCCAAGCCATCCGGGCCCTAAACCTGGAGGTACAACAAAGTATTTGCAGCCACTTGACATCAGTGTGAATCGGGCATTTAAAGCTGCACTCCAGGTTGAGTGGGAGACTTGGATGACAAGTGGTGAGAAGCATCCTTTTCTGATGTCTGTCAGTGGATCCTAATACCGGTTATTTTCTTTTGTTTCTGTTCCGTTTTAATCAGCTAAGTTGCTGCCGTTAAAAGGCACTGAAAGAATCTGTTCAGGTACATACATGTACATTTACAGTACAAAATCGTTCTGTACATGCAGTAAATATCTAATTTTTCAACATAGATATCTGCGGCTTATATACTGGTGCGCTCTATAATCCAGAAAATACAGTACTTGTGCTACTTTTACACAAAAAATCTTTTTTTTTTTACGCATCAAGCTACTCTGAATTTTGCATCACTCTGAGTAAGACCGGCTGGTAAGCTTTCCTAAATTTGAAACACAGAAAGAGTTATGTGCAACTACATATGGAATTACAGATCACTGAGGAATAAATGTGTGTGAACTCCTTGTGAGAACAAACACTGTTTCCACTTCCTTTCCTGCAAACACCCTACCTTTCTTTTTTACCCACACAAGGGCAAAAACAGCACACAATTAGTGATGGCTTGAGTGAGCTGTAAAGTGCCTTTGCTCTGGGGTATTAGTGAGGCCCCTGACTCAGCCCAGGGTTTGCTCATCCAACTTCTAGAGAGCCTGGAGCTCGAGGAGCAGCGTAATGCCATTTAACGAGATGTTGTTCACAAAAAAACGTTGTGAAATCTCATGACTAAGAGCCAAACCTTTCTAAAGCCAGCTCCATATTCCAGCTCCTTTGTGACTACAGTCTCGATCTAACAAAGTAGACATTGGACGCAATACATTTTTCTGGGATTCTGGGTTTTGTAAACTGGCTGAGGTTGCTTTCAAAGATATCTGTATTCAAAAGATGGAACAGAATAGAGAAGGAATCCCACAGGAAGGCCCACAGAGCCACGTTTCTTGCTAACGTTATAGTCTGATGTTGTAGTTCTGCTGTTGTGAAAAAAAAAAAAAATCCTGCTGAGATCAACGTTTGAGTGAAGGAAAATTCAATGTGGCGTCCCCTTTCTTCTCAGCTCCAGAGTGTGCAGGCCCTCCTGCCGACCCAGAGCGTGCAACGTGCCGACTTTGTGGGCCATCTCTGTGGCAGTGATGTCAATCTGGGCGTACTTGGTGGAGCTCTTTCCTGTCAGGACACAAAAGTGGGACTTCTTTTAACTCAATCAGTGTACCATTTAATTATTCATCAGTGTTGTGCTGCACACAAAACTAGCTGCACAGAGCAGAAGCTATTAGATGATTAATCTGACAATGGAAATTTTAAAAATTAGCTTGTCATTTTAGAAATATTCCAACGAGTGTATCAGTATCATACAATATCATATCGTACGTTTACCTCACTCACAGAAGCTTTTCATGCGCTTTGCTAAATTCCTGTCCTCTTCTACGATTTTATCTTGTGGTGCGCCCCAAGGTTCATTTTTGGGGCCTGTCTTCTTTGAAGACATCTCATATCATTGTTTGAGATGATGCCCAGTTGTACATGTCATTCAATGTTACCAAATTATTTGTCTTATAAATAACCGGATGGCAGCCAATTGTGTATTTTGTCTCACTTTATTGTTATTATTGTAATTTGTTATTACTTCCGCTGACCAAATTATCTCTGGATCGCATCCTTGGATAGCCCAGAATGCTGCCCTAAGGTTTCTCACCAGTTCCTCTGAAAGGTCCCTTGTGACACTGATTCTGCCCTCTTTAAACTGGCTCACCACAAAGTTCAAAGTTGAATTTCAGATTCTGATTATCACTTTCCAAGCTCTTTGTGGTGCCTCCCTATATTAGTGAATTTCTACATCCATACATAACTGCTAGGTCTCTGATGCAAGTTGATCAATGCTTCTTGGTTGTACCTCAGTCCAAGTCGAGGATAAAAGGAGGTTTTCGCTGCCATGTTGTGGAACTCACTTCCACTAGACTAAAGATCTGTTGACACTGCTGATACCTTTAAAGGGAAGGTGAAGACCCACCTATGCAAACGTGCATTTATTTGGTTTTATCCTTTTATGCTGTTTTAATGCTCTACTGTCTGACATTGTGAAGCAATTTATACTATTCTTGAAAAGCACTACATAAATAAACTTTACTTTCTTATATCAGTGCTGTGAAAAAACATTTCCCACCTTCTTTATTAATTAGCTTTTTTGCCTTTTTCTCTCACTTAAATGTTACAAATCATCAAATTTTTATATTAAACAAAAATAAACTCTGTGAATATAAAATGTAGTTTTAAATGATGATTTCATTTATAATATTAAGATTATTTCACTCCTACCTGTAGCGACTGATTAGCCTAGCTAAGTCGGAGATAAGCATCTAGCCTAAGGCTTTGGTTTCCCTTCATGAGCCATCAATCATATACAAGTATGCAAGTTCACTTTCCTGATATAAATAGCTGCAAGGTGGCATCAGCAAAGTGTTGTTTATAAATTTTACTCCATAATATTTCTTTTGTTTCCCTTTGGTTTACACATTTGCAGATGTCTTTGGGCATTTTTCATTAATCCCAACATTCTTTTGTCAACAAGATTATGGAAATGAATTGTTAGGGGATATAATCATTTCTTGAACTTGAATCATTAATTGTGGAAGTGACAAAAAACACTCCTAGATCATCTTAAAACATTAATACATACATATATATACACACCGTATTTTCTGGACTCTAAGCCGCTACTTTTTTCCTAGGTTTTGAACCATGAGGCTTATACAAAGGTGTAATTATTATTAATTATTTTCAAATCCTCGCCCCTTCATCGTGGAAACCACACAAAGAAGTTTGTATGAGTTTTAAGTTGAAGGCCATCAATCTTGCTATTCAGGAAGGAAACCGCGCTGCTGCACGCAAGCTTAGCGTCAATGAATCTATGGTGAGACGTTGGAGGCGGCAGCGGGAAGAGCTCATGCAATGCCAAAAGTCGAGAAAAGCTTTCAGAGGACATAAAAGCAGGTGGCCTGAACTTGAAAATGTCCTGGACTTATACATCTTTTTTTTTTTAATACGGCAGATGCGGCTTACAAACAGGTGCGCTCTATTGTCCAGAAAATACGGTATACACACACACACACACACACACACACACACACACACACACACACACACACACACACACACCTCTGCCCTCGCTGCCAGTCTGCGTGCTTCAAGAATGAGACAGCGCATCACAACACAAATCATATGCAAATGATTTAGCTGAAGCATTTAACATTCCTGTCATGCACTGTCTTCCATATGCACATTACCATAATGTACAGTGGGGCAAAAAAGTATTTAGTCAGCCACCGATTGTGCAAGTTCCCCCACCTAAAATGATGACAGAGGTCAGTAATTTGCACCAGAGGTACACTTCAACTGTGAGAGACAGAATGTGAAAAAAAAAAATCCATGAATCCACATGGTAGGATTTGTAAAGAATTTATTCGTAAATCAGGGTGGAAAATAAGTATTTGGTCAATAACAAAAATACAACTCAATACTTTGTTGGCAATAACAGAGGTCAAACGTTTACTATAGGTCTTTACCAGGTTTGCACACACAGTAGCTGGTATTTTGGCCCATTCCTCCATGCAGATCTTCTCGAGAGCAGTGATGTTTTGGGGCTGTCGCCGAGCAACACGGACTTTCAACTCCCGCCACAGATTTTCTATGGGGTTGAGGTCTGGAGACTGGCTAGGCCACTCCAGGACTTTCAAATGCTTCTTACGGAGCCACTCCTTTGTTGCCCGGGCGGTGTGTTTTGGATCATTGTCATGTTGGAAGACCCAGCCTCGTTTCATCTTCAAAGTTCTCACTGATGGAAGGAGGTTTTGGCTCAAAATCTCACGATACATGGCCCCATTCATTCTGTCCTTAACACGGATCAGTCGTCCTGTCCCCTTGGCAGAAAAACAGCCCCATAGCATGATGTTTCCACCCCCATGCTTCACAGTAGGTATGGTGTTCTTGGGATGCAACTCAGTATTCTTCTTCCTCCAAACACGACGAGTTGAGTTTATACCAAAAAGTTCTACTTTGGTTTCATCTGACCACATGACATTCTCCCAATCCTCTGCTGTATCATCCATGTGCTCTCTGGCAAACTTCAGACGGGCCTGGACATGCACTGGCTTCAGCAGCGGAACACGTCTGGCACTGCGGGATTTGATTCCCTGCCGTTGTAGTGTGTTACTGATGGTGACCTTTGTTACTTTGGTCCCAGCTCTCTGCAGGTCATTCACCAGGTCCCCCCGTGTGGTTCTGGGATCTTTGCTCACCGTTCTCATGATCATTTTGACCCCACGGGATGAGATCTTGCGTGGAGCCCCAGATCGAGGGAGATTATCAGTGGTCTTGTATGTCTTCCATTTTCTGATGATTGCTCGCACAGTTGATTTTTTCACACCAAGCTGCTTGCCTATTGTAGATTCACTCTTCCCAGTCTGGTGCAGGTCTACAATACTTTTCCTGGTGTCCTTCGAAAGCTCTTTGGTCTTGGCCATGGCGGAGTTTGGAGTCTGACTGTTTGAGGCTGTGGACAGGTGTCTTTTATACAGATGATGAGTTCAAACAGGTGCCATTCATACAGGTAACGAGTGGGGGACAGAAAAGCTTCTTACAGAAGACGTTACAGGTCTGTGAGAGCCAGAGATTTTCCTTGTTTGAGGTGACCAAATACTTATTTTCCACCCTAATTTACGAATAAATTCTTTACAAATCCTACCATGTGGATTCATGGATTTTTTTTTCACATTCTGTCTCTCACAGTTGAAGTGTACCTCTGGTGCAAATTACTGACCTCTGTCATCATTTTAGGTGGGGGAACTTGCACAATCGGTGGCTGACTAAATACTTTTTTGCCCCACTGTATACCTTGTGTGAAAATCATATAAGCAAAATGTCAGAGTTTAAACCCACAACATCAGTCCTCGTGCACCAATATGTGTCTCCTGTTAGAGTCCTGTCGCCTTACAGTGCCAGAATTGAGGACATCAAAACCGGCTCCTCACGACACATAAATAGTCCCTAGAGGAGGGTCCCATTAGGGCCACTGAGTTTACAGCTGTGATCTGAATGCCCTGCGACCCCCTTTCAGTGCCGAAATAGGACACTCCTCCTCCCAGGTGACAGATTAATGAGGCCGCATGCCGGGATATAAACTGTATTGCTGACATTAGACATTAACCTCATGTCAGAGCTCGAGCCACGCTGTTCGTATTCTCGAGGGCAGTGACGCTAGCGGCCAACGTGTCTGTCAATTACGGCTCCGATGACAAGGACTCAGCTGTCTTTTACCAAGATGAGAGGAAATCATCTCAATTGTTTGCGAGCGATTCCAGTAACTCTGAGTAGGTCGAATAGAATTACACATAAATATGTAACTACAATGGCTTTCATCCTTGCGTAACGCTGATACACCAGCTTACTGTAAGTTGGCTCTTGCACAGAACACTTTTGCACATTGAGCAAAAGCAAAAAATACCTCACACTATGAGTATCAGGGCATTACTGAGGTCATTTTGTTTCTTAAATCAAGGAGGTGGTCTCTAAAATTCAACAATTTGCATTTTGGACAGTCCCGGGAAAATCTCACAAATATACAAAGACAATCTGAAGAGAGAATAAAAGGAAACAATGATTTTACAGCTTACTCTCCAAAAACGCAGGACGTGGTTCATCAGACCTGACTAACACCAACTCTAATAGTTCGCCCGCAGCTTCTTTTACTTCCTCTTACGCCAACACGTGCTTGTTCATAGGGGAACTTTGCATTGTTGGATTTCTGTCCATAATGGCATTTGATGAGCTTTAGATGAACATTGTTTTGAATTTGCTCTGCATAAATAAAATGGATCGACTGCAGGATGTGCTGCGCACTCTGGCACTCTGACTCTGTCTGTGGCTACACAGCAATGTGTCCCACGACAAGCTTTATCACAGGCAGCAATCCATGGTGGTAACAGGCACTAAAGACAAACTATAGCTTAGGTTAGTAAGAAAGTTTTACAGGAAATTGGTGCTAAATGAAAACATTGGACAAATGTTACTGCTTGCTGGCTGGTGGTGCTATAACATGCAGCCAAAAAAAGAGGTGCATTGAGGTGGACATAAAAATTCAGGATTAGCAGAGTCATTAGGATTCATCTTCTGTGGGTCATGAATGTGATTACAACATTTCTTAGTAGTTTGTTCAAAGGTTAATGGAAGACGTGCGCTGCAGACCGACTGAAAATAACTACACAAGTCTGAGAATTTGTTTCAGTTTGTAATATTTGACAGTTTAACAGCCGGTCTTGAAGACATTTCCTTGTGCCAAAAAAGACAACAGCTCACTTCAATACCCAGCCTATTAAAATTCAAAGATTTATTAATGAGACAAACTTTTTTTGCTCTATACTTAAGCTTACAGCATCATGTGGTGGTTGCAGTGAATTGCCACCGTCTCTTCTTAGAGCAGTTCCCTTTAAACCTGCTTTCAATAAGCAATTCTGCACCACCAATCAAAAAGCTCTCTGTAGATTAATGCTCTTATTGGACAAATAAAACACAGTCTTGGTGACATCCTTTAAACTATAATCTTGTAACATGACAATTTTCCAAGTGTCCACCCTGACTGGTCCTCACAGCTGCCGTTTGCAGTTATACGGTATGTATAAATCGAAAGCAGAACATTCATTCCTCAGACACCAACTATCTGGCGTTTATCTCCTTTACTAACCAGAAGATATTCATGCCTCCTTACTCTGAGCTGGCAGATGTGCGGCAGCCGCTTTAGTGCCATGCACAGGATCCTGCAGCTCCAGCTCCATGTAGTTGAGCTGCTTCTTGGACGTGGGGCTAACAGGAATATTCACATACGTCACACCTTCACCGCGAGGTCTTTCAGCAAGCGGAGCCTCTGGGGGGAACACAAACACGGCCCCTGAAAATGCGAGAGTAAATTAAGCTCAGACGGTGTTAGGTTCGTTTCTGTCATGCTTTTTCTTTTTTTAACGTGTGAACACTTGTTTTTAACAAAAATCCCCCACAGAAACTAAAAATAACAAGCAATTTGTCCTGTTGATAATATGCTGTTTTTTTTGCACCTCCAAGCCTTCACTGTCAACCAAAATCTATTAAAAACATAAAAGAACAATGCCACCTGGGTTCAGCACAATGAACACACACTACACGTATTTCTAGATTCACTTGTGTCTTCTAGACAGTTTGTGTTTCTTAACATGATAAATGCTGCCCGAGTGCAACAGCCCATGTTTAGATTTCCTGTCGTGAGGATTCCCGTGGCATAGAGAGACAAGCTCAAACGGGCTATGACGGCACACAGTACCAATCAAGTCTTTCTCAGAACTGATAATAATTATAAGATTAAATTGAACCAGACTTACACTTTGACACTTCTTTGAAACTGGATTTGTTTTTGTCATTATAACCTTAATCAAAAGCTAAACTTACCCTCCAGTCTGAGCAGCTCTCCAGGCTGCAGCCCAGTGTCAATTAGATATATTCAAATACAGACGTCCACAACACAAGTATCAATACGGTTTCCAGCAGTAAAAACAACGGTAGCTATAATGGGATCGGCAGTCGCACAGGAACACAGCGTTTCACGATGAATTGGTTCTCTCCCCGCCCCAGAGACTAATTATGTGAAATTAGCTGATATGCCCCAGAGATAATTTATGGGATACACATTACGTCCTCGAAGCACAGAATGCTTTGAGGAAGTAAAACTCAATATTTCTTTTAATCATCATCAAGCTGTTTTGTCATGCGGCTGTATAGTGTATGAACGTGTCCAGATCAAATATCTGAGGGTTTATGGAGCAAAATCTCATTTTTCTATTAGCAAACGTTCATTAAAACTTGAATAGGAACACCCAAACCTCTTTGATTTTCCTGTCAAACACACATTATTGCCAGATTTTTTGCCTACAGTGGATTGCACATCTAATTAATTGTGCCAGAAAAATTGTTTCAAATCACAAGAAACAGCTCACGGCTTTATCTTCATAAACCTAAAAGCTGAGAAAGGCAGATTTGCAGTCAAGTTTTCTGCTGGCTGCAGAAATGATTAGTTCAGCATCTCAGTGATACAGCTTCAGAACAACCACTACATAAAATATGTGCATATTTCAGCTCTGTGACACAAACATATTTTTTTTGTGGTGCCTGGGTATGCATTAATGCAGTGATAGCTGCAACCTTCAAAACCAGAGTACAGTACGCTCAAGGATATCTTGAAATTAGCATAACTTGAATACTTGAATACGTGAATAGAGACCAGTGAAAATCACTTATCCTGAACGGTGATATAAATGTTTGCTGTCACTTTAATTTTGTGCAAATGAGAGTCAAGAAAGCCAAATGAATCTACATGCTTTGTGGTTTTACTACAACAAGTACTGCGGTACTGTTCATAGGAATCATCTAACCCGGTTGATGGGCTTACATGACAGGTACAAAAAGTTGTCTACCAGCACAAAATAGATGAGCCATGGCAGTCACACACTATCAGAGTTTCGATGTATAAATATCTCTTTTGTTCTTTTTAACACATTTGCCCATTTGAATTTGTTGGGACAGGGGCATGATTAGCAACACGGTGTCTGGGAACTAAGGGAAAGAATTACTATAATGCTGAAATATAAACATTTTCACAGACTCACCTATGCTTTCTTTGTCAAATTCATTGTTTCATAATGCACCAAATCCGATCTAAAGGTCTGGACTTCGGATACATCCAATTTTCAGACACCTTCACTTTGATGTTTTCTGGTAAACATGCAGAATGTTGTTTGGCATCGCAGGCAAGACTTTTCCCTGATAATCAAATCATCTGCATGGCAGCATATGTTGCTCCAAAAGCTGTGTCTATTTTTCAACATATTGTTAGTGGTGCCTCCAAACATGTTACTCATGCTATGTGCATTAATGACCCTTTATACCATCACAGATGCTGGCTTTTTAACTGCGTGCTGACAGCAAGCCAGATGTTGCCTCTCATCTTTAGCGGTCCATAATTTAAAAAAAGAAAAGGAAAAAAAAATTCACATTTTGAGACCCGAAGACTGTTTTCCAACTGAACTCAGAGCGTGGAAGGAAGGACTCTAATCTAGCCTCAATCACAGAGCACGAGGGGTCACTGAATGTTTGAGGAGCATGCAAGTGATGCAAGTCGTACACTATGGCCTGCAGTGACCACATAACTAGAGTGCAGTTCAAGTAGCTGCAATTCAAGTCTTTAATAAACCCAACAGAGCTGACACAGGACCTGAGAGATGCATCTGGGCCTTCAGGTTATCCATCGACTGCTCACTGAAGCTTCATCAGAAATGGTTTAAGTGGAAGCGTTGCTGTCAAGAAGCCACTCTTAAAGAAGGGAAACAGGAAGAAAGTGGAGTGGGCCTTATGGAGTGATGAAACTAAAGCTGAAATGTTTTTGTTCAAACCATCCGTGTGCATGGAGAAGTTCAGGAGATAGAGACAACAGTGAGTATCTATAGCCATTTACAAAACATGGCGAATACTGTGTCATGGTTCGAGGCTGTATTTCTGCCAGTGGTGTTGGATCATGATAAGGCAATTCCATCAACTTGTGAAAGTTGGAACAGGGCCTGCAGGCTCATTACTGCTTCCAAAAAGAAAAAAGTCAGCAGCATAATGTGGTTGTTTCTGTCCTGGATGCAGTTTTCGACGTTGCACACAAAGACCATTTATCTCGTCTTTGTTCATATCCACGTTCTAGACTGTGTCGCCATTTCCTTCCTCTGACACGAGAACTGAAAACAGTTCATCGTTGCAAGAGTGCAAGAAAGTGGGATCAACTGGCAGGCAGACTAACAATCCCAAGGAATTGGAAGACTGGGAACAGGAACCAGTTTACAATTCCCATCCCTATTGTTCATGAATATCTTTTTTTATCTGCTGATTTTTGAAATGCAATGCAAAACTGATCAAATGATTAACTAATTATTTAATACTATAGTTTTATAGTTTCACTTTATTTTCAGCACTATTAAAAAAAATATGAAAAAACACACAGTCTTGTATTCATTATGTACAAAGTGGAGTCCAAACAGTAAATCATATATAATTTCTTTGAAATTATTTTAGGGAAAAACAATATCTGTTTTTATATTAATATCTGACCCCCCAAAAAAAGAGTGAATTGTTGAAAAACGCACCAATGCAAATACATTTTTCCCTGATTTACCCTCAAGGATCATAGTTGAGCTACAATACACAAACAGAGCCTGTGTTATCTTTTTCAAGTATAATGTCAACAAAAAATGTTTCATCATTAACTAAAAAGAAAACAAAAAGAATTCAAAAAGCCCAGACCCTTACAGACGTAGCAAAACAACGCACTGTTCCTAACAATGCAAACACTGCTGATCTGAGCCTGTGAACATTTATCTATCTTTCTTTGAGTCCGTTGCTGTGTGTGCATTGATGTTTAAAGATTAAAGAGTAGATCTGGATCACAGAAAATATTTATTTTTTTTGTTTTTTTATCTTCCGTCATTATTTGTCAATCAAAGCAACACAAAGCAGCTTGGTTGAGGCATTTCACAACTACAAACAGAAACATTAATCAGAGTGTGGACTCTGTAGTAGAACGTCTATAACCGTCTTATAGTAAATAAAACAATAGATGTTGGCGCATATATAATACCTACAGGATTATATATGCGCCAACATGGATTCATATTTCTCTTGTTGCAATTACCCTGTCACAGATAGTGCGTTACCATTGGCATACAGATTGTATAGAACAACATTTGGGAAAAAAGATTTCACCTGCTATTGACTCTTCCTAAATGGTAGTAGGCAGTGGCCATTACCCGCAGCTCAGAAGCATCAACCCCAGGGGACACTCTTACAATCAGTGAGAAGCCATTAGACGCCAGCAAAGTCTCAGTGGGTACAGCCTTTGGCAAAGTCTAACCTAATTGATCAGACACCAACCAGCCCTTGCAGGAGAGTGTGGTGCTTTATAATGGCTTCCATTACAACAGTGGATTTGCCCACAGCTCTAAGGCTGGGGGACGCCTCGATAATACACTTTGCAAAACCTCCAGGGGACAAGTTAGAGGCAATACCTGACAGAGTTTAGTGACCCCCAGCTTAAAAAGTCAAGTGCTTTCGGATGGAAAACACAGTTCAGATAATAACTGTGTATTCAGGGTGAGTGGGTTTTGCACCTTTCCCACATTATTGTTGCAGAAGGACACTAAGCTGTGGTATGTACACAAAAAGGATTACAAAGACCTGTAAACCTCCCACAATGTACAATTTATGGCAACGTATGCATGTGGAAACCTTTGGGAATGGGAAAGCAAAATGCCCTAGTGTAGGTGTTTGTTTTTCTTTGACTAGAACACCTTACCATTTCACTCCCGCTCCAGTTTCAGCTTTAAATGAGACCTTCACCAGGACAACAACATCCACTTTTTGATGTGATAAACTTGTGTAAAAAGTTGAAGAGGCGGGTGCGTGAAATTAAAATAGTTTTTGAGAGCAAGACTACATCACAGATGTGCACGAGCCACAAAGACGGTCCGTAGGTTTGGTTTATGATACGGCGTGTTCCGGTGGTGCGGCCGTGAAGTGCAGTAGTGGTTGGTGCTAGTTTTAGTACATTGGATAGAGGTTTGACGGTGGTTTGTGGCGTCAGTCGAGTTTTAAGGGCTGCGGTCATAATACAAAGTAAAATTTTAAGTACATAGAGCAACACCTGGTTTATGATGTCAGGTATAACTTCGGGGATGCAAGCATCACTTTTATGATGCGACTTTGCCCCGTTGTGGCGGTCATAAGCGCAGAGAAAGGGGTATTTTGGTCTATGGTGCAGTGTGCTTTAAGAAGATCTAATAGTTGAGCTCAGAGGTTTCTGTGCAAATTTCTGCTGATGAGAGGCGCTCTCTGTGTGTCACACTGATGGTGTAACGCGCTGTGTGTGTAAGGCGCGCTCTGGCCGTGGGTGAGGCGCGCTCTGAGTGTGCTTTTTGTGTGTGTGAAGTCTGAACACAGTGACAGTGACGGTTGATGTGTTTGATTAGGAGGACATTAGAGCAAATACACATTTTAGGATCAAAGGTTGATGCCTAGTGTACCTGTGGAACATTTTGCCCTAGGAGTGGCGACCCTCCTGTCCGTGGACGCGTGGCCAGGACCGGCGTCGTCCGGGTGCCGAGGTGGTGACTTGGGGAGGTGAGGGCCCCCGCATAGCTACGGAAATAACACTGGAACGGCCGTGTAATCACGGGTTCACATTTATTCCGGACTAGAACA
The DNA here is from genome assembly GCF_057382185.1 of Mchenga conophoros. NCBI lineage: Eukaryota > Metazoa > Chordata > Actinopteri > Cichliformes > Cichlidae > Mchenga > Mchenga conophoros. The sequence goes on from NC_140528.1 coordinate 69,172,169, forward strand.
AGACACATTTTGCGAACAAAGGTTGAGTCTAGATTAGTAAAGAAATATAAAAAGGTTGAATTCCTCGTTTCAGTGGTTGAAATTGTTGTGTGCCTGTCCCCTGACGAGTGAGAAATTAAAATAAAGAGGGAATTTGGAGCCACATAGAGATAGACGGGCATAATTGGGTGTATTACTCTGTGGTGTAATAAAAATAAAAAGGAGAGATAGTAAGAGGTGTGCAGTGGAGAATTATGGAGGAGTACAGAGAGGAATGTGTTGGGAGACTGGCGTACAGTTTACGCTGTCAAGGTAGGCGGGTTGCCTGCTTATCTGTTTAACAGTGATGAAAATGAAATTAAATAAATCTCTTAGTGTGTTAATACAGGAAGCTGCGGACCTGGACCAACTGCCCCCACAAGCACAGCGGCCGAAGCAAAATTATAGGTAATGGGAACCACACCCAGCACGAATCAGCAGCTGTGAAAAAGACAGCAGCGAGGAGAGAATTAGAGGAGAAATTAAGAGAAGTTTTAACACATAAAATTGGGGCCAACGGACTTGTGGAGGTTGGGAAGGCGTCCGGAGCATCACAACAAAAAGGTGAAACAAAAACACACACAAGCAGAGAAATCTGAGAGAAAGGCTCCTTTTAAGGTAACGCCTAGTTTGAGAAAAGATAAAATTAACCTGCTTTTATACAAATGCACATACACGCAATGAAGAAACAGCTTACACTCATGAACACGTGAAGATTTTCCAGCAAGGTTAAAGAAAAATTAACATACTTAAATGATGAAGTCTATACATTACTGACAAAGAAACCCTCTGGGTTGCAGGACAACAATTTAACTAAAAAAAAAAAAAAAAAAAAGGAACACTGGTCTAACCAACCAGGCAAGACGCAACAAATTTAGTGGTAAAAAGAGTCAAATTGTGACATGTTTTCTGTTGATTGATTAATAAAAGTGATTACTGAATGAAAGAAAGTTCCTTTTTTGGGTTTTTAAACATGATCTTAAGAATTTTAATATGTACTTGTGTTGTCCTGTCAACTTGGTGGGTTAGGAGTTGATTATATCGAGAGAGAAAAAACAAAAAAAAAGGGGGAGAGAAGGCTGACACAGGGCCTGGTCCCGGTGTGTCTCCCCTCTGAATAACACAGCCAACACAACATCATTTTCCTGTTCGTTTGTTTTTGTTTTGTTTTGTTTTTGTTTTTTTCTATACATATTTAATTACAGGCTGCTTTGCCGGCCCTGAAAGCCGAGGCTGACTGGACTCCTGCTCTCCCCCATACGTGACACTGACCAAATGCTGCAACAGCTGGACCCACAACAACGACCTGAGAATGTCAACAGACCTGCAGGAATGTGATCTCATGCAGCCGAGACGGAGAGCACTAAACCTAAGGCCCGTTTCACTACACGGGGGAAAATTCCCAGACTGCGTCAGCTGACAGAGCTGTAAAGAGACGCCCGCCAAGCCCGAATGAAAAGTAAGGCCGAGCGAAAGAATGCTGACCTTGATAACTTTGCATTCACACTGTGCAGGACAGTGATGGACCAACACGGATGATCGGGTGGCGAAAAAGGGCGTGACCGAGACAAGAGGAGTAACTGAGGACAGAAGGCACCTCAGAATGGACAAAAAACACAGAAGAAGATGCAGGTTTCACCTGCGGTGAACATCGACACTGGAGAAAGGACTGCCCCAATTGGGGTCAGAACCAGGACGGACTGAATTTTGAGCAGCAGCAGCAGCAGCAATGGTCGCAAACAAACTGAAAAGGAGGGGGGCAGGACCCCAGGGCATGCTTCAGGCCGTGGTTTACCCAGAACACCAGAACAGGAAAGTGATGAACACAAACACCCACACAAACACACACATCTACATGCACTGACTCAGAATGAAGAGAAACACACACACACACACACACACACACACACACACACACACACACACACACACACGTCTCCAAACACACAGATTCAGAATGAAGTGAAATACACACATGAACACGTGCACTCGTTGAGTGAGTGAGAAATGACACACACACACATATACACACACACACACACACATACACACACACACACACACACATTGGAATGCTGATTCACTGAGAAGTGATCCACATACACACACACACGCTGATGCAATGAAGAATGCTTTGCTTATGCTGATATGCAAAATGCTGCACACAAACATCCCAATGCATAATTTTTATGAGGAGCCATTGATTACTTAGAATGTGTTATATGTCACCCAGAGGGCATTTATGTAGATTTTAGGAATAAGCTCTAAAACGGTTTGGTTATGAAAACAATGTCTGTGCGTGATGTCTGTTTATGGCTCAAGGCCTTGACTGAATTCTTTGCTGTGCTTCACACAGCCCTGATGAGGAACAGTGGCACAGAGTGAAAATGATGAAGTAATAGTGTAAGTTTAGGTTGGAGTATGGCATTTTCTGTGATTGAGATTAATTCAAGGAGGAACAAAAGGTGTTACGGCACCTGAGGTTCTCATTCCCACACAATATTGTCCCGGCAGGAAGCAAAATGTTCCTGTGAATTTCTGGTTGATTGTTTGGTTTTGTTTAGCGCTAGTTTGATGTTATCAGTGAGCTTTGGCTTGTGTTCTTTCTCGTAAGCGAGAGAGGGATAGTTTTATGCTTGGACATGTCTGCAACGGGCCCTAGTTTGTGTTATTTTAGTAGTATTTTGTTGGTTATGTCTGTTTTCGTTTTTGTTACAGTGCACTGAGATAAGAAAATCTGAGAGGTGTGATCCACCGGTGGTGATATGTTGATATTTTGTGAGTTTATGATTTAACAATCAGCTCTTTAAACCAGGTCTGAAAGATTGAAATTTAAAGCGCTATGAAATATTCTTACAAAAACAGTTGCAAAGTGTGCTTCTCCATGATTGTAATTGGCTTGGGAGAAATTCACTTATAGGGAACACTGAGAAGTTCTGAGTCTAAAAGGATTGCACCGAGTCAATCCGGCCCAAAAAACAACAAGGAATTGTTTTCCTTTAAAATGATGACGTCATCTTGCTGGTGATGGATGCTCGAATAGGTTGCGCGTGAGACTCCATTATCAGCAACATCTGGTATGAATGTGTATGGAGGTATGCATGTGAATGGACTGTGATGGACTGACGACTAAAAGCTTTGACTGACTTGATACTGAGACAATGACTGCACCCACTTTAGGATTAGTAAATGCCAATAAACAATTCACCCAGCCGACAAGAGAAGGGTGGATGCTTCGCTTTGTTTTGTTTTGTTTTTTCAGGAGCAGGAGGATAAGAGAGACTGGAGGAGGAGACTCTAGCTTCACATAAGTATGAACTGCAGACTTAACACTGTGGTTGCTGATTTTGAGTTACTGATGTTTGCATTAAGAAAATTGTGCTATATTAGCTGTGTTTTGATTAAGGTATCATGTTATATTATTGGGAATGCCAAATGCTACAGTGGAGAAGACTTTTGATACCACTCATGACTGGAATATGTTACTATTAACCACAGCAGGCCACTGTAAAAAAGTCAATTAAATTTTATAGAGGAAAATCGCCAAAATTTAACAATACCTATGAATGACTGGCCACATTCAGAATAGAGATATGCAATAATAAACATTGGTCCACGTGATTTAGGTTCTCACTTGAAATAGTAAGTTATTAAATGTAGAATATAATCGACAGGGACATTTGATAGGATGTGGTACTGAAAAAGAACAAGAGCAAAGTAAATAAAGAAAATATTGTGTTTAGTTTGGATAAATTCAAATTAAAATGTACCATTACACTCAGAGGATCAATATGGAATAAAACATATGCAAAATTTGTAGGAAGTACATGACTGATAACTGTTCTGTCCTGAGCGTTTGTTTCTAGAGCACCCACTTGACCACACCAACAGTTTCTCGCCACCGAGGAGGGGTACTTGCAAAAAGAATAAAATAAAAATCTGAGTTTAACAAAACATTCTAAATGTAAATATCAAGCTTACCTTTCTTTTTCCATGAAATGTGCTTGTGGGCACGCCAGCCATTTTGAAAAGGTGGGCAAAACAATTGGCAAGGCCACACCCCCACACATGTGATATAATTTTAAAGGTACTGTTGCCCTCTCTAAGAAACATCAGGACTTAGAGGAGTGGCAAGTAGAGTATGCGAGCTACAAGCAAAAACTAAAATGTGTACTACAGTGTGCAAAAATGAAATACTGGGTCATCAGGGGGACATGAGGGACATTTATAAAACTAAAAGTCCCACTAACCTTAAAGTGCACTTGAAAAGCTCACACAAGAAGGTTAACCTAGCTTACCTAGAAGACCTCATCAGGGGGAGCACACTCCCCCTCCTTGAAGAGCTCACCCACTCAACCCGCATCCCCAGAAAACAGCTAACCCCAGATAAGGCAGCGTGATGTATCCCGAGACAACAGGACTGGGACATCTAAATAAAGGTGTGAAACAATCGCCTTCAAAAGGTTATCAATTCACTTCAACCAAAATTAGGACCACACGGTGCGGCAAGAGTTAATAGTTATTAGTCTCAACACCCAAGGATAACCAGAAGAGCATGACTGATATGATGGAACTGGGATTTTGTTACACATAATTTTTGCAAAACACAAATAAAACTAAATTGAAACTAAGGATTTTCAGAAAATAAAAACTAAACTAAACTAGCAAACAATTGGTAAAAACTGATTAAAACTGATGAAAATTGCAAAACTATTACAACCCTGGTCCAGACTAAGATGGTGTTGGACATCTTCAGGGCAGAAAAGGGTTGGTGTGACCAAGGTGTGGTTTGGCTTGTTGTATGTACATTTCAAAATGTTACAGCTCTGGATGGACCAGTTACCAGGGCATGGAAGGATGACAGACTTTATTACATGAGGAGAAGGGACATTTTCGGGATCGAAGATCCTCAGGGATGACAAGGCTGGAGCAACGGTACTCGAGAGAAGAATTTCTGATACTTTCTGAGATATGATGTCACCAACCTTCTCTTTTAATTGTCTAGCTCCAATGAATTGACACATGGGAGTGTGTCAAAAAGGGGGAAGTTGAGTCCGAACATCAAACAATGGTTTTATGAACATCTTATGACGTTATTTCTGTGTTTAATAATTTAGCTATGGTAAAACTTAAGCTTATAATGTGTTAGACTTAGAAAGGGTTCACTAATTTTTGATTTCTTTTACACACACATAGATTATGATTAGAATAGGTCCTGAACATAATATTTTAAACCAAATTTGAATCATTAGAACAACAATGGATAACAATATTAGATTATCAAGGCTAGGGAGAGAGGTGTTTTGGTTTTCTGTCTCTTGCAGAGAAAGGAAGAGACACCAGACGGGGACACGGAGATGTGAGGACCCTTCACAGCAGAGACAGATGTAGGGACAGCCGAGACAGCAACTGGGGTCAAGTGTCATGACGTTTGGGCTCCTGGAGAAGATGGATCCCACAAACACAGCAATAACCATGAAGGGGTTGGCGAAAACCAGGAACACCAGACCAACGAGGTTCGAGAGGCTCTTGGCAAAAAGGGGGACACGCCGGTGAACCCAAAACACACAGATCCTTGTTTGAAATCGGGGCAGAATAATCCCCAGAACTGTGCAATGACTAAAGGGTGGTCTAACCCCGGAGGTCGAAGAAAGAAGCTGAGAATCACCCAACTGGAAGACACTGGTAGCTGCAGCAATAAAAATAAAGGTTAAAAGCTCCTTAGACAGAGGTTCTAGTCTAAGTACATTTGAAAGGTATAAGGTGGCATTAAAATGGGAGTGGAAAACTGGAGCACCAAAATAAAGCTGTGGGAGAATTGGGGAGTGATGGGAGAGTCATCTGTAACTGCTGTTATGGTTGTAAATCTAACTTTGCTTGCATCTGAACTGCGTGAACACAGAGGTCATCCCACATATGGTCCACCCGTTAAAGGGGGACAGAGGGCCTCAGGATCAAGAAAACCTGGACCTTGCAATGCTGGAGTGTATGTTGTAAGTGATCTCTTTCAGAGATCAAAAGGGGGAATTATTAGATTATTCTGTTATTATATGTTACCTTATATATGTAATCAAAGTAGTTGAATTAGAATACTGCTGTAGATCACATTATACCCTTTAATATAGAGTGTGTGAGCTGTATGTAGTGTAGTTCTCATTATACTTTTGAGTTAACAGAACATATTCACATATTAGTTCATTAGATAAATGTGCATCACTCTGTATCCTTGATCTGCTGGGAATGTGTTACACTGTTTTCTTGACATGCTTAATTGTTGAATCATGAAGAGAAGGTTGTAAGCAGGAGACTCTGTGTCTAAAGACAGGGGAGATAGATAGACCACATTCCACACCCCCACCTTACAGAAAGCAGAGAAACAACTGCCGAGGTCATAACTTAGGCGCTGTAACAGAGAAAAAATGTGATGTTTTGGCTTTTACGACTAGCTGGGGGCCACTAGAGACTATAAAAAGCTGAGCAACCCGTCACCATTTTGAGACATGTGCCTGACCCTCTGGCAGCATCTCTCCCGTCCGGACGTTGTAATGCTCTGACTGTTGAATTGTATGGAAATAAATGATTGTTGATTGAGCATTGATACACCGAGTATTGTCCCTCCTTCAGCCCAAAGATTCAAAGAATTGGGAGATTTCAACAGTACATAAGGAGCTGTGCCTAAACAAATGCCCGGAAACCTCAATGAATTAAAGCAACATTATAAAGAAGATTCAAGTAATTCAAGGGTTCAAACTGCTTACTTTGGTGTCATGCTGTTGGCAGGTTTTTGATTACAATGCCTCTTCCGCTGAACTTGGAAAGAAGCCCCTGCCTGTAAGCTAAAAGCTTTAGCATAAAATGGTGTATTTGTATTAATTCCCACCTGAGACTTGGTGGTATTCATTTTAATATCAATGAGATACTCTCTTCATGTCAGCACCAGTGTGATTATTTTGGTGGGAAACAAAGAGTAGGAGATAAGTTCAATAAACAGTAAAATTTGAATAATTAAAGACAACATAATGGCTATGGGCTGGTTCTACAAATATCATTTCAGAAATGGATTAGCAGTGTGAAGCCTAAACTGTCCTGAGGTGCAATTCACACCTCTCCAAGCCGACCACTTAGTGTGTAACATGTAATGACCAACACAGCAGCATCTAAAACGCCACGGGCAAAGCCAGTGTTTGTTTAGCTGCGTTCTGATACAGTGACGCACTCATGATGCAAGCATGTGTGTGTCCGCTTGCATTTTTCATCACATAGAGCTATGATTTATTGCAAAGTCTGGAATGCCTCAAACCTGATATTTTATTTATTTGACCTGTGTGCATTGCTTTAATATGAAAAGTTCTTAAATCATATGACAGTTTTTCTGTAGCTTATCTTCCACTAAGCCCACATACCTTAGCTGCTGGACTTAGCCACATCCGGTCTACCCCCCATTAGGGCTGAACGATTATGGAAAATAATCTAATTGCGATTTTTTGCCCCAATATTGCGATTGTGATGCGATATGCGATTATTTTTTAAGGTCTTTGTCTTCTGTATTATTAAACAAAGACAAGCAATACATCATATAGTATGGCCAATACTATATTACATTAATTTTAAACTGTTCTTTCCTGGAAGACAGACCTCTGTTATGATGACATGAGGTGATGCATGAATTGATGACTGACATTTTTATTTAACTTCTTCAATCACAACAGTATATTTGAACATACACAATAGTTTATTTTTAGCTTACAAACATCTGAGCATAAAGTGCTGACAAGGAACCCTGGTGTAAACATTAAAATGAAAGTCAGTACAATGTGCAGATTGCAGAAATATACATAAAAAAATCAGTGGCTTTACCACACTCAGTTTTTCGACATCTGTGAACTACTAGACAGTCATTCAATTAAAAAATAATATTAAATAAATAAAACTAATAAATAAAAAATACACACATCTTACTGATCTCTGCAGTCAGTAACATTACACATAAAGTGCAAACATAATAGCAATTGTATAAACACACACACAAACACGCCTTTAAAGTTTAAAGGCGTGAAATTGGACGGTCTAGTTCTGATTAGCGTCACCGCTGTCTCGGTGGAGTTTAATAAACTCGGCCGTCTGCTTCTTGCTATCTAAAATATAACCAGACACTGGCGTAAATTCTCGACCGTCTCATACTTCTGTTTAATAAGTTTTCTGTTTGACGTTTAGTCAGCTGTGTGAAAACCAAGGAGGAACCCACCCGGGGGATTAATAAAGTTTTATTTTATCTAATCTAATAACTTTAATCTCAGCCAAACCGATTTACTCACGAACAAACAAAACACTGAAAAAAGCCCAACAATAACATTTTTAGGTTGTCTAAGTGACTTATATATTACGTTTAACCCGAGCAGCGAAACTCCGCGGTGATCTGAAAATGATGTGCCGGGAGTTGTGCCGTTCTCGGCCGCATCAGTAACCCTCGAGCTCCCGGCTAGCTGTCGAGCTGGTGGGTAGCAGACGCCTCTGAAAACGTCGAAGCACTTTTGCAAATATGGGATATCTTGATAAACCGAGCAGATATTTGATGTTTACACAACTACTTTCTCGCCTGAAAATATGTTAAAAGTTTATTTTGTGACCCAGAAAGATTAGTATGAGTAATTTTAAAACTTAGTAGCGGCCGCCATTGTTGGAAACTGGAGTTTGGCTGGGCCGCGCTATGAATTCTGGGATATGGTAGTAATTTGGACAGCCTTCGGCGCGTCGCTGTGACGTAATCGGTCTACAAATGCGGCCTCAGGAGGATGCAGCCCATGAATTTGGACATGTCCAGAGTATAATCGCAGCCTTTGCGGTTAGAAAATTGCACTTGATCATGTCGCGATATTATCGCAAATGCGATATATCATTCAGCCCTACCCCCCATCCATTAAGTGTCCGCTGAAGCGGGATGATGGGAAAGATGACGAGGGAGTCGTGAGTCGTGTGTAGGTACGTGAAAATGACTGATGGGTTTGGTGCCACACTGCGACAGCTGCAGGGACTTTGTAGAGCAGGTGTGTGTTTGACTGAGGGCATGTTCTGGGTGTGGGATGCTTAAGTGGCCAAACGTCCCCTGACAACTGTCCTCTCGCCTCATATCAGGGGAGGCAGCCCGTCACACATCACTGCACTCTCTGGTTACACATCTGTGAGTTTTCTCAGCACACAATGGGCCTTTACGTAACTCGAGTTTATGGCTTTGGATAAAAAGCCAATGAAGACATAAAAAAAAAAAAACCCAAATAGCAAAGACTGTGACTCATGCCGTTGTCTGTTTTGCATGCGATTTATCTGTCTAACCATAGATGGGGTAAATTAATGCCATTTTAAATTACACCTCTGTTTAGCCCTAATTTGTCCCTTTGTGTATTCATTCCCACATTGGAAAGAAACAAAAGGACACAATGATGTGCAAAAAAATGGGAAAAGAAAAACAGCCAAATGCTGAAATTAACCTCGGGTAAACATCACATTAATTTAATATTAATTTGTTGTTTGGACCTCGAGCTTTACGGTTCCTTTTAAACGAATAAAAACTGTAGCGCTTGCATAGCATTTCTTTAATTAGTATCAACTTAACAAAAAGGGAACTGCTTTGGAAAGTTTTACAAATTTCTTAGAACTTTTTCCTTTAAAAGCAGGTCATTAGTAAAATGTAAAAAAGTTCAAAGAGTGAATACTCTCTCATATCCTTTTACTACTTCACATTATCTACAAGAGAAGTGTGTCTGGAAGTTTTGCCACACAGTAGCCATCGTATTTATTTGTGCAGTTATTTCACCTATCTGAATAAATAGGAGGTTCGCCTTTAATTTCAGTGGTAATCAGGCCAGGATCAGGAACAGAACCAACTAGTCATGGAGTCAGTCACTTCCTTTAAGTCCTGTTTTAATGCATATGTATTTACTGACTGACTGACTGATTGATTGATTGATACTATAGCTACATATCTCGCTCTTATTTCCTCAATACTCAAATTTCTAACATTTTCAGTTTATTGGTCTTCAGTGTTTCTTTTATCATTGCCAATTGTTTGTTTTATGTTCGTTTTTGTACACATTTTGTAAAGTCTTATATAAATAAAATACATTCATGTTTTAAAAAGTTTAAATTATCAGTGTGTATAGAGGAGGTCAGCTGAGTGGAACCCTGTAAAATACAGTGGAGGCTCTGTCCTGGTTTCAGCCAGTGGTGTAGGGATTATGTCAAAATTGATGAAATTATGAACAGAAAAAGTAACATCAGACTTTTATCATCCATGCAATAGCATCAGGAAAGGCTTCATTTTTTAGTATAACAATGATCTCAAGCACACTGCCAATGCAGTAAAAGATAGACAGACCTGGATAGAAAAACTCATAATCAGAAACCATCAGTCATCGATTGTAGCATCATCATAACAGAGAACAGAACAAAAGGTCCAAAGAAGAACTCTGAATGTCCTTCAAGAAGCCTGGAGAACTATTCCTGAACACTACTTAAAGAAATTACAAGAAAGGTGTTCATTCCAAACACTGACATTGATCTTTACACATTTAAAAAATGATTGCTGCACCTATTCCCTATTTTACTTGCAAAAAGCAAAGAAGTGCAGGGAGTTTTGCACCATACTGTAAAATAGCATTTCTATAATTTTATTATATTAGTATTCGTGTAAAATATTATTTAGTAAACGAATTCTAATAAGTTCATTGTTTAGGTGAATGACTGTTTCTAATGTAATACTTTCTCCAGGGGTGTTTCTTATTATGGAGATTTCCCAGAATCCTCTCTCCTTGAGTGACCAGGAGCTCCCCTTTAGTTTTGAGCAATTTTAGCTATTGATGCTACACTTAAGCAGCTTTTTTCCAAACAGTGACGTTTACTACAGTGCAAATTTGCAATGAAAAGGCTTAAAAATTTAGCAGCAAAAAATTTCTCCATACAAACTAGTTTGCATGGCACAACTATTTTACATGTAATAAAGTGCTAATTACCCCTTTGTTTACACTAATCTGACAGCTGGTGCTTGCAGAGAGTCTCTGTAATGCGCTTCATGTGCTATGTAGTAATAGCCACTTCATGAAGGCAAGTCCCCATCAGCATTACAGTTCACTGCCCTGACTGAAGTCAAGCAGGTGTATGGCGAGCGCGCCGAGATATAACATGTTCCTATGTTCAGCCTTGTGGATGTTATGCTTAGTGCCAGTCTGCTTTTCAGACTCTGAATGAGCCTCGTTTCATTTATTCATTTCAGTCCAAGCACACCAAGCAACAGGTGATGGTTTACAGCGATGTTGATTCAGGCGCATGACTCAATTTAATTCACTTTCCGTAAGTGGGCCCAGTTATTGTAAGAAGCCTGGGTAATGCACAGCTGAAAAGTGTTCAGAGCACTTTAAAAAACTAAAATGGTCCATTCAGAAAAAAGAAAAATCCATTTGTGCCGCTACGGACTTGAAAATCTGCATATGTTTGAATAGCTTGGCTGAAAAAAATAATGAACCAAATCGCTGAAACAACCTGGTTATGTTGATTGCCTGGCGTCAGTCTCACTCACCTTCAGTCTCTTGAAGGAACCTCTGCTGGCCGTAGCTGCCCATTAGTTCATACTTGTGTTTTTCCTGTGCCTGCAACACACATTAAAGTAAGCACTGCTGATTATAACTTGCACTGAGTGACATAAGTTTATTACATAAGTGTGACGATGACTGTTCAGTGGGCACATGAGGAGTATTTATAGACATTTGGAATTTACTCAGAACTCAGGGCTATGTCTTACATGTGCGAACACTGTGCAGCATCGCTGCAGACAGATAACCATGAACTTTAGGCCCACTGCAGTGCAGAGCATTAAATAAGATTGTGCTCCAGTTTTAGTGAGCTTACCCATGTCTGTATGATGAACTGTTAGCATTTAATGCTAACATTACTTGATATGCTTTTCTTTGTTTTTGTATTGTTCAGCACTTTGGTCTGCCTGGTGCCTTTTAAAGTGCTATATAAATAGACGACGACAATGATGACGATGATGATGACGATGATGACAATGATGATGATATTTAGCACTTTACTCTCTGGGCTATAGATGCTAATATTAAAGTTTAAAAATACAGAGTCCAGACACTAGTAGGTGACATAATGGTAGCCATCTTTTACAGTCACATAAAAAAAGAACGACAGCACAGGACAAACATGAACATGTAATATGCTTGCAGTAAGTGTGTGTGTGACTTTATCAGTGTCTCACATTGCTGTGGAGGAATTCTGGCCCACACTTCTTTACAAAGCCACTTCAGCTCATTGAGATCTGCTGGTATTCATTTATGCACAGTCCTTTTGAGGTCACCACACCCTTTCCTTAAGGGTGGAGTCTTGACTTTGACTGGATGATTGCAGCACCTTGATTCTTTTGTTTCTCAGTCATACTGTTGTAGATTTGCTGCTGTGCTTGGGATCACTGCCCTGTTGCATGTCTTTAACATTTAAAATCCTAACTGAGGCCGTTAAGGTCTAAGGTGTAGCTCTTGGGCTTTTTGCAGTTTCTCTGAGCACTGCACAATCTGACCTTGGGGTGAGTTTGCTGGGAAGCCCACTCCTGGGAAGAATTCCAGCCATCCTGAGTATTTTCTGGTTGTCAATAGTCTGTCTCGCTGCAGAATGATGGACTTCAAATGTTTTGAAATACCCCATAACTCTTCTCCGACTGATGAGCAGCAACAACTGCTTGTTTAAGATCACTGCTGATGTCTTTTCCTGTGTGTTATGCCTCAGACCAAGAAACTGCCAAAATGTCTGCTTTTTGTTCATGCTTGATGATGATCACGTAATCAAGTGTATTTGCGGCTGCTGCTTACCCTCTTAGTTCTTGTGTTTGTTTTTCACACAACTGTGAAAAACTCTCTTGCACATGACTGTATATAAAATCTATATCCTGGAGAGAATTTGTAAACATAGCGATGTAATCATGCAAGATACTGTCACAAAACTGAGCAAGCACACGTGAACGAGTGCATTAAATACATTGTTTTCATGCTAAAACTTCAGTTCATTATAGAGAAAATACAAACCCTTAAACTCGCTTATTCTAATCCAAATGCTTAATAATATCAGGACAATAGGCTCAAAACTACAAAATGCTTATTGGACATATTTTTCCATGTCTAATTTCAGATTTACTACTGAAGCCTCTTAATAACAAACCTCTATGGGTTGCCCTTTATTCTGTGTATTCAGTTAATATTCTCATGATATCAGACATTTCCCCCAAATGCTTAGCTGAACTAAGAGCACAATGAGTTGCAAAGTAAAAATGTGTGAGTTGTTGATAGTGTAAAGCGGATTACAGTGTTTTGGATGTGTCTACCTCTGGGTTCCTCTCCAGCATCCGACTCTCCATGATCTCATAAGCAGGATCGGCTCTGCGTCTTTCCTCTTTACTACTAAGCCTTTTGTCTGGTGAAAGAGACGATATTGTGCATTTTACATATAAGAAACAAAAAAAACACATTTTATTATTGTAACTCATCGGAAAAAAATTATACCACATTGTGTTGCTTTCTTTTCTTTTTTTGTTTAAATGCACTTTGTGAACCAAAGCAGACACAATTTTCTCCATGCAAATGGAGGAATTCGTGCAGATCGAGTGGTGAGAACAAACAACAAAGGCTTGAGTCATCATCACACAATACTAAGAGTTTTTTTCCTTTTTTCTTTTAAAGAACAAATAGTTAAATAGGATCCTTTTGTTGCTCAGTATGAATCATGGATAACAAGCAAAGGACAGAAATTGCACCCTGAATTTTGTTAAAATGTTTAAGATGTGTCATTTTGGCTTCATTTACTGTCAATATTTATAGATATAAATAAAATTATCATGTTGTCATCATTTGATCTGTGGAACAAATAATAACAGACCCCATCCTAAAATTTACTTATAACACACATATATAATTCCGACAATAGATTAATAAATGGTTACTCCTTTCCTAAAAAGTGGTCTTTCTGTGCTCACAAAAAACTTAAAAATTTACAGATGACATTTCATTTAAAAAGTCTTAGTTAATCTTTCTGTAAACAGGATTAAATTCACGAGAGACCACTTACACCCACTGGCCACTTTATTAGGTATAATGTTCAACTGATCAGTGATGCAAATGTCTAATCAGCCAATCACACGGCAGCAGCTCAGTGCATTCAGACATGGTCAAGACGACCTGCTGGAGTTCAAACTGAGCATCAGAATGAGGAAGAAAGATGATTTAAGAGACGTTTGACATGGCTACACTTCACACAAGCTCACTAAAACTGGATACTAAAATATTAGAAAAACGGTGTCTACTCTGAAGAGTTCTGAAGGGTCAGATTTTTGGTGTAAATAACATGAAAGCGTGTATCCGTCCTCCCTTGTATCAACAGTTCAGGCTGCCGGTGGTGTAATGGTATGGAGGACATGTTCTTGGCACACTCTGATCCCCTTAGTACAAACTGAGCATCATCTAAACACCACAGCCTACCTGACCGTTGCTGCTGAACATATCCATCCCTTTATGACCAGTGTACACTGATGGGAGGATAACACACCATGTCACAAAGCTCAAATCATCTCAAACATTCCCATGAAAATAAGTTCATTGTACTCAAATGACCTCCATAGTCACCAGAGCTTAATCCAACAGAGCACCTTCAGGATGTGGAGGAACAGGAGTTTCCCATCATGGATGTGCAGCCAACAAATCTGCATCTACTCCGTTATACTATCATTTCAACATGAACCAAAATCTCTGAGGAATGTTTCCAGCACCTTGTTGAATCTGTGCCATGAAGAATTAAGACCGCACTGAAGGCAAACGAGGGGCTCCAACCCAGTATTACCAAGTGGACCTAATAAAGTGGCCAGTGAGTGTATAAACCCTCTAAAAGCTGTGTCATTTTTTATTACACTTCTGCGAGACTACATGCATGGCACTATAAATACCCAGGCAATGTAGCGTAATGGTCAAAGTGTTTAGTGTTGGTTTCTGTGCACCTTTGCCATCTTAACTACAGAGGTAGAGGCAGTGAAGAGACCACCATGAGAAGAGGATGTATTACTAATGCTAAAGCTGAAGCTAAAATTATGGACGTTGTTGACAGCAGTAGCTGCTATCCAATCGTAACATGCTCATAAGGCTTTTTGTGGTTTTGTTCAGTGTTGTACGTAAACATCTTCAATGCAAAAGTACCACAACAACAGTTAACGATCACAGTTAATTACTGCAAACTTCCAAAAAGGACACAATCTGCTGTGTTTGATTTGACACATGACTCTCTCTCTCTGCTCTAGCAGGTAAAAGACTGACTGTAAATGACTGAGTTGGTACACAGTGACAGTCACAGGATAAACTATCATTCCTGATTTTGCAACTTTGCGGCAAAGCTCACCTCAAGGCTCAGCTCTACAAAGCCTTACAAGTGACTGATTAGAGAAAATAAGCCAGGAAGAAAGAGTGGTTTCACTGAGAGAAACACAAGGAACGGGACAGAAAAAGATCCTCAAAAAGGAACAGAATGGGGAAAAAGAGGAAACCAGCCAAGGATCTGACGTTTGCGATCAGTTGAAGAGGAAACTGTCGAAGGTGGCCTCTTACCTTCACTGGTCACTGTCGATCCATTTATCTCTTCATACCAACACTGCCCATCCGCGCTCTGTGATGAATCGTTTAGGGCTTGGTACAGTAACTCCTCATTAGCTGGATGTTCTTGGCCTTTCTTCAGGTGCAGCCAAGTCGGAAAGCTTTTTAAAGGGGAAATGTTCCTGTTGCGCCACTTTTGAGCGGGCACGGCCCGTGGTGGAGGCTGGCAGTGCTCTCCTTGACACTTCAAACAGTTTTCATAAATGACAGCTCTTTTGTCTTGCTGTGAGTCTTGTAATGGTACTGCTGGTGCCAAATTAAGCTCATTACCAAAAGCAGGGCTCATTGACTCATACAGGTTCAATCTGTGTGTCTTTGCCTCTGGCTGGCTATCTGTGCCTGGAAAGCTGAGCAGATCAGCTAAAAGACAGGCTAATTTCTCTCTTCCTTTTTTTGGCAGCCGTGACTCCTCACTCATCTTCACAGTTGGCATCCCCGCACTGTGGATGATTTCAGAGCCAGGAGAGGTCTCCTGAATTTTCATCTCCGCACCAGTGTGTTCACTGGTACTGGGTCTGCATGGTGACTTGTCACCACTTTGATCTGCTGGATTAAAAATATGATGTTCTGGAGGCAAAATTAAAAAAAAAAAAAAAAAAAAAAAACCTACAACAACTTTGATTTCTGTCCCAAATCAAAACAGCAAGCTGTGGCTGCTACATCAATGTTTTTTGCCCAGCGTGCTTTAAAACCGTTTATGCATGCAAGAGAAACCACACGCAGCGTGCATGAAAGACTTCAGAGGAGTATCCTTACCTGGTGTGGCAGGTATCACTGAAGAACTACAAGGGCTGTATGGAGTCCCCTGTGAAATATTGACGAAAAAAATGACTTTTATTTTAACAGTCCACTCTAGTATTGAAATATGAGGGAAAGGCTCGCAATGACCTACATATTAGTTTATTTTTTGTCAACAAAGCTGATAAAAAGAACAAAAGTGACTCAGGGACTTCACGCTTCAACAGCCTGGCTATGGCTCACAAGCCCACTACTTCCTCTGAGAACAAAAATCTATAAAATGACTCAAAATTATATATTTTTATTTATGCACTGAGTTTAAAAAGGCCCAGTCATTTCATTAAACATCTGCACTGTATTATTTGAGGAAATGCAGTAAAATTATGTTGATTTGACTGATTATGATTTCCAAATTATTACGATTCGCCTGATTTTGAGTGTAAATCAGGCGTCATGGCTGTGAATGAGTGTTATATCGGGGGCTGTCTGACTTCGGCATCACATGATCACAGGCCAGCGCTGCTTTGTTTTTTCTTATAAAACAATTACACAAACTCCCCAAGTGAGAAACCAACCAGGTTCCTTAAATCTTATTACATCCATGTGATTGTAATTATAATAGTCACGGTTTAATGTGTCCTGTGAACTAGCCCTTTTCCACTGAGCCAGTCAACACTACAGGGGTAGATGGTGTTGTTCAGGCTGAAGGAGTTGGATCCCCTCCCGTGGCATTCATGTCTGATCCACCTGGCCAATAACTAGTATTCATCTACTTCACTGTAGACCAACGGAAAATACAGAGCTGATTTTTTTTTTTTTTTTTTTTTTATCTACCCAATCAAACAAATGCAGCTTGCACTCTTAAATAAATGCACTGCCAGCAGGTGGAGCTCTCTGTATTGAGTAAAAGTGACTAATAAGGAACAGAAAAAACCTTCAGCTACTTTTGTACCTGAAAGCAGCAAGCCATCAGATAATGCACTGTATATGTGTATAACTCCCTGTTACTCCAAAAGTCAACAAATGATTAATCCTTAAGCCATCGCTGGCCAATCAGAACATGTATCATGTATCATGCAATTCTGAAAAAGCAAAAAACTGTCTCCAATTCTAGCCCTGAATGAATTATAATAGTACTTTATTCACATAATATGCACAAAATCTTTGTCAAAATAGTCCCCAGATTCATTAATAAGATAAATAATTATCAGCTGTACCCCTTACAAAGACTACACTCTGAAAAAGAAAAATTCACACCAACTCTGACACCACAGAAGAAGTCAGCCAAAGCTCAAACAAAGAATACCACCAAAGTCTGTACTTGAGTATTTAAAAAAATAAAATAAAACAGCAAAATAGTTCGGCGCTCACAGGCGAGTGAAGCACGCACGGAGTTAAACAGCTTGAAGTGAGCCTAAAGGGCGTTAAAGGCATTAAATAAAGATTGTGTGTTTTGACCTAGATATGCATACACAGATATACAGATGCAGAGGTGTAATAAGGATAGAAAATTGCAAGTCACTCATAACTTACAAGGTGTGAATCTGCCATATTCAGTGACAGTGTAAAACTGAACCGAGTGCAGAAACACTAACGTGTTGGACAGATGGGCCGTGGGACTGTTAGTTGTTCTGACACCAAACGCAGCGCGGCACGATACCACAAAGGTCACACTGACAAGCGGGCTACAGAACAGATGATACACTGATGATAAAGCCTGTGCACACAAGCTGCTACTGCGTGACAGCAGGTTATATAATGGAGCGTGTTCACGAGACCATTTGAACAGGACTGATGACTTTTTTTCCTTCGTTTTTTGAAGTTTGATGGAAAAACAGATGGTTCATGAGAGCAGCTACGCTTGTTTAACCCAGATCTGATCAACATTCCCTTTTGCCAGAAAACAAACAGAATACTTGTGTTTCCACTTACCTTAACTCCACCGCATACAGAGCAGATGGTCACGATGGTTTTGGAGACAGAAGTGAAGGAGGTGCAGGTATTACAAGAGTCACTAGAGGGTGCCACCTTGGTTTTCTTATTCGTCACTGAAAGGCCCTGAAAGAGTTCACTGACTGACTGACTTTCAGTAGCTTCTGAGTGAGCCTCAGGGGTTGTGGCACTGCTCTTGTCCTGTTTTGCTGCCTCTGCTGTGAACCCTAAAAGGGCTGGAGGGTCTTTAGTTGAGGCGGAGGCTTCATTGTCTTTGGCACCTCCACCTGCTTCCTGTAAAACACTCCTGGGAGTGTCATAGACATACCTAAGTGAAGTTGGCACCTGGTAGTCACGTCCAGGAACAGCAGGACAAGTGCAAGGGCTGAGATCTTGAGCCAAATGTGGAGGCAAGCTTAAAAAAGAACCAAAGTCCTCTCCAGGGGTCATATCCAGACTGCCTGTGTAGGAGGAGAAACTGCCAGTGTACGAGGAATGGCTGCCAGTGGCGATGCCACTGTCTGATGAGCTCTGACGACCGATTTCCTGAAGTTGCCGGGGCGGCTTAGCCGCAGGCCGGTGTCCACCTCCCTGGTTGGCAGAAAGCTTCTCGCTGATCTGCAGTGGCACTTTAGCGCGCGTGTGGCTGACGTTTTCAGGTGGGTTGGAAGCCGGTTCAGTCCAAATTCCCAGCCGGCTGCCAATGCTGCAGTCTGAGTGGCTGGTGTCTGAAGTGTCAGAAGAACCGGAAATGCTGCGGTCGTCGCCCCCAGCAGACGGGCAGTAAGTCAAAGAGACTGCCAAGACGAGCAGAACATAATTAAACCTTTAATGAATTTAATCAACAAAAACACTGCTTTCATCAACAAAGCACATTAAGGAATCATGACACACTCTCTTTGCCTCGGTCTTTTTTTCCTTCCACTTAACGGAACAATAAATCAAAGCACCTGCCAGCGCACCCAAAAACTTTAGTCGTGTTTTCTACCTGTGCCACTCCCATGAGAGAGCATGCTCAGTCGTTTCTCTAGCTCCTGGGCCTCGAGGTTCAGCTTTTCCTCTGAAGTGGTCTGGCTGCCACTAGGATCTGTAAAAAAAAAAAAACAAAGGGCTGTATTATAAATAGCAGCCAGCATGATCTCAATCATGAAAAGTCGGGCAGAGAAAAATGAAGTGTAAGTGCTAAGTGTGATGAATCTCGACACTGTCAATGAGATATGGGATCAAATGTGACGCAGCTGAACCGCGGCAGTGACACGGGCACAGCTGCGAAAACACATCCAGCTACTCTAAAGACATGAGAGGGGACACTCTAAACTGCAACGGTCTCACTCAACTGTCTGTGAACGCGCAAACAGTGTCAGCCACAAGGTGTAAGTGAAAAGGAGTAAACAACTTTGCGGACGTGTGCTATTATTTGATCCCTGAGTGTAGCGTGCTGTTGGACAGGCAGAGAAAAGGGTCACACAGGGGAACACCTAGCAGTATTTGTGCAACACTGAGGGGTGTATTAATAGTGCTGCCACGTGGCTCTGCTGGTACGCGTTCTGCTGCTGGCGGCAGTGCATGAATCTAATGTGCCTTGGACCATCAAGGTCAGTTCTAACACTGGGCTGATATATTTTTTTATATCCATCTGAATCCTGCATCAGTAAAGTGGTAAATATACCATAAGTCTGAAATCCCAGGTGATGAGTACTGACCTCCAGTGTACAGGAGTGTCTAAAAAGGTGTTTGAAAAAGGTCACACTGGGAAAAAATTAAAAATAAAAAGTGTCTTTTTTTCCCCACATATTGACCACACATTCCTTTAATGGTGCCACTTGAGAAAGCAGGCTTCCTCATATACATATATTTATATTTATACATATAGGCTGAGGTTCCTCCATTATTTTTCCTTTAAGTATTTTGTAGATTTTTGTGGATTTTTCCTGTTTCTGATTGAACTCCATGCTTACATTACTGGACTACAACATACCTTTGCATGAGTCAAAGTTAGGGTCTTGTTGTAACCCCTTAGAATCTAAGGGGTTACAACAAGACCTAAGGCTTAGATCATCCTCTGCCTGAAACAAGCAGCTATAGCCTCTCCCTTTAAGCCGACTTTCTTCTGATTGCCTGCCACTCAGAAACAGAAGGTCTGGACAGCAGGTGGGTGGAGTTTCAGTGCTCATACGACCATATTTGAGATATCCTCTGACATCACAGTGTTTAGAGCAGTCTGAAGCCTGAGCTTTTGGCTCACAGAGATTACTGGCACATACACTAACCTCATTACTTGAAATTCTGGCCATGTTTAATATAAGCATCCCCTATTGTGGCAGTATAACAGAATATTGAAGCAATACTGTAGAAACTGCAAAAAAACTACATCTTAGAATCTACAGGCCTCAGTATGTTAAATGTCAAAGTTCATAACAGTACAGTTAGAAAAGGGCTCAACAAGTGTGATGTGTTTGGAAGGATTGCAGGAGAATGGCAGCGAGGTTTGGTTTGCAAAGCTGCATGTGAACAAGACTTCTGGAACAATTTCCTTTGCACAGATGAGACCAAAGTGGAGATGTTTGGCTGTGCACGTCTGCCAAAAGCCAAACAAAGCACATCAGCACAAACACCTCATACCAACTGTCAATGACAGTGGTGTAGGGGTGATGATTTGGGCTCGTTTTGCAGACCTCAGGATCTTGGCACCATGAACTCCTCTGTGTAGCAAAGTTTTCTAGAGCCCATCTGTCTAAAGCTCAAGCCTGGCTGAAACTGAATCATGCAACAGGACAATGATCCCCAGCACGGCAGCAAATCTACAACAGAATATCTGAAAAGGAAAAGAATGTGTTTGTCCAACCCGACTAAAATGCTGTGGTAGGACCGCAAGAGAGCTGTGCATACACAAATGCTGAAACTGAAAAAGGGTCTGCCTAACCATAACAACATGAGAGACTGATAAAGTCACTCAGTAAATGATCACTAAGTTAATGCTGTAAGGTTTTTGCTACTGAAACAGCTGCACTGAGTATTTCAGATTGTTAAATAGTGTAAAATGAGGAGTTTGTATTTTTATCAATTTATTCTCATATATATATATATATATATATATATATATATATATATATATATATATATATATATATATTATATTTATTAGGGGTGCAACGATATTCGTATCGATATTGAACCGTTCGATACAGTGCTTTCGGTTCGGTACACATATGTATCGAACAATACAAAATTTGTAATTTATTTTATCAACTTTCCTTCTGACGATGCTGTCTGTGTTGAGCGCTCAGTGAATCTCCGTTCGACTACTCCGCCTAGGCTCAACAGTGCAGCCTAGGCGGAGTAGTCGAATGCAGATTCACTGAGCGCTCAACACAGACAGCATCGTCAGAAGGAAGAGCGCAGGGCAAGCTAGCGAGACAGAAGTTAAGCTCTCCTTACAACATGGACCTCCCCCACCCTCATTCAGATCTGGCGTTTGGAATTATTTTGGTTTTCATGTGAGGTATGACCCTGAAGGTAAGCGAGTCATGGACTAAAGTAAAACAGTATGTTGGATGTGCCATGCAATGCTCAATTACATGGGTGGGAACTAGTGTGTTAGCGCAGTTAGCTCGTTAACGTGTTGGCCGTCTAGCCCCATGCACGGGCGATCGGCGGTAGCTCGTTAACGGAGATTTGCCGTGTTGTGGCGTTAAGGTCATTTCAACGAGATTAACCTGAAAGCACTAGTGGGAACACAACGAATATGACTGCACATTTACGCCGACATCATCCTAGTGCAAAGACAAGTGGAAGCAGACAAAAAAAAGCAAGCATGCTACTAACTTTAGCCGAGTCATTTAGACAGCTGTTTAATATGCTGCTGAGAATATAGCCCAGAAGAAGCGGATAGTATAGCTTTTATTTTGGAAAGAGACATTTCTCTGTAATAAACTCTCTTTTCCAAAGATGAGTGATTCCTCAATCAGATACAGGGCTTGCAATATCGCTAGCCCGACGTCCTGGGGCTAGCGATCTTTTTCAGTCGGGCTACCAAAATCTATCTCTGCCCTGCCCGTCGGGCTATTGTAGGAAGGAAAAATATATGTCAATGCTTTTGCATTCTTTCAGAAATGTAGCTGGGTAATTATGTCATTGGCATCGGTGAGCCACTGTCAATATGTGACATATTGAAATCGCGTTTGAATTTGCGCTTGTTTTTTTGCTTTCACTTTGCAATCGTGCGAACTGTGTATAGAGAGCGACAGCACTGATCTGTGAGTGATGATAATTTGTGCACCAATTCCTCTGACATCGTCTTATTAATCGTTAGCTTACTATGCAAACATGACAAGTGAAATCTCCCGCAGCTTAAACATGTAAGAGGTTGATCGCGCAGAGAATCGCTGAGCTTATGTGAGTACGTGTGTAAAAGCAGCAGGATTTATATTTGACTACGATGACCTGGATGACTGAGAACCTTCACAGACAGATATATATTTTAGTTCTGCTGAGCCAAATAAGACAGGTCAGGGTGAAGAAGTGACAGCCAAAGAAAAGCTTACCACAAAACGGAGAAGTTATGACAAATCAGACTATAAGGCAAAAAGAAAGTGCAGCTTTATGGTTTCATGGACAAAAGAATTTCTGTGGCTGCAATATGACGAGCTAAATAACCAGGGCTGCACATAAGTGGTCCGCAGGTGCGCATTCGCTGTCAAAATAAAAAACACGCACAAGGGTTAGGGTTAAATTTAAAAACTGTACTTTTGAGTTAAAATATATATTTATAATTTTAATAAATGACAAATTAAAAAGGCATGAACATTTTTTTTGTATCGAAAAAATATCGAACCGTGACACCAAAGTATCGAACCGAACCGTGAATTTTGTGTATCGTTGCATGATCAACAAGGTCCGCGTCAGGTGTTGAGGAACCAGGGCACCCTGACGAAAAGTGGGCTACTGGAACAAGAAGGCATCGGTGGGCAAGAGACGAAAACAGGGCGTTGTTGGAATGCTACTACGCAAGTAACCCCAGCGGAAGGGGCTACATGAATAGGATGAGGGACCTATGGATTCTTCGATACCCAACATCCACAATGACGGCGAAACAACTAGTAGCTCAGTGTTCCAACATTCGAAAGAAGGGACTGCTCTCACAGCTAGAGATTGACGAGGTACAACACAAATGCTACGGCAAGTACGGCAAGGAGGAGTCAGGAAGCCAGGTCAGGGGGGCGATATCATCACCCCCACCCGAGATTGGGTACATAGCCCCAAGTGCGATAGGAGAAGGATCGTTGAGTGCGAGAGGAACTGACCTGAAAAATAGGATCATGGCCAAATTTGAAACCTGGATCCCCCGTAGCCGGTTACCAAGATTACGTGAAGTACCCTCAGAAGGTCTGCTAGATGATGTTAATGCAGCACTACGGACAATACCTACAACCACGATTACCGACACTAACAAGCTGATCTACAATACGGCAGCAGTGATCAGTGAGATGCTTGGCTACAAGTTGAACAGCCACAAGGGGCAGTACCCTCCATGGAGAAGGAGGCTAGAGGGCAAGATCAAAGTAGCACGGAGGGAGGTTAGCCAACTAAGGGAGTTGCAGAAAGGTGCGACAAATAAGGTGCCTAAGAAATACAGCAAGCTGTCCATACCTGAGGCCTTGGAAACTGCCAAGCAAAGACTCACAGCCTTGGCCAGCCGCTTGAGGAGGTACACCAGAGAGATAGAAGGCAGGAGAATAAACCAGCTGTTCTCCACAGAACCAGCAAAGGTGTACTCTCAGTGGCAAGGGAACAATAAGAGAACAGCACCACCAAGGCTGGAGACGGAGCAATACTGGAAGAGCATATGGGAGAAGGATGCAACCCATAACGGCAATGCTCAGTGGCTAGAGGATCTGAGGGCAGACCACAGCGACCTCCCTGAACAGGGT
This sequence comes from Mchenga conophoros, assembly GCF_057382185.1. NCBI lineage: Eukaryota > Metazoa > Chordata > Actinopteri > Cichliformes > Cichlidae > Mchenga > Mchenga conophoros. The sequence goes on from NC_140528.1 coordinate 69,196,470, forward strand.
CCAGTAACCATCACAGTGGCAGATATCCAAGAAAGGGTCTCCAGTATGAAGAGTTGGACAGCACCAGGGCCCGACATGGTTCACGCCTACTGGCTGAAGAAGCTGACTGCACTCCACGAGCGTCTGGCAGCACAAATGAACCAGATGCTAGTTAACGAGAGACACCCAGAATGGCTAACTGAAGGCCGGACTGTCCTGATCCCCAAGGACCCCAAGAAGGGACCGGTCCCCTCCAACTACCGACCAATAACCTGCCTCAGTACTACATGGAAGCTCCTGTCAGGCATCATATCGGCTAAGATGAACAGGCACATGGGTCAATACATGAGCGGGACACAGAAAGGAATTGGCAAGAATACCAGAGGCGCAAAACACCAGCTACTGGTAGACAGAACAATCAGCCGAGACTGCAAGACCAGACTGACCAACCTGTGCACTGCCTGGATTGATTACAAGAAGGCCTATGACTCAATGCCCCACAGCTGGATACTGGAATGCCTAGAATTGTACAAGATCAATGGGACCCTAAGAGCCTTCATCAGGAACTCAATGGGGATGTGGCGTACAACACTAGAGGCCAACTCCAAGCCCATAGCACAAGTCACCATCAAGTGCGGGATCTACCAAGGAGATGCTCTGTCCCCACTGCTGTTCTGCATAGGCCTGAACCCCCTCAGTGAGATCATTAACAAGACCGGCTACGGATACAGACTACGGAACGGAGCAGTTGTCAGCCACCTCCTGTACATGGATGACATCAAGCTGTATGCCAAGAGTGAACGAGACATCGATTCACTGATCCACACTACCAGGCTATACAGCAATGACATTGGAATGTCGTTCGGACTGGAGAAGTGTAGTCGGATGGTAACAAAGAGAGGGAAGGTAGTCAGAACTGAGGGGATTGAACTACCAGAAGGCAACATTGCAGACATAGAGGACAGTTACAAGTACCTGGGGATCCCACAGGCGAATGGGAACCATGAAGAGGCCGCTAGAAAAGCTGCAACCACCAAGTACCTGCAGAGGGTCAGGCAAGTCCTGAGGAGTCAGCTGAATGGTAAGAACAAGATCCGGGCCATCAACACGTACGCCCTGCCCGTGATCAGGTACCCTGCTGGGGTAATAGGCTGGCCAAAGGAGGAGATAGAAGCCACTGACATCAAGACAAGAAAGCTCCTTACCATGCATGGAGGGTTTCACCCCAAGTCCAGCTGTCACGGCTGGCGGAGGGAGCCGTGTGGTGTGGAGGAAAAGGAGGACCCAAAATGCAGCAAACTGATGATACGAGTGACGTTTTATTTACAGGGTGGTAGTGGCAAAAACAGGCAATGAAGCACGAGTAATTACAAACGGAAACCTAAACTGGGAGAAACTAAGTGACAAACCTGGGACCATACAAAGGGGTGCGGGGCAGAGAGACGCAGAGACAGGAACACCATAGAACGCAGATGAATGTAGATTAACGCAGTGATACATGGATGAACGCAGACGAGCCGACAACGAACACAGACCGACACCCACTAAATATACCCACACAAGGTAATCAGGTAATCACACACAGGAGGGAAGAACAGCTGAACCTAATACACCTGGGGACCGGAGGAGACAAGCTGAACACAATAACAACAGACACAGACCTTCAGAACAGAACAGGAAATCCAGAACACGAGCCTTCAAAATAAAACAGGAAACAGACTGATGTACAACACAACACGGGGACATGAACAGAGCACCAAGGACAGACACAGGTAGGGCTGACAATACACCAAACTTCAGGTTAACCCTAACTAATACAGATCAGAAAAAACGCAAAACGCTGGGTCAACGACCCAGGACCATGACACCAGCACCCTGAGGCTGTACGCTAAGCGGAAGGAAGGGGGCCGGGGACTGGTGAGTGTCAGCACCACAGTCCAGGATGAGACAAGGAACATCCAAGAATACATTGGGAAGATGGCCCCAACTGACCGAGTGCTCAGTGAATACCTCAGGCAGCAGAAACCCAAGAAAGAGGAGGGAGACGAGGAACCATCATGGAAGGACAGGCCCCTGCACGGTATGTACCACCGGCAGATAGAGGAGGTGGCTGATATCCAGAAATCCTACCAGTGGCTGGACAAAGCTGGACTGAAAGACAGCACAGAGGCACTAATCATGGCAGCACAAGAACAAGCTCTGAGCACAAGATCCATAGAGGCTGGGGTCTATCACACCAGGCAAGACCCCAGGTGCAGGCTGTGTAAAGATGCCCCAGAGACAATCCAGCACATAACAGCAGGGTGAAAGATGCTAGCAGGCAAGGCATACATGGAACGCCATAACCAAGTGGCCGGCATAGTGTACAGGAACATCTGTGCCGAGTACAACCTGGAAGTCCCGAGGTCAAAATGGGAGATGCCCCCAAGGGTGGTGGAGAATGACCGAGCTAAGATCCTGTGGGACTTCCAGATACAGACGGACAAAATGGTGGTGGCTAACCAACTAGACATAGTGTTGGTAGACAAACAGAAGAAGGCGGCCGTAGTGATCGATGTAGCGGTTCCGAATGACAGCAATATCAGGAAGAAGGAACACGAGAAGCTGGAGAAATACCAAGGGCTCAGAGAAGAGCTCGAGAGGATGTGGAGGGTGAAGGTAACGGTGGTCCCCGTGGTAATCGGAGCACTAGGTGCGGTGACTCCCAAGCTAGGCGAGTGGCTCCAGCAGATCCCGGGAACAACATCGGAAATCTCTGTCCAGAAGAGCGCAGTCCTGGGAACGGCTAAGATACTGCGCAGGACCCTCAAGCTCCCAGGCCTCTGGTAGAGGACCCGAGCTTGCAGGATAAACCGCCCGCAGGGGCGTGCTGGGTGTTTTTTTTTTTAATATATATATATATATATATATATATATATATATATATATATATATATATATATATATATATATATATATATATATAGAGAGAGAGAGAGAGAGAGAGAGAGAGAGAGAGAGAGAGAGAGAGAGAGAGAGAGAGAGAGAGAGAGAGAGAGAGAAATAAATTTAAACTAAGTGAAAATCATTTGCACTTCTAACAAGCAGTAACCCAGCCTCAGGTCATGCTTCCTTGACTGACAGGTATCCAATCTATCAAGGTCATCAATATTTTTCAGGTTTGCACATCCCGGCTGAGCTCTGTTCAGGCCTTCAGGGTTACTCCCCTTTGGCCACTTATGGATTTTATGGCTCCAGAAGTTGGCAAAGATGGCAGTGAGCTGTAAACAGGCTTCATAAATGTCCTCACTACATTTTTCTAATGTCTTCGGTTGTGGAATAAAGAATCTACATGAAATAAATCTACAGTGATAAGTACAAATGATCAAATGTCAATCTTAGTTTAGCCCTTTATGAAGGTGAATCTAACCAGCCATCAGCGTTTTACATAATCTTTCATCAATTGAGGTGTTTTTTCCTTGTCTGACAGCTTAAAATGCATGTAGGTTACGTGTCCACCTGCTTTTACATGTTTCGTATTTACACACGAATGTACTCATGACTAAATGCAAAAAAGAAGCACTGCAGGAACAATTTGTATGCTGGGAACTAAACACAAAGCAGGAAAACTATAGGTTGACACACTGGAGCATCCAAGGACGAAAGACAGATAAATAAGCCAAGAACATTAACAGCAATTAATCAAAATAGCAGCTAGCACAGAGATTTAATCATGTGACACAGACAGACTCGGACATGGACTGAGAGGTGAAAGGTAAGTGAGAACGAGAGACGCGGTTAAGGACTGCGAAGGGGGATGAGACAAAGTGAAAGATGAGGGAAAAGGGGAGGGGAGAGCCAAGAGCACTGTGACCAAGAATGATGGGGGGAGGCAGCAGTGGAATGCTGTGGATGAGGTTACACACATGCCCGAAGCGATTAGGAGGCTTTGGCTGCTCTGCTACCATGACTTTGACACCTCCACCCCCACCCCAACCCACATCCTCCCTACTATTTATTCTACTATGCATCACAATAATAGGAATATGAGCTCAACATGCGATTGGGCGGTTAGATGTGTGAAAACCAAAATATCCACAAGGCCCTGCAGCTACTCTCTCAACATTTCCTAATAAGTTGGCGGCTGGGTGAGAAATGTTTTTTTTTTTTTTGTAACTGCTAGTGTGGAAAATCAAAAGTGTTGCTGGAAACAGCGGGGAACCAAATAATGTTTAACCACTTCAGTAACACGTAATCTAACATTTGAAAGTGTTTAAAGGAAGTGACCAAATATGGGGAAATGTAAAATACAAAATATATCCAAGAATGGCTACAGGGTTTTTCTATTTTGTATCTAATGTATGAACAAATATAACATGGATCATGACGCCGTACCAAATTACAACTTCTATTTTATTTTCCATCTTACTAGACCTGGTGTGCGTGTTTACTGAGATAATCTTACACAGCCATTCCCAACGTGGAGAATGTTTCAGCCCACTTAAAAACCAGAAAATTCCCACGAGGCCCACCCAATCTTAAATCTTCACTCTATTCAAAATTCAAGAAAAAGCAGTAAATGTAGATCAAAGTAGTAAGGGAGATTGGATGGATGGAACTGTAACCATGAGTAATTTCAAACTAAGTCTCTGTTCTTGCTGCAAACCACCTCTAGTACCTTTGTGGGCACCAGGAGGCCCTGGGCCGCACTTTGGACAAACAAATAATATGCTATGCTGTACAGTAACTGTACCAAAGACAAGAGATCTGTGCTCCACTTTGTACAGTCAGTCAAAATTTGTTAGCAAGTATTGGTGTTTATATGATACACCCATGCAATTCATGGATGCCCTTTCTACAACAAGTTAGCAAGCACTGCGAGATAAATTAGCACAGAACCCTCCCACTCAAAAATGGTCACTCATCAACAGAGCTGGGCAGTAACGCGTAATCCGATTACTTTTTTCAAGTAACGAGTAAAGTAAGGGATTTAAAAAAAAAAAAAAAAAAAAAAAAAACAGTAATTAGATTACTGTTACTTAACGTAAGCACTCTGCGTTACTGCGGTACTAAACCCTGATTTTGTTTGTGAGAGTGTCTCATGACCATGACGTACAAGTGTGCGACATCCGTGGCAGCAACAGACGTGTTTAGATCAACAGTTGATAATATGGAGTGCAGGAGAGAGAACGACCATGCAGCGTTTAAAGCTCAGAAGTAGTGACGATACTTTGCATTTGATTTAGTAAAAAGTGACAAAAACATTAGCGTCCGCTGTTCACTCTGCGTGGGAATAAAAGTTCTTTCTACAGCGAAAAATTTAACTTCAAATCTAAGCAAGCACCGAGCACGCTGCGGTGGGAATGTGAAATTCACAGAGAAACACTCAGATCCCCCCACTGACATGAACGCCGCGGTACTGGGCAAACCTTCACAGGCCCCACTCCTGCTAAACAGGTAAAAATAGATTTAAGGGCGACAGGACTTAGTGCTGCTGAATCTATGATTTTATTTATTTGCATTTATTTGAAAGAGTGAGTGTAGACACAAAAAAATAATTTTATTTTATATGCTGGAATATGCAGAAAATAGGTTTAAATGTTAAATAAATTTCTTCAAGTCAAAGACTGTTGCATATAATTAAATTCTTGCTTGATTCAATGTGCATAAAGTTAAAAGATTAAAACTAATAAAACAAGTTTTATAAAGAGATTTTTCCATTTGATTCAATTTTATATGATGGATTATGCAGAAAAAAAATAGAATTTTTTCACTTCACATTTTTTGATGAATTCCTTTCATCTACTTTCACTACAGTGTTTTAAATAAATAGTGATATTATATCACAAAAGGCAGATCTGCCATTAGTGAAGACAACTGACACGTGTCAGATTTTCACAGCAGATTGCAAAGGAACAGAAGAACCATTTACATTTTGGTGCTTGGCATCTTTCACAAACTGAAACCTGACAACAATCTGGAACTAGAGCCATCCTCTAACGTGCCCACCAGTAGCACTTCACCCTGGACTATACATAGAATACAATTGAATTTGTTACCTAATCAGAGTGAGTATAATAGTCATCCTCTTACTGAAGTTTAAGGTGACCTAAAGCTTTACATTCATCACTTAAGTCAGGGGTTAGGACGTTGATAAATTGGTTCATGGGGATTTATGTAATTGCATTTAAAAACAAACAAAAAAACCAAAACACAGCTGCCAGACATAATTTAGGCAGATCAAAGCGTATCCATCATCAAAGAAATCCTCTGGCTTTATTCTGCCAAAAATGGGTGGATTTCAGGAAGCTAGAGCATGTCAGCCATGATGAATCTCTATAAGCAACACAAGCAGAGTTAGCTAAAATTATAATGGTAAATGTTGACTTTAGTATTTATACTTAGAAGTCCACGTCTTGTCTTTGAGGCAGGAATTCTCAGAAGTCACTCCCCCCAGCCTCCGCTAAAAGGCTAAAAGTTACATTTTAGTGCAACAAGTCAGCGAGCCGTTTGCTTTCCCCAAGAAGCACGGCTTTAAAACAATTACTCCTTCATCTTGACATTCCCCCTCCGTATAACTTCAGTTCTTTTCAGCCAAGCAATATGAAACACCTCTGATACTGACCTGGCAAAATGGGCCGCAGTCCAAAAGGGCCTCGGGTGGGGGAGATGCCTCTGACGATGCAGTCGAATAGAAAGCTGATCTGCTCGCTCTCAGCAGATGCGAGCAGAAAAACACCAGCCCCTGAAAATAGACTTCATTAGTTTTAAGCTAATTTGTGAAAGTGTATTTTACGGTTAATAATCAACAAGAAAGAGTGCAACATTGGTGATGCCAGTATAATAAAAAAAGAACAGGCTGTTTCTTGCTATAAATCAGTAAAACGAGACAAACTTTTCAATTTTACAAAAAACATTTCTACTTTTCAACTACCATCAAAATGTCCTAAACTGAGATATATTTGGTTACTATTTAAAATTAAAAACTATTTGTCTTTTACTTTTAAACCAGGACAGTCATTCAACACGCTAACATGCTGAGGTTTTTGACCCTTTCTGTTTTCGTAGCCTACTATATGAGCAAATTAATATTGCAGCAACACAATTTTCACCCGGGACCAGTGAGAACAGCTTTAATTCTGATGTTAAAAAAAAAAAAAAAAATGGCGGCCGTAATCTTTACGTAAGTGGGACATAAAGTTTTTACTCCAAGCCACAACTTTCCTCGATGGTTCTACAAGGAAAGTCAACAGCTCGCCAAAATCATGGACCACTCAGATATTTTACAAAACACAGCTGCTAATAATAACAATTAATCAAAGAGCATCTGTTAGTTATTGTTTTTTTATGACATCAAATTATTTTTTTTTTCATATCAATATAAAAATAATTTCCTGAATAAAATACCACCTAAAAGTAGAATTTGTTACAATAGATAGATGTAGATGTAGACAGATATAGAGATAGAGATATATAGAGATGGATACAGATAGACATAGACAGATTATTTATAGTGTGTAGTATATGTAAACGAGCACTACATGAACCTTTTCAGAAAGAAACTGAGGCATGATGCGTTTCACAAAGCTGCAGTTATAGAGTATTACATAATAAAAAAGTTCCTTCTTTATGGTTCCCAGTTTGTCTATTTCAACAATTTAGAGTGTAATAAAGGAGGATTTAATATAGTGGAGAGGTCAGAGAGGTCACGTTCTCCTGAGGTCTCTTGACCTCCCTCTGACAGCACAACGGCCTGCGCTTTACAAAGTGTTGTTGTGTCATTCTGCGGCTGAAGCCACCCATGTCAAAGCTGCCCTTACACTGCTGTGGCTGTGAGCAGGGGTCAAAGGTCAGCACCAAAGTCTGCTCAACTGTTTTAACCTGTTCAAACTAAAGATTTATTGCCTCCTTTGTGCTTTTACGATGGAGCTGATTAAGTGGTGTCTCACCTCATACACGTTCATCTTGCAACGTTACAAATTTATATACACGTTGGTTTTGATAGGTGACTGCATTTTAGTTACACTACTAAATGCACGATTACCAAAAAAATAAAAAATCCAAAAACAAACATTCAAAACAAAACAAAGAACAGGTGGCAAAGCTTTTTAGTTCACATTAATCTCTGCAGGAATGAAAACAACTCAAATGGACCCTTCTGGTCTCTGCTCCAAGAGGTGATAAAAACACAGCATCCATACAAAGTAACACAGCTTATAAAATCCAACTTTGTTAAGTGGGAAGTGTAAATGAGCAAGCGCCGAGAGCCAAGGTTGGCATTTTTATTTCGAAAGCAGCAGAGTCATCCAAATGGCTCAAGATGAAAGTCTAGCAAACTTTAATTACTTTAAAGTGAAATTCAGATTTCCTTCACTACCATGTTTGCAACCTTCAGAAATGCATGTAAACATTATCCAGTTTAACTATTCCAGGACGATAAAATTCAGGAACAAATAAAGAAAGTAAATAAAGTAACAAAACTATTAAAGCACTAATTACTGAGAGGTCATTTTGACTGCGTTTAGAGAAAATCGTTTTTCTGAACACTTTGGTACAGCAAAGTGCACTAAAGTGTACAGTCACTTTAGCGCTAAGCATTTCACACGCACACCTACACTTTACTTAAATGACCATTCGCCCGTGGCGTGGACAAAAGGCAGGACAAATGCAGCTTGCAGTTCTACAGCTGCTCTAACCAAAAGTGAGACACCCAGCACAGCTAAATCACTTCTCGCCGTGCTGTGGATAAACTGTGCCGAGGGATTACATGTCACAGGAATGCTCGGCCTTCGCCGCACACAAACACTGAGATGCAGCCTTACTTTTTCCCCTTTTCTGTATAAAAGTAAAGCAGCTTTGACCTTCTTTAAGATAAGCCAGTAGACTACTGAAGGCTTATTGGCTCTTAAATTTAAAAAAATAAAATAAAATGTCATGTTTCCAGGAGGGTCATCATGTATCTTTAATGCTCCAATGTCTGTCTGTCCCCTCCAGGTGTTCACATACGGTCCTCTTCACTTTAATAGTTTCACATCTGTTGAATTTTTCAAACGTTATCTTATCACAGGGACGCACGCGGCCCGACGTGTTCAAACAGACCTTAAGGAAAACTCCAGAGTGATGCATGTTGCTGAGTTTTGGGCACAGCAGGGGTGATTATGCACAGCCTGAATCATTTCCTTTCTTGTTGTTCTGAACAGATGTTTTTCTAATGCTTCATCTGCCGAGTCAATAAAACGCAACGAACAAACAAGAACGACTGAAACATAGTTTGCTGTCTGTCATGCTGTGTGCTCTCCATTACACTTCTAAGCAATTCAAAGCAGCCACAGCAAGCCCACTCTTTGAATTTTGACTGATATTACACGTGATCAAAAGTGTGTGGACAGGAAAAAAGGCACAGAGCAAAAATCAAAGCTTAGAAATCAGACTGATGAAGCAGTAAAGGCCACCGGAACACTTTAGAAAGAGCGTCATGACCTGTTTTTTTGTTGTTGTTTTTTTTAAACGAGTCGAGTTGAAGCTTTTGAATGTGAGTCATTCAGAGAGTACTTTGAGTTACCTGGGGTCTTTGGTACTACACGTCTGTGGAAGCACGAGCAATCAAAAGCAGGATTTCAACAATCTTGCATCTCAAAGGAAAAAGCAAGTACAAGAAGAACATCTGAACAAAGTACAAAATATTACACGAGTCACAGCGTCTCCATTCTTGTGATCACTGCTTTGTAATCATACGCTGTAGTATTCAGAGCCCGACCTATACGTAAGGCTATACAATATTATTAGCCGATGTGGCCTTATTGGAGTGTATGCCACTGGATATGAATTTTAGACTACATGGAAAAACTTACAACCTCTGGCAAAGAACATGAAGTCGTCACACTTGAAAGATGTTCACTGAACTCTTTTACTTTGCAGCAATAAACAAACCACAGATGTGATAAAGCGTTGTTTTTTTGTTCCTTTTGTTGTTTACTATCTGAACAACTCTGACTTCATGAAATAAACTTCAAACTAATTAAATAATTTTGTGTAATGGCACATTTTTTTCCCAGACATTGTAAATTTTCTGTTTGGGTTAAGATCTGGACTATGTGCTGACTGTGTCAATGAGTCTGTCTGCATTTCCTTTCTTCTGTGACAACAAGACGCATCATCATCATCGTGATGTCGAAAACTAATCCTAATCATAACCAAAACCACGCTCTCAGTGCAATAAGAAAAGCATAAAGCAGTCTACACCTGTGCATTTACTGTTGAGGTAAAGACTTTCATCTCTCCTGCTCCATTTTTGCTTGATTTCTCAAGGCCTTCATCTTTTTTATGGCACCAAATAATAAGTCCCAGCATCATCCCCTTTGGCAAATGCAGATTCATCACTGAACGGGACTCTTAGCAAATCATCCACAGCGCACAATTGTGTTCGCCCGCTCTAACCTTGTTTTCTTCCCATTAGGCGTTAATGCTGGCTTTCCTTTGGCAATCCCAGTTTTTACACTTTTATCACAAAACCACTGATTCTTCTTTCTGCCAATTTATGGGGAGTTTTGAGCATTTTCAATTTTCTTCTGACTCTTTGACATCTTCCATCTACCCTTAAGTTTTCCTTTTTTATTCTTAACACTTTGCACTTTTCTTAGACACAGCTGACTGGGGAAAAACAAGGAGCTGTATAATCCTTTTGACTGACACCTCTCTTCTTGGAGAGCTGCTTCCTCTTAATCAGGTGTAACAGCTTGCTGAGGTCTGCAAACGCTCTTTTAACTGCTGACTATTTTTAATATTAAAAAGTGTCTGTTTTACACATCCAAATCACAAAGTGATTCCATATTTTCCCTCCTCTGTGCTTAATCTGGGAAAAACAGATCAATAATTAAATTAACTTGTTTGGGGCATGTTTCATGAAGCCAGAATGTTCGGCTTTTAAACAAACGTGCATTTGCGTCACATCTGTGGTGGTTTGTTTATTTGGTTCAAAGTCAAAGAGTTGAATGAACATCTTTCAAGTGGGGTGATTACATAATGCTTCAAAGAAGGGGGTCATTTAAAAAAAGAAGAACCACAAGGCCAAAATACATGTATGACACGACATCTCTAAGGTGACATGTTGAAGTTTCTGAATATGTGCTCTTCTAGCATGCGACTAAAACATCCATCCATCCATTCTCTTCCACTTATCCTTTTCAGGGTTGTGGGGGCCTATCCTTGTTGTCTTAGGGCCTTAGGCAGGGTACACCCTGGACAGGTCGCCAGTCTGTCGCAGGGCTTGACTAAGACATAATAAAGTCAAACCTAATTTCACTCAATAAAACTGCAATTTTAAGAACAAAACCCTTTTAACTTTAAACCTACAGACTAAATGGACAGACTCAAAGGTAAGGAGCTGCCTGTGTACCATATGTACCATACAGACCATAATGAGAACAACAGACAACTTATATATAGTTTGACCAGCAGAGCAACTCCAACTCAGTTTCTCATTTTCACAGCTGAGCAGACAGCAGTGTGGATTCAAGTGTTGTCTTTATGGTAAGCTGATACCTAGCATGTCAGACACATTGCTGTGACATCGTTACTCCACATGCTTTTTACTGTGTAGTGTTAAAATGGGTTATGTGGCAAAAAAAACAAAAGGTTGTGGGGTTTGGAAACAATCTAAATCCAATTTCCTCTCAGATTTAACCAAGCACGTGTGATCAGATGATTGTGTACGTGTCTTGTTACGTCACTATAAAGCCAGACGCTTCGACAAAACTTAAAATATCTGCATCATATTGTTGCTCTGATTATACTCTGGAAATTTTGATCAGAAGTAACGATTCACATCTGCTCATCTGCTGCTTTAATGCTCCTATGAGCACAGTTTGGAAAAGCAAAGTGTGGACAGCTCTGTGATTTACTTAATGACACAACTGTGTGATTCATAGCTTTCGAAGTCCTGCAGGGTGAAGCACCGTTCCAAGAAACTAGATACTCCATACAAATGCAGCACTAGCCTTTCAATATATCATCTGTTTTAATCCGTGAACATTCAAAGCACCCTGCAAAAATAAATAAAAAATAACAAACTGACAGTTTTGAGCAGTTGAGACCCACAGAGACGATCTGCTGGAGCACTTTAACTAGTAAAAAACAGAAAAGATCTGCCACTGAAACATTTTAGCAATGGTTTTACACACATCCCTTCTACTTCCGTCAAGATTAAAGTGCATAACAAGAACGCCAGTGCTAAATGTGCTAAATATATAACGTTCTGTGTAATGCTGAGCCAAACTGGCCAGTAACGCTCCCATTGGGGAGGGAAAGGGGAATGAATTTGTTAAAGCAATAGTGGCTGCTTTTTAGCTATCTAATAGCTAATATTGATTCATCAGTAATGACCAGACAACAATATTTCTGGTAGGTTATATGGACAAATCAAAACATATTTCCAGTGTCAGTTTAGAGCCACTGAGCTGAGATGTTAAATTCATTTCACATCATGTCATACAGCACACTTTGATCTTAATTTGGCCAAAATAGAAAAACTCTCTTTTGTGTCACTGTAAAGACCCTTAACTACAAATCTATCACAACTAATCCTCAAAATAGAAGTGTAGTTTTAACAGTAGGACTCGATAATGACAAGCTGCTAATAAGATAATGAAAAGGAAGACATCTGCCAGAATGAATAAATAAATGTGTAAAATTACAGAAAAGGTTCTGGTAGCTCATCGCTCAGACTCTCCTGTAATTACAAAACTGAATTATTTCATTAATTCACAGAAAAATTTCATTTCTATTTTTTTGTTTGTTTGTTTGTTTTACTGTGGGTCTATTGTAAAGAACTGAAACTTCTATAGTGGATAGCTTTTAAAATTACTTAATAACTTTGGTATGGTGCCAGTCTTTATCAGTAGGAAAGGCTGTAAAACCTTTGAAAACACAGCTTCCAAAATCTATGTACTCCTTTGTGTTTCCCAGGCCGTTTCTGGCCCCTGGGCCTTTTGTTTGACACAACATGGTTTAGAGACTGATGGATTGGTGGGATTTGCCATTGGTGGAAGGGTTTTTAGAACTGTGTTTCATTTGCATTGCTATAGTAACACTCTTATTATACTTAATGCTTTGCTTGCAGTTTCTCCAATGACATGATGTCATTTGAAAACAGTCACTATAGGATCTTCCTACATTGGGAAATCATGGCAGGAATCATCATAGTCAGAAAAACACTTCCTAAAATCTAAATATATACTAAAGAAAACCAAAATTCTGTATTACAATAAAACATCTAAAGACGAATGACCAACTCACACCATCAGCTGCCTGATAAAAGTTTCTATAAGAAGCCTTTCAAAAAGGAAGCAGAAAAACAAGGACCATACAGTCTTTCGTGACGATAACAGCACATGTAGTTGCTGAGGGCGCTCTCTTTTTTTGGTTCATGAAACTCCACTGAGCACCTTCCTCAACGTGCCCGCCCGAGGGATGCCAGATGTACAACCAGAGAGCAAAAAACACACCCAGTGACTGACCTCAACCCACTAATCCTGATGTTTACAGCGATCTTCTCCATGCAAACATGCAAATTCAAAGTTTGAGCATCACACAGGAATCCAAATCAGGTCCACGGATGCTTAACAGATGACCACGGGGTTTTAAAAGCGCTAAACCAAAGTACTAAAAGTTAAATTTGTTTGCAGGACGCAGCAGAGGATACTGTGTGTTGCTGTCTTCATATGCCCACGTTTGATAAATTATTCATCAGCCCAATCGTACGGACAGAAGCATGGTCAACATTAAAAACTGTTGAGTTATTATTTCGCTGCAGGATGAGTTTTCATCCAAGAAGTTCTACGCTTAACAACGGAGCCTGAAAGAACATAGCCTGAAAGATTAATTTTCTCTGGACTGCTGGACCAAAATATTATTCCGGCAGACTATTTACTGTTCCTGTCACAGGAAAAAGGTTTTAGGTCCACTCTATTTTGCACAAGGCACATTTGCAAAAGTAAGGCAAGGACAAACTAATCATCAATAACAAAGACTCAAACTTCCTCTCCTCTTCTAGCTATATTTCCTCAGGCTAGAAAGCATATTTTTTGAGTCAGATTTATTGTACTGAGAAAGAGCTTCTCTTTCACGGGCAGAAAGATAAGCATGAATCACCGCAAATCACAGCCGGTGATTATTTTGTGTTTTTGAGAGAGAGAGAGACACAAACCACAGCACGTATCATGATTTAATGAGCCATTAGCCTCTAATGATGGAGAGATATTAATGTTATGAAAGGATGGAGATGTTTAACGCAGTCATACTTGAGTCTCTGTCTTTTCTTAAAAGCACATTTTCTTTGAAATTCACTGTTGGGGTTTAACATTCATGCTCTTCTTCTTCCAATTGTGTTATTTTAATATTATTACATTTTTGTTTAATGTCTTTTACTGTTTATGTGTTTCAGATGCCTCACTTTACAATCGGTGATTAAATTTTGCATTACATTTTCTTTGTCACTGTGCAGCCTAATAGCTAATTATCCCCTAAACCCTCTGCCAAGCACAAAATATTATTTTAATACCCATTTACATAAACTTAACACACTCAAATGTTGCACAAAACAGACAATAATTAAGCAGCTATAAACTTACAGTAGCCACATCTTGTTCCTCCTTCAAACACGAATCCATTTGGTACAGGTCCATATCTACGCAGGTCTGGAAGGTTCCAGTGGCCAATAATAACAGGAGGGACATCCCGAGCAAGAGCCAACAAATTGTTGCACAAATGGAGAGTTGCAGGCCCGCTCTCCAACTTGGTCCCTGGTAAGACTCCAACACTGAATCTGTGAACTGAGAAACACACAGATCCTCAAATTTAACGCATATTCCAATAACTGTAAATGAGTTTTACAATAAGTAGAAAGAGTGGAAAGAGTAAAGAGGAACATAAATGAGGCAAATAACCCTGAACACATTTCTTCATAAGCTGCGAAGTACCTCCTATTTTGTCACTCTCAAATACCCAAATGTCCGTTCTGGGTGAATATATTTTTGTAAGTAAATCTGAAGCATCAGCGTTCGACTTGCATTGCAGTGAAATATGTGCCATTTAGGAAGCTATGAGTAATTATGTTTGCAAGTACATTACCTAAATATAGTAGCTTGCTAACACATCGCTAACATTAGCTTCTAGCAGCTAATTAGCAAGAGGGAGCTGGAAAAAAGATCCTCTGGTATAATGAAGTGTAGGTATTTTGTAAGAGTTTTAGCCTCACTTTGGTATGAGGCTGAAAAATAAAGCTAACACAGAAACCCTGCAATACCTTAAGTGTCCATTGGGGCTGGTCCAGAAGTACGGTAATTCAATCCACACAGCAACCATGTTAAAATATTCAAGTTTAGAGTAGAACTGTTCAGAGCCAGGTAGGTTGCATAAACACTTTTTCTGTAGAGATAATTGTTTTCATAAACTGATATACCCTGAATATATTTTTCCAATTCTATTTTCCATTGTTTAAAGTGTGGCCACTTTAAGTGGCAGGCATAGATGGTATAAAACTTAGCTAATATAACATCGTTGACTGGTTTTCTAGAGTCCTGTTCTGAAGGCTAGGGATTAGCATTTTCACGATCTCTATCTTGGTATTTAAAAAAAGCAAGCAAGCAAGTAAAGAAACAAACAAACAAACAAACAAACAAACAAACAAAAAGTCTACGGGAAAATGGCTTTCTGACTTGACCTCTTTAAAAGCTTTCTGATGGGTTTATGGGCTCAGTCATTCGTTTTGTGTCATAATGAATAAAAATTTAAATTTCATGGAGTTTTTCCGTGAAAATGCACACCGGTTTCACGGAAAACAAACTAACAAACTATGACTATGATGTTTTTAGCCAATGAGTAAGAGTTTCACAGTCAACCATTTCGAAACTCTATGATACTATCCTGTCTTTTAGTAACCACTCTATTGTTAAGCTTAAGGAGAACTAGGAATTCAAATACATGAGGAGTCTTGGGAACAGGCTATAGCGAGTAGGGATGGGTATCGAAAACCGGTTCTTGTTGAGAACCGGTTCCCACAGTTTCAATTCCTTGGAATCGTTTGCCACTTTTAAAAACGATTCCCTTATCGATTCCAGTCGCCCCGAATGACGTCATCACGTTGAGTAGCGTCTTTTACCCAGTAGGAAACACGGCGCCTGAGCGGCACAAACGCTCAAAAGTTTGGTTACACTTTATGAGAAAGGATGACAACAGGGCAACGTGCAATACTTGCAAAGTAGAGATTTCATCAAAGGGAGGAAACACTACGAATATGCAAAAGCATTTGCTCAAAAAACACGCGATTGCTTTCAACGAATGTCGTGTTTTTGATCCGCTCCGGACTAGCGAAGCTCAACCCAGCAGCAGCGGTAGCGTTTCCATGTCCTCTCCCGTTAATACTGCAGGTAACTAATCAATTAGCATTGCATATTATGTTAGCGCGATTTACCTTATTACAAAACCTGCTATTACTGTGCGTTGCATTTAGATAACCATGATGAGAGAGACAGAGTCTGGCTGGCTCAGATGCTGGCAGTTCTCGCCGCAGTCTACCGGTAGCGTCTCCTTTCAGGCCAGGATAGACGAATGTCACCCAGCAGTGTCTAAGTTTGTGGTCAAAGGCTTGCACCCATTTGCCACAGCAGATGCCCCCGATTTCACTTTGGTAAGTGAATGTGTTTAATTGTAGGCAGGACATTACTGGATATTCTTGTGTAATTGCTACAGAATAATTTATGTTAAACTTTGTTATTGCTACAGGAGAATATTTATTTTATTATTTTACATATACATTTTTTTTCCTGGGGACCCTGTGACACCCCATTGAAGAGCCGTAGGCTGTGGCTCTCTTAAGATCTCACTGTTGGGTTTGTAAGGTCATGTTACTCCTAAATTTCTATCTTGTTCAAAGAGAAGATATAAAACACAGTTCTAAGCTAATCGACTTTAGTGTTCTCCTTTTTAAAAAAAAAAAAGAATCGATAAGAGAATCGATAAGGAATCGAATCGTTAAACAGAATCGAAAATGGAATCGGAATCGTTAAAATCTTATCAATACCCATCCCTAATAGCGAGGGTACGATCTTCCACCTCCTGTGCTCGTCAATTTAAGGTCATACACAGGGCGCATTTCTCTAAGTCTAGACTTTCTGAATTGTATCCAGAAGTGAAAAATAAATGTGATAAATGCCATGGCTCTCCTTGTCACCTTAGCTACATGTTTTTTCTGTGTCCTGAGCTGGAAGGTTTCTGAACAGGGTATTTTGGTATTATGTCAACTGTTCTTGGGGTAACTCTTCATCCTTGTCCTCCGATTGCTGTATTCGGGATTCCTGATCGCTCACTTACACTTGATACCACACAAAAGGATATTATAGCCTTCACATCCCTGTTAGCGAGACGTCTAATATTGTTACATTGGAAGTCTATTAAGTATCCTACTACTTCCCGGTGGCCTAAAGATGTCATGTTTTTTTAGAACTTGAAAAAATTAAATATACGTTGAGAGGTTGCACAGCCACATTTTTCCACAAGTGGCAACCCTTTATCTCTTATTTTACGAGTCTAGAGGTATTGCCTGTTTAAATGTACTTCTGTTATTGTTATATCGCTGTAATATGTTTGATGGCTGTGTTGATCTGTGTGGGACTTGGGGGGGGGGGGGGGGGGGGGGTCTTTGTTTTAGAGTGTGGGCATATATATATATATATATATATATATATATATATATATATATATATATATATATATATATATATATTAGGGGTGCAACGATATTCGTATCGATATTGAACCATTCGATACAGTGCTTTCGGTTCGGTACGCATATGTATCGAACAATACAAAATTTGTAATTTATTTTATCAACTTTCCTTCTGACGATGCTGTCTGTGTTGAGCGCTCAGTGAATCTGCGTTCGACTACTCCGCCTAGGCTCGACAGTGCAGCCTAGGCGGAGTAGTCGAATGCAGATTCACTGAGCGCTCAACACAGACAGCATCGTCAGAAGGAAGAGCGCAGGGCAAGCTAGCGAGACAGAAGTTAAGCTCTCCTTGCAACATGGACCTCCCCCACCCTCATTCAGATCTGGCGTTTGGAATTATTTTGGTTTTCATGTGACGTATGACCCTGAAGGTAAGCGAGTCATGGACTAAAGTAAAACAGTATGTTGGATGTGCCATGCAATGCTCAATTACATGAGTGGGAACTAGTGTGTTAGCGCAGTTAGCTCGTTAACGTGTTGGCCGTCTAGCCCCATGGACGCCCCGATCGGCGGTAGCTCGTTAACGGAGATTTGCCGTGTTGTGGCGTTAAGGTCATTTCAACGAGATTAACCTGAAAGCACTAGTGGGAACACAACGAATATGACAGCACATTTACGCCGACATCATCCTAGTGCAAAGACAAAAACAACAAGCATGCTACTAACTTTAGCCGAGTCATTTAGACAGCTGTTAGCACATGATTCTCCTTATATGTTTAATATGCTGCTGAGAATATAGCCCAGAAGAAGCGGATAGTATAGCTTTTATTTTGGAAAGAGACATTCCTCTGTAATAAACTCTTTTCCAAAGATGAGTGATTCCTCAATCAGATACAGGGCTTGCAATATCGCTAGCCCGACGTCCTGGAGCTAGCGATTTTTTCAGTCGGGGTACCAAAATCTATCTCTGCCCTGCCCGTCGGGCTATTGTAGGAAAAATATATGTCAATGCTTTTGCATTCTTTCAGAAATGTAGCTGGGTAATTATGTCATTGGCATCGGTGAGCCACTGTCAATATGTGACATATTGAAATCGCGTTTGAATTTGCGCTTGTTTTTTTGCTTTCACTTTGCAATCGCGCGAACTGTGTATAGAGAGCGACAGCACTGATCTGTGAGTGATGATAATTTGCGCACCAATTCCTCTGACATCGTCTTATTAATTGTTAGCTTACTATGCAAACATGACAAGTGAAATCTCCCGCAGCTTAAACATGTGAGAGGTTGATCGCAGAGAATCGCTGAGCTTATGTGAGTGCGTGTGTAAAAGCAGCAGGATTTATATTTGACTACGATGACCTGGATGACTGAGAACCTTCACAGACAGATATATATTTTAGTTCTGCTGAGCCAAATAAGACAGGTCAGGGTGAAGAAGTGACAGCCAAAGAAAAGCTTACCACAAAACGGAGAAGTTATGACAAATCAGACTATAAGGCAAAAAGAAAGTGCAGCTTTATGGTTTCATGGACAAAAGAATTTCTGTGGCTGCAATATGACGAGCTAAATAACCAGGGCTGCACATAAGTGGTCCGCAGGTGCGCATTCGCTGTCAAAATAAAAAACACGCACAAGGGTTAGGGTTAAATTTAAAAACTGTACTTTTGAGTTAAAATATATATTTATAATTTTAATAAATGACAAATTAAAAAGGCATGAACATTTTTTTTGTATCGAAAAAATATCGAACCGTGACACCAAAGTATCAAACCGAACCAAACCGTGAATTTTGTGTATCGTTGCACCCCTAATATATATATATATATATATATATATATATATATATATATATATATATATATATATTTACTTAGGAAAATGAAGAAAGGTTAATTGTATTTCGGTAACTGCAAGTACTGTGTTGTTTTCTTTTTTCAATAAAAATATTTGACAAAAAAAAAAAAAAAAAAAAAGAGTTTCACAGTCATATCTGCCCATCCACATGCATCCTGCTTTTTAAAATCTACTTGCTCATTGGCTAACAACTGGTCAATCATAAGTCATCAGCCAATGAGCATACAGAACGTAAGACAAAGATTTAAAAAGGAATTAACTAAATTAATTAATCAATTACACCAGTAAACTAAACTAAAGCTGACCATCTGGTGTCTTTAAGACACAATGCAGGTTTGAGACACTTTTATATTAGCTTTATTTTTCCAACCTAGAACCTACGCCCATGTTTGATGCTGTGTTTTGGAGCATAATGTTGCAGCTAGGTCAGTAATAGTATTTGGGCTGATTAAAACCATTGTACTGAACCTCGTTAGTGGTTTTGTTTCTTTGTAGGATGTTTTTTGCAATTATCTAACAAATAACACACACTGTTGTGATGGTTAACTGTACTTAAAAGTCAAGACAGTACTCCTGTTTTTGTGAGTGAAATCACATTATTTTATTAATCTGTTACTTATGACTAATGAGCACATGCATCCATATATACAGTTTATGGATGTAGTTGCTAACCTTGCATTAAATGATAACTTCAGGCTCAAAATCCTTATCAAAATATTTACTTCTGTTAAAAAAAATACAAGATGGCTGCTAGCTAAATCTTCCGTTTGCAAGCTCACAAACAGGGTGCAACATTGGCTGCATCCATCTTTTACATACAGTCAATGGCTGCACTTTATCTCTATAGGGATTTTTTGAGGGCTCTACAACTATGTCCTAATGAACCATCAAAGAAACCACCAAACAGTCTACTGGGATTCACTGGGATTAAAGTGAGCAGGATTGCAGAACTAATGAGTAATGGAAAGACAACGGTCAATGTAATTTTGCATACTGACAAAAACAGGAGAAAAGCTTCACAAGGGGCAGAAAACACAGTGTCCTCACACGATGATTACTTCAGCATGGATTTGATTTCATTCACAAATAAAAAGGGGAAACAGCTGCAGACAGAATGAAATCAGCAAGCCGAGCACAACGGGCTCAGATCTAAAGCCCAGCGCAATCAATCAAAGCGTGTCACAGACATCTGTGTTTTATGAGTCTGAGTCTCGACAATAAGAAAAAGGGGAAAGTCGGGTATAAAATTAGAGCGAATCACAACACTTCACTGGCGTTTCTGCCTTTGACTTTGCTAAATTTCACACACAGCAAGTGTGGATCTTGTGGATCTTCCTCAACAACACTAAACTAAAAACTTTCGTGGATTTGAACAAACTTGGCCAGGGAGATTGATTAACGGAGGCGGCGACGAGGGCATGTTGGCCAGGTGCAGCACATCATCGCTCAGGTTAAAAAGGATTCATACAGTCTCACGTAAGACAACAAAAGCTCTGTGCATGGTGGCCCTCAGCCCAGCAGCTGGCAGGTGACATTTCTGCCAGCTTGGATGCACTCCACTCAGTGACATTAGGACACACACACACACTTATCTAACTCTCAATGCAAGCCTGAACAGACACAAGTGCATCTGTCCAAGCATGCACACGTATACTTTAACACAAAACAGACGACAAACTGGAAGGAACAACTGCAATGCAATTTGTCTTAAGCCTCTTCCACACAATCAGGTCCCCCAGCACTGTCATTAATGTAAAATGTAAAATTCAGCTGCCACCTACTGAACAGTTCGTTGCTATTAATAGCTCCTATTGCTTCATGATGCATGTAACTTATATAACAAGTCCACACAGTAAACAATATGCACACTAAAGAGAGTCAGTGCTTGACTAAATGACATTCTTAAGAGTAATCAGACATGGAAAAAAAAAAAGTTAAAATATCACTTTAGACAACAAACGTAGTATGATAGTAGATAACAGATATTCATTAAAGACAAAAATCATTTGTTTATCTAGGAAATTGATTCAGAAGCATGTAGATGATTGCACGGGGGTAATTTTGAACAGCTGGATAGGAACGTCAAATATCATCATTTAAATTCCTTGAAAGGTTTTGAGGGGAAAGAAAAAGAAACACTGGATGTTAAACACAAGTAAAACAAACACTCATGGTTCTTCTCACCTTCTCCTAGGCTATATCGCAGGCGGGCGTCCCATGCCTGCAGGGCCTCCCTGCTGTCAAAGCCCAGCAAAACAGCCTGATTCAGGCAGAGGATGGTCAGAGTAAAAGCCACACCCTCATACCACTGTCCAGCTTCCAAGCCGCAGATCTCCTCCAAGGTGATGCTCGCCCTCTCCTTGTTGCCGTGAACTTTCTCTGATTTGTCTTTAAAAACCAGCAACACGAGGCAGTCTGCAGGACAGACAATGAGCAGGAGACGAAACAAAGACAGAAGAACACAGTCTGCATTAAAACATTATTAAATTCTACTCTTTTTTTTAAGATGTAACAAAAAAAAAAGTAAAATCAATACTGGAATCCCCAAATGACACTGACAGTTACTAACAGGATGTATTTTGACCCACAGTAGCTACTGTAGTGTCCTCTGTTTGTTGCCACCTTTCAAACAATCAGTGTCAACTGACAAAACAACACTGTGTGTGTCCGTGTATCATCCCTCTCCTTCACACACACTCGCATAACTGAGGCATGAGCACAGACAGCTGGGATAACATGACATCAAAGATTTGAAGAGCAGCAGCACTCAGCCTCACTGTGGAGCATGTTGAGCTGTGCAGCGCAACATACACAAGAAACCTTTCTGCGGTAAAACTGAATGCGGTACAAATACAAGTTCATGCTAAATCCACTCACTTTTCCATAAAATATTTGAAAATGTGTGCAAATATAATGACTACTAGATTTTATTTCCGCAGAGCCAAAGCCTCGCAGGTAAGCGTGACTGTTCACATTCATGGTACATCTAAAAATACAGCGAGTCTCTGGCTCAGACCTTAGCACATTAGCTTTGAAGATGGGATCAAATAAGAACCACAGGTTTGAAGCTTGTGATTTAGAAATAATCTGAAAGCCTGCTGTTGTACAGCAGAAGCAGTACACGTGGTAAAAATAAATAATTTATAAATGTAACTGTGTAAAAAGAAAAAGTAAACTGTGCAGAAATGCTTTCAAGAGTGAGTTTACAGCATGGGGAAAAAGACAGTGTGTGGATTAAAAGCACCTTTGGCATCAGTTTTCCCATTTTTTTAAAACACAATCCCACGTTAAACGTTTGAGTCATTAAAAACGTTTAATGAAATTCTTTTAGCTTGTGCTAATGTTTCAGCTCTTTTTCAGAACCATTGTGTAATATAGGTTTTACTAGAGATGGGCAAGTGTGGATAGTATCAATATCATCTCTGGTATTGGTGTCAGATTGATACTAGCTCAATAATAGGCTCCATACTTTGTTTCTATCCACTAGGTTCAGTATGTAGCCTGCTGAACTGTATTAAATAAATTATTATTATTTTGGAAACAAAAAAAAATATACATATGTCAAAAATCCACTACGTCTGAACTTTTTTGTGTTGACAGTCACGTCTATTTTATTTATAGCCCATAACACATTTAAACAACTGAAGTTTCCCCAAAGTGGCACATTTACATTACAGGCAAAATAAAAGGGAAAAAAACTGTTTATCTGCACGAAACTGCACAAAAACCTAATAATTGTGTTTTGCTCTGGTAATTACTTATTGGGAAAAGTTAAAATCATTGATTTAGTGTTCAGAATTTACAAATTAACAACAATTCACCAAATCTCCCCTAGATAAAGTGCCTTTATAGGTTAGGTTTCAAAGTATCGGCAACACTGGTCCCGTATTTACTTGGTATCGGATCTACAACACAAGTTGCAGTATCACCCCACACATATACATATACATATACACACACACACACACACACGTCTTTTAATACCAACTGTGGTTTGCACACATGTTGATTTTGAAATTCAAATGTATTGAATTTGTCATGCAAGCCTTATTTTAAAAGTTTTAGGTCTTTTTGTCCCTCCTTGGACGCCATAGCCTCCTGGGTCAAAGCTGTGTATTTGAACACAAACGCAGGCCCTTTGAAGCCGAGGCTTGTTGAGCTTTCACGCAACAGAAAACACAAGCAGTGCAACACCAGCTCACTGTCCTCCTCCAGCTTGTCGCGGCAGATTTGTGTAGCCGCTGTCAGATTTAATTTCAAAACAACAATGCGAGCGAGAAATGCTAAAAACAAAATTAGCTAGTTTTTAAGTTTTTTTTTACCTGCTACAGGCGACGGTTTGCGGAGCACGAGCCACCTAGTTTTCCACTGTGAAACAAAAGAAAAGTTTTTTGGGGGGTTTTAAAGCACTGGTCAAAGTGTGCATAGGAGATATCCGCATATTAAGACAAAGTAAAAGCAACCTTTTTCCCGTCTCTGAGTCTGGCGTATCCTTCCACGACAACAGAATCCGTCATCTTCAGTCATGGTTCCTGACAGCTGCAGAGTCGCTGCCTGAATGAGGGGTCACTTTCAAAATAGCTGCGCTCTCCTCTAGCGGGGCGCAAACTCGCCCCCCAGCAAGGAAGGCACATGGAAAATGGCATGACCAGTGTCTGTCTGTCTGCCTGCCTGCCTGCCTGTGTGTCCGTCTGCCGGCCATGCTGCTGCTGCCACCTGGGCTGGTACAGTGAGACGCTCCCGCGTGTTTAACATGCCACACGCCACTCTAACAGTAAAACCGAGCACGTTAATACATCAAACTAGGCATATACACTCGCCGGACACTTTATTAGGTACACCTTTTCAACAGCTCGTTAATCAACCAATCACAGGGCAGCAACCATCTTTAGGATTCACGGAATGAAACGGAGGAAATGTACAGTGAGCGTCAGTTCTCAGCGAGGTCGCCTTGTTGATGAGATTAGAGGAAGGAAACAGTAACTTGAATAGCATAAAAGAACATTGTGATGCTGGGAGCAAATGGGCTATAGCAGCAGAAGACCACACTGGGAGGGAACTAAGGAAACAGGAAACTGAGGCTATATAATTGTCATGGGCTCACCAACATTGGACAACAGAAGATTAAAAAAAATTGGTCCAGCGGGAAAACATCACCATGTCAATGAGCCTGCTCACTGTACTGGCATGGCCTCCACCGTCACCTGATCTCAATCCAGCAGTGCACCTTTGTGGAGATGCATGTGGAGCAAATGTGTAATGCTATCATATCAGTATGGATCAATATGTGTACTAATCTTCTAATAAAGTGGCCATTGAATGTAGCACCACCCTTTTGCGTTCATGTGGGGTCAAAATGTTAACGAGTTAAACTAAGCAGTTGCCAGGATTCGTGGGTTGTTTTTTTGTTTGTTTGTTTGTCTGTTTTTGTCTCACTGTGCTCTGTTTTTGTCTTTTTCTTTATTCCACCCAACCGGTTGTAGCAGACTGCTGCCCCTTCCTGAGCCTGCCTTTGCTGGAGGTTTGTTCCTGTTAAAAGAGAGTTCTTCCTTCCCACCATCACAAAGTGGTGATGGATTGTTGGAGTTTTCTTCAAAATACTGTAGGTCCTTTACAGTATAAAGCACTTTGAGGTGTTGCTGTGTTTTGGCACTAAATAAATAAATCTGATTCTGAATTGCATCAAATGGAAGTAAACTGGACTGAAGGTTAAGTCAATGGAAAGCAACCAGAACAAAACACAAAACAACTGGAAAAAGGTTTGACAATTAACAAGTTATAAGGATTTTAACTGTGGACATATCACCAGCCTGTGTAAATGTACATTAGTAGATGTGGCCAAAAAATGGACAAAACCTTTGCACAGTAAAAGAGGCAGGAGGCACTGATTCACCGTGTGAAGGGGTACTCATTGATACACCTACTTCATTTACTCTAGCCCACTTATCAGCTGATGAGTTTGCAAAAATGCAAAGTTTCATTTTCATTGTCGGCCACACATCTGCAGTGGGAGCAGCAAGAGCAAAAACAGGAAGACAGCTGTGTATTCTGGACGAGTGGTAACATGGAGACTTCAGTCCTAACATTCATATTTTTCTGTTAATTATTATTTCAGCCAATAATGTTCAGTGTACCTCTGTGGCACTCTGCTGATTAGTGTATACCTGGTAACTGGGTTGCATCGAGGTGAGATCGCATTCTCACCAGCGAACTGCTCTGCAGTTTGTTTGGTCCGCCTCCTCTGAAAGGCCTTGGTACAGTTGTTTTAGTCTGCACACCTGTGCAAAAGAACCACACCAAGGGCGGAAAGCAATCTGAAGTTCAATTTAAACGGATTAAACAACTAAACACCATGAAGGTGTATTTAGAATTTCCAGAAAAAAGGTCACCCACACCCCGAGGTAATTTGTATCCATGCACTTCATTGATTTGAGAACCAAAGCAGGGCAGTCTAACTTCAGGGGTGTGTTTGGTGCCACCCAAGGTCTCCCAGACCCTGGAGCTAATCACATACACTCAGTGTCTCTGGACCTATTAAGGTAATTTTAAGCTTTTAATACCCCTTTATTATCTTTACATTCAGTTGTTCTTGGAGCTACTTTCTATATTTGGCTTCATAGTTTTAGGTATCTGGAAAGTTTATCCACAAAACAACCTTAAAACTGAACTGTGCATATTAAAAGTACCACATCAAGTCTATACAGTCTTTTTATGTAATTGTACATATATCAGCAATAAATATATATTGTTTTTTACCCAGTTTCTGTTATTTTCTTAGAGATGTTTCACTGTTTCAAAGCTAATGTGCTTAACTAGTACAGTAAAAGGACTCAAGACCTTGAGATGAGCTATTTTTAATCCATCTATTATTTCTAAAGCCCATTTATATACTTAATTTAAAAAAAAAACTAAAGAGAGAAATATCTGATGAATGAACTGAACAGCAATACATATCAAATCTCAGAAAATCCAGCCTCATGATAACAGAGAAAAGTCCACTTGGAGAAAAACATCATGGTAACCTTGAGACTGGCTTGTTTTAATTACATTCACAACATATCACAGCTCTTTAACAAAGACACTCAAAGTTTGATGTCACTGAAAGTCATTGAAGGTTTATTCAGTCTCAAAATATTTCACAGTTAAACAAATAACCTGTAAACTTCCAGAAGCTTTACAATAATAAAAAAAATTGTAAAAAAGTTCATATATAATATCTCTAAACATCTCATGCAGGAAAGGTTATTTCCAGGTAATGTCGTTTGGTGAAGGCTTGGGTTTGCGTTTGATCACTGAATCGATCCAGTCTATGTAATTCACTACTTTTGTGTAAACTCCGGGTTTATTGGAGCGGCCGCAGCCCTCCCCCCAGCTGACGATCCCGTATAAGAAGCTGACGTCATTCCTCCCACAAGCCAGCGGGCCCCCGGAGTCGCCCTGAGGAAACGCACAAGTGGATGTAGTGGATGATCACAGTGAAGGCACACAAACGGCTGAGTCACACACTTAAAAATGAATATATTGCTCAAAATTGCTCTCTACCTATGAGCTAAACAGTCAGTTGTCTCATTTCATTTAACAGGAAGGAGTTCAAATATTTTACACAGCAGGATGAGGGGGTAGTGTCACACCACAGACATCTCTGAATATCACTGAGACCCTCGTTGCCTTCCCCCAACATTTCACTCAGGGGAATCCCTCCTGCCATCTTAAGTGCTGTTCCATTACTGTGAAACCTCGAGCCTGGCCTCTGATGTCATCCCCAACAGAGCCAAGGCGGCGGGTTAAGTACTGTACCGTCCCAGCCACAGTGAAATAAAGACATTTGTTTTCTTCTTTCTTGAATTCACGTGTATTTAAGTTTGTGTAGTCACGCATTAAATGAGATGTTGAAAAGGTAACGTTGATTTTTTTTAAACTCTAAAATCTGTCATTGTAAAATAGATTTTTGGTTAAAATGTGATCTTCATGAAGCAAAGTAGTTCATATCTCCAACATCCAGCAGCTTCATATAAATGCAATGACCTGCAGCGGGATCACATGACTGTGCATCAAAGTTTGTTTGATGCAGCGTGTAAGAGTGTAGTTGAGAGCAGGAGCATTAACACTGTGAGTTAGAACTATTAATACAATCTAACTCTTAATTTAAATACTGTTAAATAATTAAAGAAAAAAACTAACAAAAATATACCATAAAATAAAAAAATGTAAAAAGTATGCTCAGCTTTTTGGTTCTGGCTGAGAGTAAAATAAGTGAAGCAGAATCTGAAATGAAAAAAAAAAAAATGTAATGACAGAAAAGAGATTAAATCGCAAAAAAGTTCCTGAAGTTAAAGTCCTATTGATATTCTTTATAAATAACTTGATAATAAGAGATAATATTGTCACTATTGCGCTCAATCGCCCACTTTCCCAAGTGAATTTGCCACCCTGATAAGGATAAGCGGAAGAGAATGGATGGATGGACCTACTCCACTGATGTTTCCGAAAAGCCTTATATAGAGTTTTAAGCTTTTAACCCAGCCAACCAGCTATGAGGTGAATCATGACTATAAAGGAAAAGATACAGATAAAAAAATTAAAGGGAAATAAAAAGAAAAAAATGATTAGTTAAAACCCATAATGTTTTGCAATTCATCGAATTTACAGCAAACGACTTCTAACCTTCTAACCTTCCTTTAGATATGTCCATGGTAACCTTCATATCCAACCACGAGAGATACCGCTGTTTAAATTCAGCATTTTCTTCATGACATAGTAAATAAAACTTGTTTCCCCAAAAACAAAGTTGTTATCATATAGACCTATGGTTTCTTGTGACACATATCATCATTTCACAATGTCATAGCAGCTCTACTATGTATAGTTCTAGTATTATGGCTCATAATCAGAACGTGACTATGAGTTTTATTTCCAGGACCTCACTGCTGAGCTCTATAGTGCTGGTGAATCTGGTGTCTTAACTGCAAATAGAACATTGAGCCAGGAGCTAATTTAAAATTAAAAAAGATGTTTCTATCATGGGACTCTGTTTTAGGACATCAGCACTTCCTTGGCAGAATTACATCAAAACACGACAGTCCTCAAAATGCTTCCCTACCTGGCACGCATCAACGCAGCCGTTAATCCCTGCACAAATCATGTCACTAGTGACATGGTTGCCATACACTTCTGGCTTCTTGCAGTTATCGTGAGGAGTCAGTCTTACTCCAGCCTCCTGCAGAGTGGAGTATCCCATTCCCTCTGTCAAATAAAACACAAATGAGTCGTGTTAGATAAAAGCCCAGTAACACCGAGCTGTCACCCCATATTTTTTCCCGGTCCTTATGCTAAGCTAAGCTAGGCTAATCGTCTCCCGGCTGTGACAGATTTAGCCCTCAAGATGAAAGCAAATTATTATTTTCCAAAGTGACAAAATGTTTCTTTTATGTGCGTTAAAAATAAATCTGAAACTTTTCTCAAAGACACATAGCAGCGCAAACAATTTTGGCCCCACCCTCACGGTTTAAGCGTGTAAACAAATAAATAATTCACTGGAGGTGCACGACAAATGTGCTCCCTGTGATCAATGCACGAATGTAAATAGTTGTCATCGTGACAAAACGGAAATGACACAGCTCTGCCATGACCTCCTCATTACTCACTCTCTTGTGTATGTCCCCAGCCACTAATGGTGCAGCAGTAGTAATCGGGGAACGTCATGCTTTTGTCTGGGAGACAGATGGGCCTGATGAACGGGGTTTTCTTCACACATCGCCCGTCCTGCTTCTTCAGTTTGATTAGAACTGCCAAACAGAAATGAAATGTTATGAAACAGGAAAAGAAATGAAGCAAAGGTATGAAGCGAGTGGCTGACTTCGCCTTGGGAAAATGCCACACCCAACTGTCAATATACATATATGTGTGCATCTGTGTTTGTGCGTGTTTTTATTGCGGGGGTGCAGAGGGACACAGCTGTTCAGTGAAGCACAGCTGTGCATACAGACTGGGTTCTTAAGTGGGTTTGTGTGTTTCTGAACAGGGACAAGAGGTCTTCCAGTTTATGTGAGTCACTGGCATATGTGTGCGCGTGTGTGTATGCGTTAAATAATTACCAATGTCATGCAGTGTTGGGTTAAACACTGAGAAGTGCCTTGGAAAGATGTAGTCCTCCACTCCAAATGTCCTCGTGTTGGGACTGGTGGTATTAAAGCTATGCTGGCCCAGGACCACACGGATTTGAGATTTCAGGGGGCTGAAGAAAGACATTCTTAATTAATTCATTATAGTATACCAGTATACCAAAGTCCACACTCACAAAGCTCATCAAGTCAAAATAAACTTGAGGTAACTGGAGTACTTCACCTTGTTTTTCGTGAAATCTGGTGGGAAAATTAGAGAACCCAAAATACCTTCACAGAACATTTGTTTGAGCTTTTAGCAGCACAGTCAATCACATTTGGCCTTTAAGGGGGGTGAAAAAGGAAGCCAATGCAGAACTTCCAAATGCTGCAATTAAACGGGTGTTTTTCCTGCCATTTGGAAAGTAGTCGATGAGTATTTGTTCGCGTATTAAGTGCAAACTATGGACGAACGCATGAATCTGCTAGCAAACAAAACAATACCAAAAGTTAAAGTTATGCATTATTAAAGAGAATATAGCTTCCAGGTCTAAAAGGTGAAGCAAATGCAGACGTGCCTTAAACCAGCCCTTGCTTGGCATTATGCTTACATTGCTTGAGAGTTGCCTGCCCTTTTGGATGTGATATAACTGCATGTCACTCAGGAAAACTGTCCATTTTGCGACCACTTGGTGAGTGGTTGCTGGAGACTGCTAGCCCTCATTAGCTAAACTCAGTTGCAAAGACGATGCTGTATCAAAAAACGTGTTGGCTGCAAGCAGATTCTTTGCAGTTTGCATGAAAGACAGCATTTTGTATAATTGCTAACTGCTAGCAAAGCGGTACTTAAACTTGGAGAAAGTGCAACGCAAACCAGAAACAGTCTCCGTTTCTGGCATCGCACTTTGTAAAATCTTACTGCTGTTTGCAAAGTAGTTGGAAAGTGTTTGCAGACAAGTTGAAAACATGACCAAAGTAATAACAAAGAGGTTTTCACTAATTAATTCACATTTTATGCTGGTGACTGGCAGTTGCTAAGGATTCAGTGACTGGTCTCTAGCCCTGTTTGTCTGGGGCTTTAGCCATTACTTTTCCAGGAGCGGTAAATAGCTACAGGATGCTAACCAAGCTTACCAACCAATCATTAGCTGATAATTTAGCACAGCGTCCTACCATCCAAATGTGGTCACTCAAGATGGCAAAAAGACCATTCTTATCATGATTGTTACACCTGTAGGAACCATAGTAGCAACAATAGACAGGAAGAGAACAATGACACACAAAGGGAGTCAGACTGGTTGACCGATCTTTTAGCCATGTGGCATGCATTCTTACCACTTCGTCACTTGGGCTAAAAATCAGTCTAATTTTTATTACACTGCTTTAAAGTCTAATAATTAAAATCTAATGATTTTAATGTCACTTGTGCTGTAAAAAAAAATCCACTTAATTCTGTAATTTTCCTTCCTAAAGCACCAACTATCTATAAGATAGTTAAACCCCTGCGATGTTGATAATGCTATTTTATATTATGAATTTTAATTAATACTTTCTAATAAGAAATCCAATCATGCCCCAACTGTACTAAAACACAGTTGTAGCAGTAGACATGGGGCTTAAAAAGAAAGCCTTGCAGATACCATATATTGTATTTTCCTATATGCACTCTGCTGTGTAGGTCCAGTGCAACATTCAGTTGCTTTAGCTAAAGATTTAAACTTGTGGATGTCAGTAAACAGACATCTGTTTTACTGACATCAGAGGAAGGTGCTAACATTTGCATGTAAACATTACAACATGCATATTTAGACACGTTTGTTATATAATACAGAGAGAATATATTACTGTTTAAAATTCAAGAAATGTGACTTTTTTTGTCAAGCTTCCTATAGTCTTTCATAGACTGACTCAAAAGGGGATACGATTTCTTAAAAGACTCACACTTTCCAAGGTTAAGAGATAACACTGTGTAGAGAGGAAAAAATGGCTGGAAAAACTCATAGCGTTGCCTTTTTTCCACTAATGTGTGTAACATCCTCTGCAGCGGTAGAATTCAATACATACTTGCTGAAGAAGCAGTGGGCCGCAGACACGACCCAGCAAGAGGAGATGAGAGTGCCGCCGCAGAAGTCTGACTGTCCGATGTAAATGGCTGCCATCCATGGATGACTACCTTCCAGAGACGAAGTTCCACCCATTATCCTCCCTCTGGCTGTCGATAACCTCTTCTTGTGCTTTTTCCCGCATAAGGGTTTTTTGGCCGGCTTGGAGGGTTTGGGTTTTTCAATGGTGGGCAGGACGTTGAATGGAGTAAACCTCAGAGAAGAAGCTGAGAAAAGTTCAAACAGAGGATTATTTTCAGCTTAACTTGGACACAGCAAAATGCCACTTTCTAAAAAGAGCTAAAAGACCCTAACAGATAAGAAACTACAAATCAATCAACTAGCTTAGATTTAGACTTTTTTTTTAAAACTAGCTTCCTAAATACCTCTTCTGAATAATTTTGAATCTACTGCTGGTTGATTTCCCCCTGCAAGAAGCACAAAAAACAAAAATAGTCATTTCTATAAGGTGATGATGTTCAGTGTGGCAAAGCTTCCTCTGGCTGCAAATCATGTGTTGAGGATGATCAGGAAGAGGATTATGAATTCGGTGCATACCCCTGGCATCATGACAGACAGATAGACAGCTGTTGCAAACCCCACTCACCACATCAACATTTGGCTCCACCTGACGTGACGTGTTGATTCAGGGTGAGTAATGTCTTATTATTTCCCCCATATCTAACCTAGCCAATGTTTTTCCTTTAAAAAAAAAAAAGCTCTTTCACTAAACCAGTCAGCTTGGCTGAATTTAACTTTCGAGAGCAGCGTGACTCAGCGGCACAGATTAGCTGCCTTCTCTGCACTTTTTTTTTGTTTTTAAATCTAAAACTGGATTTTAATTAAATGTGAAGGCATTTAATAAGCCTCCACATTCGAGAAATGTTTCTCGAATACGGAGCGTCAGTGTCAATGTCATATGAACGAGGCCGAGAGAGAGAGAAGACGCTGCTGCACTGCGTGACCTTTGTGTAAGATCATTACTTATTGCATGTTGTAATGATGGAATGAATGTTCAGAGAGTGGCAGCTAAATAAATCTGATACTCTTAACGAGGAAACAAAATTAAGCCAAGAGTTGGATATGAACATTATTACAAACGAGGGGTATTAGAATATGTACATATATAGATTTAAACGGCAGAACAGCTCAGGTGTCTGGTCAAGCTAACAGATGTATGCCTTAATCTTATGCTAAAGCATATCCACACTCCAATATAACGCCTCAATTACAACATAATTACATTCTGCACACAAACTCCTTCCCTGCGTCCTGCTTACTCACACGCAGCCATTACACAGGAGGGGACGTCACAGTACTCCCAGGAGATGGCGTTGTCTTTTATTGTGTAACACCAAGGCTTCTTGTCCTCGTCTGGGTTCCTACACACAGAGATACACAACGGACAGAGTGTGTGCGTGCTTCTGTGCGTGTAGCCTCGCTGCTTCCTATCTTTATATATTGCTTCATTAGCTGAATGTCTCACAGGGGCTCCATTGCCATTCAAATCCACACACTCACACGCAGATAATTCGCTTTCTTTCTACATTCGTTTCACGTTTTAACAACCAGGATTCAGGTTTTAGTTTTAAAGCTGCAATATGCAATCTTACCAATAATTAATGATCTATCCGAGCCTGGGTGTAAGTCTAAGTCCCATTGTTTGCTTTGGCCTGGGAAAATTTGGGAAACGTGCCATTTGCTGTCAGTATGTCTTCCTGCTCATGAGAAGTCATAGTAAGAAATCAGCTGATGGAAGAAGGCAGGAAGGGTGAATGTGCCAGAGATAAGCCTTTTGGCATGATGGTTTCAGGGTTTCCCCCTCAGTAGCTATGTGCTCGTAAGTCACACGAATGACAAGAGTTGACACATGGAATTGACAGATAAGGAGCATACGGCTTTTGCTAGCTCAGGGTAAAAAAAAAGTTGGATACTGCAGCTTTAAAACAGAAATTATGTGCAAACTGTATAGAAATGTGGCCTCCCAGATAAGACTGTTTGCAGCACAGCAAGCGACAAAGGCTTTAATATCTCATTTTGATTAACTGTTGGAGAAACAACTACTAGAAAATCTACCATAGCTGCTATTAAGGCAGGATGATTTAGCACACACACCTGCAGTAGGCATGCTCCCCAAGGCCTTTAACAGGTGATGCAATCACTGTGCCCACATGGAGCTCATCAAACAGCAGGTCTGAGTTCCACGGCAGACACTGGGCGCCGGACACGGTGGTGCCCACCAGGCCTCTGTAACCTGTGCCCCTGCTGCTATAGCACTCTGTCTCTGGCTCTGCTCACACAAGCCACAGAGAGAGAGAGAGAGAGAAAGAGAGAGAAAGAGAGAGAGAGAGACATGGAAATAATCCCAGCCGTGACCACAGTAAAACACAGGTATGTAAACAATATGAAAGCGATCACACAAACTCCCGATGCAGCAGATATGTGTGTGCGATGACAGCTCTTTTCTCTTCAGAATGAGTTAGAACACGTTTTAAAACCTCTCTCTGAACGCGTCAATGACAGCTGGCTACAAGCTCACCAGCACGCCCTCACCTGTGACCATTAATCAAACTATTGTCATCCACACATGCACGAGCATGCGTCTGTGCATACGTGACACAATGAGGATTCCATACATCTGCTCTCGCATATGACAAAGACTCTGGCTCTATGCAGACTGCAGTGACTAGAAATTCTGCCCTCTGCTATTTTTAGCCCAATACAAACATCATTTCATGTCAACTGTGCTTTCTGCTCAGAGCAAATTTTGCATTTCCATTTGAATGAGGAAAACGGGAACGTAGCACTCAGCGTATGACTTACCGAGACTACAGTGAGGTCCACTGTAGCCATGCCTGCAGTTACACACTTCCTTTCCGGTGGATACGATCAGTCGACACGTTCCGTCGTTCTGACATGGGTTTGTACGGCACACTGGACACATCAAGACACACACTGTCACATCCTAATGCCATTCTCTTTAAAATGCTTGTTTTTCAGCAAAACTTTATTAACATTTAGCTTGTTTAACGGACCCATTATGATAGTCGCTATGCACAGTTTAAAAGTATTGTATTCTGGTTATATTTCTATAAAATAAAATGGTTGCCGAGCACCTAGGTCATTTTGCTGGGAAATTGCAACTATTAAAATTGCCATTCCTACATTACTGTCTTTGGAGGAATTTCTGTTTCAAATCTATGAGATTCTGAATTCTGAATGTAAGCAGTTAATGTAGAGTCCTGAAGTAGAATTCCTATAGATGCCAACAAAATTGTAGCAAATGGCCAGACATTTGCAATTTTTACACTTTGGAACAACCGGTCTGAACTAAACCAAGGAAACCACCAGTTGCTAAGGTAAAAAGTGTATTGCCTGACTGACCTGTTGCTTGCTGTTGATGCATTAAAGCTTCCTTGTGATTCTTTTTGGACACTAGCAATTTGCTGTTGTCACAAGTAATTTGTGTGGTAGCCACAGACTCATCTGCAAACACTCACCAGCTAGTTGCGAAGTGTTAGTAAAACAGAGAACGTAAGTTGTACAACTTTTACTTTGAAGACGTGTGCGACTGGGGCGTTAAGGGAACTTTATGCTGATTGGCTGCCCCTCATAACGAGAAAGCTTAAACAGCACTTAGGTGGTTGCTGCTGTTTTGTGTATGAGGTATGAATTATATATGTATATAATATATATGTATTATGTATGTACTATATGTATTAAATCATGCATGACCACGTCTGAAAAGAAAAACTGTGTGAAACTGAGCATTTACAGCAGTATGAAGCCTGAGCTTTTGGCTCACAGGGATTAGTCTGACATACACTGACCTCGCTATTTAAAACTTCTGTATTGTGGCATCAATCATTGGAAATCACTGTAATAGTACATTTATAACAGACAATAATTCAACAATAATTAGCATTGCTACACCATCATGGTTTTTCCCACGCAGGTTTTAAATGTAATTTTTAATATTTTTAGATTACCAAAAGAAAACTGCAAAAGAAACCTCTGAGTATTTTAACCTGACTCTACAGTTCCGCTCAGGTGGACTTACTAACATCTTCCGGTCTCATTTTTTTGGCTTTGGTTCGCTCTCACCCATGCATCTGTGTTCTTATGTACATGTAATATATCTGGGTCTGAGCAGCCTCTTGTGAAATAATATAACATACAGAAAATATGCTGGGGATCAGAGATGCCATGAGTTTATTGGGTTTTACTGAAAGTGAGCAGTCCTGATGTGCTTTGAAGAAAAACAATGTAAAGCACATTAAGGGTCAGGTTCAAGCTAGAAAACTTTTTTTTTTTTTAGTTTTGCGACTCCTGTAAGCTGAGCCCCTATCATCATGACAAAAGCAGTTTCAGCTGAAGAAGCATGAAAATACCTCTCTGATTGTATCTCCTTTATGCCAGGGGAATCTGCTAAATGCCCGTGAACATTGAGATGAAAGCACCCTATGGACCCATGGGGTGTGTCCTAAAACACCATTCCTGAGTCACAGTGAGTCATATAATCTGCCTTTTCTTCAATGCAAAGTTACTCTTGTAACTATGGAGCTGTGATCAAAGAAAGGGTAGGGCACGTCTTTCAAACCCCCTCTTATGAGAGTGAAAAAAAAAAAAATTCTTCAGGCTAGGAGGAGATCTGATACTTTTTTGGAGGCCTGAGATCAAGTTGTATACTATTTTTTTAAAATTATATGAGTTGCTAAGGTTGCTAGGTTTTTATCTTTATGTTTATTTAATGTAAAAACAAACAAACCCCAAAACATTCCAACATGTAGCAATATTTCGTTTGTCATTCGCCGATTTGAGCATCAATTCAAGCAGCTGTCAAAGCAAATAGCGCTGAAGTCATTGCAGCCTATTGAGTTTTGCTCTCATCACCCCAAAAATAGCAAAAAATGGCCAAGAAAAAAAAAACTGGACACATTCAGAGCAGAACAACAAAAGCAGAAAGCATGTCTTACTCGTGTAGTGGACTCTCTCACACTTGATTTCCCCTGCCACACATGTGCACTGTTCCACATTACGGAGGTGAATTCGTCCCCAAGACTCTCCGATGTCATAATAGCGCAGGTGTACGGTTTCGTAGCACTTCTCTGAAAAAGCCGACACAACACATGAAAGGCGTCGGGGCTGAAATGGGAGAGCAGATTGAAGAGCTCAATGGAGCGTACGGAGCAAATCTCCGATGGCTGAGCTGCTGCGACGGATCCATTTTTCTGTGTTTTTCCATCTTCTTTCACTGCTTTGCTTTCAGCTGAAAAGTGAAACCTGTTTACAGGTAACTCATAACTGATTTGCCATTATTTTGGCCTGAAGGCAAGCACGCGAAATTTCAGCAGCATTTTAACGGAAAACACAGATTAAATGAAACTGGCATGTCATTTCAATGTTATACACGTCACGTTATTGTGAAGCGTATGCCGCATTTATAGGACTGTGGCGAACATAAGACTGCCACTCAGATCTTTCAATCACATCTCAGTGTCTATATCAGCAAATAGAGATTGCTCAGTTGTCATCTTAATAGCATCAGGTCACGTCTGTCAGTGGCGTGTGAGGCTATAGCTGAATGCAGCTAAACCAGTTTAAAGTCAATTAAACAAACTACATTTGCTGCTAAAAAAGAGCGAAATCACTGTGTCACTGCTGGTCTGTAACCAGTTCTGCCTTAACTCCTTCAGGATATGAAGCTCCTGCCCAGATAAGTTTGGGAACCAATAATTACAAAAATTGATAATCACAGCTTGCCAGTCATTGGAGAATTTATTGCATCAGACATCAGTGATTCCACCTTTGGGCACGGCAACTTTGTGGTGCTTTGCTAGTGGCAGCTTTTTGGCATCGGCCACAATCTTTTTTTATTGTAAATGTGTAAATCTCTGGAACTAACAGATGGGGTGGTGCTACTGGCAGCGGCAGAACAGGGTTACATGAGGTGGGGTTGAAAGCCACGCAGACTCTTAACTACTGTGATAATCAAGAGTGAACTTAGACTGTCATGCTTTTGTTTGTCTTCACGGTTTGTTTCCTTTTTTTAATCAACCTTTATTTATGCAGGAAATTAAGATCAAAAGTCTCTTTTGCGAGTGTATTTTGGGACCATACAGGCAGCCTTATAACCTAGCATGTTCTTTGACTCCCATAGAAAACCTTGTGCAAGCACAGCGAGTCCAGATTATAATGTAAATTTTCTATCTATGAAAAATCTCCAAATTTAGTTGTTCACAGCTGGGAAAAGGTAAGCTCACAAAGAACAGCGTTGGGCTCTGTGGATAAAAGTATCCTTATTCTTGTCACCAGTGAAATTTTCAAACCTCCAACAATTACTGACAGCAATTTTCCTCCTAATCAAAGCTGTAAATCAGTGTAAATAACAGCACTTACCAGTGAGCCAGTAAACTACAACGTTATTGAATGTAGCAGATGTAGCAGAAATGAAGCACGTCAAATGCCACACCAATTTAGTCATTGTATGATGAGTGGCCTCTTTGCATAATGAGCCACAATCTGCAACCTTTCTGAAAAGTCAACAGTTGAGCATTTTTAACAAATATAGCCTCTCTATGTGGCTCACTGGTCCCCAGAGAAGAAGGAGTTAACTCTTCACACTCAACTGCCTTCACTAAGCATGAATTTGATTACAGAGTTTTTAGCTGGCATGCTTTTGATTTTGGTTTACATCTGTGGACAACAGATGAATGACAATGGGCTGCCTAATGTGCACTTTGATGTGAATATGTTCAGGGAACAGACAAAAAAAAAGACAGTCTGACAAAACCAAATATGAATGGATGACAAGCACTATACCTTTAATTCATAGAATATTAATAAAGGTGCCTACTTTGTTCACATATTCTCCCAGAGAAGCTCTCAGGGCAGGAGCATTCGAATGTGCGTCTGTGTGGGATCGCTGTGCAGACGCCTCCATTCTGACACGGGTTCGCCTGACACGGATCTGTGATTCTGCGTGAAGTGTGGACAAAAACTGAAATCAAAACATCAAAACATAATCAGCAGGAGAACAACCGCAACACTGTAGTTTCTAATTAAACAGCAGTGGAAATTCAATCTGCAGCTGGTTTGGTGAGCTAACCATTTGGATGGCTTCTCTCTGGTGCGCAGAAACCCCACTTCCTGTCCCGATCAAAATTGTGTGTAAGAGAGCACCTGGGACAAAGGAAACAGGAAGAGAGTCACCTGCAAGTCAGCAAATGCAGCAAATATGCCAAAAACAGAGTCTGCACAATTCTAACAAGCTTGAAAGTTAATATTTGGTATGATCACCTTTATTCTTCAACATAACCTGAACTCTCTTAAGCAAGTTTCTGTAATTTCTTTAAGTATGGTTGGATGTTTTTGTTCTGAATTTGTATAAAGGAGTATATAGGACCACTCTTTTTTTTCATGTAAAAATAAATAAATAAATAATAAATAAATCATCAAACGTCTTTTTCACAAATCACACCCTGATTACAACCTTAGTAAGCATATCCTGACTAAGCGTGTAAGTTAGCGTGCCCGCTGACGGTTAGTCATGCTATACTGTTGGAGTTGGGCATATAGATATTGTGACATAAAATTGCGTAAACCATGTGCAGAGGATTTTACCCAACCCTTAATCAAACCCACAAGTACTGACACCCTGCTCCAGAACGCTGCATCTTCTGCCAACACACACTAACTAACTCTGTCAATCATCCACTAATCTAACCTGCGTAACATTAACATACTTCTTCTCCACTCACTGTAACTACAACACTCAATGACAAACCCATTCTGACGGTGAGCTGATGAGCACATCACAAAAACAAGCAGGGTCAAACCGCCGCAACTTTACATGTAGGTGGACCAGAAAATATTGGCCCATGTATAATTGCATAAACGTTGCTCCACCTTACTGGCATCCACCCTTTCTGCATCATTTCCAAGTAGTGAAGACTGAAACCCTGCCAGCGTGTCTCCTGTTGTTTTGGGTTTTTTTTCCAATATCATAAAAAGATGATTGTTGCTGTGTCACAATCTGAAGCGATTAAAAAAAACCAAATTACACCATGATGGTTTTACTGAGGCAGCTGTTTATGCACCCTCGGGATAAACGCTGTGAAACGGCTAAACTTCAGCTATAGTTGCAGTTTCACAGAGTACCTCTGCATTTTATCTTCACAGTTATTAATGATAACACTGTATTATGATAAAAATCATCACAGGCCCCAGCAGTAATTGAGCAATAAGCATTTTATTAAAGCTTTTTCGCTCATTACCTCATTAAAATTTGTGATCAGATGGCACTGTCGCATAAATCCCTCATCCCCGCGAGCTGTAATTAGGTGTGACTACACACCCCAAACACACTGCATCAGTGTACAAATCATTGCTATTACAGCAGTGATGGAAAACACCAGTGTGTTTGTTCTTTTAAGGGCATGCAAAAAGCCAGGAACTATCAACCAATTAGAAATAAGAACACTAACTCGACATTTCTCCCTTGAGAAGAAAGCTGCACTTTGTATCTTCCAGCCCCACAAAGGTTGACTGTTTCCAGTGCTTTCTTTTAAAGTTATAAAATTCAAAAGTCTGATATAAATATATTGCCTTTTATTTTTTACACAGACATATTCTGTATATATATATTCCAGTGATACTGTAATCCACTGTAAGACAGTCATCTATGACACCGTATCTGTGTGACTTAACAAGAAGAACTATACTTAAAGAAGTAAAGAGTTTGTTCTTCTTCAGTGTCAGCTCATTAAGCTCATTTTAAGCTCTTCAGTTGATAACTGCCACCACAAAGACTGAAGTAGTGTCTGCTATAATGAATACATATATTGATATCTGAAACCAGTACATCAATAAATGTACTACAAGAAAACGGTATACGATATATGAAAATATCGATATTTTGCCCCACCTCACATGGTAGCAGCTCAATGCATTTAAACATGTTCAAAC
Organism: Mchenga conophoros; assembly: GCF_057382185.1. NCBI lineage: Eukaryota > Metazoa > Chordata > Actinopteri > Cichliformes > Cichlidae > Mchenga > Mchenga conophoros. Next base: position 69,237,173 of record NC_140528.1, read on the forward strand.
CGAGCATCGGGAGAAGGTGATTCAAGTGACTTTGAATGTGGCATGGTATTGATGCCAGACCAGCTGGCTCGAGTATTTCAGAAACTGCTGATCTACTGGGAATATCCCAGCACAACAATCTCTGGGGATTACAAAGAATGGCCTGAAAAACAGAAAATATCCACTGAGTGGCAGTTCTCTGTGTGAAAATGTGTTGTTGATAACAGAGATCAGAGGAGAATGGCCAGACTGCTTTGAACGCATAACACGTCAAACCTTGAAGCAGATGGAAAACAACAAGAGAAAAAAAACACATGATCCTGTCAGCTAAAAACAGGGAACTTGGGCTACAATTTACAAACGCCTGCCAACAGAAGATAAATGCTGTCTGGTCTAATGAGTAGGCTCAGAATTTGGTGTAGAAAACATGAATGCATGAATCTGTGCCTCGAGTCCATGATTCAGGCTGATGGTGGTGGCGGTGTAATGTTGTGACCGGATATTTTCTTTGGGTCCTTTAGTACTAAATGAGCATCATTTAAGCACCACAGAGATTTGCATCATGAATGTGTAGCTAACTGTCTGACCTGTGTGTATACAGTAAGTTTGAGATTGAAAAGGGAAGATTATGGCTCATTGTTTCTTAACTATCAAGCAATCAAAACACACAGCCTGACTCCGCTCCATCAGTCACGATGCTATTCTGCTACATGTGCCTTGACCGTGCTAAGGGTATTGTCAAGTCAAGGCTAGTTGCTTTTATTTAATTAGCACATTTAAAAGCAGCGGGAGCTGCTTTCAAGTCGCTGTGGTAGAATAAAATATACAGTGACAACACTAAGTGGGAAGTGACAAAGGCAATGATAAACACGCATCATCAAGACAGCAAAAAAATAAAAGATGTATTAAGAAAATAAGTTCAATACAAACCATGCAATCAAATAATCTGTAAATTATCCAAAGATGATTTTTTTACATTTTGTGGAATAAAAGTTTCAAATCATGCGTATCAAACAACGTGTGTGTGTGTGTGTGTGTGTGTGTGTGTGTGTAAGAGCGAGAGAGAGAGAGAGAGAGAGAGAGAGAGAGAGAAGAGAGAGATCTGTCAGTGTGTGTCAGAGGACTGACACTTCTGTCAGAAGTGTGTTTTGACTTGACTACACACACATTACAGACTGTTTGTGCAACCAAAACAGTAGATCCAGACAGACAGGCTGGCTAATAAGGACTCACCATGGTCTTGAGGAGAGGACAGTGATGCAGTGATGATGAATCCTTCCACCCTGACGAAAAGGGAATTTACATTCTTTGCCCGTGGTGGTAACAACTGCAGAGGACGTAAAGGGGAAAACACAAAACATTAGCAGCAGAAACTGTCTTGGAAACCCCGACCCACCCACTCTCTCGCTGGTTTCCACACACAAAGACCCCTTTCACTTCAAATGAATGTACAAAAATCCATAAGCAAGCTACACCCCCTCCCCTACAGGTAACACCTATGCAAACATCAGCTCACTCAGGACTTAAGAGTGCTGCACCACCAACTAAGTAAAATAATAATAATAATAACAATAACAATAATAATAATAATAATAATAATATAGGAAAAATGATTTTAAGACCAGAGTAAAAACAAACAAACAAACAAACAATAACAAAAAGAAACTCGCCTGTATGGCTCTCCCTCACCGCCTCTGCTTCATATGTAGGTGCTAATGTGTGCTGAAATCAAGGGAGAGACATTATTTCACTCCTTTCACGCTCTCAAAAACACGCAATAACAATAAGCACAGACTCACTTGAGTAGAGAAGTGTGGCTAAAACTTACCACTCCTGCGAAAACGCACGAGAGAAAAAGCATCACGGCGTGTGCCATCGCGAAAGTTTGCATCTGATGTTTCCCTGGTGTCCCGAGAAGCTTATTTCCCGTGTGCCTGTCACGTAATATCTGTCAGTGTCAGAGTCCTCAGCCCGTTTTTGGTCATAGGAAACGTGGGAAATCCTGCAAGTATTATCCTGTCCCTCACAAGTTGAAGCTGTATTGAGTAAACCCGTTGCGTCATTAGGCTTGTCTGACGCTGAGGCATCCTGTATCCCGGCTGGTGTTCCCCCAGCTCCCCCTCTGCGCTCGCCCACGGTTTATCATTACGACTTATCGACTCACGAAAGAAACAAGAAGTTTCTTGAGGCAGAGGCAGGCAGAGAGGTAATACCGCTCAATCCTTACCCCTTTTAGGTTTAACACTGCTTTCTCCTAAAGTCGCCCAATTTTAGCTTTTCTTTCACCTGTGGTGTAGGTGTGCGTCGTTTCTGTACTTAACAGAGATTTTGCTTCATATCGACGCGAGATATGACAGCATCACACGGTACCTGCAGGTTTTCGGTTGCACATCCGCGATGCCAATCTTCCGTGCTACCACAATAGAGAACAAAGATGCACTATTGGATTGAGATCTGATGACTGTGGAGGCCATTTGAGTTAGTGAACTCATCGTCATGTTTAAAAAAACAGTTTGAGATGATCTGAACTTTGTGACACGACACATTATCAGCCAATAGAAGATGGGCATACTGTGGTCATAGAGAGCAACAATACTCAGGTAGGCTGTGGTGTCTCAATGGTGCTCACTAAGCGGTGCAGTCTGTACCGCTGATACAATTCGGGATTGATTTCATGTTTACGCCAGATACGGATCCTACCAACTGAATGTCGCAGCAGAAACGGAGACTCATCAGACGAGACAACATGTTTCCAATCTTCTGTTGTCCCAATAGTTGTGGTGAGATATTGTTTGCAGTATCACTTTCCTGTTGGCAGTTCCTTAGTTGACAGTGCGGTCTTCTGCTGCTATAGGCCATCTGCTTCAAGGCTGGAAGTGTTGTTGAAGATGCTCTTCTGCATACCTTGGTTGTAATGAGTGGTTAGTATCCACCTGGACCAGTCTGGCTATTCTCCAGACATTTCCACCCAGAGACCCGTCACTTACAAATATTTTCTCTTTTCAGACCGTTCTCTATGAACCATAGCGAGTGCAGGAACACATCGGCCGTTTCTGAAATACTCAGCTCCACTCATCTGACATCAACAACCATGAAAGTCCTTAAATCAATTTTCTTCTTCATTCTGATACTCAGATTAAACTTCAGCAAGCCTTGGGGATACAAGGGGATACAAGGACAAAGAAGTAAGGCGCATTTACCTTTAATGTGCATTTTCAAGCATTATTGTTCCTGTCAGCACTCCCTTCATTCAGTTTGCAGTTCTCTTCAGGTAATCTGTCATCTAGAAGGTTTCTGTCCTGAAATGTACACAATGAGTTTTCTAAATCTGGAGTTGAAGGTTGCAAAATACAAGTGAAATAAGTGTGTGTGACTATGAAAAGTAGTGTCTTTCACAGGTGTTATGCTCAATAACATCTCAAGATAAGGAAATGTCTCATCGGGAAGATAATTTGAGACCTCAAAGGAATTGTTGTTCCTAAGAAGAACTCCTTAAAGAAAATACCTCTGAAATCAGGTAAAGCATGGAAGTCAACTAAGTAAGTTTCATATCTTGTCAGCATTCCAGCAGTGACATGCTGTATCAAGTCAAAGTCCCCAGTCATGCAATCGAACCTCTAATTTTCACCAGCTGTAATAATCTTCCTCCAGATGTTGGGCTAAAAATACAAAGAGGAGGCTGGGCCTCTAAATAGCACATAAGTAGCAAGTGAAGGTGGACTTTCCAGATGGGAAATCGTTCAGCCCTGAAGACTACGTTGTTAATTATTGACAGCTCTAACTAACTTAGCAAACACATCGAGCTGGTCAAATATACCAAGTATGAAATGAAGACTTTGCATTAGATACAACAACAAAGAAACATTTGAAGTATTCCCCCCTCGTTTACACGATGAAAGCACAAAAGCAAAGACACACAGTTGGTTGAAAGTAGAGCCATCGAAGCCTTTTAATTGTTCAACAATTAGGACAACCTCACAACCACAGAAGCAGAAAGTACAGACGATAGAGGTACTGTTATGTGTCATCTGTACAACACAGGAAGACAATATGAACAAGAAATAGTCAAATATCTAAGAGTCCTCTCCTAGCATGTGGTCCTACTTTCTAATCAGGACACGTAAAACAAAAGTCAAGCTTTACTTTCTAGATTTTTAAATTATCATTGCTATTTCAATTGCATCTCACAACTTTTCTCAGCGCAAGACTAGCAGAAAAAGGTAATGGGTGGACAGTTAATTGGGACTTTAATGTAAAACTCAATATACCCAAACAGCTTAACAGCTTATTAAATCATTTGGTGATGGTTTCGAAATTGTTATCAAGAACCTGAACAAGTGTTTTCCTGAGCTTTAACCTTTTGGTTTCCACCACCAGAAGGCTGCCGGTTATTACATTGTTTTTTTGTTTAGAAGATGTTAAGCAGCTTCTTATCAAGCAGTGTCCTGTTTCTCAGTCATTTCCACTTTTTAAATTGTGTACAATTATTATCAACTGGTACCCCAAAGTGAGTTTCAGGCTTCTTCTGTGGTATTATTATTTAGCCTAACATGGCTCAAAATAGTTAATTATCAAAGCATACCAATAACAAAACATATCACTGTCCCAAAATTACAACCGGTACTAGAAGTCAACAGGATGCCTGAACTGTTTTTAAACAAATATACAATATCCATCACCATAATATTGATGCTTTAGTAAAGAAAACTGACAACTTGTACATGCAGCACATTGTTCGACTACATCTCCTCAAACAACAGTCGCTCAGGCTTTAAAAGTGCAGCAGTGGGGATGGGGGGGAGGGGGGGGTCCCTTTAGACGATGGTGGCCTTGTAAAGATCTGTGTTGCAGTCCTGGCCCTCCGGTGGGTTGCGGCCGTTCTGGGGCATCTGGGCGTTTCTCATTTTGCTCTGGCACTGTCGCAGCTCGGCGACATAGCCCTGAAAACTCAGACTCAACTCAGAGTCCTCACCCTGGGATGTCTCCGCTGTTCCTTCTTCTAGATGTACTCCCTCCACATCCATCACCTCCTGAATGGTATGTGCAGCGTTGGCTTTTTTAGGAGGTGACTTGGCATTAGGTATCGTTTCTGTCGCCTCTGTGCAAGGGAGAGAAAAACAAAGCAAAACATGGAAGATATAAGATAAATTGATTTAGAGACAAGAGATACTTGGATATTGCAGATGATGGGTGGGATGGCCCATTCTGCATTCAAATGATATAACATCATAAGGAACCATTCACTGTACTTTAAAGGGCTGTCCACCCAGGAAGTTACTAGCACCAACATGGCAACCACAGACCACCAAAAGTGACATTCAGTAACTGTAAGCGACAGAGAGCAAAATTTCTGCTAGTGAATGCAAAAAGTAGGTAGATGCCAAGTTAAACCTTTCTCAACTTTGAGGTGTGAGATTACCAATAAGAATGAAGGACAAGCAACCAAAGCCTGGAATGTCCACCAGTGATCACCCGTCAACTAAAAAGCAGCCAATAGGCAAATTGCTTCTAGTGTGAGCGCCCATGTCCACCAAGTCCACCAACAAAAGATCCTGGGGAATAGTTTTCTAACGTTATATGCAGGATGGTGTTGGGAAATGAATAAGCAGACCCAACAGCCAAGTAATCATACTTCTTTGAAGTCCACTGCCTCAGGCGCACGTGTAGTTAGCAGTAGATGGATGAGCCACAAAAAAAAAAAAAGGGGAGACACATGGATGTCCACACGGACCATCACTCTGTCTGATCCAAGCAGAAGGTATAATCACGCTTGAGAAATCCTACTACTCTGTAAGCTACACCCTCTTTCTGAAGTCAATGCAGGAAGTGCTAAAAAACCGCAGTTCCATTAATGGCCACTTGGACCTGACTCCAATCCCCAGAGACTGCCATGTTAAACAATTTGGTCTCAGCTAATTTCCTCTTCCTGACAGCATTTCATTTTGTTTTTTTGTTTTTTTGACAAATAATGTACAAACAGCCGGCCTGAAAACACTGCACTCCATTTTCAGTGGGTAAATTTCAAGTATTAACTTATATGTTAGCACTAATTAGCAGCTATCTAATTAGCAGCTATCTAATTAGCGCGATGTGCAGCCACACATTTTGTGCAGTTTCGCAGCTTGACAACCATGCTTGCCGGTGTTAACCAATATTCAATAACTTGATAATTTGTTTTGTCTGGGTAGCTACTTCCATCTTTTTGTTACAGTCCGTTTACACCGGGCTCAGTGCAGCTCCTCTTACCTTATACTTTATATGTTGATCTGTTGTTTAACAGAAACACTGAGTGCAGCTTTAGATAATCAATGTGGTTTCCAAAAATGTTCATTTACACAGGAGTGACTGCACAGATGTGCAAAACTATTCATTCTTGGCCTTCACATCTCTTTTACCTCTTATTACACTGGCTGACGGCCAGATGTTTAGCACAGCAATGCCAGATTTCAAAAGCACTCAAGCAAAATCTGTCACACCGTGCGAGTGCACATTTTAACTCCACTTTGCTTGATTTTAAGTTGAATAGTGGGCTTGTTTTTTTATATTTTAAGCATTCTATAGTTGTGTAATCATCCCAGCTGTTGTCATGATAGACTTGATGACATAACCACTTCTGCTTAAACTTGCTCAACTTTATAGCTGGTTCGTCAGAAAGATCGGACTAAAAACTGACAGGATTATATGCTGTACAGTAATTCAGTGCAATAAAATCTGATGCGACACATCTGAACATTACTGTCTTTATTTCCTTTAACCCCAGAGATGCATGACTTCATCGCAATACCCCTACAGGATAATAAATAAAACATGCTCAAACTTCCCCTCTCTTCGCTAATGCAAGCGCACTCAAGAAGCCACAAAGCCAGCGTTTCTTTTTGATGCTGGTGTTACAGCTATGGGTGATAAACTTTCCACATCTCATGTGAACCATGTGGCCTCCAGAGACTGTAAACACACGGACATAAGCACTACACTTCAACACACAGATGCTCTGAACTCGACTGGCTGTTATTCGTTGCTGTCCGATATATATGTAAACACTGTCAGTGAGCTCCAACAGCTGACCTTATGTAGACCCAGCAAACCTATCTAACCTGCAACAGCTTGAACAATCATACTTGGGGGGTGAGGGAGAAAACCTACAAGTACTTTTCCGGTTGTGTAATAGTTTCCAGCACTTGCGTTTGCTGGTTTACCTCATTTTGCTTACAAAGCATTTCTAGTGTTACTTGAATTTTGCTTTGCTTGCTAATAGGGCAATACAAGTGGATTATGTTCAGGCCAATTATTAAATAATAGTTAATGGCTATTTTACGCAATCTATAGAATGTGAGAGAAAATAGTGAAGACATAGGTTTTCACAAACCCTACCTTTAATTAAAGTCTTATTCTGTTGGTACAAAATAATTTGGGGGTAATTCAGTCCACAATCATAGAAGAGGAACGCAGCAAACCCTCACACCTACAGATAAAGTTTAGCCTGGCTGGAACAATTAATCAACTATAAAAATTAATTCATGTCAAAAGAATAATGAAGTCGCAGTTTGTTTTAGCTCTAGTCACAAACTAGAAAATTTGGGAAAGGCTTCTCTGTTCTCAGCCCCCACTCCTACAGTGAGGTTGTTAATATCGCAGTTCGTTAAAGACCACTGACTGAGCCACCTGGCTTTGTACTGATATGGTAAACCTTTTAATATTACTCACAATAAACCTACAAGATAGGGTTTAAATATGGTTTTTGCTTATAACATAAGCTTTACTTTGCTTAGTCATGGGAGATCAAACTCATGTAGCCATTACTCAAATGTAATTTCTGGACCTGGTGTGTGCACTTCTACCATTTACACATACACGCTTCTCATGCATGGATTCAGTGGTGTGCTTGCTGATTGGTCTGCACCATGTGATAATGAGGCACAACTGTTTAACATGGCCATTCCTCCTGTGGCAACTCCTTTCAGCAGCCATGGCGGCAGCAGGACGCTGAGCTCAAGCAGCCAGAACAGAACGGAACCAGCTCCAGTCCTCACTTAGTCTCCCTGCAAAAGATCCACATCAAGCCCTCCTCTGACCGCCAGATGGATGCTAAGGCAGGCCCGGGGATCAGCAGCTGTCTGCTTCGAGGACAGAAGACGAAGAAACGGGTGAAGCGGGCTTGAAGGACAGCTCAGTGGCATGGTGCCTCAGGTGCAGGCAGCTGAAATCGAGTCATTACAAAGCACTTTGTAATGCCCTGAGATAGAGTCTCAATTACCCCAAGGAATCCTTTAATCTTCCCTCAGCATGAGTGTATAAGAAGAAATAGAAAACTCAAGACAAACAAGCTCTTGTCGTGAACTTGCTGAATTATTCACTTCTGTAATTTATTGCTTAGTATTCAGACAAAGATGGCCGCCTGTTCTTGTTTATGAAGAGGGCAGCATTATTGTTGACTTAACTAAACACACTTTAAATTGAGTCTGAATCAGTGCTGTGTAGAGATACACTGTGTAATGTCGCCCCCTAGTGGGCATTCTATTCCCCACAGAGCCGTGGAGTAAGAGGGAGCATCAAGTTCAGCCCTGGTTCTCCTTTCTGATTTTGTCTTTTATAGTTTAATTAGGGCTTTAATTAAACTATAAAACTATTAAACTATAAAACTAGTACCCATTAAAGGTACTAAAAGCTTCAGATCACTGAAGAACTTTAGCCTTCTTTTGGATTCAAACCATATGCAGTTCAAGATATTTGTGTAACTGTCATGTGTGCACACTGGTGACTTTCCAGTAGAATTAGAGGAAATGTGAAAAATGGTACCGCGTGATGCACTTCTGCTGCTGTAGAAAGGATGTCTTTGACTTTCTGCATGGCATTAAAATGAGATCCATGTCAAGCTACCAAAGCAGCAATTACTGTATTCTTATTCTCTCGGAACAGCAGAGGGCGTCAGTCTAACAGTAATACAGAAAGCGAGGAGACATCTCTGCAGTGCCTGAAGTCAGCAGGATGACAGATAAAAGAAGAGGAACGCTGCTACTGCACAACATTGGCTTCGCTGCAGTTGGAATTAAAGATGCAACTGTACTCTGTGGGTGGTTTACTTTGTCTTAAACTAAAGAAAGCCAGCGAGCTTAACTTTCCACCCAAACTCAAATGTAACAACTTCATAAAGTCCAAAAAGTGAGAAAGTGAGAAAGTGGAGGCGTTTTAGCTCGCTGTAAAGATCCCAGCACAGCCTCGGTGATACCAAGGTGGCAAACTGCGCTTAAAGCGTGGCCATACCGAATCACTGCTCTGCTCCCGTTTTAGCAAGCGAGAGAAAAGAGAAACGGAGAGAAAGAGGCAGGGAGATAGATGAAAACCAGTAGTGACAGTTTCTATCTGTAGCTCAGACAACTCGTGGATAAGGTTACCATGGCGCCCGGTGGTGGGAAGAATCAGCCTGATGTGCTTAGCAACCAGAAAAGAGGAATGAGGCTGTATGAAAGCTGAAAAAGCTTCGATTTATCCTCCTCGTCTTGTGTGTGTAAGCCCTACTTTGCATTAAAAGCGTAGATATGAAGACAAGGCAATAAGGTCATGTTTGTGCCCCTTTAAAAAAGTGCTTTGAGGTGCATCAAAAAGAGCAGCCGGAGCTGCTCTGTAGCTGGAACACAGGAGTGTGGTTATCTTCTTTTCTGACGACTTCACAGCGTGTCAGGAAAGGCTTCAACTCGAAGCCGCGATCATCACATGTAGGATATCAAAGCAACACTGTCACAGATCAAATCACTACTTCACTTCACATAGCATCACAGACAACACACACATATGCACGGAGGAGCGGGAAAAAAAAACACATAAAGGCGGGAAATGTGTGCGAGAGATGGCCATGCACTCAGAGCACGATGAACCAATGCCGAGGCAAAGCTTTGCAAACCCAATGCAAAACCCACACACACGCGCGCGAACAGCAGTGGCTCAATTTAAAGAAATAAAAGCAATATGTGTTATATCATCAACAACAGCAACAACAAGAAGCAGGTCGGCTGAGCAACGACACAGAATAAACACACACCGAGAGATCCTAGGAGTAAAAAAAAAATAAAGACACCCAGCGAGCAGTGACACTTGTGAAATGAGCGCGCACGAGAAAGGACACGGAGGAGTGGGAGCTGATGAGAGGAGGAAGCCACTAGACAAGAACAACAACAAAAAACAGAAAAAGAAAAAACTAATTAAACAAAAAAAGCTAAGAGAGAACGGAAGGAGGCATGTGGAGGTGGAGAGGACAAGCGGCGGGTGGCGGGGAGAGAGAGGGGAGGAGTGGGGGGGAGGGACTGATCTGACAAACGTGTAAAAAGACAGACGAGAGTGATTTCCAATTCTAACATTTATTAGATCTATTCAATCACAGGTACAGAGATTATTGGCAGTGATTATCTACAAACAGGCACCTAGAGAGCGAATGAGCCTGGTAAAGAATGACAGGCACTTCAACAATGTCACCAGCGCCAAGGAGCACTTGTCCTCCAATGACTAATAATTTTTCACCGTTGCTCAAACTGCTACAGCATGAGCTGTTTAATGGCTCACCGGATTTGTAGCATTGCGTAAAAAGAGAATGAAAAAAACATCTAGCTTTTTGACACGGACATTGTTGAATTGCTCTTAAGTAGAGGAGGTGGGATGGATAGGGATACAGCATTTATATGTACCGACTGTTAGGTATTTGCAGGTCCAACACTGTGCAGCAGTCTGGCTCAATTTTCTTTTTTTTGTACATGAAAGCTGATCTTTTTTTTCTCCTCTGATTTCTAATCTTCGGTACAACATCTAGCGTCCACATAACTGTCAAATATTGATCATTAATCTCTACGCATTGTGTATATTTCATTGATATTCAACAGATCTGCAATCAGTCACATTTTGCATGCACCCAAAAGGACAAAATATATCACTGGAAATCCGCTTATGTCAGTCACATGTTCAACTCAACAATTTGTGGCGAGGGAGGTGATATACAAGTAAACGTTACTCACGGAACAAAATACACAGGTCATTATTTACAGATCAATCTTGAGTAGTGTAATCATCATGATCAATCACACACATGCTTTGCTGAGCTTGATAAAGACGAATCAGGCAAACTGAGAAAGAGTCGATATCAATTTGTCATTAAAGTGCATCAGAGTCAGTGTAGAGGGAGTTTTATTGTCAAAGTGGTCCTGTTCCTGACCACACACATGCATGTACAACACACACACGCACAAGCACACACGCAAACACACCGAGTGTTAGGTTGTTACACTGTAGAAATACCTGAACTGGACTTTCCCTCTTCACCCGTGTCTTTAGCCTGGGAGCAGGGCGGTGGCGGGGTGAAGTTGGCTGCCGGCAGGCTGCTATCGAAGGACGACACAGGGGATGGTGAAGGAGGCAGCAGGGTGGGGCTGCTGATGTCGCCTTCACCGATGAGAGTCAGGTCGGTGTTGGCGTCCTCCTCCACGGTGCGAAGGGTTGGACGGGTGTCTGAGGGCCGAAGGATGGGGGACATGTGAGTGCCGAAGGTTGGGTGGCGTGGAGGGGGCATGAGGCACCGCCTGGAGTGTCCGTTCGCACTGGAGCTAAGAGAGGAGTCGAGGCTCTCCGAGCGTAGGCTGGAAGTGAGGGGGCTCCGGGAGGGAATGCCATTCTCTCGAACCGGCTTCAGGGAGTTGGGGGTGGAGCAGGCCAGGTCGGAGGACACGGAGACAGAGGAAGTGGGCGGAGTCAGTCGCAGGAAGTCGGGAAGCACTAGGTCGTCTTTGTTCAGGAGACCACGCTGGTCGTTGGCTCGGGTGCTCTGCGCCCGGCTCAGCAGCTCAAAGAATTCTGGAAAACAGTTCAAGCACATTTCCTCACTTGAAAGTTTCCACACACACGCAAGAAAAGGATTAGCTGGGTGTGACGTGCAGCAGAGCAACCTCGCTCCTCTTAAGAGAAAAGAACCCTCGTGGAACTAACAAAGACACGAGTTAGTCTTAAAGGCAAAGCAAAGCTAAGAATTCCACCACAAGTTGAAAAAAAGAAAAGAAAGAAAGACAAATAAGGAGAAAAAGGGGGATTTACCTTCAGCTTCATCTATATTAATCTTTTTCTGTTTTCTCTTATCCCTTGGGAGTGCTGAGTCTGGTCCACTTGGCCTCACAGAAAAGTCCTTTGGTGCTGACCTCTCATCTCCCTGCAGATTCAACAATAACAAGGCACTCTATTAAGGGGATGGAGGGACGATGTGGTGTGTGGGGAGGTCGTAAGGGGTGGGGTGGGATGGGGGCGAAGCTAAGCACGAGCTGCTAAGCACCCTACTGAGCGGTTTGTCCAGATTTACTGAGACCTTCAGGTAAAGATGAGCTTGGTCCATCTGTCGGCTGTGTGTCTAAGGACCCTGATAGAATCCAGACTAAGCAGGATCTGCCTTCATATGGTGCAATAACTCGAGCGGAGAAAACAGGAGCGAGTGAGTCAGCCATAGGCAGTGTTAGGGAGAGGAAGACCCCAAAATAACAGTAATAATAATATTAAAAAAAAGGAAGTAAACACCAACTGATAGCTTAGCATTGGCTCAGTGTTAATAATGTTATTAAATGATGTTGCAGAAGCAGCAGCAGAAAAAGACAAAAACACCACTCTTTTTATCATTGTGTGAGAATAAAGATGTGACGAGTACTCACTGTCGCAGAAAAACTCCGGGTTGGGTGACTTTTTAAGGAGGAAGACTTGGATTTGTCTATTTGAGAGAGAGAGAGAGAGAGAAACAGAGAGATGTGTACATGAAAAAGCCTTCGGGGTGAGAAACTGATGAGGAAGAGCGTGAGACAGAGAGGGGAGGAGAGGGTGCTTGAGGCGTAATGAGAGAGACGTCTTGCAAAAACTCGTACACGTTAATCAGCAGGATGACTGAGGTGGGCGTGATTTACATTTTTCTGGTGCCTTGATGAGAAAGGACAAACCAGTTTTGTTTTCTTGTTCCATTCTACCTTTGACTGAACAGGGATCTGCTCGCTCCAGCACAACTCGCAGGCCGTCCAGACTCGATATGGGGGCACCCAGATCCAGAGGCTCAGTCTCGCCGCTCTATTATAAAATAAAATTTGAAGGTCAACATGTTAGTATCCTCACCTGTTGTGCGGAAATCTAAATACTGCTGCTGCGCGTGTTCCTTTGCTTAGTTTATAAACCACCTTTCAGCTCTGGTCTACTGTATAATACAGTTATAATGCCTGGAAACCCACAGGACTAAAATAAATCTGACAGGGGTTTAGGGGGAGGAGTAGAGAGTCGGCATGTTTGAGGAGTGTCGTCATTCTTAATTATAGCCCCGGTGTTTCGTCTTAGCAGGCTGGGCTGAGTCAGAGTGCTAACCACTGTGTAGAGATGGAAAAGGATGCGGTCGTTTTACCCCCCTAACCATGATACTCCACCCTGTGGCACAGTCACACACTACACAGGCTGCTGTCTGGACACACGGGAGCTTCAAAAGGATTAAGGCACTGGAGACAACTTACTATTTTGGCCACAAGATCAGCGAGGTGGAGACCATATTTGGCCACCACGGGCCGCAGGACCTCAGTGACTGGCTTGGTCGGCTTGGCTTTCAGCCCCACGGAGCGGTTAATGGGCACCAGATCCAACCTACCAGTGAGCCGAGAGCATCAAAGTAAATGTGACAGCAATGAAAGCAGAAACGCAAAATGAGAAACTGAAGGCGATTAACAGACTCAAGGGAACACTGATCGGTTGTTCATACCTAAACAATGTGCGCTTCTCCAGTCTCAGGTCTCTGGAGCTTAGTGTCATACAGTCTTGGTCCAACACTAAAGGCTAAAAGGGAAAAAAAGCATAAAACTGCACATTAGCAGTACATAAAGAGCCAGGATCAAACACAGTATTGAGCGCTATAAACAGCAATGAAAAAAATTATCTGTAATTCTCTTTTTGATTCACTTCACAACTTATATTTGCTAACAAGGACTCCTCAGGTGTGCTGTACCCAGATATTTAAGTGTCTGGATATTGGAAGTATTTGTTTTTTTGTAAATATGAAAAATATCTGCCATCTTAGCTCGAGTACAAGGCTTCTGTTTCACACTGAGCACTGATCATCACACTTCACCTCACCTCATTCTCGCCGTTATTAGAATCAGTGACTTTTCATGCACCTCTAATGAGCTGCTGTTAAAATTAACTGCCTAGTGAAAAATCTTCTGCTTCTTTCTCTTTCCGTCATCTTTTTACAAGGTCACACGGCCAAGATCGCGGCACATCCATCATCTTTTTTTAAACAATATTTTTGTTGTTTTTGCAGCAGCATACAAAGATTTGTTTTCACAGTAATATGCAGCAGTAGTAAAAACACTCCCCCCCTCACCTTCCACCCCTGCTCTCTCCCAAACCTACATCAAATAAAAACACATAAAATGTGCATACATTTGTGCAGTATGTGGTATTTATACATCCATCATCATTAAACTGTGTACACTAATTTTGTCAAGATGACATAAAAATTATAAAGTCACAAGACACACCCCGGCCTGCTGAAGTTCCTTTTTCAAGGTAATTATTAGACATGGCACATACCACTTTTTTATGTCCGATACCAATACCGATATCATAAATTTGGATATCGGCCGATACCGATATGAATCCGATATAGTGTTTTTTAATCAATAAAACTGGTTTTTTTATATCTTGCTGCATTTTGTATAAGTTAATACTCAAGTTTAAATAAACAACAACACTAAAGCTATTCTGTTATACCTGTATGCAAAAAATACACTGCACCCAAAATATTTCATAGTTCAGCAACACTGATCAATCTAATAAACTTAAACCTGCACCATCCTCCCTAATCTGGTATTTTAAAGAGTAAGCAACCTAACCAATAGGGTTAGTCATCGGGGTGAGAAACTGATGACCCCCCCCCCCCCACCTCATGATGCTTAATCGATGTAATCAACTTTAATTTGATGCAGTGTGAAAAAAAAAAATGGACAGATATCAATTATTTTTCAAGAAATATTAAATAGATTCAACATCTTTCTTCAACATAATTGCAGACTGCACAGATGGTACCTTCCCAAAGGAAAAAGTACTATAGCTTACTAGGGTATATATATATATTAGACTTAATAGTTACTATATACAGTAATGGACTTCTATACATTTTACATCAGATTAAAACTTTGGGTGTAAGATTCAGATAATTATTTATTAAAAGCTAGACATTTTAAATGAGAATAAAGAAAAGTATGTCTTTGTGCCCCCTTTTCCCTGTTCATGCCCTATCGGCCCCCCTGGCTAAACTTTGCTAGATCCGCCCCTGCACAGTTACCAGCCGTCAGGTACATAGAAAAAGATCCTGGTGTAGAAAGTAATATTAAATAAATTCTAACAATAGATTAAACGTGCTGCTGTTGTTCAGCCGCTGGTTTCCTCTTTCTGGCGCGAAGTGGGCCAAAAACAAAGAAGAGAGACGGACTCACGACAGAAAAGCCGATCAGCTGATCATTAATCAGTTTCATGATTGAAGTAGCAGCAGGAGAGGGAGGGAGAGAGAAGAGGCAGTCGCTCCATATATCGGTTGTTAAGCTTAACGCGGGAATGCTTTACAAACATTCACTTGCTTTACTTCTCTCTGGGTTAACTTCCTCGGAGATGAAATGCCGGATTGCTAGCGAGGCTACAAATACACACAGCTGCTCTATCACGTGACGCACACTGCTCCGACATGTTATGAGCCGAGTTACACCATGTCGCAAGTTTTGTGAGGTGCTTTTTTGATATTTAATGGATCGGATTACATTTTTTATTTCTCTCTGATATCCGATCCAGTAATTTTGGTCAGTATCGGACCGATACCAATACGCAATATCGGATCGGTCCATCTCTAGTAATTATGTGCATTTTTGTTTTGTTTTGCTTTTGTAATTGTGAAAAATGTCAGCTTGACACTCTCCTCATTCAAAGTAATGATTATCATGTTCACTGTTTCAAACTTCATCAGCTTTTACTGAATAATTATGGGTGCCCCAGCTTATATTAGAGAGAGCCTGACAGATATATCAATAGGGCTAATACTTCTTTGGGGGGTTCCTGGAAGCACACCTGCTTCATTATATTATTAAGCATGACACAAGCAATCCTTTATCTTAAAATTAGATTTTTGAAAACTGGGTTTTGGCATAGATGAGCTTCTCAGAAGGCCGATCATTTTCTGATCAATCGGTATCAGTATTTCTAAAGGCCAATAAAAGACAATTTTAAGAGGTTACACACTTTGTCCACAGAGGACACATTGGAGCATCCGTATTGGCAACAATTTTAGAACGCCACAAACGCAACGATCAGCTGATCCCAGCAAAACAAGGAGTGTAAATGAGTAATCTGTGAATCGTTGTAACAAGATTACGTTTAAACTGCGTTGTCATATTATGTCAGTAAGGAATCACAAATATTTGCACATAACAAATTTTAGGGAAATACATCTGTTTCATGTATCTGAAATTAAAAAGAAATATTTGCCAACATATTGGCTTTTCAAGTAACCGAATATTGGTATTGGTATCATTCTTAAAAATCCTATATCAGTCAGAGTAAGCAGTAAACAGAATGTGACCCCTATGTGAGATACTGTGTTTCTTCTACCCTTTCTTTGATGACTCTCAGATAGTTTTTTTGTAACCAAAGCTTTGTCTTTTTCCTTCTGATAAGTTCTACAGAACTCAAAAGTCTCTATTTGGGAGAGCCTCACCCCTAATGAAACAAAGCAACTCCTAAAGGCTACATTTTATTTTCTTAGTGTAAGCACAGCTGAATAACTCCGCTCAAATTCTTTCTGTAGCAGTGCTTAGCTTACTGGGACAGCAGCAGCAGATGTACGGTATGCAGCATTTGACAGCAGTTTGTTCTCACCTTGTCTCCTCCCACGAGGAAAAGGTCAACGGCGGCAACGTTGACACTAATGTTCTGGCAGAGTTCTTGGAGGACTTCCCTGATGGAGGCACCTGGCCGAAGGCTGACAGAAGAGCAGGAGCCGTTGGGTAGCAGCACGCTGCACTGTTTGGGAGCACGTTCCCACGCTCCAACCGAGTGGCGATTATCAGACTATGGTCAAAGAATTAAAAATAAACGCATATATAAATAAATACTTTTTAATATTATAAATATATATATATATGTGTGTGTTTTTTCTTCCATGTGACCCATAAACAAAAAAACTCCATGGTCTGAGAAGTATATAAAAAACTGCTGCGGCCCTATTATAATAGCTTCACCAGACACTGAGCTCTGTGTTGCCATGGTGACCTGTCCATAGGAGTCTTACCTCAATCTTGCCAGCGGAGCAGGAAATGGGCATCTCCAGACTGGTACCGGATGACAAGGAGCCCTGGGACTCCCTCCTCCCATTACTGCCCCAGTAATCTGCACAGCGCAGTGCAGAGTACGACAGATTAGTGCACGTCAGAGAGACATGAGCGCACTGCTCATTTTACATGACACTTACAATATGCAACACCGACGTGTAATATGACTAATAACAGTGTTTCAGTATCGAAGTTGGTCACTGGAAGATTTTGGCAAACAGAAAGGCGCGTTTTATCAAAGAGAATAAATAAAGGATATGAGTGGGAGTTGGAGTTTCATTTCAGGACAAATGCATTTAGAGAGAGTGTAAAATGTATATTTAGTCACATTAAGTAAGAACAGAATCGAGTTTTTTTGCACACAACTGGCATGAGAAAGAAACTACAAGTAATCATTACGGATGTAAGCCTAAAAGTCAGAAAATGGAATTGTAGATTAAAGTTTATGGCCAGTCTTAAATAAAATCAACCCAAAACATAATAACAACTTAAAAACAAAACAATAAAAAAAACACTAAGACTATCATTTAAACCCTTCCTTGGGCCTCCTCAGTGTGTCAGGACGCAACAGGTATGTTTTTGCCAGGGTACCAGTGGTATGTCTGTGTGTTTCTCAGTGTGTGAGAGACTTCCAGCTGTGTTTCTTCACTTCTACCCAGCATGTATCTCACTCCAGCCCTGGAGCTGGCACTGATTTGGTGTCTTATTCAAGGACAATTGAGCACTGCAGACGTTTGTGTCGGGGACGTTTGAAACATTCACCGTTGTCAGTTCACTCCTTACCGAGGTTAATGTCTCCGATGTCCTTCTTCTTTGGACCCTTCCCAAAGCTCCTGTTGCGCGACCAAGAGAAGAAGCCACGTTTCTTGTCGGCGCTCTCGTCTCTGCCGTCTTCATTCAGTGACCTCCCTGAGCGCTGCTTTCTGACGTCCTGTGGATTGGGAGGCAAATAGACCCGTTATCAGTCAGTCTGGACAACAACCGCACAACTCCGTGAGAAGTGTCTTTAATAAATGCTATACCTTTTTGGGGGTCGACAGGGTGGAGCGGTCAGAGCTGGCACTGTGCTTTGAGGGGGCGGGGCTGCAGGGGATTTGGTAGGGGTCCGGCAACGGCTGACCGTCCATCTCAGCACGCATGCACTCCTGGTAGAGGGAGGACTTGAGGAAACGCGAATAGCTGTCAAATTTCATCAAGTTGAAGATCTGCGGACGTGGTGAGAGGGGCCGATGAGTAAGACATCGCAAGTGAGGATTTGACCAAAAAAATACATAAATAAATAAAAAGAGAAGAGAAGATGTGCAATAGACAAAAAGCTGCTAGTGTTAACATATGGTTACAGCTCATGTTTTGACAGCAGCCTTAACGGTTAAAATTTAATCATACTCATGTGCACACTGAAAATATACAGATCTCTGACTGTGTGTCTATGGGGCTGTGTGTACAGTATGTGCTAGGTTCTCTGTGGGTGTATGCCAGTTTGTGTTTATCTCTCTGGTAAAGCCTCAGAGCCCTTTTGTAAACAAATGCAGATGGCCACCAAAAAAAAAGCCAATATGCTTGTGCTAAGTGACTAAAGGCTAGATGAGAACAGAACCCCCTACTGCACGCAGAATCCCTCCTCCATTAATACTGTCTAGAAAAAGCTTGATCCTCAGCTTGATACCGAACAACTGAAGAATTCAAATGAGGTTCTCACAAAGGGCCTGTCACTAAAAGTCAAACTGTTTGTTGAATGTTTTGATTACTGCGGGAGCACCGCATTATTTATCCGCTGCCTCATTTGGAACACTAATAAATAAACTCAACAGCTGTCTCGTTGCTACCTGTAGCTGCTGGGTCTTGAACATGTCAGGCCTTGGGGAGGTTAGCACGTCATCGGCCAGCTGGGCTTGGCTGTCGATGTTGACCGGCATGGTGGCCTTGCTGGACAGGAAGCTGTTATAGATCTCCCCTGCTCTCTGGGACAGCTGCAGGAAAGAGAATTGTTGAGAATTTGTGATGAGTGTGTGTGTTATGCTATGCCACAGTGACGCAAACACCATCATGCTTGTTTTATGGTTTGTTTAGCGATCCCCCCCCCCCCCAAAAAAAAGGGTATGCATCTAATGGAAACATGCTTGCATGCAGTCCTTAAACAACCCAGAACCATGCAGCTCTACATAACTTGAAGGTGATTGGTTGAAAAAGTGGACGGAAACAGGAACAGGGGAGTTAATGGGAAAAAGCACAAAAAAAAATCCAAAATAAGACCAAAATAAAGCATGAGAAGCACAGATGGTGGCCGCAGCACTTTTTTTTGACTGTTTTTAACACTTAGTTTCACTTCAGCTCTTCGCATGTTATAAGTTTGCCCTTTTCTATGGCTGGCTGAAGGACCAAAAATTTTACTTAGCCCACATACTGGCTGTTTGTGACACTGCCCCCTAGTGCAGTAATCAGCTACAACATGTAAGCGATATCTGTTACAGTTAGACGTATGCACAACTCTTTTTAGAACCTTTCTTGTAACCTGGGTAAGTGGCTTATGTCTTTGGCAGCATTCATTTATACTTTTGCGCGCTCTTAATGACCTTGTGCTTATGTCCAAGTGTTGTATATGCAGCGCCAGCCACAATAAAAACAAATCAAAATCCCGGGACACTGTTCTTTCCGGGGTCCTCACTTTTTCTTGTGCTTTTTTCCCCCTGTGAGCCTTCATAATGAGGGTATGACTTCTTCCTTATACTAAAGTCATTGTTGATAATATCTCAGTAATAAAAGTGCAATAGTTGCGGGTTGCGTAGATGCGTTGATGTAGTTACATTTCCAGGTACGTGCACATCAGGTCATGGCGTAAGTTACTTTGTAGGGTCTCAGGGGGGTTACCTAACTATGATGTAGATTCAACTGTAAAGCCGTCTGTAGGCAGTGCATACGACCACACCATGTTAGAGCCTTCCCCCTCTTTTTGGTTTCCCTTTCAAAATAAAAGTACATTTTAAGAGTCTACATCAGCTAAGTGAGCAGATTCGGTTTAGTCTGAACCTTTTAGAGAGAAGTAGGTAGATTAGCTAGAGTAGCTGAATCTTGAGTCACTGATGTAGATCAAAGCGATCGTGGCTCAAGAGTTGGGAGTTCGCCTTGTAATCGGAAGGTTGTCGGTTCGAGCCCCAGCTTGGACAGTCTCGGTCGTTGTGTCCTTGGGCAAGACACTTCACCCGTTGCCTACTGGTGGTGATCAGAGGGCCCGGTGGCGCCAGCGTCCGGTAGCCCCAGGGTGGCTGTGGCTACAATGTAGCTTGCCATCACCAGCGTGTGAATGGGTGGATGACTGGATGTGTAAAGCGCTTTGAGGTCCTTAGGGACTAGTAAAAGCGCTATACAAATACAGGCCATTTACCATTCAAAATAAAAGCTCCACATACGTTATAGGAAATTAGCAGTGTGCTTTAAAGTATGCTAGACTGTCAAGCTAAAAGAGAATAAATAAATAATACTTATTTTAATTGTGTGACAAATGATTTACAGAAAAAAAGAAAACTCAGGTCTTAAACACTTCATATTTTTTAGTATGACCTTTGGTTAAAGGGGATAATCCAACAATTCACAGTGGGCCCCCAAACAAAACTGTCACAGGATCTGCAGCTGCACACTGTAGCTTACCTGCTTTTTATCTGTTGCAGGGACATGACTGAAGTATTCACAGGCCTGCCAGAACAAGATATTCTCCTCGCTGAACTCTTTCTTGAGAAATTCCTGTGGAAACACACAGTAAAAGAGGGTTTTTTTTTTCCTCTGTCTATGTAATCTCAACTGGTGATCACATTCTCATCTTTCCAGTTCTGCTGCTGTTGAGACCAGTCGAGCGGGCAGATATTACTGGGTGTAATGTAACAAGATTGGTGTAAGTGTAGGCGCAGGATGGTGTAGGCGAGCGCAGCTCTGATCAGTACTGAGGGAAGGTGAGGAGGGAGGTGGTTCTGGGATGGAAGAACTTAATGTTGAGCTTTCTGAAGGTGTTGTGGGCTAAATTCAAAAGCACATCTTTTATGTGGGAGGAAATGGTACATGACAATAAACTCACTCACTCACTCACTCACTCACTCACCAGGGTTTAGTGTTGGTAAATGGCTCTTCACTTTAACCAGACGGAAAAGAATTCATTCATATATCACACTACAGCTTTTTTTTTTTTACACTATATCAACTCTTTAATACTAATATTAATAGTACATCTGGATGTAAATATTTCCCTCTGAAGACAGTGGAGCTCAGAATTGAGCTAAAATGGATGCATATTAGTCATCAGTTGAACAAGTACAGAACTAAAATAAACTGGCAGAGAGATAATTTGGAAGTGTTTGCTAACACGTCTGTCCGTGTTGCAGTTGGAGCTAGTTTCTATTAATCTCAGAAATATTAAATAATGCCTCAAGTATTCAAAATATTCTTTCCTTTTTTGCTCATTAGTCTCCAAAAGTAACATCTGGAATTACAGGACTTTGATCTACATCAGTGACTCAAATCTAAAGCACAGAGAAGCTTTCAGCAAACCCCTTAATAACACTCTTGATAACCTCCGAAAGGATTCTTTCTCCAAGCTTACCGAGAAGTAGCGCACACCCACGGGATCCTGGAGGAGACGCTCAAAGCAGGAGGACCAGCTGGCCACACGCTGCTCTGGAGCCCCTCGGTTGCTGCCTGCTCCTGGAAGGCTGCCATTACTGTTCAGGCTGCTCTGGCTGCAGCAGCTCTGCAGCTGGATCCCACTATAGTCTGCGAGACAGGAGAGTGCAGTGCAAAGGTTAGAGAGCGCTGATGCTAAAGGGTGGGTACCAGATCTAGATTCTCCACGGTGGCCTCTCACCCTTTCTAAATATAACAGTGGTGTTTTGTATGTTTTACTTCCTTTGAGCAGTTTTAACTTCACTGAATGTTTTTGAGAACAAAAGCTACAGTTGGACTGCAATTAAATCCATGGCAAATGGAAATGAGATCCTCGTTAATCAGAAATTTCCAAAGGTAGGTACATCAATCACATCTGGCGCTCGTGCTAATGCTATTCATGCAGTCCACTCAAAATTCTCACAACCTGTTCAATAATTTCCTTTCCTTTAGTTGAAGCAAATCTAAAATAAAGGAAAGAACACACAATTTGTCAGAAAATTAATGATCCTGTTAGAGAGGGGAAAATTTACCCTAAAGCTTTTTAGACTAGAAAGGCAAGAAGTGCACAAAGACACAGCAGAGGTTGCTCACATTGCACGAGGGAGCAGCAGAAAGAGAGTGCAGAGGATAAAAAGGAGGAAAGAAAGGCGACACAGCTGATTACAGGGAAGGCCACAGGGAAGTGTGGGTGACAATACAGGAGCTGGTACAAAGCTAAAGTGGTGGCCTCAGCCTACACAGTACCTGCTATCATGGCGGCAGATGGCCACTTTAGAGCTGTGAGCAGATCGAGTGAGGAGCGCACAGTAAAAACAAAAAGAACAAAAAGGGTCTCAGCCAAATTGGTTACACATACACGGTTGTCATTCTGTGGAAAGTCAATTCGCTGGCGCAGGCAACTGAAATTAAGCGGTTGTTTTTACATTTCAGAAAGGAATGGTAGCAGGGGCATGTAAGGTGTAGTACTGCATATCTTTATCTTGCCAATCCACCTGCATGAGTGGGCTAGATCTGCAAACAAAATAAAAGAACTCTAAATAGCAGATGACATCACTGACTGTGAGTAAGGCTGCGTTCTATTTACCTCGGGTAGTGACATCACTCCCAAGTTGAGCACATTCCAGTAGCTGGAATGTGTCGGAAAACCGAGGATTTATTTTGCTCCTTGGCGAGGTGGAACACTTCTAGCAAAACCATGCAGTACTTTTTTTTTTGTTGCACTTAAAAACTGTGCTTTCACAGGTCAGTCTGCATGTAGCTTATTTGTCGAGTCACAAATACACAACAGTGGTAGCACTGACTGCAAACGTACAAATAGTACAGCAGCACAAACTGCTTTACCAATGTTTAAAAGCACAGCCGCCATCTTGGATTGTTACGTCGGGCTCAATGGTGCCGCTCTGATGGGTCGTTCCAAAATAAGCTGGAAGTTCTCAGTTGGAATCTGAATGTGGAACACCGCCTGAATTTGTTAAGTCAGGGCAGCACCACCCACGGCTAGCTAACAATCTAAGATAGTAGCAGTGAATGTAAACAGTAGTAAACCCGTAAAACCTTTAATCCTTTCTGCCACTGTTGTGTATTTGTGACTCACTAAATTTGCCATATGCAGACCACTGAAAAGTCTCTATCCAAGGACGTGCTGTTTTTAAGCACACAAAAACAAGTACTGTGCTGTATTGTTAGCAATACCAGGCTCTGTGGTGCTAAGAACCAAAACAAATGTTTTTTTTTCCTTTTTCTTTTTTTTTAACATTACATTACAACTGGAACAAGCTAACTGGGGAGTGGTGTCACTCATGGGTTCCTAGGTGTCTGGAATGGAGGTATGACTTTCTGAGTTGGAAGTCCCACTTGAGGCTGTTGCTCCCATTAAAAATTCTGACTGGGAACTCGGAAATTCCCATTTCAAATGGAAAGAAACATAAGGTGGCCTCTGTATGACCTTCCAAGCCTACACCACATCCTAGTTAAAGTAGATGTCCAATTAAAATTAGACTAGTTTTCCATAAATTATGAGTAAACATATTTCTTTTAACAGTACAGTCAAATTAGTCCTGGTTTGAGGTTTTCTGACAAGCTATTTGTTTGGACTTGGCTTATTGTATTAGGACTGAGGGCCTATGTTTACTACACTGTTGGCTGCTCAGCTAATGAGACAGCTTTAGAAAGCAAACAGCCGTGCATGTCTGATCCACATCAACTGTGGAAGAAGCGGAGCTGCACTCCTCAACACAGCCTCGGTCAGCCTGTTAGCAAGCGCTGTTAAAACTGCTATGAAAGGGAAGACCAGACAGCATCCAAGCTTAGCCATGAAAGCAACCCAACCACGCTGGGTAAACAACATTTGTTAACGAGGCATGCTGCCTACAGCGAATACATCATGCTTGCTAAAAGACTTTTTATTAGGTCACTTTATTGAGCAGCTACAAAGTTCTGTGTTGAGGGCGGAATATAAAATGAGAAATAAAAAAGCAACAAAAATGAACCAAACGATGAATGCTGAAAAGACTTCAGTTTTAAGATTGTAAATATTCATAAGCACACAGATTGAATTCCTCTCCACACTCTCATAAAAAAAAAAAAAGAGTTGCACTTACCACCATCTGATGAAGCAGCAGACTGGAAGAGAACAAAGAGAGACATGAGTGAGGAGTTGCCCTCGTGACCTCCTGCGCAGACACAAGAGGCTGAATGCTGTGCTGGTAGCACTGTCCATTCAGGCATCCCTGTGAGCTGTGTGTCCTCCTGGTTTGTAAGTAAAACTGAGTGTGCTGCTTGGAAAGGGTTGGACCTTGGGGGGGCTTACACAATTACTTTATGTGGGTGGCTCTCGACCCGTACCATGGACAGCTGTTCACACCTCCACACTGGTACCCCACCCACAGCTCTGAACTAACGTGCGCATTCCTGCTAACTGAAGTCACAGGATCAGGAGTCATCAAGGCAGACTAGTTAACGATGAGCTTTTCACTTGTTAATTCGGAGAGTTGCAGTTTTATGCATGTGTAGCTGTCCCTAAGAAAGGCAAATGACATGAGCTCCCCTACTGGGCACGGACGTCTTTTTAGAAGTTTATGTAGAGCTGCAGGAATTAACCCATACACTGAAAGCAGACTGAGAGAAATTATCATTAGGAATCCCCAGCTGATTACTGGTTTGACTGACTATCTTCACATTTTCAGCTGAGACAAAGCAAGATGAATTGATTGGGATAAATAATATGTGGATTAATTCACAATGGAAATCATTTGTACTCAGAGCCCTAATTGGAGTGTAATTACAGCCAGAGAATAAGGCTCAATAAAAACACCACCCATGTCTGAGCTTAACATGGATAAGTGAATATTAACTTGGCAATACTTCAATTTAAAATCACTGCCTCAGCGTTAGGCTTGTGTAAACCCCACTAATAAAGAAAGATTTAACGTGCAAACTGGAGAGCCACAGCATAAATATATATTTACATGCAGGGGAGGATATGAGAGGCAGAATCTTAGGGCTTTGTCCAAGAAAACTCCAAAAAAAGAAGGAAAAAAAGTGTGCGTTGGAGGATTCATCTGAAAAGGAGGCACTATTTCCAGAGGAGTGTTTTCTGAGCTGCCACTTCAAAGTGTGAATACTCAGAGCTGATAAATACGACTAAACAAGGCTCTCATTGCCACGCTCCAGCTTTGGTTTCAGCAGCAAATAGACTTTGTGCTTTGGTACACTCACGTAATTCTGTATTGTGGAGCTGTAATATCATAAGAGGAATGACATAAACAACGAAAACAATGAACATCGACTGTTTTTGTCCCCCCGCTCTGATTTTACTCATTATATAAACTCTTATTTTTCAATTAGGAGCTTTAAATCAGTCAGCTTCAGCACAACCTCAGATGGCAGCCTATTCACTTTATGCACAAAGACTAGGGGGATCGGTCATGCTCACCGACGTGACGGCTTGTTTCCATTTTGGGAATGACCACATGTAAAAGCTCTATCAGACATAGACCGCTAAACCACTAATTGTCCATCACAGCCTTCTTTACAACTCTGCTGCTGCTGAGTCCAACCCCTATATCGTCAACACCCAAAAAAGCCACCCCTTCTGTGGTGGCTCGCATGTGTACAGTAATCATGGGTGGGTAGGATGAGGACCAACGTGAAGCCAAAACAGAAGAAAGAGAGAAAAGAGAGAACACCCACTCCATCTGTCTGTTCCTATGGGTCTAAAAACAGCTAAACCTCAAACCTTAAATATATAGTGCACCACAGCTGGAGTCCAGTTTAAGAAAAAAAGGTGGGAAAACCCCCCCAAAAAAAACTGTGACGTGAATTTTGGTTTGGACCAAACAAAAGGTTAAATACTGAAAAGAGCATTTTAGCTATTCTCGGTGCTTCAATACTCACATCTATATGGATGACAAATTAGATAACTATCCATGTTGTGCAAGAGCAGAAATTACACAAAAAGTGGGAGAGCAGCGATAAATCACTCGCTTGTGACATTTGTTGCAATCTCCTGGTTCCAACCACAATCATGACAGATTTATCCTAGTGACAGAAAAGTCTTAAATGTCTTAAAGCACCCAAATAAACTCAAATGTTGCAAAACCCTAATTATTTGATCTTATCCGACTAACAGCCACATGATAAATTATTATCCAATTTAATTAAAATTCATGTCATATTTTGAAATGGAACAGCGAGTTATCAAAATAAAGACGTTTCCAAGGCCGAAGGCAGTGGGTTCAAATGTCTTGTTTTGTCTATGCGATCGTCCCAAAAATACACAGACTGCATCACTGTGCCATAACCACCTTCAACCACCAAACGTTCATCGGCAAAGTTGAACATTTAGCCACATTTTGATCGTCTGAAAACCGGATGTGACGAGCGAGGAGGAGAGTAACTCACTGAGAAGTCGAAGGACTCTCTGTTCTTTACGCAGTTCTTACATCGGTGATTTGGGGGTTAGCTGTGGCTCACGAGGTCGAAAGGTCCCAGACAGCGAACTTTAAACCGAGATAGCAATTATTTTTGCATGCATGCCTCTATGTTAAGTCTTGATTATACGCTGTTGCTGGCACGAACAGACACCACAACCTGATTAGTCATACTTATTATAAGTCTTTGAGGTCGAAGCATTGTAATGTAAAGTCCACGTGGTCAAACGGACATCCACAGGAACCTCAGGCTCACAGTGTGATGACGAAGTTTGTGTCACTCGGACCCAAACAGACCAAATCGGACTTGTGGTCACTTAAAGTATAACAAAGACATAAATGGGTCCCTGTCAATTTACTTTCCTACCCCTTTTAATCACACAGCAGTTCCACCCTACAGCATACTCTGCTTTACGCTCAGTTTTATTGTAAATAGGAGTGCACTTTACTTGATACAGCTTAGTGTTAATGTGCTATGAGTGGCAACTAATTATTGACAACATAAACTGTTCAGGAAAGTGCTTACTGATGTTACACATATGCAAGCAATTGTGTCATTTTTCCACACATGTATTTCCAATTTTTATACAACTGCACTTCTTATTGCAAGCTGAAGAGTCACCCCCCTGCTGGCCATTAGAACTTATGAAGGTTTGCACTGGTCTCATTTTACAGACTCGGAAGCTCATGTCATCAATTTTCATGTCATCTAGAGCCTGACTGATATAGAATTTTTAAGACACATACCGATATTTGGTGGTTTAAAACTGCTATATACTGGCTGATATTTGTTTTTCTTTCAGACACTTGAAACATCAAAGGATTTTCCCAAAATTTGGATGTTTAGCTGATTACTTATATACACTCTCTGCTCAACTCACCTCAGATCATGGGTTTTTGCAGCATTCTTTTAACAGGGAAGGTGCAGAGTGTTCTCTGGTGGGCAGACTATGCAACTATGTATAACACGATTGAAAGATATTTTTTCTCAATCTCTTCAGTGGAGTTGTAATCTCATCCATGGGTTCACCAAATATGTGGCTGTTCAGCTTGTTCCTCTTTTTAAATATAATGATTTCTGCAGAAGTGGTTCCATACATGAATAAACTAACTTATTATCTAAAAGCTTTTTGTCAAATACAAAGACACATGTACAAATGTGTACTTCTAAAAGTTGGCAAGATAAGAAGCCAAAATGATATCTGCTGCTGGAGTTAGACCACACACAAGCACACATGTCAGTGTGTTGTGTTTTTCCAACTCATTATTGCTTCCTTGCCCACAAGTCTCTAACAATGAGGCCAAAGTGATGACCCTGGCACCTCTAGTCAGTAACACCTCCTTCCTCTGTTGACACCTCTGGTGACAAGCAAGAGCACTGTGGGTGGCGCAGTAGCACTGCAGGCCCTCTTTGATCCCTTTTATAGAGTCAAAAGTGAAAATACCCCATTTCCCAAATGGAATTCCCCTAAAAAGCTGCAAGTCTGTCAACCAAATGGCCAATATCACAACTGAAGTCATGGCGAGCTTGCTGGCTCTAAACAAAGCACGATCTGGCTCTCCAGCTGGAAACCACTCTTTCAGCTTTACTCGGGTACAGCCCCCCACGCCATACAGTCTGGCATCTCAAGACACCACATGCTGAAGGAACGTAGAGGATCACACCGACAGATCTTTGTTTGTGATCTACCACAACTGAAACTTTTATCAGTGTGAAATGGTTGAAGGACCAACTCCATTAACATCTAGTTAATCACACTCGCTATCACCTCTCACAGAGTGTGTTTCACATGTTTAAAAAGTGACTTCTTTTATCTTTTGAGCTTGTTTAGGCACGTCTCTGCCCTCAAAAAGTTAGGTCGAGACGTTGCCTTTCCAGAAATCCCTCACACTTCTGTACAAAAAGCCTGGTCTAAACTTTAACACAAATAATGGCCGATTCCAGCACTCCACAAAACAAAACAGCCGACAAGTCCCTGCCGCTTCAAACAGCTGTTCTGACTGAGAGAGTGAGAAGAGCGACAAAGAGGGAGATTAATGACAAAAACAGCTGAGTGAACACAAGTAGCCTCCTCATTTCACACAGGAGAGGAAGAGGAGAGGAAGAGGAGATTCAGCCGGCAAGCCACTGTTTACTTACAGTGTTGAAGTTCCAAGTCCTCTTGAAGGAAAGTCTCTTTTTGAGACTCATTGTTCCCTAGTCTGCAACACCAGCGGCACGCAGACAAAATATGTGTGTGTGTGTGTGTGTGTGAACGCATACCTGAACATTCCCCACCCAAAACTTTGCAAAGCATGTTTGTACAAGTTGGGAAGAGGGAATAAGGGAGGGAGGATGAGGAAGAAATCTGACAAGGTACTGGAGGGAGGGAGAGAGAGAGAAAGCGAGAGAAAGAAGGTGTGTGTGTGGGGGGGTGCAAAAAGAGGAAAGAAAGATTTCCTTACTCTGCAGCTGTTGCTACGGCAACCCGCTTGACAATACATACAGCCTCTGCCACAGTGGCATGAAGGAATCAGATGAATTAACCCCCTTTTATTCCCCTTGCAAAAACGCGCGCTCGCTATGTGAAAACCACACCGGCCTTCCCCCCTCTTTTGTTTCCAGCTGGGGCACTACTCCCTCTCGCTCCCTCTCTCAATTCACTCAAGAAAAAAAAAAAGAGAGAGAGAGAGACAAGAATGACCCAGTCAGCTAAAATTGAGACCATATGAATTTTGTTTAATCAAAATAAAAGTTTGTAGTCCACAAGCCAAATCCTGAGCTTCATTATCCGCTGTCACAGAGCGCTATTCTTAAACTCCAAATGGCAGCCGTGTCAACTGGCGTTTTTCTGCTGGCTATTAAAGCTCATGTACCAGAAAAAGTTTTTTTTTCCCCTTTCAAATCTGGCATCACTCCTCTCTGCTCTGCTGCAACACTGTGCCTCCACATAACTGGCAAATCTCTACAATCAACATGTCGACTGTTTTTAGACCCGCTATTATTCTTAAAGCAGGGGTTGCTCATTCTGAGGTTTTCCTGTGGCAAATGACCAAGCATTCGTCGGACTTAATAGACACTGTATCTCATCCACTCATTTCAGCAAAATTAACAGCTTGGTTTGCATGGTAGATTTCTCCTATTTATTAAATCTCCGCATGCTCGATCGCTTTGGAAGTTAAACATCTCATTTGAATGGCTGTGCTGATTATTTGGGGGTGGGGTTAGGGGTGGTAGTGGCATTCTTGTGGCTATCTGGAGTGGGTGTGCGCTCATGTATGTAAATGCATTTAAAAACAAATAGAAATGAGGGAAAGAAATTGCCGAGTATTGTTTCAAATACACTAGAATGCACATCTTTGGACAGTTTCTCCTTGCAGGCT
Source organism: Mchenga conophoros (assembly GCF_057382185.1). NCBI lineage: Eukaryota > Metazoa > Chordata > Actinopteri > Cichliformes > Cichlidae > Mchenga > Mchenga conophoros. Next base: position 69,267,459 of record NC_140528.1, read on the forward strand.
CTCACATATATACACATATATCACTTCCTGTAGTATCAAAACCTGAGTTGTGCGTTTTAACCTGCACACACCCGGCATGGTTTTTTTTTTAAAGTTTCAGAAGTAGTCAAACTCAGGTTTGACATGCTGTCAGACAGGGAGCTTAAGGCCGTCTTAGTAGATGTTCAGACTAAAGCAAACCTACTCAATGTGACAGTCTGCTACGAGAAAAAACAACAACAACATAGCAGTACCTGTTGCCCATAGCTGCTTTATGCTGTGCAAAAAGCTCCTTCTTCTGCATTTTAAATCTTTTTCAGGCATCTTGAGGCAGGAAATAAAAAGCAGCACATGTTGATGAATCTGCTTTGAGATCATGCACATCTTCAGCTGCGTTTATTAACTCAAATGCAAATGAAACTACCCCATTTACCCCATTCAGTGCCACACGCACCAGGCTGGTATGTTATTATCAATCCTGTGTTTCATTGTGTTTAAAGTGCAAATCCCGGAAAATCTGTGTATCCATTTGTTGAGTTGTTGTTTCAAAGCAGTCACTGCCTTAACAGGCTTAGAGTGAATTTATTTAATCACAAACCCTACAATTTATATCCCGTTTCACCCAGGCTTTTAGCACCTGGTACTGTGAACCGATGCAGCAGAAAAACACCCACGCAGTGCATGCCTCCAAGACCTACCAATTTGCTCCAAACTAATCCACAAGGAATTCGCACCTTCATTTATCTCTTCATTTATCTAAGAGAAACACCCTCTCGCTGTAAGTTGTAGCAAAACACTTACACGTAATGTCATTTAGTTACGTTTTTTGTAAATATGGTCCTTTTTTTCCTGCCAGAGCTTGCTACGTAAAGCCCTCTGCATTAATGAAGTTGTCTTCCTGAAGTGAATGTGGGAACTACATTTACTGGTCTGAACAAAGCCTTACATCATCTGGTGTGCACTTCACACTTCCCAAAGAAACAAACAAACTGTGCTTTAGACTGGATCTTTTGAAAGGATTCTGCACAAAAAATAAATAAATCTTGCAACAGTGTCTGCCCGTAATTTAATAAATCTGTTTACTAGAGCTTGCTTTTATCCAGAAATTTAAAGAAAAAAGGGAGATGTATAAGACAAGCCGCTCACAGGTGAAAATTGTTATGATTTTAGACTGGGCTGACATAGCTCCAGGAACGTCTCAAACAACTAAGATTTGGGCTGTAAGTTTTGAGCACAATAATCTCTCTGTATACTTCAGTGCCATGATGGTGGGGACACAAAACCCAACCTCAGGATATCACAAGCTAGTGTAGTCCTTGTGTCCTTGTGTCGGTCCCAAATCCGGATAAATGGAAGGCTTTCGTCAGGAAGGGCATCTGGTGTAAAAAACTGAGCCAAATCAAATATGCGGATCCATCCGCTATGGTAACCCCACGGGAAATAACAGAGCAGATGAAAGTACCTTCTTGTACTTTACACTGTAGCGCAGAACTAAAAGGCTCAATGTGTACGCTTTCATGTAAAGCCACGCTGATATGTCAGCTGGAGAGGGTTTGTCTATCTTACTGATGTCAGCATTTGTGCTTGCTCTTTAGTTTTACAAAACATAATGTAAAAATTGTGGTATTACACATTTTATCCTGCAGAGCTGTTCGATGAATTTAGAAACCAACATAAAAGTGCCATCTGTACACAGCAAATTCAAAAGTGTTAAATTTTTTGGTGTTAATAGTCTCCTTGCAAAAGTAGAGTTAATTTTACTCTAAGCAGAGTCACATTCTTTTAATGTAACTCTGAGGTGTAAAATGATAGTAGTTAAAATCGAGTGTTAAAAATGAGTGTTTCTATTTCAAATCTGGAGGTGTTACAATGGAAACATTAACTCTTGACCTCTTAACTCTGAACTCCTAGAGGGGCTATGACACCAACAGAGTAAATTCACAGACTCCGCCCCCAGCACGGCTCCAATCGAAGCTGAAGTGAAGCCGTTTCAGAACATTTTGCTCTACATATTTGAGTTGTTTGCCATGCTTGGTAAGTCATTTTTTCAAAGATTGTTTCAATTGTTATTAGCTTTTACTTCTGTGGCTCTTTGGAGTTGAGACAAAGCTGTGTGAAAGGCAGTAGCCATGTTGCTCGCTGATAGCATAATATTCTGTTTTAGCTAGCTGAAAGGTATTGTTTGCGGGCAAATACCACAGCCTTGAAAAAAGCTTGCATGTGAATTTTCAGTCAAACTTTTGGTCAAATACACCTAAAACAATGTCTAGAATGTGAAATGTTGGTATAATGGTGCTACTTGAAGCCTGAAAACGATCGCCCATAAAAAAAAAATAAAAAAACGACCAAACAGCAGTAGCTGACGTCCTGACTGGATTCTACGTTAGCATAGATCCCTCCAGAGTTTTGTGCACACGGTTTAGGTAAAAATGAAAAAAGTTGAGGTTTTACATTTAGTTCAGTATTACCTGTTGCCTGTGTCCTTGTCTTTTGGGAAAATACTTTACACAAGTAATGGCTCAAAGAGGATTCCTTTTTTTTTTTACTGTGCTGCAATTGTTTACTGGATTATTTGTGCCGTTAATTAGTCTCAACTAATTTTTATTCAATCTCCACACAGGATATGCTTGTGAAGATGGAATATGGGGGAGAGCAGAAGTGCGTTGAAGTTCCACAAAGGGATGAATGAAGGACATGCATATTGTATTGAAGAAATAAGTGATGAGAATGCTGTTATTTGCATTTACCATGTCAGACCTTTTGATAAACAAAATTCTAATGAAAGTGAGAACATGTACACTGTTACATCTTTCAGAAAATGTTTTGAAATTGTGGTGCACAGTTCAGAATAAATGTTTTTCAAAAACCATTGCATCTTTTTAGTAAATGTTTATTTCCAAAAGAAATTTCTAGAAGTTCAGAACAGTAAAATTCCCGCTTTTTAGAATGAATTAGAAGATGACTCTTACGTAGTTAAACTAAAATACTCTTTGAGAGTTAATATATAAACTCTTAACACCAAGTGTTAAATTATCAACTCCAGACAGATTTGGTGTTTAACACTAAATCAGAGTTAACGTACCAACTCTCCAAAAAGAGTTAAATTAACACTCTCTGGTGTGGACCCATATAGACACTTTAATAGTGTTGAAATCAAATCCGACAGTGTTAATTTGGACATGCTGGATTTGCTGTGTATGAAGTGTTCTGGCATTGTTTTTACAACTCTTTGTCAGTTCATCTTACTTTAAATTTACTCTTATTTTTTGTTTGTTTTTGGAAGGATAGAACTAGAAACTGTATAATATGGACGTAGGCAGCGTGAAAATGGTTTATCGGACTTTTTTTTAATGTCTTGAGTTTGGTATTCTGGCTGCTGTTTTAAACCAAGCAAGTGCTGGATAACATAAAATCACCCAAAACTATAAGTTTCATTCTGTATTCAGGAAATCTTAAAAGTAGCGATTGAAACCATAAACTAAGTGAGTCAACCTTTGCTAGCCAGTATAAATAATGCTTATAGCGCCTTCCCTCATTCATCGTTACTAGCAGTGGGACATTAGATTGCAATGTCTCAAAGAAATGATGACATATGACATTTACATACATTTACAAACAAAAACAAATACTGAACATTTGAGTAACATCACCAGCTACTAGCATCTCTCCTCATCATGTGCCTTCATAGCCGGATTTGAGTCGACATTGTGTTTTTGACTCAGCTGGTGAAAACATTTTACAGTTTACTTTTTGCAGAGTATAGTTTATTATTTAAGGTTATTTAAGCTGCCTTTTTTTCAGTCCTAAATTGTCACCGGAGGCTGACAAAGGCCTCTCATTCTCAGACATGTCTGGGCTTGTCTCATTGTTGTGGGCACTAGCAAACATAAATGCGTGACATTGATTTATCATTGATGTCATGATATGAGATTTTTATATTACCTAGAAATTTATGGTGTGACATGAGGCTGCCCTAGTTGTTGCCTTATTTGACTGAAATGTATGAACTTCCATTCTTCTTAAATAAATGTACATTATTGGGCAAGTGAAACCCCAAACAACAAACTACTTAACAAATACAAAATCCGATTTAAACATTTGGTATGTGTAGCTAGTTAGGAATCCTTATAATATGGTCTAAACATAATCTTGCTTTGTTATTACAGCAAGCCATAGAGTGTTCTCTGGTGTACAAATGGAATGTCAATACTCATAATCTGGTTAAAGGCTGCGTCTCCCATCTCTTTTTTTTTACATTTTTAACTTTAGAATTTGTCCATCATAAATACAGATACCCATCTATCGCCAAACAGTTTCAGGTTCCTTTTTTGTACCCATAGGTAGATTTGTTCTGCAGTCGTCATTTATCTATCCTCACATGGACACTCTCAATACAACCACAACAGACAACAATTACACATATTACAAAACGGCTAATATCGACCACTATATTGGCATGTCAATATATCATTATGGTTCTAGAAGAGACCACAATGTTTCAACATAGGATGAAGTTGATCACTCATTTTGCATTTTCATCTAAGTGGACAAGAACTTAACAGAGCCACCAGATTCTCTCATTGTCGTGAGAGCAAATACAGTATAAGAGTACAAGAATATCTGCACATAGAGAGATATCAGGAACTTTTTTGCTCCCTAGAAATCAGCAGTGGCATGAAAAAAAACAATATAAGTGGGACTCTATTTTAAAGCAAGGATAAAATCTGTCATGCAGTAATTAGAAGCTATTTTTGGTGCAGAGCTGAGTCATCCATAGCTCCTGTCACAAAGGACACAGAACAGCCCTCCTCAGCCCTTTAAGTCTACTCCTGCCCTTTGACCTCCCTCGGGCGGAAAACCTTCTGCGTCCAGGTGAGCACGTCTCAGCACACAACAAGAGCAAAGCATGTTAAAATGCCTTGAGAAAGAGCTTTTTTCTGTTCTTTGCTTCAGCATTCACAGCTGAAGAAGCCGTCTGCTGCCACAAAGTGAATAGGTTTTGTGTGAGTGCTGAGCCTCTACTTAATTCAATCAACACACGAAAGATTTCTAGACAGGCTTTACAACAGCAATAAGTGCTGCTTGTCACAAGACTAATTGCATGGTAAGTTCTCAAACAACCAATCCTGACCCAAGACGGAAAATAATCTAGGCCTGCTATCTGTGGCTGCCGACAAACTATTCCCTGAAAATAACATCAGAAAGCGCCTTGCATGAAGGCAACTTCCTTTTGAGGGAGGGAGGTTGAGGGTGCGGCAGCTGATAAGAGGGAAGACACATCTCTTTTCCAAACATGCAAGGAGTGTAGGGAGACAAGGAAAGGGACTGATTTGGAAAATTATGAAACTCCTGACAGGCAACACTGTGTTTGATTTTTAGAGGATCCAATGTTTTTACTGTGATAATCTTATTTGTCACGACAAATCTGCAAGGCCGTCCTATCAAATTAGCGAGGATCTGATGAGGTCAGCATGGTTATGTGATGCAAAAGGGACAGGAATGGGAAAAACACGAACACAATGACCGTCTCGTAAGATCTGGTATCGCTGTTATGTCTGTGGTTCAAGGATTGTGAAACCACACTCAGACCCTTCGGAGAAGAAGATATTTGAGGACTTGTACAGAGCAAACAGTCATATTTGTGACTTAATGTCATGCACTGTTGAGTAATGCTGTTTGCCATAATAGGCCCAGAAATGAAGGCTGGACTGGTGATCCAACTGAGCTTCACATGTTCTTGGTTAGTTTTGATTTTACAGTGACAGTTTTGAAACTTGTTGATTCTTGCATGACGTTAGAAGGCATGTGACATCGCTAAAAAACACTGCTCAAACCATTCAGCATTTGAATTTGACAAAAATAAAATGTTTTTTGGTTTTCCTCCCCACTATTTCTAGATATAAACTTGGCAAAACCATTACAGCAAAAGGTCTCTGTTAATGTGTAATTATTCCATTATACTGACAGAGGAGTGGAAAAGAATAAAAGCATCGTCTTTTTGATCAAGACTGTTATCTCATCTCGCCATCTGCTTATTCCACAGAAATAATTTAGATTAAAACACAAAACAAAAACATACATGGAAAAAAAACTTGCTGAAGATACTGTAAATGTCATTTAGAAATTTTGATCTAAGCTTGTTGTGTTATTCATGCATACAAAGATCACTTCATCCTCCAGCGTGAGTAGGAAGCCAACATTTCCATTGTGCTACTGACCTCTGGGAAGTTTAAGTGAAACGATTTCTTATTTAAACAGATAACAATCCATAACAGTATAATGCTGCTGAAATGTCACATGTCTGGCCTTTGGCTATTAGCCACATGAAGGGTCCACTTAGTTTCCATTTAGTAAACAAATTATCTCTTCAAAGACTTGTATGAGTGATTTACATGGAAGAGACCGTCAGTACGCTGCCTTTCATCTCTTAATCCCAATGATCAGCAGTAATCTATTGCCTGTTCCTCAATAATTACAGGTTAGTCAGAGCAGATGGGTAAAGCTCTGCTTCTGTCTGGATTAAACTGGCATTTGTATGATTTGTGTGGTGCGACTCGTGTGCTTGTGCGCTTGTTGCTATTTTTTAAAAAGCTGAAAGGTACTTCTAGCATTCCTATAAATTGATGTGTTTACTCTACTGCTTTGCTTTTGCTTTACTCATTGGATGGTCAGAATTGTGTTGTCAGATCAGTTCTCACTACTGAAATTACTGTTTGATTTAGACACGAGGCCTTTAAACCAAACAGACACACAATTGCAATGAAAGCAATGACCTGTTTTATTCTTAACCATTAGATCATCAACTGGCTTATACTCGAGATAAATACAGTTCCATGCATGACATTGCATTCTCATATTCAGAGCTACTGTGTAATGATGAAAATGTAATAAAATTAATTACACAGGTTGCCATCATGTGTGAAAATGGTCTGACCACCAAGCCTAAAAGCATACATGAAAACATGACTTCAACTCTATTTGTTGTAAAGTAACACAGTGTTAAAGCAGGGCCGCATACAAAATAAGCAACAAATGAGAAGCCTTTCGATTTACAATTCACAGCTGAACTCCACAAAAACAGAACAACTTCAGAGAAGGCAACCAAAACCAGTGATCAGGACCTTTCCCACAGCAGTTTATTATCACAGTGAAAGGGCTGTGTACACATGAGCCTGGAGGGCTGGAGGTGAGTAAACCACATAAGACGCGACCACACCCTCCTGCTGCTCCCTTTCTTTTCCACAAAAAGAAAGAAAGAAAGAAAAACCACCAGAAATGGACTTTCCAACCTGAAACCAGACACCTATAATTAGCTCACAGTCCCTTCAGTTTTTTACCAAACGAATTTTTTTTTTAAAGTTTTCTGAAAAGTCTGGGTGTATGGCTACATTTGTTTTATGACGATAAGATTATACTAATACTATTTGCCATCTGGAAATGTAACAAGGCCATATGTTGCAGAATACAAGAAGTAGCATAATTCTTTACTTCCTCTTTAAGTCCTACTGACCTTAAACCCCTCTGTCTAATCCCTTTGGTCATGCTGGGAACCCAAAGCCACTTTAGTGAAATGGGAAAGAAGTGAAGGCAAGTTGGTCCAATGTTTATCACTCAGGCCTAAGATGTCCTGTAGATTGTAAGGATGTATGGTAAAGCTCACAATGTAAAATTACAAATAGGTCAGACAGTTATTTCTGTTTTGAAAACAATCAGTCAGCTTCTGTTTAAAGGTGACCTATAAAAACAATCACCATCATCATTTAACTGCAGCATCTACTGGAGCAGCTTTGCATGACTGCCAGTTCAAAATAATCCTTATTTATATTATACTGGGCCTTGATGCAGACATCATTGGAAGACTTTCTTCTGATTGGCTGCCCCTCCTAACTAGAAAAGCTGTGCTCTGAAGATGACTATATTAGGGATTTTCCCCTCTCTGTGACATCAGTGAGAGCCAAGAGTTGAAAAACTTTCTCAAACTGGGCATTTTATAGAGGCCTGAAGCCTGAGCTTTTGACTCACCGAGGTTACTTGTATGTACCCTGACCTAATTATTCAATACTCTGGCCATATTTAACTTGGGCATCCACCACTGCAACAATATACACATTTTAAAAAGGAAAACACTGAGAAAGGGTACAGTAAGTCAACTTTACTACACAATATGAGAATGATCTAGCACTACATAATTTGGCTAACCTTTTCTTTGAAACATCCTAACACATGTAGGTTGCAAACTGAGTAATAAGTGGTATTTTACACAGCCAAAAATAACAAGATCAGGCAATAACCAGGCTTTGGAAATACCACATTTGATGTTGACCAGAGAAAGATGATGTTAAAAAAATGTTTAAGAGGTAAAGTCAGTGTTTAGGCTTCACCAGTGGGCCATGTTTATGACTCCCACAGTGTAATATCGACAAGACCTTGGCCTGGTTCTGCATCATCTTGCGCCAACACAAGGCCAAAAAGATGCCAACAATATTAACTTTCCAAGCCTGTCTGCAGCCTTGCTCAATGTCTCATACGGGAAGTAAACATGCCCCGGCATTATCTGAGCTTCATGCGAGAGGTAAAAAGCTGAACACAACGAGCAGTCCACTGTACACCAGACATGTTTCAACTGTTACCAAGGAGGTTAAAAAAAGTCTGGCAGCTCTAGAGTCGTTCCTCATTGAATAACCTCCACACCCTTGGCAGTAGGTTCCTTTTCAGTGAAGCAGATAAGTATAATAATAGTAATAGTGAGCGAGGTAAACAGAGAGAGGGGAATGTATGAGCTTCAGAGCGTTCTGATTCACGCATACAAAATCAACAGGCATTGATGAAGGGCTGTGTGGTTAACTAAAAAAACAATTTTTTAAAACTCCCATAGTCTCAAATGTCGCTAAGTGATGTTGGTATGACAACAGCCAAGAGTGGAGCAGCAGTACGCCTGCATTTAGAGATGGTGAGGCAGCGGGTATTTTCCGTGGTTACAGTTGGGTCAAACAGCAAAGTCAGCAACCGCAGCCACATCTGTTCAGCTGGTTAAAGGCCGCTGCATATTCCAACACAGAGCAGCTGGACAGCAAAATAACTTTTATTGTGTTAATGCACCATTTTTGTTTGCTGGCTTTGTGTGTGTGTGTGTGTGTGTGTGTGTGTGTGTGTGTGTGTGTGTGTGTGTGTGTGTGTAGCCTAAGGACAAATATCGTGAGCACAGCTGTCCACCCACTCTAACAGAGCTGGCCATGTGATGTCAGAGACATAAAAGTGTGTCGTGTTCTCCTTACACTACTGCTAATTCACAGGAAGATTCGATACCTGCTCATCTTCTCAAGTCCCAACATCCGCATTAAAAAATAATAACCAAAAAAATAGGGCACAAATTTACATAATGAAGTATGGCATCTATGACTAAATCACTAGTCATTAAAGCTTAGTTTCATGTATGATTCCACATTACCAAAGAAAGTAGTTGTGAAATGTGTTAGGAAAGATATGTTATAGAGATGGCTGGTGAATCAAACACAAAGACATGCCTGCACAAAGCAAATAAGGGCAAGGTAAAACCACAGGCAACCATTTCAAGTTCAGACTAAACTGTGGTTGTTAGATGACTCCCTCAGAATAAAAAGCTACAGAGAATTCAATACCGATTTAATACCATCCGACAGCGACGACGCCGGATCTCAACGTCGCTTCAGCTAATCGAACTTCTCCCGGTGCTGCCGACTCGCTGCGGAAAGGGTCATTTCTCGGGGCAAGTGCAACAGAGCGCGCTTCATTGAAAAGGCCCCATGCAGTTTACAATAACATGCCTCCGGGTCACTTAACAAAACTCTTTCAGTACGACATCTAATTTAAAGTCGTCGTGCATCCTGATCTAGACGCAATGCCACATTTTCCTGCATACAGCAGTGTAGTGTGTGTCACACAGCACATGGGAGTCTCAGCTGGCACTGGTCAAAACATTCCTCTGACAGACCACACAAGCTAACCACTGTATGCTGCTCAGAAAGCTACAACAGGAGCTACAAAGAGCCCAAAGAAGAAGTAACAGTGTGGCAGCCAAGACATCCCTAGTGTGAAAGATGAAGGTGCCATCACCAAATGGGCAAAAAAAAGCACGCGTGGCAGGATTTTTGTGACTTACGGAGTTGAGCGTTAAAGTTTGCTCCATGTATGGCGCTGTGTGCTTTGCCCGTCTTCAGCGCTACTCCACACGCCTGGTGTGTGTAAGAGAGTCCATCCGCTGGATCTCGCGCGGTGCGTGTGCGAGTCTGTGTTTGCAGTGCAGAGAGGCAGAGCTGAGCGAGGGAGGAGAGAGCGTGCAGAGGAGCCGAAAATCCTGACAGCCACTGAGAGTTCAAAAGCTCCCCCTCTCTTCCTCTCTCTTTTCTCTCTCTCTCTATCAATATCCCTCCCCTCGTTTTCTCTCTCCCTCCCTCTCTCGCTCTCTTTGCTGTGAATTCCTCCTCATTCCTTCTCTATTTACCTCCCTCTCCGTCTGTGTCTTCATGCCCTGTCTGGGTTTCTGCTACGCCCACAGCATACATCTCTTACCCACAATCATGTAAACAAAAGCCGCTAATGTTTCCACACCTAAAAGGAAAGGAGAGGGAGAAACTTCAGGCACGGAGCAAAGAGGCAAAAAATTTCCCCAGCAAATTTACCCGAATCAAACGGCACGCATTAACCATTAACGGCTCGCAGGAACAGATGTTCTCAAATGCCGCAACACCTCCGAACATAGTCAGATTGAGCACAGTCGCAGCAGCCAGCTAATGGTGTCATCTTTGCAAAGTTGAACACACTGTCGTCTGCTGAGCGTGGAGGGCGCAAAGCATCTGTTTGCAGCTGAGTGTGTGATGAGTGAGACACAGGCTTACAGCACCGGGGCAGTGGGATGTGGGGGGCTGTGTGTGGGTGTGTGGGGTGGTGGGGGTTTGCAGTGGGGCTCTGAATGAGAAATAATACAAGGATGTACAAAACAGGACGCTCTTCAGCACGAAGAAAAGCTTAGCATCGGAGTACTCTCTGAGGGAAAAGCAGCAGGGGCAAAAAAAATGAATTACTACATACACAAGCACAGGGTTATATAGCAGTTTCTTCTTCTGGTGAAGAAGGAAGGCAAACACTGAAAAGCAACAATACTACTACTACTATGACATGTCAGAGCCGTGTGAGGAAAGATTCCAGAAGTATGCTCATTTCTGGCCACTGTGTCACCCATAGTTTCAGATTGTTATGGACACAAAATGCTACAAGAACGCATACAGAAGTTATCCATGAGGGGGAACTCGTAAAGAGCCTCACAGTGTCCTTGTGAGTCCAGATGCACTGAATGAGAGCTTATCGTGTGTTTTCTGAAAAGGCTTGTTATGAGAACAGTCCTTCACAACTATACACAAGTCAGAAAATCCTGCAGAAACCAAACACTTGGACAGGAGTTTCTCCCTGTATTAACCTGGACATCACATTTTGGGTTATTTAGACCAAAATACTCAATTTTGCTCTACAAGGGCCTTATTTCCACTTATGAAGACATTATACTGCTACTGTTCTATCAAGATTTTAAACAAATATCCTCATATGTGGCTCTAATTTTTCATAAAAACAAAAATAAGGCAAAAAAAAAAATGCATGCCGTAGAAGAGCTCGGATCTTAGGAGGTTAAAGAGTCTTCTGAGGTAAAGAGTTTACTACAGTGCATCAGCTTGCTGTGTCCATCATTTGTCACTTATTTTTGCTCTGAAGGGGACCACAACCTTCAAAGTAGGGGGGAAACAAGTCCTTAAATTTCACTTCATTCTTCAAAGATTCCCATGCTAAAAATCATTTCCTGAACAGGTCATTCTCCAAATCTGGTGCTTAAGAGGCACCACCCAATTCTGCATATGTGTAAGTCTATAAGAACCAAATTGGTGCCATTGGATGGCTTTAATTTGCTATGGGAGAACAGAGTTGCTTATAGAAAACCTGATATCTGGCCATGACTGCAAGATGAAAGCTTGTGAAATTAAAATCCAGAGCAGAGCCCGAGGTGCACACTGAAAAGTCTCTGAAAATCATAAATTCCCTAAACTCTTATTATTTGGAATGTATAGCAGTACCGTGACTTAATACTGCAGATTAAAAACAGATTTTATCACTGAAAATTTGAATTTGGGATTTTTGGAAATCACACACACCACATCATACTGACTAAAGAATAGTGATATCATACGGCTCGATCTGTGGAAGTGCATTAGTGCATGTGGCATGGGTAAAATACACATTTGTGAAGGCACCATTAATGCTGAACAATATATGCAGCTATATATCATCATATAGACATCTTATTAAAGGAGGGCCTATGCAAACCGCATTCTACATGTAGAAGCACAGCTCTGTAAAACAGAGTCTGGGTCTTAAACTGCCACCTGCTGAAAACATTTGGCACATTATGAAACAAAGACAAACAAACCCACAATACAGCAACCTGTTATGAAGCTCAGCTCTAATTTAAGCAAGGATGAGCAATATTTTTCTTTAAGCTACAGGCGTTAGTGTCGTCAGTTGGAAATACTCACACTGATGTTAAAAGAATCGTTAAACTGTCCATTTTGTTTTATATTGTTGCACAGCACAAAAAATGAGCCCTATATTTCAAAACAAGCAAAGTTACATTTTTTCATTTCATTGTATTCCATTTTTCTGTCATTTTATAGTGTTCCTACATAGATTATATATAAAACATGGACACAGCCACCATAAGATTACCCATTAATTAGTGAAATCTCATTGTGATACTCACAACTCATTATTTTCACTGTGGCACTGCTGGTGTTTTGAAACCAGGAGTAATGGGCACGTAAATGTGAGTGCAAAACTGAGAAAAACTAACTACTTGAGACTGAAAAGCTGTTAGTCTGACTCTTAATTTACAAAATGAAACCTTGTTTTATTTGAAATCTCCTGAAACTAGCATTTAAGCAAATAGGCCCGCTGTCTGTTTTGAATGCAAGTTTAAAAGCTCTTTTACAATGGCTTCATTTTTCAGACAATGAAGCTATAGTTATCTTTTAGATAGCATGTAATTACTAACAGAAGTCATGTAGTACTCTTGTCTGTAGATAATCAACACTTAGTATCAAAACATATGCTGTATTTAACTGAGCCAACTGAGACTAGCCTAAGCCTGCCTCTCTTTGTTTGTGCCACTGCAGGTCCCACCAGCATAGAGATGATAAAACAAAGATATCAAAGATCTACAAAACAATGTAACAGATCAAACTAACGCTGAGAGACAAGGGGGGGAAGAGATTAGATAATTTCACAGACTGCTTCAAGCATGAGAACACCTACCTTTCTATTCAGCCAATGTTATTTTGTACAAGCAGAGTATATGACAGCTCAAAACATCCCCTTTTAAATTTAACAGCAGGCAGGAATAGACACCTCATAACAGCACTAGAGAAGAGATGTCTTAGTTGCTAGGGGTGATGGCATACTCAGAGGCAATTTTACTCTTGATTGATGCAAAGTAATTAGCTATTTCTGGTAAGTCATAAAAAGTAAACAATGAAACACACCGTTAGACCCACGCACGGTGAGGAAATCTTTGCACACGAGCCAACAAGAAGTTATGAAACAAAATAAAAATACACTTTTTAATTTTTTCAATTTTTTTTTTACTGGTAAAAGTTTGTAACCTCGCTTAAAAACAAAAGCTACTCAGATTCGTACATGTGAACATACAGTGAGGATTAGGAGATGAAGTGGGAGGTGGGGTATTATAATCTATAGCTGATTAAGAAAGTAGCTTAAGACATCTTGGGGTAAACATTTTATTATTATTAACAGTGCTCTTTAGTGTGTGTTGAGACATTCCTGAGAAGCAGATTTGTGGTGTGATGTTTTGAGTGCAATGTGGATCCTGCAAGTGTGCTCCTATGTGGACCCACAATACAGTCTGCCACTTTCTGGATCATTTTTGCGCCTGTTTGTGTGCATTCGGAACAATTACAAGACATAAGAGCACGTGTGTGTGTAGTTTTGTGAATATGAATCAGAATCAGTGTGCCTAAGTAATACGTGCATGCACAGACCCACTGCAGAAAGAGGGTTCCTCAGAAACATTAATATGAGAAAATGTGAGCATGATATTCCATCGTGCAGCAGCGCTCATTAGTGACACCAAACAAACAGGAACATGCCTCTAGCTTACACAAAGACCACTTTGTGAGCCATCCCTTGCAAACACAGAGTTCAAGGCAACGGAAATGTGAGGTTAAAAAAAAGAAGAGAAAAAAAGCTGAAGTGTAAAAGGGAGGGGGTATGGTTCAAACGTCCACATTAATGAGGTAATTTTTGTACATACAGGCCAACCAGAATGGGAAGGACAGAAGAGCATCCGAGCATTAAAATGAAAAAACACTTTCCATGTTTCAAATTCATAGCATAAAGGGTGAGGAAGGAAAAAGAACTTACGTCAAGGTCATCCAGCGATCGCGCCAGGCTGAGACGTTTGGCAGAACGACGTTTAGACGCACGAATAGCGCCTATACCCCAAAACCTGGAACCCTGAAGGCAAGAGTATTTAAAATCACCATTACTGATTTAACTTTTGAACACAAGACACTGTCTCTCCTAGAAAATCAAGTTACCAAACTACAACTTAGTAACTGTTAAACTACTGTCACTGACATCTATTTATCTACAGAAATTTTTTGCTATGACTGTCGGAGATAATGTCATAATTTTCAGAGAACTGAAGTGTTTGTGACACGTTTTTGCCCGGAGAGTCAAAGATAATGGAGTTACTCGCGGATAGGAGAAAATGAAAATGTAACAGTATAAGCAAAGTGAGAATTGAATTTAAAATGAGTTTGTTCAAACACATCTTTCTGGGAATCTAAAATGATCCGCGAGATCTGACAGATTTCTCTCCTGGTGCCTCTACATTCAGATATAATTGCACACTAATGTCACAGTCTCTCGGACTGCAGATGGAAACACAATCGCTAATATCTTAAAGATACTGCATTCTAACCAGCCACCGCATACTCTTGTGACTGGAGAGGTTTTGTGTCTATTGCTTGCAGATAATTACTGCTGCATGACATGGGCTCTACCCTGTAATTTGTCTGGCTTCCTGTTCAAGATAGTCTTTTTTTCTGATCTAATGCAAGCTGCTGGGAAAAGATGCAATCAAGCTCTGACTTGGAAACACAGGGCAATGCTTCTCTTAAAGAAATAAACTTAAAAAAAATATATCACATGAGATTATTCTGTAGCCAAACTTAATCTAAAGCCCGCTGCACGTGTCCCTGATTACAAAGTTATTTACAAACACAAGCTCGCCTACATGCTGACTAATTCGAGTCTGTTGCTTAGTGAAAAAGCCGACTTCAGAGATACTTTAGACGTGTAATTGTGGTTCTTGGAGCTCATGGATACACAGGGACATCTTGTGGACAAAGAGGAAACCAACAGTAAAACAAACCTCTTTATAGAGTTGCACATTAACTTTCAGCAGGTGTTTTCTGAGCTCAATTGACACACTGCACCAACTGAGCGTTGAGCAGTGGTGTTTTATTTCATGTTAGGTGCCACCAAAAACAGACTTACTAACACCCCCTTGATGTCGGGAAACTCAATTCTTTCTGAGCATTTAATAGTTCAAGAGCCACTATAAGCACAGAAGCAGATGCTCTTGCCTCAAGGTGACAGGAATAATAAACTTTACATTTTAGCAAAGAAACCTGCACAGCACTTAAGTAAAAGCATTTAATTCAACAAGAATACAAAAAAAAAGTTTTAAAGAGTTTGTGAAAGACAGGACACCTCATGCTTGTTGCTGATCACATAAAATGTCTCTGTCAGGACACCTATAAAGATCCTATAAACATCACCAGGTACTTCAAGAGGACATATTAAGGACCTATTACAGGGACGTCATTTCTGACTTGTATTCTAGCTTGCTAGAGCTTTGCATGACTCACACCTCAAAATAATCCTTATTAATTTGATGATGGGCCTTGGTGCAGTTGCTCAGTCTGAAATAAACTATTTTACATCCTCCCCTTTAAAACTACTTTCTTGGATATGCTGCAGCATACAAAGAGCAGGTAGTTGGGCTGCTGTGTGCCATTTTTAATTTGAGCATCTGCAATTTTAAAAGTACATATGAGATAAAAACAGGGGGGGGGGAAGCATATAATGGCTCCCTCACAAGTGAAATTAAAAAAATATTTTCTAACATTTTTGCCCTTTTTTGTAAATAACTATCAAGAAATTGTAACCTTTTGGGTTCAAAAACATGATAAATATATGATTTTTCATATTTGACTCTTGTGGAAGTTAAATGCCTGAAACCTGTATTTCAGATCACAGGTTATTTATACATACTCATAAACCTCATTAACTACTTCAATGGCAGCATAAGAAATGTTTATTTTTAAATTCTTTAGATTGCAGCTTTAAAGTAAAAAAAAAAATTGAAAACAAGAAAGAGTGTCTTACTTACATTTCTAGTGCTGCCATCCTTTTGCTGCTTCTGTCTCTGTTCTACAAACTTTCTGGTCCATTCCTCCCTGGGAGGCAGCATCATGACTTCAGCTGACTGGTATCTTTCCGAGGGTATCTGGCTCATTGGAGGTGGCAGGTTATTGGTGCTGGCACTAAGACTATTGTGTGAGGGCCAGTTGTTGTTGGATGTTTCACATAGTGCTGGATCACTACTCAGGACTTTTGGCCACTTTGGCTTTGAGAACCACCGTTGGCTCCCTCTGAGAGGATCTCCAGAGAAGTTTGTTTTTTTATCCAAACGCATAAGAGGTGGTGGGGGCTTGAACTGGAACTGTAGTCTGGGTGGGGGTCCTCCATAAAAGCTAACTAAAGAATCTGGGCCAGGTAATGACTCTGAAAGGGAATCTGTGCTGGTAGTGTTCTCTGGATTAAGTTTTTGGCCATTCTTGGAGAGGGTTATTGGGGTGAGGCCCTCAGCCGGAGGATAATCCCATGGACAGCTGGGGAGGTGGGCCCCAGGATGGTTTTGGATCACCGAAGGGAAATCCCTGTCCGCTCTCTCCTCAGGGGGAGAAACATTTCCAATACCACTGTCCCCATTGCTGCTTGCACTGCCACGTTTGGCAGTGCTGACGTTCTCCTTGGCATGCTCCTGGGCTTCTGCGTCCAGTTTCACTCTTAGTCTTTCCACAGCTTCCCCCATGTCGCTGTAAAGTACTGTTACAAAGTTAAGAACATCCGGGGGAGTCTGTGGGAATTCCAGGCAGCCCGAGGCATCTGGATCTGGAGTGCAGTTGAAACCAAAACGGCCAGCAATCCCAGTGTGATCCTTGTGATTTCCCAGATCTGGGTCAATGAAAAAAACATGGCAGGAGGCACGCAGAGGACTATCTTCTGGCACACGGCCATTAATAATATGCCCTGTGGTGACCAGGCAAAAAAAACGTGGGTCTTCAGTACACACAGCCCCCAAGACCAGGTTCTCAGCAGGGAAAGCTGCCAAAACAGCTCCAGCGTCGTCACAAAGACGAATGCAATCAAACATGATCTTCATCATCACAAGGGTATGGGTGTCCTGCTCAGTGCCCAGCTGTCGGATTCTCTCCAGAATGGCCTTTGAACAGTCCTCTGATTCACTAGTGTTCAAAATCAGCTCTGTGGAGCTCAGGTAGCCAACCACCAAAGTCATGTTCAAAACACCCCAGTCTGGATTGGCTTCGTCTGTAATAACAGAGTCTGCATCCCCAGACGTGGAAGTCTCCTCCCTTGGCTGCTCAGCTAAAGCACTCCACTGCTGTGACCACTGTGACATATCCGGCTCTGAAACCGGCCTCTGTTTGGCGGCAACCGAACAACTCGCGTTAAAGGAGGAGTTGCTTGAGTCATCTGAGACTGTGCGGAAAACACTTGCCTTTTGGAAAACGCCACTTTTCTGAGGAAACCCAAATTTCACATCATTAAGGATTGGGTTTCCCAACACTCGGCCTTCAGCCTGCACCACCAAGCACAGGGGTCCTTTGCAGCTGCCAATCAGCTGCACCACAGCCTCATGAGAAGCAGTAGACACGTCACTTCCATTGATGACCATGATGCAATCTCCTTGTCTGAGCCCCACCAAGTATGCCGGGCTTCCTTCCAGGATGCCGCTCAACATGCACGGCCTCTGTCCTGAAATAGTAAAGCCATATCCAGCCCGACCACGGATGACCTCCACGCTCTTGAACTCACCGGATGCATTCATATCGAGACGCCTCCTCGCGCCCTCAGGCTGTCCCTGTATCCTCATCTTTGTTGCCGCATGTGGGAACTGTAACACTTGTCCGTTGCCAACACTATTGTGTTGTTGTCGTCTTATGGTAACACAAAGCAAAACACAAGGACAAAAAGTAAAGAAGACGACATGTTTTTCCACCACATCAAATTGTTCAAAGACTTAATAAATTACAACTCATGCATTAAAATGTCAAAAATACTTGCAAATAAACGACAGCTCTAAAGTTCTTTGTGAAAACTAATGAGAAGTTCTACAGCACATTTTATTAATTACATTAAATGGTTATTTTATTGATGAATACTGCTAATAAATAATGTAAAGACCATATACTGAAAACAGAATAACATTTTTTAAGCAGTGTTAGAAAAAGCAGGGTGTTTTTCTAGCTTTCTTTGCTCTCACCTAGTCAACAAATTAATTTAATTTAATCAGTTTCATTTAATAACCAAGTAACGCAACCCACATCAATCTTATATCTGCAATTATCTGTCAGAGCTAAAACAGAGGCAGCTTTTATGTGCAAACACGGCTCGCATATTACTCCCAGTCACCCCTCCACCCACTCCCCAAAACACACCGCCAGCTGGCTCCCTGCTCACCACCACTTTAATGAAGGACTCTGGTGTCGGTAAGCCAGTTTTTAAATGTTCCAACACTTAAGTCACCGCCCGAGTCATTTTATGAGGGCAAAAAAACCGAAACAAAAATAGCGAAAGCTAGCTCCTGCTTTACTTTTTTTTAGAGTTTTGGCAACTTTAAAGCGACAAAAAATGTTAACGTAGCTCGAAACTTTGACAACAATTAAGGCCTTATCGGGAAAAAAAAAATTAACAGTACCTGCTTTTAAAGTTGTGCCAGAAAAAAAAAGCCCACGGGTTTTACGTTTACGTTAACACGAGTCTACCACGTTTACATTTTCCGCTTCACGCGTCCATTTTTTTTCTCTATTCTCTCCCTGCAGTGATTCGGTATTCCATATGGCAGAGCTCGAGGGCACCACCTCCATCCATTCACTCATCACGGAAAACACAAAGCGTCTTTCACTGTAACCATGACAGCGTAACGTCTCCGGAACATGTGACTCCTCCCACTGGCCAATCAGCATCTCCTTTGCGTTCAATATTCAAACAGTGGGAGTGACGCTATTGGCTGACAATGATGGCAGTTGACAAGCTTCATTTTTCCCTTAAGTAAAGTAAAGTATGTATATATTTTTTTATTTATATATGATATTTTTAATAAATAACTCTGCTTAAGTATACAAGTGAGAGCACAGAAAGTTCTCTGGAGACTCTGTAATCACCCCTGACATATGTCTAAAAGGAGGAATATAATGAAATTTAAAAGGCACTGCCCATGCAATGGTGATAAGTTGATCACTTAAAAACCAAAAAGTAAAAATAAAAAAGGTCTTACCCATATGACTGCGGTTACTGCAGTATGTCTCATCCACTTTGCCTCTGGTTAACTCCTTCCCCTCCACTCGACTGCGGCTCTTTACGGCGGATGGTGTGTAAACACTAACTCTGGTCAAAGGGCTGCAACGGTTGCCTCACCCCTGGCCTTACTACTCATGTGCGGTGTAGCTTACTCATTTGCAAGAAGCTGACAGCCGTTTTGACAAACCACTATATAACAACAGGATTAGAAGTCTAATGCAATGACGTTGCACTTTATGATTTATTTATTACGGCTGTGAGCAATGAGCATACTATGCAAACACAGGCCACACAGTTCAGTGTGTTATAAGGAAACAAATGATGTTGCTTTCTCATTTTCATGAAGGAGTGACTTCCTTTGAGCTGGTGTAATGGAACTAGCCTAATCCCCCCTATTTCTCCAAATCCTCTTAAAATGGGCTGAAAGGCAAAGACCTTAATATTTCAGCTAACGTCAGCCTCCACCCTCTGTGTATTTTGCATCCCAATAATTGTACCGTAGAGTCACGGAGATGGGGGATGTTAGAGTGAAAGACAGCAGCAGGTTATCTTTGCATAGTTGTCAGTTCTCAAGAAACAAATCTGCGGGTTTCTGCCTTGAATGAAAGCTTCCATATATATCAAATCCTAAAACTAAATGCTGTAAAAATGCTGTTATATGACTTTTATTAGCCACTATCAGTGTCTTTGTTATGATACGAATAGAAGAATCTGTCTGACTTGTCAGAGTCTTATTATGACTAATGACCCATATTCCTAGAAATATTTATGTGGATATCAGTATAACACTATAAATATCAAGGTTACCAATCACTCTGTCACATTCTCACGCAAAAGAAAGTCAGGAATGTTTCATTAAAGCTACTATTTTGCACAAAAAGACATAGTCAAGCTTTCTTTTTCTGAGAAATCTCAAGCAGCTTGTGTTGCCATTTGCTGGCAGCTCTTTACCAAATGACTGCAGTAACAGTGGGGATTACGGCCTAAATTCCTGGTTCATGGTTGCTACAAATTGCCCTGTTTTGGCATCAGACCTCCCATGTAACATGTAATTATCCTGGCAAAGAATAAAAAGTGATGGCTGTTGTTCCCACAGTGATTTTTATTAGGGTACTTGGCAAATTATCAAGAAATCTTATACAACTGTTCCTAAAATGAAAATGTACAGTGGAGCCTGACTTAATGTTGATGCTAAAGTGCTAACAAATGCAATAACATGTTTATCTTCTACAAATGATACTCCTCCAGAAATGGTAAAAGCCTGTATTCATGCCTGTCTCTACCATTTCTACACAGAGCTTTACTCACAATAGGATAAACCTGGAATGCCAAAATAAAATACATCATTTTTTTGTATTCAACAAGGTTATAGGTGAGGCAATGCCCCCCAATAAAAAACAAAACAAAAAATATACACTTTATGGTTTTCCCGGATCCTTCACACCGCTCTGACCCCATGTGGCTGATGCAGTGGCGGGAAGCTGGATCATCTTCTCCAGGAGGTTCATCATGCGCTCCTGCAGCTGCAGGCACTGGACCTGGAGGAGGTTCTGTTGGTGCACGGCTCGACGCACCTCCCTGCACGTCTCCTCCATGGCCCGGCTCGACTTCTTCTGTTGCTGCAGCATAGCCTGCAAGACTCGCAGTTTCTTCCGCTTCAAGGACAGGTGCTTGCTGGCCTTCCTCTTCCTGGCCGAGATAGGATGTGAGCTGGGGGAGCAGAGAGGGGAACCTTTCAGAGCAGGCAGTGCCTAGTAAAAAGAGATCACACTGGGTTCGCATTTTCACAGGTTAGTTCCACGACCTTCAACATAACATTGGTTTGTGTGCATCGGCTCCTCGCGCCGAAGGCAGAAATCATAGAAGTAAATCATTGCAAGTGTTTTACAATGCTATGGACGGCATTTAAAGGGAGTGAAACATGGCTTATTACTGGTAGCTACAATCTACAGATTTTTCTGACAATTAAGACAGACAATTGAGAGGCACAGTTTTAATAAGAAGACAGCCCTGAGGACACATCAGCTGGATGCATGTTTCTGATTTTGCCTAACCAGTACAGGCAGATTGTGGGCTGCAGCTTTCTAGAGAAGCAGCATGAGTAGGGATGGGTATTGATAAGATTTTCACGATTCCGATCCAATTTTGATTCTGTTTAACGATTCGATTCTTTATCGATTATTTTTAAAAAAGGAGAACACTAAGGTCGATTAGCTTAGAACTTTGTTTTATATCTTCTCTTTGAACAAGATAGAAATTTAGGAGTAACATGGCCTTACAAACCCAACAGTGAGATCTTAAGAGATACACAGCCTACGGCTCTTCAATGGGGTGTCACAGGGTCCCCAGGAAAAAAATTGTAAATGTAAAATAATAACATAAATATTCTTCTGTAGCAATAATTACAATTACACAAGAATATCCAGTAATGTCCCTGCCTACAATTAAACACATCTGCTGTGGCAAATGGGTGCAAACCTTTGACCACAAACTTAGTCACTGCTCGGTGACATTCGTCTATCCTGGCCTGAAAGGAGACGCTACCGGTAGACTGCAGCGAGAACTGGCAGCATCTGAGCCAGACTCTGTCTGTCTGTCTCATCATGGTCACCTAAATGCACAGTAATGGCAGGTTTTGTAAGAAGGCAGATCACGTTAACATAATATGCACTGTTAGTTGATTATTTACCTGCTGCATTAACGGGAGAGGACGTGCAAACGTTACCGCTGCTGCTGGGTTGAGATTCACGAGTCCGGAGCGGAATTAAAAACACGACATTCATTTAAGGTCATCGTGTGTTTTGTGAGCAAATGCTTTTGCATATTCGTAGTGTTTCCTCCCTGAAATGAAATATCTACTTTTCAAGTATTGCAAGTTACCCTGTTGTCATCCGTTCTCGTAAAGTATAACCAAACTTTTGAGCGTTTGAGCCGCCATGTTTCCTGCCAGGTACATGACGTAATTCGTGGCGACGGGAATCGATAAGGGAATCGTTTGCAAAAATGGCAAACAATTCCAAGGAATTGAAACAGAGGAACCGGTTCTCAGCAAGAACCGGTTTTCGATACCCATCCCTAAGCATGAGTGAGCGTTTGCTGTGGTGTGCCACAGGAAACTAATGCCAACAACAACAATAATGACAAGAAAACACATCCAGATTGAATTTTAGTGCATCAGAGTGATGAGGGGTTTTTTTTAAAGCCAGAACTTTTTGACTCATTTTTCAGCCCATTAAAAGTTGATTTGAGGGCTAAGGCTTGGTTTTAGGGTTAAAGAATTAGGGTGAATTTAAGACTTTAGCACTTAGCTGTTATGGCTAAACGTAGAGTTAAGAGGCTTGGGATTGCATGAATGTCCCCAGAAAGATAGTGTGTGTGTCTGTCAGTGTGGAAACACTTTTAACAAGGAACTACATTTAGCCCCCCCCCCAAAAAAAAAGAGAACCGCTCATCTAAACAACCTCAAAATTGAGCACTGCCCTTGCCAGAGTCCCCAGCGACAGACTCACCAAGTCTGGAGTGGATCAGAGGAACAGACAGACCTACACAGATTATTAGTAAGTAAGTAAAGTAAGTATACTTTACAGAAACTAACAAAACTGTTAAAACGCAGAGAGAAAAAAGCAATCGTGTATATAATTTTAGCATTCAAGGTTTAAATAAAGCATAGCAACAAGTAACCCAGCTGAGGAAAGGTAGTCACTTTCAGTTATAGCTGGCAAGCTGAAAACTGCATAAAACTGTATATCTGGTGGGTTGCTTCTCTGAAACAATAGCATACAAAGGTCAGTTCATCTATTATTATCTTTATGAGTGTTTCAAAAGTGCACATATTCACTATGACACACACATGCACTGTGTGTCTCCTCTATTTCCTGTTACCTGGAGCCCTGTGTGTGCTCACTATCAGAGCTCAGCGAGTCCAGCTCTTGTTTGATCTCCATCTCGTCCGAGGAGCCTGTGTACTCTGGCAGGAATCCCATCAGCCCCTCGTCTGACTGTGGCACCAGGTTGTCTGTCGACTGGGAGGAAGTGGAGGGACCCGCTGCAGAGGCCTGAAACTCCAAAGAGTTCACCCTGCCGTTCTCCAGCGGCTTGGAGAGGATCTTCTCTATGGCCTTGTAGTACGGCCAATCCGGCGCCTCGCTGCCTTCGCCAACTGTAGCTTTCAGTCGCCTGTTAAAGCAGAGAAAATGTAAAACAAAAACAAAAAAAATGGGTGGTGGTGGTGGTGGTGGGGGGGGGGTTGGTCATGCAGCAGCTGGAGCCACGACTTTGGACCGGGGTTTTGCACTTGCCTGTACTGAAAAGACATATTGGTGATTTTCATCTTGATCTCTTCCTTGAAGCGCTGCTCTCCTGTCAGCTGAAAGAACCTCTGGGACATCTTCTCGTAAACCTTAGCGTTCCTCTTGCTCATTTTCAGCTCGTTGTGGTGTTCCTCCCACACGTACAGGAGGGCTTTCATTTCGCCATCGGTCCAGTTCGGGGCCCGTCTGTGTTTCTCACTGTGGCCTGGCATCAGGTAGCTGAAACCATCCTCTGATGCCATTTTTTTAAAAAAAAATTTTAAATGACTCTCTTGACCTGTGCTGGTTCTGTTTGCAGAGCTTTAGAGGTTGGTTTTGAAAGCCTTTTACTTCGCTAAAGAGCCGTGTTGAGTCTCCAGTAATGGAGGGATAGAAGCAGGAAGGCACACACACACACCACCACCCTGCCTGTGCCTTTCCCCCTAGTCTAGCTGAAAGAGGACTCAAAATGGGGCCTAAGGCAGGAGAGGAATCCGGTTAAAAGCTTTTAGTGGTGCGTGATGTCACCGTGACATCAAGTTGCCCTGGCAACGGTGAGGGAGGCCCTTTATTTTCCCTCCCCTCTCCTCTAACCACTCCCATCTGCTCTCTCTCCCCTCCATTCTGCTTCACTGGAAGCACAAAAAGCTTTTAGTTGAAAGGCAGCAGTGTGAGCGCACAAGACTGCTGATGGTTTTGAAATATGAGCCTCCGGGGAGGGGAGGAGGGGTGGGAGGGGGGAAAAAAGCACTGAGAAGGAGGAGGAGTGGAGACCATGGGTATGTGTTTCCCTGGCAACAAGGCAGTGGATTTGGTAGTCAGCCAGCACTCTGCTCCATTTAAAAGCTTTTAATAATACACAAGTCATTTTGAGATGAGGAGAGGGAGGATTTGCTTTATCTGGCAGGATGCGGGGAAAAAGAGAGCAGAAACACTCGCAGCCTGCAATTCAGACCTGAGAAAGCAAGCCCAGGCATCGCACCGCAAAGCTGTGAAGCTCTTTTTTTTTTAGGTGGGGATAACAAAAGGGAGACATCAGACGAAACGGCAACGTGTAGTGATCAACTGCAGGCAACCGTTGAAGCAACACAACACGCTGTCTCCTGTAATCAGCTTTCTTTTCATAGTCATGGTCAGCAGACAATGGACCCCTGCAGAAAGGGTTTCTCTGACCATTTGGGGACTCCCTCCCCCCACCCCCATTCCAGTCTCTGCAAAGGGCGGCTCTCCCCTGCCCCTGTGCGCATTAACCAGTTTATGTGCATATTTCTTTCCTTTCCCTCTACCTCCCCTGGTCTCATGTTTCTCTCAGTAGCATTTACGCACTGAAGCCCCACCGTCGTTCACACACAGACAGCGAGTTGGCAGCAATTCAGCCCCTGCTTTGTCTCCCACATTTTTTTTAAATTTCTTTTACTTTTGCCACCTTAAAACTGGCAATGCAGCAATAACCATCATGTATTCTCACTTTAGGTGCATTAGTGCCATTAGCTGCATTGCGTCCAGCTTAACTCAGTTGCAGGCTGATTAGATCTTTAACCCATCTGCTCCCCACTAACCTGACAGGCGGGCGCTGCATGTTCATACCGCTAATTGGCAGCTTTGCCCGATCCATCACATCTGTCACTTAAAATAAATCTCTGCCGTTGCAGAAATGGAAACGCAAACGAAAGTTGACGTGAAAGGTTCTCGGTGTGCTTGAAGAAATGTGACTGACACTTAAAAAGATTTTTTTGAAAGGGTTGCGATCGTTACCACGTCGCGTTTTTGCTCCGGATTAAACAGTTGATCGTTTTTTGACTGAGTCTCAAAATATTAAAAATAATCTGTCACTTCGGCTTATTTCAGCATCACGCCCCGCCCCCTCCTCTCTGTCTTTTCTCTGCGGTCCTTTAGGATTGCATTTTAGTTACCGTTGTGCATTTTTTCATTCAATAAGGTGGAGGTAATCCAGACTAGTAATCCAGGAGCCAGACTAATCTGCGGATAAACTGTTTGATGCACTGCTCACGTCTGCAGGCAGAAGTCACCGTTGTGAGTGATCAGTAAAATAGAGCCACTTGGTAGAAATAAATAAATAAATTGTATATATGTAAACAACGCATACTCGGAGATCTCGTTAAGGAATCTTTCATTTCTAATTTCACCTCACTCACAGTGTAGTTTGTATTCACACAAAGCATTTCAGAAATGATCAACTGTTGGATTAAAATGTCCTATCAGCCGATTTAACAAAGGTTTTCAGGAGAAACTGAACAACTTAAAATCTAATACATGCAGTCTCCTTAATAAGCATGCTGCTTATTTTTCATGCACTCTGTAAATGGTAAATGGCCTGTTCTAATGAGCCTTGATTTCTGCTGCATTCAGATGGTCTTGCCTTAATAGTTCAGGCTGCCAGTGGTTTAATGGTGCAGGGATTTAAACACCACAGCATACCTGAGTGTTGTTGCTTACCCTGTCCATTCCTTTATGACTGCAGTGTAACTATCTTCTGATATCTGCTTCCAGCAGGAACACAAAGCTCACATCACCCTTAACTGATTTCTTGAACATAACAATGAGTTCTTTATACTCAAATGTACTCACGGTCACCAGCTCTCAATCCAACAGAGGAACTCAGGGATGTGGTGGAACAGGTAACTTACTGAAGTGCTCAGATTACTTTTTGTCTTAAGTGATATCATGTGGCCTGCTATTGGTAGCATTGAAAAAAAGCATCATGTAAATTGTACCGGAGTGGAAAGTACCTGTTAGCTGCAAAGAGCAGACATACCTGCTAGCTAAACACAGCTCTACAACCTTCATGACACATCAAGGAGGAGAATGGTGCTAATGCTAGGATAACTTTTAGTTCACTTACAATTGTTTGGCACCAAATCTTGTGGGAAAGTTGATAAATGCTTCCAATATCAACTAGCTGTAAAATTAGCTAAAGTCAACGCATCCCGAAGCAGACTTACAGTAAGCTAAATTCCCCTGAGCAATATAACAAATGTTTGAAATATGGTGTTAATTTTTCTTATCACAAAAATAACTATAATAACAAGTTACTTTATTTAATAAGTAAAGCTGTAATATCTAGCTAACTTTTTAATAGCGTCAGTGCTACAACTCACTGCTAATGTTAGCAGACTCAACACAGACATTACTACTGTGCTTGGTCACACACCGGGACTGCTTCTTATCAAAAGCCACTAAAATTTAACCCCGATATCATTTGCTTTTTTGTTTTGTTTTGAATATACCTGTTTTTAATAAGTTTTTATCTTAGCAAAACAAAAGTTTAAAGAGCTACCTTCCAAGAAAGTCAAATAGTCAGACTTGATCATCACGTCTTAAAAATAAAAAAAATAAAAAAGTTGAGGCTTCAGGCTTTCTCTTTGAACCTTAGAAAAATGTTTAATGCAAATTTATGCACATAAAACATATACATAGAATACAGTGCATACATAAAATATCATAAAGTAAAAATGCTTTTGATGTTGGCCTACATTAGTATGTTGACACATACTGCTGCATTTCTCTTTAACATAACAACCTGGTCCACAGTGGACCACTTTGGCCCAAGCTGGACCCACATCAAGATAGTCTTTTAGACCGCGCATGGCAAAAAACAAAACATGACAAATACAACCGCTGACCACATTCTGTAGTGTGATTAGAGCATTTGAGGCTGGTGTGTATCCTACACAATAAAAGGAAAAAAATACAGTAGATACAAGCTGTTTCCTTTTGACACTAAGTAAAAAACACTGTGCAAATCTGAGCTCAGGCAGGAGGTCCAATCCTAGCTTTTGGGGAATTTACGCCTCCTAGGGGGGTAATGGATTAATCCACGATAGGGTTTCTTCTATCAGTCATTAACATTAATGCAGATACAAGAAGACATAGAAAGCTGTTAAATACACCCATACTCTCAGGGCCAAAGGATTCAGGAATGTCAGCTTATTTCTTAAATAGAAAAATACTAAAAAAAATGATTGTTTTTAAAGAAAGGGGCTGGTAAATGACATATAAAGTATCAGGCAAACTCTGGTACACCAACAGCTTATCTAAACTTCCCTCCCATGTCTTTGTCTGTCAAGCCAAACCCAAAAACAATACAATGGAACACAGCATATTAAACAAAATGTGAAATTATAGTATAAAAAACATGGATTAATGGAACCGATATCATATAATATATGAAGTATTCATAACATACAAGAACACAAGTTAAAAATCAAACCTAAAAAGGAATGTAGTTCTGGAAAAGTACCACTAGAGGTCAGCAAATATCCATGCTCAGATATCCAGTCAAACATTTGGAGGATTTATATGCTTCTGCTTGTGGACTAACACTTTAAAAACGAACCCACATTAATTTCTTAAATTTCACTTCCATTCGGTTCAGCAGCAGCAGGAGTGGTAAACACTTCATCACTTAAGAAAAACAAAATCAGTTAGTTACATTCTTGATATGAAGTCTGACAGTATAAATGACAGTTTTTGTTCCCCCCCCACAAACTAACAATGACTCGTATGTGCACAGTGGTCTCAAATGTCTCACTGAGTAACATCGGCAACCTTGACACCATTACTGCATCAGGAAAGAAAATGATTCCCCACGTACGTATCAAAACTGACTCATGCAGTCGTAAGAGAAAAAAAAAATTGAGTCGCAGCAAATTCTGCTGAAGCTATTTCAGTTGGGGCTTTTGTTTTATAGTCCTTCTCCATCATCTGGTGTAAAAGTTTCCTCTGTTCGTTTCGTCACACTTTGAAAAGAACTGGTCCGTCTAGCTGCGGATCCCCGTCCCAGGATTGTGTTTAAAGACTCACGCCTGGTATCTTCTAGTGTCTTCAGTGCTGTGAATGTCTCTGCTCAGTCTCTGGGTAGACACTCCTCCTCGGTGATGCCCTGAGCTTTGAGCTCTTCGAGGACATTGTCCAGGTGGCCGGGGTCGGGGTACCCGTGGCCCGTGAGGTTGGAGCCGAACTCGGTCTTGTGATGCACCTCGTTCCAGATGACCGTGTCGCTCTCACCTGTAGTGCTCGACGTACCCACAGAAAAAATGAGCCTACGATCCCACGCTACCAGAAGCAGCCTCAGAACCTGCAAAGGGTTAATAAAGAACACGTGTTAATATATGACCATCTTGCCCATCTGAAATTCAAAAGAAGAGACATTTCTATGTATACCTTGCGTCCCTTCTCGCTGTCAGGAAGGTAGCAGTGTCTGGGGAACCCACGTGCAGTGAAGGGTTTGCCTGGATTTGGGTGCTCTGGGCCCTGAAGACCAGAAGAAGAACAGTTTGTCACTTCATTCAAAAAGAGACGCTGCTAGCACCACATAAACACCGATATACTGAATGTACCTGGATGCCAGGAGGGATGTTGTATATGATCCGGATGGTTTTGCAGTCTGGGTGGCCAGGCAGGGAGTGCGGGATGACATGGTACTCCATCTTGCCGGGTGGCTGGTTGCCAGTCTTTACTCCGTAAATTGTCTTGCAGGTGGGACACTGCAGGCTGCCGTCCTTGTTGCCGTTATTGTACATAGCAACGAGGCACTGCAGGTGGTACTGGTGACCGCATTGTGCCAGACGACCCACCGACTCGGCCCTGGAGATGCCACCCACACCAGGACCTTTGTAGCCCGATGGTCCGGGCAAGGCCTCCATACAGATGGTGCAATCCTGACATAGAAAGATAAAGGACAGTTTGAGTTCTGTCCACTGCAGAAAAGAGATTTTCAAATTATCAGCACGTGCCACATCATGCTGTTTGAGATAATACCGGTATTTTATGTTATCAGATATCTGTAATCCAGCGACTCCAGACATTGGAGTGCTTACATTTGACTTGCGCTGTGTCACTACTACTGCACTACAATAAATGCTGCTCCCTGCAAGCTGCAATTAAAGGTAAAATGTTATTCAGGTATCTTTCCCTATGTCATCAGAAATATCGTTGTCACAAATTTCCCTAAAATATCACGACACATTGTTGAGGCTACACTGTGCAGCTCTTTTTTAATGTTTGATCACCTCCCAACAACTTTCAGCACGTGTCATGGCTTTGAGCAGCATTAGTACACCTTCTACACTTCTACCACGTAAAAATATGGACACCAAAACAATTCTACTGAAACTGAGAATAGTGCAGATGTGGTTATTTTCCCTCCCACCTTTTTCAGTTATATAATCAGGAGTATAAGTCCTGAGCCTCAAAGAGAGAAATTTGGCCCAATATTTTACGTTTTTGCTGTATTTTGCTCTGAAAGTATTTTAAAAGTTATTAAGAATGAATCCCATCAAAGTCCAACATCATTTTACTGGTCATTATTGTCCCAAACACGGGCTCTGTTTTATACGTTAGATTTCTAAGAGATGTTGCTGGAAGCTATGACGTCTCCATCATAAATAGACTTGCTAGATAAATGCCCTCCATAGGGAGAGAACTCACCTCCTCTGGGGGGTTTCGCACTTTCTGGAGGTAGCGCTTCACCACTTCCTCTGGAGTCTTGCCTACAGACAGAAACACAAAATTCAGTGAGAATTTCATTATAGTCACAAAGCACATTTGCTCTTCTTCAAATCACAACTAGCTCACCTTTCCGGGCCTGTTTCTTTGTGGTCTTGCGACAGCAGTGGCCCAACCCCGGGACAGGTTTGAGGTCGCTCTTGCTGACAGGTGGAGGATGAAGCACCAGCTTGGGAGGGCGGGTCAGGCAGACAGGAAGCCCTGCTGCGCTCATCAAGATGCCTGTTATACCTGAATATAGCCAGAAGAGGGGGCATGAGACATACTACTCATACATTCCTATTGCATACACAAAGCTGGATGAGCTCTTGTGTTATGAGAATGATCCAGTCTAAATCATTTGGATTGATTCAGGTAGTTAGCATAGGTTACCTGCCAGTGCAGGATGTACAGGACTGGATCCATTCAGGTTCTTCACTGGAACTGTTGGCACTCTGCAACAAGGAAAACAAAGCTGTATGAATCTACTGATGGCTGACACAGGCCAGGTCACCTCCACGCAGACTGAAGAAATCTGACGAGTCACCTGTGAACAGGTGCAGTTAGATACAGCAGATGCTCGCCTCCACCTTACTTAGAGTCAGCAGGTTAAGGAGCTTTTGCCGAGTCAAGTGGAGAAACAAACACGGATTGACATGCTGCCCTATAATTGCCACATATGTTTGGGATTAAATGGCAGCACCAGAGCCTTGGCTGCTTTATTTTCTCAGTAACAATACTTGTAATATCCCAGGGTCGGTGATCACAAAATTATAAACACTTTAAGCTAAAATCCATCAACTCCAACAAAAGCAGCTTTGATTTTTATACAAGGAGGTGACATGATTGTTCATTTTAACCTCCAGTTTTTGTTCAAGATATTTAAAAATGCTGTTTAGTATGTCAAATTTGTTATGAACATATTGAAATGCTACAGTAACTTTAAGCACAGCTGTAATGTGTATAGCACACAGGGAGAGTCACGGCTGTGTCTGACCCATCAGACGAGCGTACTTACGGTCTGCCACTTTTGATAACAGTCATCGCTCTTGCTCGAAAGTGCCAAAAACCACAGATACGAGTCAAAAATATTCCAGCAGCTATATGCAGATGATACGTTTTTTAAGCTTCCTCTCCACTGGTTTCTCACTCTTCTGTTCTTTAGTGTGTCAGTGTGTCTGCCCCCGTCTCCCTCTTCCTCTGCCTGTGTGCCGGTGTTAGATCGCTCTCCTCTTTTATAGGCCTAATCCACCTGTTTCCATCTGGTGGCTAAACTCTGGTTGTAGGCCAGAGATTCGTTACAGCAGGGATTACCTGTCAGATGCTACATCACACTGCCAGGCTGTCATAAGGCAGCACCAGGTTGGTGACTGTACGAGTTACAATATGGCGATACAAAAGAATCCCTCTGACTTTAAAAAGCTGATTTAGTACTCTGATGTCGTTAGTGAATCAACATGTACTAAATCTGAAAATCACAAACATAACTGAGACCAGCCCGTCCGGCACCAACTACCACACCATGATCAAAGTCACTTAAATTATCTTTCCTCCTGATTCTGACGCTCAGTTTGAAGTTCAGCAGGTCGCTTCGACCACAGCAAAATAGACATGCATGTTAGGGTGACTGGTTTACATGTGGGGTAAACACAGCAGATATAGAGTGTAAAATAAAGGACTCTATGTATGACTGAAAATGTGGTTTCTAGTCTAAAGTGTTTCGAGTAAGACTACAAAAGCAAACATAAGGCCCTGGTTCTAGAATTGGCCTAGTAAAGACCCCAATCCGGCCGGCTGGATATATGAAGGAGGGCATGCATTTTGGATTTTTAACTGTACTTTTAAGTTTTAAAGCTTTTCCTGCTGATAAAAAACCTCCCCCACAGCCATTCATACTACACCAAAGTAGTTAAGTGAGTGTAAACAATCAAGTGACAGACAAGTTCCTGTTTCTCATCATCTATTTCATCTATTAGAGATTTCAAAGATTTTTTTTTTCAATCAACAAAAACGTTGTTTTATAAATACAGGACAGTCTGGGCAGAACGTTTTCTGTAATTATACTCCTTTATCACGTAGAAAAACTGAGAGTACTTTTATTTCTCTTTGTATAAGTTGATTGTGTTTTTGGTAGTCATCAAATTCAAAATGCATTTCTAGAGCTGAAGATAAATGACTGATACTTTCTTCACTTATTATAGATTCATATAATGTCTTATTTGTGATCGTGACTTAGCTTTGGACAGAGCTTTAAATAGATGCGATGACAAATCTGGGAGTCATTTTAACATATGCAGAATTGAACCTGCTTATCTTGAAGTCACTAAAGAAAAATTGAGCTTTTGAGGAACAGTGACTCCTGTGTGACTAGAAGAGCTCAGACTATTCTACAGTTAATAGAATACATAATAAAATGTAAAAAAGAAAGAAAAAAGACAAGAAAAAACCCTGTAATTTCCCTCTCTAAGTAAATGATGTGACGATGGCATGGAAAACCTCACAGTAAGGAATTACTAGACTGTTCAGGTTCCTGTACTGGTCAACCTGATTACACGGTGCTGTGGCTCTATATTTGTTTGTTTACCAACAAAGTGTCCTAGCTGTGGTATTAACTCCGTCTGAGCATGCTCCTTACGTGACTAAGAAAACGTTCAGCCGACCGACTCGATCTCTAACGGGTAAATGTTGACTGGCATTTTATTTGTGTGTCCGGCGGGAATAAGTGAGCAGTATGAGGTGGAAGAAAAGTGGAGAAAGGTTAAGAAAACAAGCCGGGGCGTGTCGGCCAGTCACGTTTCTCTGATCTCGGTTAAGCTATCGGCATTAGAGCGGAGTCCATCTGGAGCGCTGGATGATGGAAACGCACAAGCCACCGCATATGGCAACACAAGCTCACACCCTGAATCAAATCTAATAAACAAATTGGTTGATTAAAACTTGAAGCAGAAGTAAATCCAGTCATCGGGCTCGAATGATGACGGGTTACTTTTTATGGAGACAAGCATAGGCAGTGCAGAAAAAGCAGGTGCGCCGACCAATGGAAACTCTCGTCACTGTGATGCATCTGTGACGCTGAAGACCCCCGACACGCTAACGCCTCACTTACAAACCATCTGCTCAATTTCACTGCAGGCAAACTCTCAACAACAGCTCATCAATCCATCTACTAAAGGAAATTCTTTTACATAACAAACTTACATAGTACTATTTTTTAACTAAACCGCATAAATGCTACAATATTTTTGTTTTTTCAGCAGACTGTTTAAATCCAGTATGAGAGTTCTTTAACATCTTCTGGTACCACACTTCCTCAATTTGTCATCATGTTTTCTTGCTACAGTTTGTATGTACATGTGTCTTGTGCTTCCTTTGCTACTGCAGCATGTGCTCATCTTTTGTGGTCTTAAAGAAATTCTACTTGATCCTCTCCAGAAAGTAAAAGTGAGCTGCTTGGTTAAATTCACTGCAGCTTGAATTCTTCTGTAGATTTGAATAATTAAAGCTCAACACATAAATATTTTGGACCCATTGACAGCAAAAGAGGATATGTGCAAGGCAAAAAGTCATCAGTGTAGTGATAACCCACATACCTTTTCACGCTGGCTCCAAAAGGGAGAACAGCCCAGAGACTTCCATGTTAATGTTTTACCAGCTTTAGAACAGGAATGTTTACTAGTTGGTACAAAGAAATTGTTTGGGCAACTCGATTTAATCTTCCTCTTAATAACACACTCTCAGAAGGCCCCAGTCATATCTGTCACTAGGGAAAATGTATTGGCCAACCAGCTGGTGGGGGATTGCTGCAGGTTGCTCATTGTCACTCAGTGAAATTGGTTGAAGAGTGCAATGCAAACCAGAAATGGAAAAATGTGCCTTTGGAAAGGTGCTGGTTTCAGCTGCAGTCAACATCTTTCAGTCAATGAATTTGGTGTCTTAGATGCAAACTATAAGTGACCGTGGCAATCTGCTTGCAACCAATGCAACTGCAAGGATGGTTTTGGTGCAACACACTCATTACAACTGTTTCATGCAGCAAGCATTCAGTAACCAGTCACATTTTTCAATACATATTTTTCCCTAGCGGCCAAAAGTTGCCAAGGCGCTCACTGACTGGTCGCTAGGTCTGTGTCACTAACCACTAAACTGTATAAGTGCAACAGATGGATGGTGACACTGGCGGCTTTTTGCTAATCGTCATTTCAGCTAAACTGAGTCACTGAACTGGTATCTCAAGTGCATTTGTAGAGAAATTTTAATGCAGTTATCTGAAAATAGTAGCTAATCATACTAACAGAAATTCCAGTAAGTCTGTAGTCAAGTCTTAATAAGTGAACTTCTATCTTATTACTAACTCATTACTATTTAGCAGGCTATCTGTTTCTGTGCATTACACCTTTACAGTTTTTGGATGCAGCTTGCTAACATCAGTGGATAATTTAGCTCACCATCCATTGCCACAAAAAGAAAAATAAGAATAAAGGAAAACATTATTGATGGGGCCAACACGCTACAATTAAGACTTCAAAACTGGAAGTCTGACTATATACAAGTCTGGAAAATATCCTCTTACATGATTTTATTATCATTATCATTTTGTACATGGGCATGATTTAGAGTGTGGTTACTCTGTGACTGATAATTTACTACTATAAGCCCATGTTTCATATACAGCCTGGTTGACAGTTTACTCTATATAATGAATGCAACCTTAAAATTAACTGAGGACCGTAGCGCCGAGTAGTGTCAAACAGTAACAGTTTAAGGTTTTGAATGATAAGAAAAATTACAATTTGAAGTAATTTCTGTTAAGACTTTACCCTAATCCCCCAGCAGAATTCATTTTGCTAAAAATAATTACATGTAATTTCCTTCTGTGAATAACATCATTGCACAGCAGGTGAAAGGTCCCACTGGAAGGTGAAGCAGCAATTCAATGATGTTAAATGCCTCACAGGGGCAATAACTCCTGATTGTTGTACTGTCTTAATTACTTACTTTTTAAAAAGGGTGAACTTAATTATCCACACATTTCAATGGATTTAAATAATGACTGGTTTCAGCGGGTTTAAAACAGTTTGGATGT
The DNA here is from genome assembly GCF_057382185.1 of Mchenga conophoros. Taxonomy (NCBI): domain Eukaryota; kingdom Metazoa; phylum Chordata; class Actinopteri; order Cichliformes; family Cichlidae; genus Mchenga; species Mchenga conophoros. Next base: position 69,303,027 of record NC_140528.1, read on the forward strand.
GACCGCGCTTGTGTTGCATGGATATGGGGATAAAGCAGTGAGCAGGCTGGCAGGATCAGAGCGATTCTGAATCGGTGACGTCGGTGGTTTTACCGCAGCAGCAGGTGTGACCATCTGCTGGACTCTCACCTGATATGTTTAAAGAATTGCTCTGTCATGCAGCTCACCTGACACAAAATGAGGAGATTAACGAGGCAGAAATATTAATCCTGCTGTGATTGGTGTTAATCTGAGGCTTAGCTGGTGTAAAAACTGGTGTTTCACTGAGGTTGTTTCAGTTAATGCCAGGATTCAGACAGTTGGGTCACCGTGCTGGGGACATGGAAATTATTTTTCAGTGTATGGTTATGTGTCTAATGTTTGGAACTAGAAACTAGGTCTATGCAGAGCAGTATGCACGCATGCATTTTCTCTGCATGTCTGCAGTTTTATATATAAAACAGCTACCTCAGTCACAGTGAACGCCACAAACAACTCCAGCTGCAAACTAAACACAACAACTGTGTTTTAAAAAAAAAAAAAAAATTCTAGTTACACAGCAAGAACAGTGCACCTCCACCTGACCATGACCAGACATCCAACTAACCAGCGCCTTCTGGCTCCGACACGTGGATACTGCGACTTCCTTCATTAATCCTCATGCACTCAGTTCGTCAACACCGGAAGATCACGCGGTCATAAAGCGACACTCTGATAAAGAGTTTCAAAATTCTCTGTTACATCAAACCCTTCTCCCTAATAAAAGGAGATCTTTTTGTAGGTTATAGCAGGTAAAAACATCTCGTATTCCAACTCAAATCACAGCAATCACATGGCAGGAACTGGATGAATGTGATGGATGACTGCAAAATGAAGTATATAATGTTACACTTTATAGTTATGTTGTATATGAATTACAGCATGTTACTGTTAATTATATGTATACTCTTTGCTGACTGGTGCTGCAGAATATGCAGTAAAAGCAACATGAACGCCTATTTTTAAATCCTAGTTTTTATGCCATTAATCCTCCTGATATATTGCATTCATTAGCAAATATTTAGATAAATTCCCACTGCATGGCATTTTTAGTTTAAGTTACAGCTAACACCATGCAAAAAGTTCCAGATGACATGTATAGAAATTGCTGTAGATTCATGGATTTCAGTATATTACAGGAAAACATTTGGTTGTATGTATATATCTATTTATTTTGTTTAATTTTAAACAGGAGTGCAATCAGCAGTTGGGAGCTCCTTGTCTTCAGTCAAAATACAAGGGCCTTTATTTTAATGATAACTGTGGCTGCTAGCTACCATAATTACTTTGGTCACCATGATGTTGTCTGATGCACAGTTACAGGCAGTAGAGTGACTTGACAAAACGTTACTTTCATTTTTTACTATAGAAATTTGTTTTTACAATAATTTAAAAATTACAACTTTAGCAGCTACACAGCTGATGTCTGTACACTAAAATGTTCCTTAGTGGAAATTTCTAAATTCTTATCAAGATTTTCAGTGACACGTTTTGGACATCCCTGACTTGTTTTACAAGCATTCAAAATGTTTCTTGATGCATCTTTGAGTATCTTTACATCACATTACACCACATCCACATTTTTTATATTTAATTGTACCAAAGGGTTTTTTTTAACCAAGTTACCCAGACAATTCAGTAAATCTTACCAACCCATCTCTTAGAGTTAAGTACTTGCAAACTAAGTCTTTATCCATCATGAGTACATCCAGGCAGGTTCCTGGTCCTACATTCACTCTGTACATTTAAAACAAGCTCAGCCATATAGCCAGAGTCAACAACTGTCCTCAGCGACAACATTTCAGTAAATTCTGGATTTCTTAAATTTTATGTTACAAAGTTTTAAAAGCTGTTTAAGTTGAGCCTGATGTTTCTTTACACATAACGAGGAAAAAAAGCTGGATCAGGTCATCATTCATTGAAAGACTAGCAACGAATACCAGAGTTCTTCTATTTAAGTGACAGATACGAACTATTCATGACGCTGTTTTGACAACATCCTCACTTTACTTTGATTTAAGATGACACTTGTGCTACTGTGTGTTTGTAGAGCTTTACCACCATTTGCTGTTTGCGTGATTAATCTCTGGAATGTGCAAACACTTGAGAGAGCTTACTTTGTTCTCTATGAATGCCCTTCATTGTATTTCCGTGAAAGTAACTGAGCCTGGTGGACTTTGTCACAAAGATTAAAGGCTCAGAAATACTAATGAGCATCGATGTCAGACATGGTTGTTTGGGGCTGTCACGGTGTAATGACAGCCCCAAACAAATAGGAAATTGCTGTCTAAAAATGTTTTCTTTTTACATGTCTTGATGCCTGATTGGGCTTTTTTGTGTAAAGTGAACTGGCATGGGATCTTATGCCCAGAAACATTTCATGTATTTAGTATTACATAGTGTTAGTGCTTGGATCATGATTTGTAGGTACCTTTCATATCATATGAGCATTTTTATACTGCTGGTCTATCTGGAAACAATTCACATGATATACCAGGAGAGCATGCGAGGCAAAATACACCAAGGAACTGCAGGCTGTGAAAAAACGGATGTGAAATTGTTGTGACAAAAATACAAGTGCCTTAGAAAGTTATTTGTTAAATTTCCATGTACTGAAAACATGGTTTACAGGAACTTTACAACCTTTGTTTTGCTGACAGAGCATATGACAGAGAAGCTCAGAAAAACACATAAGCCTGTCATTCAGAAGTGTGGAAGGCGTGTTTAATTTCACAGCTGACGTGTTGAAGTGTGGAGTGAGTGAGAGGGTTCTCATCATTGATAGGTTTTGCAGGATACGAGCAGGTTCTGCGTACAGAGACAGGTGCTGAAACATTACAGCGTATTTCTACTCACCCAGAGGCGATAAGGGCACGCGACTGAGCCATGGCGATACGCTGCAGCGCCGGACGGCTCAGCCCTGCGAGGCTAGACCGAGGTGGCAGGGGCGCCGCGCAGGCAGCAGCCGCGGCAGCGCCGGATGAAGACACCGGACCCAGGACACGGGCAGAAGGTGATGGGGTGCAGGTGGATGTAGCTGTGGAGATGAGAGGTGGCCCTGAGGCAGGTGCTGCGGGGGCAGAACAGGAAATGGAGAGAGAGGAGACAGAGGTGGAAGGGTGAGGGGTGGAGGTGGTGGAAGATGATAGCGTAGTGGAGGGCGGGGGGGGCGGTGGCAGCGGTGGTGGGAGAGGAGGAGGTGGGGGCCTTGTGGAGGAGATGGAGAGACCAGCTGTGGCTGACCCAAGAAGGGAAAGAGAATGGGTGAAGCCTCCTCCGTAGCCAAGGCTCGTAGTGCCAACGCTGCTAGCACCAACCATGCTCATACCTCCTGCACCTCCCATACCACCTATGTTGAATCCACCTGTCGCCCCAACCATGGATGTCCTGTGGGGGGAAAGCGACCTCGACAGGGTTGGAGGCCGAGGGAGGGTTAGTGAATAAGAGCCTCCTGGGATGGGGAGGCTGCTTAGTTTGGGACTTGGTGGTTTAGTCTGTGGTGGTCTTCGACCGAGAGTGTGAGCGGTCGACATAGTGCCTGCTTTGACACTTAGCACCAGCATACACTGCTGACAGGCGCATGGCTGTCCCAAGGAAGTGATGGCTGAAGCCGGGAGCGCCCCGCTGGGGTACGCACTCCCGTTTCCAGTCCCACTGCTGCTCATCCGGATCCCCATGCCCACTCCAGATACATCAACACTTAGAAGTCCTCCGTGTCCAGGCATGGACGTTGGCCCCCAGGCATGGTGAGACTTGGGTAGTGGCCCAGATACCAGCGGGTAAGCCAGATCAGAACGGCGCTGGATGCGTCTGCAGCGCTGCGTTTGCCCATTGATTTGGGTCATACTTTCGAAGTCAATGAGGTAGCAGAAACCCAGCGGCGCCAGGTCCAGCCAGGGCTGCTGACGGTCGCGCGCTGCCTGGATTGCAATGCCCACCTCAGTGTCGTATGCCGTCCAGCTGCCAGCGTCGTTCTCCCACTCCCACAACCAGCCCTGGCCTGGCGCTGATGTGGGGTCGTAGAAGCTGCGTCGCACCGGTCTTAGGGTACCTGAAGAACACGCCACAATGGACTGAATTACTGAACAGTAAACTATATTAGTATACATTAAAAAGAAGACTTGTACTGTGAATATGAAGTTCTGTAGCGACTTTTCACTGAGTCTGCTCAACATGACGCCAGGCGATGAGAAGTAGACGCGAGACGAGGAATGCGACTGCACTACAATTTGCTGCGGAGAAGTAGATTACAACCATAACAAATTCTACATGTCTGTGTTTGCTTGCTAAGAATTTGGGCAAACAGGTTGCCCCTGGTAACAGCACATGGTGTTCTGAATTCCGATTGGCTGGCAGCCTTGATCCGACCCAAAGCTGACTGTGTTTGCTTTCCCTGGGTGTCTAGAGAAACTCCACAGAGTCTCTATACTGTAAAAGCTCCCCACATCAAATCCCGGCTTCCGATAGCACTGCATACGTTGCGTTAAGAAGGATGCTTCACACTTGAGCCTCTTCACTGGCAATAATAACAGGGAAAAACAGAAAACCGTACAAATTCTGTGAAATAACACTTTTCGCAACTGTGACTCTGGAGCTTTAACATTGCACACTACTAATGAACACACAAAACATAAAGCACTGTTGAGCACATGAGGCCTGCCACGCACAGACGCATAATAATATGGGCTCGTTCACGAATTCTGCTCCTGTCAACCCCATTTTTTCAGTGTCCTCGCACTCCTGAAATTCCTCTCCTCCTCTCTTGCTGCTACTGCTTTTCTTCCTCAGACTGGGGCACCCTGCCTGTCTCCCTCATTTCAGCCTGGTTTCGGGTTTAGAAAATAAACCAGACAAAAGCTTTTATCAGCCAGCGCTGAGAAAAGGCCAATGTTGGGGTGTCTGCCAAAAAGAGGGGAAAAAAGGGGGGGGGGTCTGACAATCCCCTTCTTTGTCTTATACCACCCTGCCTGGCCTGCTCGGTGAAGTTGTGGCAGATCACCGCTTGTGTCTCCTGGAAGACAATACCGAGGGCCGTGTTTTGCAATGAAAACCTTCCCATGCATGGGCAAGCACACACTTCCTGCCAGGAATGACTCACTTCAGAGCTGACACCTTTCAAAATCCAACCTCTTCAATGCTGGAGTGCACAAATCTAGGGGCCGTGTGGAGGGGGGTGTCACTGAACTGGTGAAGATGGCAATTCAATGATTTGAGATTTTAAGATGAAAATGATTCAATTTATGTCACTGAGTGAGATCTTTAGACCACTAAACCCATCAGCTTCTGCATGATGATTATCAATAACAACCCGCCAGCATAAAAAAAAGAAAAAAAGGCCTCCACCTCAGGCTCAGCTTCAGCATTACACCCCCCCCACCACCACCACCACCGCTCTCTCTCTCTCTCTCAAACACACCCTCCCTCTCGCCCCTCTCCCCCCTCCCGTTTCTCACCTGTGTCCTGTCGGAACTGGTGCATGGAATGCAAATCGATGATGTAGGGCGAGAGGCGAGAGTCCACCTGGCCGAGGACGACACTACCACAGCGCGGGTCGCTCCGGATGACTGCCTCGATGTGATGACAGACAGCCGGGCTGTAGGGCCGCCAGCGTCCGTGCTCGTTCAGCCATTCCCATACCACTACGGCGGATGCTAGTAACATCCTACTCCTGAAAAGACAGAAAAACAAAAACAAAAAATGACAATACCGAGGCACAAATGAAGGAGAAGCCGGGGCGACGGGTGTTTAAAGGTACCCCGCTGATGCCTCTCCGCCGCGCAGCCCTGCGCACAGCGGCGCTGCATCCATCTTGGACAGTTTGCAACCCAGATGTGTTTTCAGTGCTATCTGTGCTTCTAAGTGCATCTTTCGGGATGACAGCACATGCAATCCGTACCTTCCATGTTTGTAGTTTCGGAGGTGCAGCAATTATTAGGTCCTTTTATTGCACGGGGGAGATACAGAGCGTTTCGTGGAAGCAAAGACAGAACAGAAGCCTTCCAGGATGGTTGCATTTTACTCCCTATGCAGATGAGTGACGTCTACCGAAATCAATTCTCAGCCACAGTCAAGTTTGGGTGAGAGGAGAAAATGCAACTTGGATGCTCACGGTGGTGCGGCGGTGGTGAACTAGGTTACTGTCATGAACCGACTTTCATAGTAAACTGTAAGATTTAAAAATATATATATAATCAGACAAAAAACGGAGGATTTTTTTTTTAAATAGATTTTTAATATTTACCCCGTTAAATCGTCTCCTCCTGTAAAAACAAACAAACAACAACACTGCTTTGTAGAGTAGTTTGTTTAGTATTGATCCACCAATATAACTGTAAGAATGAGGTAAAATCCCGTGTCCGTGTTACATAATCGCTCTAATAAATTTTCGGAACACTAAGTTTGGAGTTAGCTTTACTTATTGGCTCATCCAAAATGCCTCCATCGACCAGCTCTCACTTAACTATCAGGTACTGGACGGGTGAAAATAAATCTTTGAGGCTCGCGTGTATGAACACCCCCACGCCTCCAAGGCATCCACCGTCCAATCACATTCGAGCACGGGCTGCTTTGGGCCAATCGCAAACCTACCTCACCTCGCGCACACATTGAGGTGACGGTGTTTGCTATATAGTTATGCCGTATTGCTTTAAAATTTTTTACCTCTTCTTCTGTGACTTCTGTGACAATATTGCACTTTATAACATTTACAACTTATACGGAAATAAAAGTTGAAAAAAAATCTTTGGAGATGCCGGGGATTGAACCCGGGACCTCATACATGCGAAGCATGCGCTCTACCACTGAGCTACATCCCCATTGGCTGAATGATCAACAAGGAGAGGATTTATCTGTAACTCACGGCTGTACCGCTATTGTGGCTGATTTTGGTGTAATTACGACTTTAATATTGAAAGTTATATTGTTATTCATATGTATTTGCTCCGGTTAATGCATACAACAGGAAACTTGTGACGTACCGCTAGCATGTTTTTTCTCTAAAACCCTAAAAACATAAAACACGGAAGAATTTTAGCTTCGTCATGCTATGATCACGTTATGTACACATGCTTCCGCTGATAGCATTACTGCATGTTTTATATATTTTTAAAGTATACAATTCATTCGTATTTTCAGTATGTGGTTTATTAAATTTTCAACCATTTACACACCATATAAAATGTATGTTGACTTAAAGTTTGATCGGTTACATTCACTTGTTTTCAATAAAACAAATAACGCATTATTTTGTTCTCACTATATTTAATTACTACTCTTTTTTTTATTTCTACAAACGGCATAAAGAACAACAAAAAACAGAGCAGAAAACACTAAAAAAAAGTTTCCAGTTTTCAATTTCTTATGTAGATTAAAATAAACATTTAAAGCAAAAAAGTATAGACAAGTATTGGGTTTTTTTACACTTTACAGTTACAATCTAGAGTACCCCTGTATGTTTATATAACTGCTTTATTCATCAAAAAAATTTGACCAGAGGAAAGCAAGGTCAGTGAGGTCATGAAAGTTTAAAGCTCTTTGGGTTTAATGGGTGGGTGCATGTATCTTTTATTTTATTTTATTTTTTTAGACTAATAGAAGGAATTTGCAGTGGGGAGACATTTAGGGGATGAAGCTGATGTTTGTGAAATCCTGATTTGGCAGTTTCCTCAGTCTTATTCATTATTTCTGATTCTCACAACGCCGTCACGTCACCTTTACCCTCACCACCTTCTTCAGACCAGATCGCACTTCCAGAGAACTGCTTTAGATCTATCAGCAATCCCGGCCCTCCACTTGCCTCAGCTTTACTCTGCTCTTCTCCCACTTTCTCCTCCTTTTCTTCACTTTTATCTTCCGTCTCTCCCTCTGGCTCAGACTCATCGTTAAGTTTGGTTTGCTCTCCTGCCTCTGAACTCCCAATACTTGAGTCATCATTTGAAGTATTACTTTCTTTCTCCTTAGCATTACCAGTGTCGTTGTCCTCCTCCTCTTCATCTCCCTCTGTGTCACTCTCCTGACTACCACCACTATCCACCTGTTCTTCTTCATCTTGGACTTCCTGCATTTCCTCCCCTTCCTCTTCTTCATCACTTCCAGGCCACAGCTGGACCCCAAGACGTGCCCCCACAGCTAACGCTGCACTTCTCGCCTGGTCCCTGAGACCTCCTTCCTTGTAGACGATGCGTCGGACTGTATATTCCCCTTCAGCCTCCCTGTTCAGCTTCTTGTACAGTACAAAGAGCACAACAAGGAGGAATAATAGGATGAACAAAAGGCCCAGCACCAATGGAGTGCTGTTTTGTTCAGAATCCCCCATCCCTGAAGGAAGGACAGAGAAGAGGTTCAGAATTAGTATGAACACACATGGGGAATCAGTTCATTTTCATAAATGTTTTGGTGATGTAGGATTTCAGAAAACACATGTTTACATTCTTGCCGAGTTAGATTAGAAAAATGACATTTTACATCATTCTCGTTTCATTTAATTGAAGCCTGAAATCTGATAGAGTAGCGAAATACGAAGGGTGCAGTACAAGGAAATCAGTCACAGGTGGACACAAGGGGCAAAGCTGATGTATAAATTCCTATATGATTTTTTTTCTTCATAAAACCCATTAGGCATTTGAAGATAACTCTCTTTCAAGCAAGCCTTGCCTCTTTGAATGATCTTAATGTGAAATCATATGCATTCAATCAATAACTTGCCAACAGGGTGTGAGGTGTGATATATATTTATCTGGATTTGTATGTGAGCATTAAAATGTGTCTGTGGGTGGAGCTTGCAGTGGAAAGACTGCTCGGTCTAGCAGGAGCAAACCGTGGTCAAGTACTAACTAACCTTGTCCCTTTCATAGTCTAGCTTGTTTCGTTAAATGAGAGACCCATTGTAACGGATAGCTGCGCATTAATCACCTCACAGTAAACAGGTTCTGGGTCTGAATGTGTGCAGAACTGCTTGTCAGGTTAGCTGGTGGTTTAAAGTTGGATGAACATGTGTCATTGCAATTATTTCATTTTACAAAGGCGCTCCGAAGACATTTTTTAACTCATAAATTTGACTCTCTTATAGTCAAAAAGAGTCAAACCTGTGAACTTTATCCACCAGTTGAAATTCTGCAGTGAAACGGCCGAAAATGATGATCAAATTGCATAAATTAGAAATTTTCAAAATTCTAGAGTGACAAACACGCAATTTTTGGCACTTATATCCACTTTTGAAAGTTTGTTTCAGTCGTTTGCTGCATTACAGTTTGCTTTGGTCCCAAGAACACCAGCTAAGAATCATTCTGACACAACAAACTAAATCTGACAGTTGCGTTGTGGTGCAAATTAAAAAAAAGAAATAGCAAGCAAGCAAGATTTACAGCTGCTTTAGGCCTTTTTTCAAACACAAAAGCTGTGTGTTTTTTTCTAACACTGCTTAGCAAAGCTAACTGTCTGCATCATCTTCGTATTTCTACACATGACAGTAATATGATTTTTTTTTATCAAACTTGGCAAGAAAGTCATTAACACTGTTTATCACACACACACAAAACAAGCACTTCTAAAAATAGGTTCATTTTTAGCTTTAAGAGCAGCTTTCACTGTTTATTTTAGCAAGGGTGTGCCTTATCACTTAAAACAATGCAGTGTGTGCACTTGAGGGAACACAAAAGCAGAAAGCTGTTTCTCTCTTTGCACTTTTAAACAATGGAAACTGAGAGTCTGCCACAGACTTTGTGTAGGGCTTTTAACTCGTTGCAATGACACAAATCTGACTTTGCTACAATTAAATGTAATTAAAAATGTGCATTACCTCCTTAGGAAGAAGTTACAGTTGAATTAAAGAAAAAAAATTCCTGGATGGTTTGGAGTCTCAGTTACAGGCTGAACTTTACAGTCACAAACTCCTGGTGCTTTCAAAGCAGCTGTGAACTTGTCATCAGGAGATCCATTGGTGAATTTTATACTCAGGATCTAAACATGAAATTAAAAAAGAGGTAAATTGACAAAGTTAAGGCATGCACAACACTGCACAAAAACGGCAGTGGTACTACTGAAATGACCTATCATCTGAACAGCAAGTGCACAATATTGCACGATTTATGATGAAGCATCACTAATTGTAGCTTTCTAAATCGAGAGGAAACATTGATGCATTGCTCAGCGTTAACCTGAAACTTTTTCTCCATATACAAATGTGTTCTTTGCACATTAAAATTTAGAAAGTTTTTTTTAAAATCAATCTTTACCAAAACATAACACAGGCTCACAGGTTATAGTTATATACATACTCACACTGGAGATGTTACAGGAAGTCTGCCCTTGTTAAACTCTAAATTGTGTTCACTAGGATGACAGGAAGCTTTGCAGACCGCTCAGAGCGTTTGCTGGTTTCCTGTCAAAATGATAATTGAACAGCATCAGTCAGCCCGCCATGGGTGGAAACTTTTTCACTCGGAGTTCATCAGACCGAGAGCCGACATCAACTATTGCAAAATTAATCAAGAACTAAAGCAGGTCCACTTACAAAGAGCAATTAAAGCCAAAATGGATCAGAATAACTGATCTAAGTTGCAAATTATTGCCTGAGGTGCTGTAATTGTACCTCAAATGTAGCTTAGCATAGATTAAATAAATGCTTCAAGTACTTCAAAATCCAAAGTATTAAAAATCACAACAGGGGAAAAGCAGACAAAGCAGTTTCAGTGTAAAAGATGTGCGCAGCAAAAATGAGCTTAAGAGAAAAACAGGAAGGACATTTTTTTTAAAAAACCCGAAAAACTTACCAAAGTTGTGAGTGAGAGATACTGTTTGTGTTGCTGGAGAGCGAAGAATGGCAAAGAGGCTGACTTGTGTCATTTAGGGTGTGTTAGAACGAGTGCGTAGAAAAAGAAGAAGAAGAAAAAAAGTGAGAGAGAGAGACAGCAGGGGGGTGATGCATGACATGTGATGCAGAAAGTGCTCGCTGAAGCCCTCCGAGGAGGTGGTGAGAGCAGAGATTAAAGAGAGACTTTGACGGGGTGTGGTGATGAGCACAGATAAGGAAACACACAATTATTTATGGAAAGAGGAAGGTGCAAATTTGAATTTGTTCCTTGCGAGGTTGACAAGTCACTTGGAAACTGCAGGTGTGAAGTCTGTGAAGTACACGTGCAGAACATGCATGTCTCATTACTTGTTGCACAGGTCTGTGAATGAACTTATATATATAGTTTTCATTTTTTTTTCAGTTGGAAGTTTGTTAATTTGGTTTGGTTTTGCTTTATTGGACATATAAACCAACAAAACAAGTCTGGTGGTGTACATGAACCCGAAGGCAGCCTAAGAGCTAAACCCTGATCTATATTTCTTTTTAATCAACCCCCAAACGAAGGACTTAATTACATATTACAACAGTGATATCTGAACCTATCAAAAGAGTGCATCATGTTCAAAAAGCTGTGCTGAATATGAAACCACTTTGCCACATCCTGTTTTTGCTCCACCAGCCTGCCTTCCACAGCCCCTACACCCAACAAAGACAGCTAAACCAAATCTGTACAGTAATACTGCACTGTACTACACTCTAAAGCCAGCCTACATCTGTTTCCTATTTCACTTTTCTATTATCTTTCTATCTTATTATGCACCTGATATTTTTTGGCCGTTAACCCTGAAAATCCATATCTATACAACTCTAATCATAACTCTGTTGTTTTGGGTTTTTTGAGGGGGAGGTTAAGCACTCTTGTGTTGTTTACATAATTCAGTGATCTACTGTTCTAACCTTGGGTTATTAACACTTTGAGCTGTTGTGTTTCAGAATGGTACTAAAGCTCCACATTGTTACTTTTACGCTGACTTGAGAGGAGGAACTGGGTGGCCTCTTTTTAGGCTTTTGCATGGTTGATTGGGTTTGATTTTCATTCTAAAAAGATCACAGGTTGTTCTGTTATTCTTTTTATTGTTGTTATAAGCCTTTCTAACAAGCCTCCAGCTGCTTTCTAGTACAAATCAGATAAAATGGCCTTTGCTGGGTGTGAGGAATTTTAATTGATCTGACGAGCAGTCAAGTACAACACGTTAAACTGTTTTGTTTGTGTTTTGTGCATCTGCTTAAATGCACAAAGCAGCAGGCGATGGCACGGTTACCAAACCCAAATACCATAGTCTCTTGGCCATTTATTAGGTACACGTCGCTAATACTGGATTGGATCCCCTTTTTGCATTGCGAACTGCTTTAATTCTTCATGGCACATATTCATCAAGGTGCTGGAAACATTCCTCACAGATTTTGGTCCTTGATGTTCATCTTGTGTCAGGGGTGGATCTAGAGAAACCTTCTTAGGATGGCATGAAAATCAAATGGGGTGGCAAAAAAACACACACACACACACACACGCACGCAGGTGTTACATATGGTTAAAATGATTCAAATGGATGAAGTATACACACCATGGGGTGGCTCATTCACAAACACAAGTCTAACTTAAGTTTCACACATAAAATCTGAAATGACTATGGTGTTGATTTAAAATGTGCTTTGGCACATCACTTGCTACTGACAACAAGAAAAAAAGCCGGTCTGTGCTATGGGTTGAACCATTTGTTAACAGTGGGTGGGAGGGGGGGTAACACTATGCAATATATTCAGTTTTAGAATGTGTATTTCAGGGTTAACTGTAGCTAGGCTCAAAGTGTTAATGCTGTCTTATTTTAATAAACAACACTGTCATATGCAAAACTAGGGTGGCAAGGGATCAGTTTAGGGTGGAACATGCCACCTTGAAACCTTTGAGAACACATCTCAAAGGTGTTCTGTTGAATTGAGATTTAAAGACTGTGGAAGCCATCTGAGTACACTGAACTCACTGTCATGTTCAAGAAACCAGTCTGAGGTCATTTGAGCTTTGTGAAATAGTGCGTTATCCCACTAGGGATAGTGTACTAGGCAGAAGATGGGTGCACTGTAACAATGCCTGGTTGGTGCTAAGGAACCCAAAGTGTGGTAAGAAAATATCCCACACAGAACTGTTGAAACAAGGGAGCTGTCACGCTGTTTATGCTAAAAGACTAGCATCTGAATGCTGCAGTAGAAATCGAGACTCATAATATCCGGCAGCATTTTTCCAGTCTTCTGTCCAACTTTGGTCTGTGTAAGCTGTAAGCCTCAGTTTCCTGTTCTTAGCTGACAGGAAGTGTCACTCAGTGTGGTCTTCTGCTACTATAACCCCCATGTGTTGTGCATTCAGAGACGCTCTCCTGCACACTTTGGTTGCAATGAATAGTAATTTGAGCTACTGTCTGGCCATTCTCCTCTGACATTTTCACCCACAGAACTGCTGCTCACTCAGTATTTTCTCATTTTCAGACCACTCTCTGTTGGTAGAATGTCATCACACATACACACCGTGATCTGACTACTTCATATGAAAAAGGCCAATTCACATAAAGTAAGAATTAATGTTTATTGAACTTTCACAATGTAGTCTGATTAAAACTGCTACTTTTTTTTTTTTTTTTTTTACAGTCAATGTTACATCAGTGCATAAAGAAATAAATAAAGTAATAAAGGGGTAGTCTTTATGTGGAATGTACCAATGTTATTCTACATTTGTAAGCAGAACAGATTAATAACAGATCAATGCCTCTAAATGTAAATGTCAAATGTAATAGCAAAAAACACAAAACTACACGAATCTAAAAGTGCTTTTTCATCAACACAAATACAAGCGCAAAAACGTAGAAAAGCCTCCACACTTGAACCTTTTTCTTGCTGCTACCAAATCTGGTCTGCAATCCGGAGTAGATTTGGAACAGTTTAGTCAGACTTAGCTGCACGGTCACTGCAGTGTAAGGTTGAATATTTAAAAGAAGAAAAAAAAGGTTCCCGTCCCATGCCCAGTCTGCAGGTCTTTCATATCATTGGAAGCAACAACTACAAAATGTGACATTTGCTGCTCAGATCCTGATTGGTTCTCGAGTGGTCGTGTGACACTGCGGCATTTCCGCGTGCTTCAAAAAGAAAAGAAAAAAAGAAATTCTGTGTTGTGTTTATGACAGGTTACAGTGTAACATAGTGTTATCTTTACGCTGTTCTCGTATGACAACATGAGGTACAAAATCACAAGTGTCACCTTCTCACTGATTGCAAACACTACACACAGCTACGAATACACATAAATATTCAGCTACGCTCTCATCGGCCATCATTCACACAGCTCTCGCTGCCGAGGACAGTTAACTTTACACGTGGTGTTCTATTATGGAGTAGTAAAACAAAGCACGAGTCACGCAGTGAGATAACAACCGGGGGTTTGATATGAAATCACAGTTTAGCAGCTTAATCTACCTGATTAAATAGCCCTAATGGTTACATTTGTTAGTGCGTCAGAGAGAAAAACGTACAGGAGGTACTTAATAGCTTTGCTATAGACTGTCAGCCTTCGTTAGCTCCAATATAATCCTTTTCAACACAACTTTGTGCGTCAAATTGAGGCAACTGTGCCGATGCAACTCCTTTAGGGTGCTTCGAAATTAAAGCAAAGATCAAAACTGCATTATATGCTCCGTCACACAGCGGCAACGATATCCTTTACCCAGTTGTCACCCACATATTGTGGTCTTGGAAACAATAGCTGTAAGCTCCTATTTATTCACAATTAGTTGCTGCTCTACACTACATTCTTCAGCCCACACTGCTTAAGGTACTGTTGACTCTAGTAAGGCTATGGTCTATGGATTTAAGGGGGAAAAAAAAAAGCCATCTGAATGTAGTGAATCTTCCGCTTGCTCATACATCCCCATCTTCAATCCGTGCTAGCTGTCTCTCCAGCAACTCAATTCTCTGATTCTGAGCAAGCACGACGGCCCGCAGAGCTTTCATTTCTGCTAACAGCTCGCTCAACACGTCATCCTGAAAGAAGAGAGAGAGAGAGAGAAAAAGCAAGTCAAAAATAGCTTCAAAAAATCTTAAATCAGCATCTCACTTGCTGCTGACCGACCTCTCTCTTTGGCCTATCGCCGTTTCCATCCGTCTCCCTCGTGGCCGCTGTCGGCTGTGGCGTCTCTTCTTCTGTCTCCTTGGCGGCAGAGGTAGGTGTGGACGTGGGAGCTGCTACGTTCCCTGCGGAAGGTGGGACGGCCCCGGTCCCAGAGTCCTGAGAGACGAGCTTGGGCTTGCTTCTGAGAGTGTCTCTGTGTTTGGATGGAGGAGCTGTGTAGCCACCACTCAGGGAGACCAGCAGCGGTGGCGCGTCCTGCCCCGCGATCCACTCGTCAGCCAGGAGGGCTGGCTCCAGGCCGGCTGTGTCTGGGTAAAGGTCTCCCTGGAACAGATCTGACTGGAGAGGAAATATGGAAACTTCATTAGCTATTAAAAAAAAGCAGTTTATAAAGTCCACTTTTAAAGTATGTGTGTGCCTTACCTTTCTTGGTACAGTCATAGAAATGGGTTCCACCTTCCTCTCATGAAGCTTATAAAACCTGCCGAAAAAGCAAGGACAAAGTCCCGTCTAACGTTATTCTGCATTATTCTTTCCCACTTTTAGGAGACTGGTCAGTTCCTGAAGTAGCTGTGTATTGTAGTTTTTACTAGTTACGGGTACGCATACTGTTCTTACCTGGCAATTTCACACTTATTGACATCCACACCTCTTTTACTCTGAAAGCCTGCACCCCTCTGAGGCTCTTTGCTGCTGTATAAGCTGAGGAAGTGAACGTACGGTGATTCATCAGTCACTTCAAAGTATCGGATGGTGCAGTCCCCCTGAAAGCCATGAGATTAACAACAAAAAAACAAAACAATCACGATGATTGACGCTGCATAGAACAAGCTAAATTTCTATTTGCCACATGATGCCAAGGCTTCACCTTCCCACACAGGTAGACCATGTTTGTGTCGGGGTCATAAAAGGGCAGCAGAACTCCATTACTCGTATCCATTTCCTGTATTACCATTGGCTCTGAGAGGTCTTTCTGTAAGATAAAAGCATTTTCACATCACTAGAATGCCTACTTTAACAATCACACATGTTTTTTGTGTCTCAAACCTTTTCCATGTGTAAAATTCAGTTCACCTGCATTATACCACATGTCTAACAAGAAACTTACAGTATCCCACAAAGCCAGCTGCCTCTCGCTCATACGGCTGAAGCCTGTCGTCAGGATTTTTCCATCAGAGAGGAACACGGCTCTCATGGGCCTGGTACCATCATGGACTTTCTCTCTGACCTAGGAAAGCAGTCACAAGCTGATCACTGACGCGTTATACCAGAAATGAGAGCCGAGCCGTGCTCCACGCTTTGCTCACATCTTCACGGACAGCATGAATGTGAAATCACCTTGAGGACGGCGCCTCTTCGCGGATCGATGACTCGGAGGGCTTTGTCCTTGCAGACGGTACATATCGCACTGCCGTCCTTGTTCCAGCTGACATTGTAGATCAAGTCTGGGTGGGCGTCATCAAGCTGGTACACTAGCTCCCCCGTGCCCACGTTCCACACGCAGATCACATTATCACAGCCTACAGAGAGGGAAAGACAACATCCAAGGAAGAGGGTGTGAAGCCTGAAATTGTACAGGGCAAGGATGTGAGGATAAACAGATGCAGATGTTGCCGATGTTCCTATAAATTCATTTGCTTTTCTTGTTCGTCTTGAGAAAGTGACAGGTTATCGGTGCAGGTGTATTATGAATGCATTATGACTAGGGATGGGTACCGGTATCTGGTGCCATCATCTGACATAAACGGTAGTAACCAGACCGAAAAGCAGCGCACATTTCGGTGCTTTATTTCCTGAGCTGTGATACACTTCTAGCCAATCATTTTACGTTTCCGAGAATAGTAGGCGGGCCCAGGTACGTACGTTCTTTTAGAGCAGAGCTACAGATTAAAAATGCCCAAGGCGAAGCGGTCAAAAGTCTGGCTGTACTTCATAGCAAAATATGCAAACTCAGCAGCCTGCAACAAGTGCTTTAAGGTGATACTGTGATACTGTCAAAGGAGGTAACACCTCAAATCTGATGAAACACCTGGTGACGCATAGCGGTTTTTTTAAAAGCCGAGAAATGCGCCGTATTTGATAGCTTGCTGCGAGACCTCACACCGAGCACATCTACTGCGGGTGTGGTGCCTGTTATCGGACCCGGAGCAACATCCCCCAAAAACCCGAAGAGGAGAGTCCTGGCCCCTAGCCCTGCCAGTGTAGCAGAAATGATGACGGATGATGATGGCAGCAGCAGCCGTTCTTCTCTGCGTGAGTAACTTAACGTTGTTTGTGTGTAATTTACGTTGAGTAGGCTAACCACGTTATTACATTAATGCATGTAAGGTGAACTAGCAAACACCGTCGTAGTTACATGCAGCTGTCTTCTTGTTTGATGGCAGATACTCCCTTCACCCTGGCCAAAAAGGCTAAAATGACCAAAGAAAAAGTGGGAAACAGCTAAACATGAGAGGTTTAGGACAAAGTTTGTGTTTTTCCATTGTTTAAGCACTGCTTCCAGCCAAGAGGGATACCATATATGCCCCATAGCTGCAGAAAAGGCTAACATTGTTATCTTTTTACAAAAAAAACAGCTGAACATGAGAGGTTTTTGGACCAATTTTGTGTTCTCCATTCTTTAAGCACCGGTTCGAGCACCGTTTAAGCACCGGCACCGTTTCAAAAGTACCAGTTTGGCACCGGTATTGGATAAAACCTAAACGATACCCATCTCTAATTATGACACCACATATCAATATATAATAACAACAGGTTAGGGCGATGCTAAATTGAACAACAGTGTGAATGGATGTCTGTCTCTGTGTTAGCCCTGTGACAGATACTACCTACACACACTACCTCAGTATGTCATTAACTTTATCAAAGTAAATATTGGTAAAGTGAACTCGCGGTGAGACAAGCAAAGAAGCAAAGTATTAACTGATCTGACACATTAAAACTGAATAATAATGACAATACACACACAATAGCACAATGCAGTGAACAAATCCCTTTTGCATCTTTAAAGGAATTCCCCAATAGTTTAAAGTTGCTTAATCGAAACACCATCTGTGCCGTTTTCAGCGTATTGTATCACGGCTCGCTCTGTGATTCCAAACTGGGCTTTTCTGCCTTCTCCCTGATATGTTCTGCATCAAGTCTCAACTTCTAATTACATGTGTCGTACATGGAGTGTGTCCTATAAATGGTTGAATCCGTCTTGCTGGTGTAGTTACTTTTCTCCATCAGTGGCAATGTCACAAACAATCACATCATTTCCTGCCTAATTTTGAACAAGTCATTGTTGTTGATCTTTCACATAAAAGATTCATTTATTTGTGTTGTTAGTTTAAAGAAGATGTAGCTAGAGTGGAAAGACGAGTCGATTCCTTGCACTTCAGGCCAATATTTTAATTGAAATGGAGTGAGAGCAGTGGAGCTGTTTGCTGGGAGTCGATCTGTGACATGATGTCAGTACCTCAATATTCTTTTTTGATTCATTCCCCTTTACAGTACAATTAATGATAGCCTGGTAGCAAATATTGATGTTCATTTAAACAAGCAGTTGCACTTAAACATGTTTCCCCTATCAATGTTATTCAACTGATTGAGTCCTTGCAGTGGATCCCAAAAGGAATATGACAAAGTGAACAATTAACAGAGCCACTTCACTGACACGATCAAGAATCAAATAATTATGATAACTGTACACAGATAACATAATACACTGTATTTGATGCTATATCACGATACCAGCAGTTAATGTGAGTGATTTGAAAGTGTTATATAATTGAATACAATTCTAATCTCACTCCATTATGGAAATTTAGCACAGTATAACGGTGTTGTTGTGTTGCCTTTCTCCTCGCTAACGCTAACTTATACTGAGGAGCAACAACGCCTGCAGAGCTGCTTAAAAAAGCTGGTGGTAAAATAATGCAGCGTGAACAATATGCACTCTTCTCAGTATGCATTAACATAAGTGGGCAGCTTACATTCTTACACTGCCATGAGGATCCCGCAGGCCAAACATTACTTTATGTGCTTGTGCGTATAGTAGTGCCTCCTTTGCGTAGGCTACATTTCCAATGGAAACCAGCTCTGGCAGCTTTTCAGCAAAGTGTAATTATTTTTCAGGTTAATCACATGCTGTGAGTTGCCTAGGAGGGAAATCCTACTCCATACTTGTATTATGCAGCAGTATTTGAACTGGCTGTCACTGAACACCAACATAGTAAGACAGGAGCTGCTCCTCAACTCTCACTGTTTACAAATGGACGGGTGTATGTCACTTTTATCTGGATAATGAGGAATGTTTAGCACGGGGAAGCTACGCCTCGAGTTTCACTGTCACCATATTTGGAGTTTGTTAAAAGGTAAAATGATCCCTGGATGTTTATTACAAGGCAAAGGTTACCTTAATTCACCATATAAAACTCAAGTACAATACATTTCCAGTGTGCAAACACAAGCCCTTTGTTTTAGTTCACTTTTTTATGGAAATATATGTAAAGCAACATACAAACTACACCAGCCTGCTTCCACAGTGGCGCAGTTTAATGTTTAGACCATGTTCTCTACACAACACACTTAAAAAACACACCAGTCATAGCCAGTTATCACTGTTATTTTCCACAGATGTGAACCATGTTTGGTTATAGGAGAACAATGGGAGCACTACAATGCTACAGATGGTCCTACCTGCAGTTAGGAGGATATTGAAGGCAGTTGGGTGCCAAGCCAGGAGTCCCACTCGTTTACTGTGTCCCTCAAGGGTCACAGTGGCATCAGTCATTGGACTTGTGAGCCCACCATCTGGGATCTGCCACACCTTCAACATAAAGCAGACATATATATGTGTGTCGTATAATTTTTACAGTTTTCCTGACATATTATTAAGCTTACTGCTATCAGAGCCTTCATTCCCCTCACCATCTCCCTCCTAAACAGTTGAACTGTCACACTGCTAGACAGCAACAGCAATTTATGCACACTCTGTGGTATCATTTCTGCAATCCTGCATTTTCTGTATATAAGATTTAGATTGGTTATTTTATTGCCAGTTTATACATATATGTATGTGTATATATAGACAGACAGACAGATAGATTAGTGCTGTCAGCGTTAATCTCGTTAAAATGACTGTAACGTCACAACCGCAATAACGAGGCAAATCTCTGTTAGCGAGTGCATTGGGCTGCATGGCGCTAACACGTTAACAATCTAGCCGTGCTAACGTGTTGACGCCATGCAGCCCCACGCACACGGCAATCCGCGCTAACTCGCTAATGTCATTTTAACAAGAATAACGCAGACAGCACTTGGAGTACATCATCATTTCTTCATCCAAATTTACTCAATACCACATTTATTTTTACCTGTTAAATATAAAGCTACAGCCAAGACATGATTGGCTTTGTTTAATAGTAAGGCTGTTAGAAGGAAAAAAACAGCCAGCTAAGCTAGTCCTGCACAATACACCTTTTAAAAGATTAAAAAAGCTCTGACATTTTAGGAAGTGACCTTTGAAGTAGCTCCATAGCTTAATTTGCTACGTTTGGTCAGCGCTAGCCTAGCTACTACCCAATTATCGATATCAACTAAATATGCATTTAGGTTCTCTTTCAACATTTCAGATTTTTATTAGTTAATATATATTTGTATTTTTTTAAAACAGTATCTATATCCCAGTATAGCTTTTTAGTAGTATCAAAAGTGATTTACTTTCTGTTAAAAAATGGTAAGGTGTGCCTGAAGAAAAGACTATGGGTGCTCGTCAATCATTTATCTGGAATCAGTGACATTCTTTTAACCCCCCTCCTCGCCCAGCCGTGTCTAACAGCTGAGGAATGCCAACTTGTTTCACAGAGACCTCGCCGTAAGTTTACACAGCTGTGATCAGAGAAACAATATTACCTACACCTAAAAAATGCTGCAAACCAAGCACGCACCCCTGGCAGTCGTCTCCTTCAGCTGAACAATCACTGTTTAAAAAAAACAAAAGCTCTGGAATTTCTTGGATGACTTGACAAAGCACCTAAAGTGTTGATCCAGGCTCCAACCTAACCTCAGAAATGACACGACCTCTGTCCCCACACCACATACTACAGGAAACCCTCATATGTTTTGTATTCACACCAGCACTGGCATTATGGACGGACCCAGGGCACCAAAGACCTCTCAACTGAATTCTACTGACATAATTTTACAATTATAAGTAAAATTAAGTCATACAATATGATAAAGAAAGTGTTAAATACACAATGTTAATTATTATAGTAGTTTGAAGCACACTCAAGGTCTGCACCCTGAAGTCTGATGTGTTTTCATTAGCAGCAGAAGAAGGACCAACACAGCTTTAGTGGGTTAAGGTTGTGGCGGGTTTGATGCCTACGGACGTCAGATTACAGATAACTTGACCACAAACCACCAGCACAGAACTTCTACAAGGTTTGAAAATTTTACCTTCACCGTGCAATCTTCTGAGGCACTTGCAATGACATTGTCATCATGAGGACTCCACTGGATGTCCAACACTGGTGCTGCATGACCACAGACTGTGGGACAGGACTGGTCGATTCTTCCACTCTGTAGAGAAAAACAGAGTGTTTCAACCATTAATGCATTATCCAGTCCTGCTAATGGTCTCGTAAGTGTAGAAAGTACTTTAGTCAGGCATGCAGCAGGCTGTTAAAAAGTTGGTGACATAATGCTTTTAGTAGGAGAGTGGAAGAAACATCGATCTACTGTTTATCTGATACTCTGTAATGTAGGAGACTGAACCTTGCTGACTGGAACCACGAGGAAGGCCCCTCCTCCACCCGCTTCAATGATAACAGCAATGAATTTGGGGTTGACTGCACAGAGTGGACTGTCCCACGTCACCCGGGACACTCTGACATCATCGATGCAGTGCTCGGCTTTCCACGCCTGGGCGAAAACATGGCGGAATTTGCTCTGCCTGACCACACCTCGCCGGAAAGACATACCTGAGGAGATTAAGATTACACAGAGGAACAGTTACAATTCAGCAACCTTAAATGGACAGATGCTGCTGAATGACAGTAAATTATTAACTCATCAGCTGAAAAGTAAAAAGCTTCTGTCAGCAAACAGTAATCAAATAAGCAGGATAATTATTAACCAAACAGCCAATAAGCTTGAAAAATAAATTCTGGTTTAATCATTTGGACTGTGAAAAAAAAAGATATTTTGCCCAGTAAAATATGGCTAAAATGAAATATTGTAACCTTTTAAAATGGACTATATCTTATTTAAAATGCATGTTAACTAAAACAAGCAACAATACATGTCTTCTTTATCTACTCAGATCTCCATTTTTCAGTATATTTTATGACGGAAAATAGACCTTGACTGTTACAGGATTTTTAAGAACGATACACATACCGATAATATTATTGGTCCTTGATAAGTTCACGATAGTTTAAAAATATTCTTTTGTATATAGTCAGTAAGTACTTTACCGTTTTTGTGTTTTCACTTCTAGTTAAGCTGTAGAGTGCCCACTGGTGGACAAAATAGGCAACATCAGCACTCATAGCACAGTTGAAGGGTGTTTCTCTCATCTCTTCTTTACTTTTTAAATTTTCATTTATGGCCTGATATAAATGTTGATACTGATATATCAGCAAATATCTGATATCAGCTCTCAGCAATATATAATTAAGCTCCAGTGAAAATAATAAGAATTTGCCATATTTAGGACAATTAAATGGACAATTATAACACCCCACTGTATACCTCCGAAAATATAATGCTGTTATATGCATATTGCATATTTAATTGTCTGCATATATCATATATATTTTATTCTGTATATATGGTATTTATTTACTGTCATCTGCTTGGCTCTCTTTTTGCACAAATGTGGGACAAGTACTACAACTAATGAATGTGCAATGACAATAAAGTGTTAAAACTTAAAAATAAAGATCCTGTTCTTTTAAGTTGAGTGTCACATAACAAAACAGATTCTTTTTGTTTTTATGAGTTACCAAGAAACACTTAGTTACACTTTCCCACTTGGGATGGGGAAAATATTTGGAATTGCATAGAAATAAAAACTGGCTGAGTATGCATGCTTTATTAAAACTGTAGTCTTAGTCTTTTGAATCCCCAAACTCTGCACTAATGCTGCTAATGTTGCTGTACAGCTGGTTTAGTAAATCCTCACCATCTTCATATGGTCAGTGAAAAAAACAAGCAAACAAAAAGAAGGGGCAGCCAGGACAGCGGACAAATTCTTTCATACTGGGAGCCTGCCCTGAAAAGTACAGTCAGGCTTCAGTGGACAAAAGGGCATGATCCGCCTGAAACCAAAACATGCCGTGCAGGGAGGAGAAGGGGGTTGGGCAGTCATAGCTGCTGTGAGAGGAGGCAGTAACTCTATATGCCATATACCAATGGTCAAAGCAAACGGCATATCAGCAGGTATGAAGCCTACAGAGGGCTCCAGCGTGAGGATAAAACCGCCCCAAATCCAGTTCGCTGGATTCCACTACGTCCAGTCTGCGTTTAAACCTGTGTTATTAAACAGCGCGATCTTACTGCACGATAATGTTCATTTCTATATATACCCATTTAGTAAATATGCTGCATCCTTGCACCATTTCTCTATGTGTTCCCATTGTCTGCTCACAATAGGAGGTGAGGAGACAGCAGTTGTTTTTTTCTTCTTTTTTTGCAAAGAAACAAATGCAGACATGAGCAACAAAGGACCCGTTTTAGATAGTCCCACAATGACACATCTCGCGTTATTATTTTCCAGTCCAAAAGCGCACATACCTGCGGTTTTTGAGAGACCTCTCTTAATTGGAAGAAGGATCACCAAAGACTCGGGCGTGACAAGAAGAGGCCAATAAAATAATCCGCCGCCAACAGCAGTAACTTAATCCTCTCCTGTGTCCAGACAAGCGTTCACGTAGATTGCGCAGACCTATAACAAAAACGTGCTCATTAGAGGGGGGCAAATCCGATTTATTTATTTATTTATTAACCCAATTCTCAGCTGTCTTCTCGTTAGTTTGCTAGGAATTGCGCCTGTCTGCTGTGGCAGAGGTCTAACCTGACAGAGCATGTCCCGCGCTCATAAAGCCACGCTAAAAAGAGCCCGGCTGCCGGTGATGGTGGAGGGAGAGATGCGGACACCGCTTGTCCCCGTCTCCCTTTACAAACGACTGTTTTGAAGCGACGACTCGAGCAGAATCCCAGACACTTCCGCTCAAGGCAGGATGTGTCAAAGACACGCAGGAGTAAAGAGAGATATCCTCCGTCTACGTCTACATTCCCGTCGGCCAGACCGGATATGTACTACATAGACCTAAAAACGGAAAACAGACCGCTATTACGGGTACGCTGTTAGCTCAAACTATCAGCAAACCTCAATTGAAGCCATTAGCATTTGAGCACTTAACTTTTAATTAGGGCTTTAAATGTGGAGTAATATATCAATTTTGGGGTTTCAAAACCTAATCGACTGTTTCTCGGAGGATTTATGCGTGTTCCCAAACTGATATCTGAACTCAAATTTAGATGAAGATGATTTGAAATGATAATGATGACAATTAACAATTTTAAAACCTTTTGCTGACATCCGGCCTTTTAAAAAATCGTTATACGCAGAGGGTTTTTTAAATAGTCTTTGTGCTCACTACTCAGAGCTGTGTCTCGTGTTGTGGTAGCACCTTATAATACAGTGCAATTGTAATACAATATGGCGTAATTTCCAAATCTTTGTCATTATTCTAAATTTAAAGTGTAAGGGCTAATGTACAGAAAAATGAGAGAGTAAGAACTTGAAGTTTTAAAGGAAATGTGCATTTATTTATTCATTCATTTAATGTAAGCTTCTTAATATTAGGAGTAAGGTTTATCAAGCAATGTTTCTTTGTCTTACATTGTGATTACACAATATCACGAAGGGGTTAGCTGTATTATAGAGTATCCTAACCCCCCCTTTACATTGCAATTGCCCATTATACACATATATACTGTACATACTGGAATACACTTATTGTATTCCGCTTATTCTTGTCTTATTAATATTATTTTATTTGTATTTTTAGCTGAACATTATTCAGAAAGATATATTTAAAAGATTATTGGAGTATAATTAAAGTATAATGTCTTAAGTCAATTAAAACAAATGTAAGGAGCACTAAGGTGTTGAATAAAATGTCAAAGAAATAAATTCATGATTTATTTGTTCCATCAATTAAATATACATTTTCCCACTCATTCCCAGACAGGACTTATAACACATTCTACTAACATCCAAGCTGCACATGAGACCTATCACACCAAAGGTGTGAGCAAATAGCGCTACACTGCAAACCCAATCTAGAGATACTGCAATCAATTTACCTATGGGCATGCACTGCAAACAATTTGGACCTCTGCACAGCTGGGAAGCAGCGCTATGACCTGCAACCTGGGTTTATAAAGGAAGTGGCACAAACAAATAAACGGAAAAAAAGAAAAAGAGAGAGGTTAGTTCGTCCTTACAAGACTCACTCTCAATCATTCATAACAGCCCTTACGGCTGGACGGACTAACCAATACAAAGTTACAAATCAACCAAAAGAACAACAAAAGGACAGCAGAAGCAGCACAACAACAGCTGCAAAACACAAACAAGATTATCGATTATTGACCCGACAATGAGTTGAAAAGGGAACACACTTGAAATTTTATTTATTTATAGTCTATTGTGGCCATTTAAATGGGTTTGAATGCTGTCCAGCAGTCTTCCTTATCGAGCCAAGTTGGCTACACCCACCTCATGTTCTTGGTCCCCATAAGAATCCAAATGGGGCACACTCTCATCTGTGAGACTTGACATCCCTTCCTTTAACACCACAGAATCACCATCTCCCTCTTCTGTAAACATCTGTTCCACTTTATCATTTATCAGAGGAATTCAAATCTCTCTGAACCCTTTGCATTTCTAACCGTCGCTGCACAACATCATATCCAGCAAAAGCAGCAAACTGCCAGGTCAGACTTGTTACACAAACAAACGAACACAAAACTTTCGGCTGTTCTCTTAATTACAAAGGTTTGCCACAACGAATTCCACATATTTATCAGAGTTTTACGCCAGATGCCGTTCCTGTAGACACTCCAAAGGAATTCATGTCCAACCCCGGGGCCCATTAGTTAAAAAAAAACACGGAATAATTTATATGTTTTAATAAGTATTTTAAAAATGCATTTGAAAATATGGCTTTAATTTGTAAACATTGCACTCTAAAATTGTTGAAATAATAACATTTTTTTTTAAAGCCCCCAAACAATCTTAAATAATCAGGCCTCATATCATCTCAAAGACCTCATAGTACCATATCACCCCAGCAGAGCACTTCGCTCTCAGAGTGCTGGTTTACTCGTAATTCCTACACTATTTAAAAGTAGAATGGTAGGTAAAGTGTTCGCTTTCAGGCCCCTCTTCTGTGGAACCAGCTCCTAGTCTGGAGACAGACACCCTCTCTGCTTTCAAGATTAGTCTTGAAATTTCCTTGGTGATAAAGCATATAATTAGGGCTGGATCAGGTGACCCTGAATCCTCCCTTAGTTACACTGCAATAGGTGTAGCCTTCTGGGGCTTCCCATGATGCATTGTTTCTTCTTCACTAACCTTTTTTCACTCATTATGTGTTTATAAACCAATTTCTCAATTTAATCGTTAGTTATTATTCATCTCTGGCTTCACAGCGTGTCCTTGTCCATTCTCCCTCCTTTCACCCCCAACCAGTCAGGCAAAGAGCTGCACCTATCTCAGCCTGGTTCTTCCAGAGGTGTCTTCCTGTTAAAAGGGAGTTTTTCCTTCCCCCTGTCAGGAGGTGCTTGCTGATAACGACTCATCTGATTGTTGGGGTATTTTATCTTCTTGATGCACGCTCAATTATCCAGGTAAGTAAATCCCCAAAAGGTTGATTCTGTTCATCTGGATGTAAAGTTTTTAGTGGGAGAAATGTTTCCTCACTCATCCAAGTGACTTCTTTAGTCTCAGCTGACTGCAGGTTTCCCCAATCTACATTTGCATAATGACTGAAACCAGCCCACTGAAGGAACAATGGGCTGACCTCCGAGCCTATTGCCCAAGGATCGGGCCCCAGACACAAACAGAGTAATATAGTATTAAGTGCCAAGAGGATTGCCATGATTTATTTATCTGGGAAACCAAACAACCTCTAGCGAAGCCAATATCACAACACAGAAGAGCTACCTTGTCAGGCCAGGACTCTGCAGTCTATTTACACCTACAGGCCAGTGGACACTCTTTCAATGATGAGGATGCACACATCCTGGACAGGGAGGAACGCTGGTTTGAGTGGGGAATCAAGGAGAGCATTTATGTGAAAATGGAAAGCCATCTCTGAATCGAGGAGGCGGGCATCTTTCACCATCTTCCAATGCTGTGATTGCAGCCATTCCCCAAATCTGTGAATGGTACTCATGGCCATTGATCAGTGGTCTTTGATCAGTAGTTGTTGATCAATGGTCATGAGAATCTGCATATTAATGATCAAGGAACTGACCTCCAAGCCCACTGTTCCTTCAGTGGTGCTAGTTTCAGTAATTGTGCAAATGCACTGTTTATAAAATTGGGGAAACCTGCAGTCAGCTGAGACTGAAGAAGTCACTTGGATGAGTGAGGAAACATTTCTCCCACTGAAAACGCTACGTCCAGATGAACAGAATCTATCTTTTGGTGAAGCCGTACTTTAGTAGAATTAGAGATTGCATTTAACAGATCTTGTCATTATTTGCAAATAAAGTACAGAGATTTTTATTTGTGTTTGTCAAAGTAAATTTGGTTAAAATCCAGTGGCTTCTCATTGTCACCAGAAATTGTGGTGGTTTTTGAGGGTTATTCAGGTTAATGCAGCATTGTAGCGCCATCCAGTGTTTGATATACCATATTGACGCACAGAGATCATTTTCTTTTTAAAAATCCCAGGTGTTTCCCTAGGTTCCCCACATGCAGAGAAGGCATAAAAATCTAAAAACATGATAAAATATGAAAAAAGAAAGCCCTCTCTAAAACGATAGGGTGAAAATGAACGTTTATTGCTTGGTATTGTCTGAAAGGATGTTTCAATTCTGAAGTAAGGGGTCAGTTTCACATTATTTATACACAATGTACGCTATATTACAATATTCACAACCCCAGAAATCACAATCTAAAACCTTTGACAATATCACCCCCGAGTTCGACCTATTTACACTATAAATACCATAGTGTTCAACATGTGCAACAGGTGGCTCCGTGGCGCAATGGATAGCGCATTGGACTTCTAGGCATAGATGCAGACATTCAAAGGTTGTGGGTTCGAGTCCCACCGGAGTCGCATTTTTGTACTTCTTCTGGAAAACTTCGGCCATGTTTATAGTCACCTGTATTACATACCACTACATGTCACGAGTGTCAAGCGATTACAAAACAGTGATTGTAATTATTAAAAAATCGCAATGTTTTATTGCCTCACGGGTAAATGTCTATTTTTTTCCTCTCAGTTGCGTTACACTAACATGTAAAGTCATTGTTGGTGGAATAAAGTATTAACCGTAGTTACCTTAACTGTGAACAGTGTAGCGACTGTTGCTTTATAAATGAATTAAATGTGTCAAGATGTGTAGTTTGGCTTAATGCTAAACGTAGTTAGCCATAGCTGCGTGTTTCCACACGGAGACCCAGCACTGCTGCACCGGGTGTAACCAGCGAGCTAACATTAGGCTAGTTAGATGTAGCTAGCTAGCTATAGATATTTGTGGGTGTACGCAGCTGTAGAATGAACCTTATACACGCAAATATTGAGGGGCAGCAATAAAACGTGTTGCTGTCACTTCGTTTTAAAGTCGCACTGTTGTTGCCGTCGACGTCTTCGGTCTGTTTGTTTGCCCCATTAGCTGCCTTGTGTTGGTTTGTTAGCCTCCTCAGCTAGCCAGTGTCGTATGGGTATCAGAGTTAGCAGTGACTTCACCCGGCTGCTGGTTGCCCGATCTTTCATTTTGGACACGTCAAGGTAAACATTTAGCCATCGGCGAGTTTGAAAGCTAGCTAGTGATGAAGCCAATGTTTAGCATTTGCTCTTCTTCGCAATGCTTTTTAAATATGCAGACACTAGCTAAATAACTTGGAACAATCGTGTCAGATTGAGTTTATTCACTTTAAGCTCCTATCAGCGATGAATTGTTGTTACCGACACTGTCATTTATCTTAACTGGGGCTAATGTAGGCTAACCTCTGTTGTCAAGTTCGTCAGTATGTTCAGATTTATCTGATTTATTTATCCAGTTACTGTTGTTAAAACCTGTTGTTGTTGTTGTTCTGTTTGCCCCTTAAATTACAGTAATTTTCCCTAAAAGAGAATTGGACTGAATTAGACTCAAATCTGACTCAAAACTGTTAATATTTGGACTATTTATCAGTAAGAAGACAAAATAACACTAAAAGTTTTTATTAATCTCTTCATCAGGCGAAAATAATAATTAATTTTGGTAAAACGTGTCACGAGTAGTCGGTATGTATTGATCTCTCGGCCGACCTTTGACCTGTCATTGCACACTCAAAGATCAGTGTTGACACTCATTAATAATCAATATTAAAGACTTTCAGCTTGGAAGTAGGGTTGTAGTCAATGAAAAGAAGTGAAATTGTTTGTGTTTAAGAATGTCAGAAAATGTGAATTTGACTTCACACAGTTCAAACTAACATTAAATTTGGACCATTGGTTTAAAATCCAGAGATATTCAGGTGTTTTATATATTCAGGTTATATAACAACTGTTAAAATTTACTTTGTAAGAGCTCAGTGAATTACATTTGTGGAACTTTTTATAAAAAAAAAAAAAACGTGTTCTGTCCATTGTTGTGCTGATGAAACAAGTCACAATACTAAGACTGTATTTATATAGCACCTTTGAAAGCAGAGGTTGACAAATGACATCGAGAGCAAGGGGGGGGGGGAAAGGTAATCAGAAGGTGAATGAAATGCAAACATCTTAACCAGAAGGCTTCACATGGGGGCCTAAAAAAACAGGATGAAAGCATGTGATTTAAAGCAAGATGCTGTTTTTGCAACCTTAGTCCTTAACCAGATTGTTCCAAACCCAGTGCACCCACATTGCAAAAGCAATTTCAGTTAAATTAAAGCCTCGCCTGGGGAACGCCGAGAATGGTCACACCTGAGAATTCAAGGAACTGGCTCCTAATTGATTCACCGAATCACTGTATCAGCCAGTCTTGTTATGTAAATGATACAACTTTCCATCTTCCCCCTCAAGGTCCCTCCAGTCTGTAGCTTAAGTTTAGGGGGTGTGATGTCAGAAGCCAAGACCCCCACTCCCACCCCTCCTGGAGACACATACAAAGGATGGGTGTTCAAGTGGACAAATTACATCAAAGGTTATCAGCGGAGGTGGTTTGTGCTGAGCAATGGGCTGCTGTCATACTACAGGTACACCTTTCTGTAGAACACTGGTATAGTTTAAGGATATTTCTCTTTTCTTTTTAGTTACTTTTTATTCCCAAAGTCAAATGAGGCTCTTCTGATTATTAGGACCCAGGCAGAGATGGGTCACACGTGTCGGGGCACCATCAACTTGGCTACAGCTACTATCACTGTGGATGATGCCTGCAACTTTGTCATCTCCAATGGAGGGGCACAAACATATCACCTCAAGGCCAGCTGTGAGGTGGAACGTCAGCGATGGATCACTGCCCTGGAGCTGGCCAAAGCCAAGGCTGTCCGCATGCAGGCAGAGTCAGGTAAAACAGACTTCAGGGGAATTATTTAGTGCTTCTGTACATATTTACACGCATGTCCACTTTGTTAGGTACACCTTGTGTCTACTGGGCTGGACGCCCTTTTCCTTTCAACAAGATTCAACAAGGTGCTGCAAACATTCCTCAGAAAATTTAGTCTGTATTTTCATTATAGCATCACACAGTTGCTGCAGATTTGTTGGCTGCACATCCATGATGTTTAACCACACCCTAAAGGTGCTCTATTGGCTTGAGATCTGGTGATTGGAGTTCATTTGAACACAGCGAACTCATTGTCGTGTTCAAGAAAACAGTTTGAGATGTTTTGAGCTTTGTGACATGCTGTGTTATCCTGCCGGGCAGTGTACTAGATGGGTACACTGTGGTCATAAAGAGCTGGACATAGCCAGCAGCAATACTCAAGTAGACTGTGGTGTTTGAATGATGCTCAGTTGGTACTATGGAGTGGACACACTCTGGGACCTTTAGTAAAAACACCAGCAGCGGCCTGAAACATTGAATGTTGCAGCAGAAATCAAGTCTCATCAGGTCAATGTTTGTCCCAATCTTTGATTAGCCAGTGTGAATTGGAGCCTCAGTTTCCTGCTCTTAGCTGACAGAAGTTGCACCCGGCCTGATCTTGTGCTGCTGGAGTCCATTTGTATGTGATGTTGGACGTGTTGTTCCTTCAGAAAAGCTCTTCTGCACACCTTGGCTTGTAAAGAGTAGTTATTTCAGTTACTGTTGCTTTCCTGTCAGATGAAGCAGTCTGACTGTCCTCTGTCCTCTGACCTCTGACATCAGAAAGGCATTTTTTTGTCCAGAGAACAGCTGCTCACTGAATATCTTCTCAACAGCCATGACACTTTAAGAGTCTCTTAAATCACACTTCTTCCCCTTTCTGATGCACAGTTTGAACTTCAGCAGGTCGCATTGACCAATCCTAAATGCACTCAGTTGTTGCCATGTGATTGGCTGATTAGATATTTGATATTAACAAGCAGTTCAACAGTGTACCTTAGAAAGTGGCTAGCAAGTGTATTTATTTATTTATTTAATTTTCCTTTCCTTTTGTTTGATTTCCTAACAGATGACTCGGGCGATGACTTCCCTTCATCGTCACCACGCATCACACAAGGTGGTGGGTCACAAAATTCAGAAGTCCAGTCTGCTCTCAGAACCCTGAGCAACAAAGTGGAGGATCTGAGCACCTGCAACGATCTGATCTCAAAGCATGGCTCTGCCCTCCAGAGGTCAGACTTAAACCCATTTTGCCTTGCTCTTTGCTTTAATCTTCAGGCAACAGTCTCATTTATGCCTCATGTCTCTACTAGTCTACTATGTGAGCTCTAAATTTGAAGTTATAATTCTGTAGGTTTGGTAATTCAGTGCCATATTCAGATGTTTTGTACCATTTGCAGAAGAGTCCTGTTATAAAATCATTGATGTGTAAATTGACTACATATTGTCCAAACATCCAAAGTTCATATTTTTTTCAGGTCATTAGCAGAACTGGATGGTTTACGTCTGACTGGAGAGGCTGGGGATAAGATTCGCCAAGTCACAGAAAGAGCCACTCTGTTCCGCATCACCTCTAACGCCATGATCAATGTAAGTCTGACATCCTTGTGTGTTGATCTCTGAGTTTTTAATATATAATGTATATATACCAGAGAAGACCTTGTCTATGTATTACTGCGCAGCTTTTCAATGAAACACATTGAAAAGTGTTTCAATGTTATGCTTCTCAGGCGTGCCGAGACTTCTTGACGCTGGCACAAACTCACAGCAAGCGATGGCAAAAGGCCCTGCAGGCTGAGCGGGAGCAGAGAGTGCGGCTGGAGGAGACTTTAGAGCAACTGGCCAAACAGCACAATCACCTCGAGCGAGCATTCAGAGGAGCCGCACAGGCTAATGCTAGTCCAGACAATAAAGGTAAGTTGTGATTCTGACAAGATAACAATGAAGGATGATGCACATGTCTATTGACATTCTACAAGAGTGTGAGTTAATGTTTTCAGAAAGTTTTTATTGTAATACCAGCACTTATTTTGTAAATCTTACTTCTGACCTCCATACAATAAGTAAAAAGAGTAAACTAACCCTGAAAATAATAAAAACTAAACTAAAACTAATTTTTCAAACAACAAAAACTAAACTGAAATATGAAAATCGATTCTGAAAACTAAATGAAATTAAACTGAATTCAAAACCAAAAGTCAAAGTGAAATGAAAATAAAATACTAAACTATTATAACTCTTATCAGGTACATGTGGCGTACAACTCTTTCGAAATCAAAGATGTGGGGCCACCAACTGTTTGCATTCGACTTCGATTTCTGAACAAAACTCATTAAACCTCATTTCCCACAGAGATATTTTTCAGTGGTAATCCAAGAGCCTGCGAAAAATTTCATTGGCTTTTTATCAGGGGAACCAGGGAGATGCTAACTCCTGGGTGACCAAGATTTTCTGTGGCTGACATACGAGAGTCCTTGTGATCAAGCACTTAGCAAGAAAAATAGAATCAAGATGTGAAACTAAAAGAACATTATCAGTTTCAGTCTCATCAAACTTTTTAATTACTCCGTTATTGACTAAACCCCCATTTGAAATCCCCTTGGCAATTATCAGGTAAATGTGAAGTCAAGTTTTACAAGTAGCAGTACCCGTGATTACCTGATTCTGATTCCATGTAACCAGATGTGAGGAATTGCAACTTCCTGTTTTGTTTGTTTGTTTTAAATTTTTGTTTTAACACTTTAAATGCTCTGAATCAGAGGTGTCAAACTCCAGGCCTTGAGGGCCGGCGTCCTGTAGGTTTTAGATCTCACCCTGGGTGAGATCTAAAACTTCAATCAAATGATCAGTTCATTACCAGACTTCTGGAGAACTTCAAGACATGTTGAGGAGGTAATTTAGTCATTAAAATCAGCTGTGTTGGATCAAGGACACATCTAAAACCTGCAGGACACAGACCCCCGGGGCCTGGAGTTCGACACACCTGCTCTATATTACATGTTGTTTTATTGTTTTTGTGATACCTGGAGAATCATCTTTAAGCTTCTGTATAGGGAAAACTTAGATGTTTGTTTGTGTTAAGGTGCTGCTGGGCCTGGAAAAGGTGAGGCCAGTGATGAGGATGATGACAATGAGTTCTTTGATGCCATGGAAGAAGCCCCCGAGTTTATCACTGTACCTGCGGACCCCCAGTTTCACAAGTCGGTATCTTTCCCTTTACCCGTCGGTACAGATTGACAGATGGAGTTAATTAGGGGTTTTCCCCAAGACTTTGTGTGTGGCTTGTCTTTGTTTTTATATATTTAGACCACTTCCTTGTATCACATTCCAGTATGTATTTATCTTAAGTCAATCAAATTGTGTAATGACAGATTGGTGTGTGTGTGTGTGTGTGTGTGTGTGTGTGTGTGTGTGTGTGTGTGTGTATCAGGTCTTTTTTTTTAAGCCTCTCTTTTCTCATATGTGAAAATACCTGATTAACTAGTAACGTTCACGTCACTAACAGAATCTATTTGCTTTTTTTTGATCTCTTACAGAAGGTCAAGCAGTAATATCAGCGGCCTCAATAGTGAATTGTGTGCAGATGATCAGTCGGTAGGCCTCATTCTGTCCGAATCATTGAAATCTTATTATAATGCTGTATCCCATCTTTTAAAATAACACAGTCTGAATGAAAAGCTGCAGTAGGACGGGTGTTGTATGGATATTCTTTAAACATGATTTTGTTGCTATGGTAATAAATCAAAAATATTTCCGTTTTATATTGATAAACGTTTCTGCTTCTTAGCTTAACGAGGAGCCTCTTGCGATGAACCAGGAGTCCCCCTCCCAGGAGCTGGTACCCTTAAAGAAGAGGCGGACACGCATCCCAGACAAACCAAACTACTCCCTCAACCTTTGGAGCATCATGAAAAACTGCATCGGCAAAGAGCTGTCTAAGATCCCGATGCCTGTAAGGATTTCTTACT
Organism: Mchenga conophoros; assembly: GCF_057382185.1. NCBI lineage: Eukaryota > Metazoa > Chordata > Actinopteri > Cichliformes > Cichlidae > Mchenga > Mchenga conophoros. The sequence continues at coordinate 69,337,771 of NC_140528.1, forward strand.
GAACGTCCAGTCAGAGTTACTGAAAGCTTGTTGTTCTTCCATGTGTGCTTCGTTGTTCACCTGTTGAAAAAGACGTCTGATCAGCTTCATTTTGGACAGTCAGACTCAAAGAGTTTGAGTGTTAAAATATTTGTGTCTTACTCATAATATTCAATTAATGAAAGATTTGGGTGCCTTTTAACACCCCTCCTACCCCAAGTTAAAACCACATTGGAAATATGGTTTGTGTGCGTTTACAGTAAAAATACAAAATCTATGATAAGCTCATCATTAAATGCCACCGCAGTGCCTTCAGAATGTGGCAGCAGTCAGTTCAGTGTGACGAAATTGGAGCGTAGATACTGATCCCTGTCCTTTTTCCGCTGTAAGGGTTGTCAGCATTCTGCGAGAGCTTTTGAAGATGTTTATCGGCAAATCTGCCCAGATTTTGTTTATTTGTGAAATCGACTGTAGGTCACTTGTAGGATGTGGGTCAGCAGAGTTGTCTAAAATGAGCTACCATCACGGCTTTTTATAGGAGTCCAGACAAACTGATTTGTCAGACTGATCACTGCTGAGATAAATGGTCACGTGTTTGATTTGGCTTTGTTCTGTCAACTTATCACTGCCATTGTGTCGCCCTGCCCCCACTCTAACAATAAAGAGTTTTGTCTCTGCCACATTACAGAGATACTTTGACATTGACACATGTCGACTTCCTGTAGCTTAGCAACACTACCCGCCAGGTCACTGCTGACCCATCTATGGTTGTGGTTTAGAAAATGGCTTGGGCTTTGCTTAAGCAAAAGGCTAAATTAGCAGATTTTCAGAAACTGGCAATACAGGTTTTCTGTTAAAAGCTTTTCTATTTGGTCTTTCCAAACAGAAGACGTTACCCAAACCATACCTGTACCTATCTAACAATCTACACATATATACTTTTACTGAAGTGACACTACATAGCAAGTGTCAGTGTGTGTGTGATGGGCCTCGCTCACATTGAGTGTAGCAGAGTGGAGACAGATGCATATGCTGACAACAACTCTTAAGGTCACCGAAAGCGTAATAAAAACTTTCCAAGAAGTGAAGAGGGAACACAAACCTGACCACAGTTTGTGGTTAAGTCACAAACTACTGCAGCAAGTGTGAAATTGCTCAAAAACTGCTGACTCTTTGCTATTAGCTTCCTCTGTGCTAACAAAGCTCTCCCAGAAGGAAGCAGTGCACTGCTGCAGATGCACACAGGACAGTATAGAACCGAATTGAACAGATCAGCCTGTGGTCACTTCTACCCAGTCTAGCTTTTTGAATCAGGTTCAGATCCACGTCTTAGCCATGTGTGAGATTTGTTGCTGGAATTAATACATAACACAAATATAAAAGTAAATTTCAAACATTTTGCTTTCTAGGTTAATTTCAATGAGCCCATCTCCATGCTGCAGCGGTTGTCTGAGGACCTCGAGTACCACGAGTTGCTGGATAAGGCCGCAAAGTGTCAGAACTCTTTGGAGCAGATGTGCTACGTGGCCGCCTTCGCAGTGTCTGCCTACTCCACCACAGTCTACCGCACGGGAAAGCCTTTCAACCCTCTGCTGGGAGAAACGTATGAGCTGGACCGCAAGAGAGAAAGTGGCTACCGCTCCCTATGTGAGCAGGTGAGGGAGGAAAAAAACCAAGAGAATGGAAGTTTTCCAACCGAGAACTGTAACCCAAGAGAGAGATTGAATGTCAGAAAGGAGGAATTAAAAAAAATCCCACTGACTTGGCATTAAGAGAGAATCTTGCTTCCTTTTTCTGCGCAGTTGGGGTTGAACATGCTGGCAGGGAACCAGAATTATTATTATTATTATTATTATTATTATTTTAATATGGAGACATGAAGTGGCGACTTTTTTAAAAAAAAATCAAAAAGTGTCATATTTCTGCCCCTTCTTGTCATAAAATACACCAACCTAAAACAATCTAAAGTCACTGGTTGATCCTGAATAGATTATTTGTAGAGGAGGAAATCAAATGGTGTGTGTGTGTGTGTGTGTGTGTGTGTGTGTGTGTGTGTGTAAAAGCTGTCATGTCACATGTCAGGTTTATGAGACTAAATGTGAGTCACATCTATTGGGGATGACTCAGACTCACGAAGAATAGGACTTGATGTTTTGTTGCATCAGAAAAACATTTTCTCTTTCCAGGTGAGTCACCACCCACCTGCTGCTGCACATCATGCTATCTCTGATCGTGGCTGGACGTTGAGACAAGAAATCACAGTTGCGAGCAAGTTCAGGGGGAAATACCTCTCCATTATGCCTTTGGGTAAGAGGCAAGCTAGGTTAGAAAACAAAGCATACCATTCTTCCATAGTGTCAAGGACAAAAGATGTACACACAACTATCATCAGAATTTATAAGTGACTAAAGAGTGTACCAGCCCACACCTTTCTTTAGTGAACCATAAAACGGTAATTACTAATGAACAAAGGTTTTGCTTTGCTTTTTGTTTTTTTTTTAGTTTGTTTCATATTTCTTTTCTTCGTCACAGGCACAATTCATGCAGTCTTTGAGAAGAGCAATAATCACTACACATGGAAGAAAGTTAACACCACGGTGCACAACATCATTGTCGGAAAACTTTGGATCGATCAGGTGAGACGCTCGGACACGTCGTTGCAGGGCCACAGGGCCTGATCTGCAGAGGAGGCAGGAATGAAGAGCAAGAAAGGATCTGTTATGACGCTCCTAACAAGGAAAAATAAACATGGGTTTATCTTTTACAATCAGCTTTGCCACGATATGATTGACATGATGTCTTTTATGGAGAGACAATAACAAGTTCTCATGCTAGTAACATTAACAAAGAAGTGACATTTGAATAGAGTTACTGACGCCTTTAATCGCTTCAGTGATTCACAATGACATTAATATGCAGGGTGAATACCAAAAAGAAAACGCACAAAGAAAACTTTTGAAAGGGTGTACTTCAGCACATCCGTACACTTATCTGATCTCCTGCACGTACACGTGTACATGTTAGTCATCAGAGATCTGCATAACTCATTCTGTGCAGATTTTTACGCAGGGTGCCCTTCCCACTACTGCCCTCCCATTTATTTGGCAGTTTGTTTAACAGCTTTAACTCACTTTAACAGGTCAGGTTCTCGATTGGTTCTCATATCTAAAATTTAGAAGTTTTCAAGTTTCACTTGGTAGCATCTGGGGTTCCTCAGGGCTCTGTCCTTGGTCCATTACTCTTTAACCTTTACGTATTCCTGCTTGGTCCCATCTTAAAGAATCGAAATATCATTCTTATGCAGGTTAAACATAGTTGTACTTATCATTTCCCTCTGATGTAACCTCACACACTAATGATTGATTAGACTGGATGTCTAAAAACTTTTGTAATTTAACAGAGAGGTGTTGAAGATATTTGTTGTCAGAGACTAGTTTTCTAAAACACAACAAGCAACCCAGGAATCTGTACTGCGGTCACTTAGTTCACTTACAGTTCAGTACAGAATTACCTTTTAGTCCTTCTTTTTGTTAATATAGCTTTCTGTCTTTAGGCCTCCCGGTACACCTCTGACTTAGTGTCTATAACAAGGTCAAACCTCTCAGGTCATCAGGGGCAGCTCTTCTCACTCCTCTCAGATTTAGATTCGAGTGTGCTAAGGGAGCTTTCTGTTAGTGCTCGCCTGTTCTTTGAAACAAGCTGCCTGCTGACCTAAAGGTCAGTTGCAACTATGCCTGCCTTCACAGACAGACTCGGGATTTTACTCTGTGTGTTTGTATGTGTTACAGTGTATTTTATTCCTTTGCAAAGTCTGATTTGTTTTTTTTATTGGTTAATCGCAAAGAGTTCACATGTAATGAAATGTGCTATATAAATGAATTTGCCATGGCTGGTTGCCATCACATAGCATTAAAATACCCCATTTCTTTGCTTCCAGTTCTAATTTTTACTCTACAGATAAAAAGTAGAGTAAGAGCATTGCGTTGCAGCATTTTAACTTGAGTGTGAAGTAAAATTTTTATCTAGTCGATATCATCCCCACTTGTGATTTTTTTTTTTTTTTTTTTTTTTCTCCCCTCCTCACTGTGTATCCCTGTGTTTCCCTTCCAGTCTGGTGAGATAGACGTAGTAAACCACACCACCGGAGACCGCTGCCACTTAAAGTTTGCTCCTTACAGCTACTTCTCCAGAGATGTAGCCAGAAAGGTGAGAAAGATGCAGAAGACCTGAATAGATGTAGTCTGTTTTTCTCTGACTTGCTTTGAAAGAAAACTCACACACAGTAGGTGCATCAAGTTTGAACCAACAGACAAATTTTAATATACAGGCGGTATATTGTGGTATTGTGGTAACCTCCCCTCTCTTCTGTTTTTAGGTTACAGGTGTGGTAATGGATAAAGATGGAAAGGCACACTACGTGCTGTCGGGCACATGGGACGAGAAGATGGAGTTCTCCAAGGTGATGCAGAGCAGCCGAGGAGGCGAGAACGGCACTGAGGGCAAACAGAAGACAGTCTATCAGACCCTTAAAGCCAGAGAGTTGTGGAGAAGAAACCCTTTACCGTAAGTGCTGTTCTAAAAAGTAAAACCGGGCTGTGCTGCATTAGTTACGATTTAGAGGTGCGCACATAGCTTTCTGAAGCAGAAATAAACATTAGACCTAAACATGGATGGCATCAATGCCAGTATCAGGGTGTAGTTTTGTGTGACTGAAAGCGCTGCTGTGCTGTGCTCCGTCATCCTCCTCAGCGATGGAGCAGAAACCATGTACTACTTTACTGCCTTGGCCTTGACCCTGAACGAGCCTGAAGAGGGCGTGGCTCCCACAGACAGCCGACGGCGGCCTGACCAGCGCTTAATGGAGGAAGGTCGCTGGGACGAGGCCAATGCTGAGAAGCAGCGGCTGGAGGAGAAGCAGCGCACCGCCCGCCGTGAGAGAGAGAGGGAGGCCGCAAGCCAACGCACCTCGAGTCAATCAGAAGAAGGTTAGAATCGAACTTGTTTGTGCTTCACTTTTTCTTTACCGTACTCCTCTCCTCTCTGCATGGGGAAAATCATGGAACAAAGGGGTAAAACGATTCTCTGTGATCCCCTTTTGTCTTCCAAAGCTGTCGATGAGGACTCTGTTACCGATCCCTCCTTGAAAGGCAAGTATTCCTTTTTTTTTTTTTTTTTCTTTTCTTTTCTTTTTTAGATAAAAATCGATTAAACTGTCTCCATTTCATGTTGAAATTCATGTTGCTCTAGTGAGCAGCTCATTAACTTTCTGGGGATCTTTTTTTTTTTTTTTTTTCTTTTCTTTCTGTCCTTCCCTCTCTTTCAGGCGCACCTCATGACAGCTATCTTGCACTTTGGTTCGAGCGCTGCGAGGACCCAATCACAGGTGAGGAGATTCACATCTATAAGGGAGGCTACTGGGAAGCTAAGGAGCGCGGGAGCTGGGAGAGCTGTCCCAACATCTTTTGATCTTGGCATTGACTGCAAAGTGCCGTGAAGAGACACCATCAAAGGCCTGCTGTTCCCCTTCTCTGACGGCTGCTCCCCTCCAGTTGCTCTCTGTTCTAAGAGATCTCCAGGACGGTCACTGCTGTCTGATCCACAGGGAGAGCAGGGTTTTCTCTCCCTCGTCCCATATTTGGTTTCCCCATCGTTGCTGTCACATATCTGAGAGGACTGGAATGAAAATTTCTTTGCTGTTTGGGTGCTTTTGTGTTTTGTTTTTTTTTTAGTTTTTTTGTTTTGTTTGTTTTTTCTTTTGTCCCGCTGAGCATGAGTGGGAGGATGTGAAACGAGCAGTGCTTCCAAATCAAGTTTGCTCAGTCTTTTCAGATCAAGAGTGTTTGATTGAGGTGATTCGGGTTTTATTTTTTGTTTCTTGTTTTTCCTGTTGTCACCCATAGCATTATCTGCTTTGGTAATAACTCTAGAAAAAAAATAAAGGGGGGGGGGATAAAACCTGATTAATATATACATTTATATACAGGTATGATTAAAAGTAATTTTCATTAAACTGTCAACTGGTGGCCTTCAAGACATTAGCAAGTTTTCTTTTGTTAATCTCTGATTTAGTGTCTTAACGTAATGAAGTGAAAGTTGTAGCGTGCTCGTATGTATGACTGCTTATCTGCTCTTCCATCACTTTACAACAGGGCCACTGTGCAGTGTGCTTTAAAAAAAGATGACCTTTCACACTATCACGTTTATAATTAGGTTATTTTTCTTTACCAAGGCCTAGTGGGAAGTATGACAGTGAAAATTGTAGTGTGGCAAGGCCTAAAAAAAAACAAAACCTTTCTTTGCCTTAGAAATGAAGAACCTGCACTTGTTGTTGCAAATTGTCTCATATAACTGTTTACCTTAATAATAAATAATAAAACTACCCCTTTTTTTTTTCCCACAATGCTGGAATAATATTTTGACATTTTTGTTAATCAAGTGAACGGTAACCAAATTTACTGTAAAAAAAAACAAAACAAAAAACAAAACAAAAAAATGGTTTTAAATAGTGCAGGATACTTGCTGTGCTCTTGTATTGACTGTAAAACAGACAAATGAGTGAAGAAAACATAAAAAAAAAAATACATGTTCATACATATGCAACTACATGTTGACACCAAAAACACAGGATATATGTATGTGTGTGTGCGTGTGTGTGCGTGCATTTCATAATTTTGATTGTAAGTGTACTTAAAAAGTGAAGAATAAAGAATTGAAAATCATTGCAAATAACTGATTTTATAAATGTATAGAAATTCATATTGTAGTAGTAAGGTAGACTTTTTTTTCCCTTGTATTTTTGGTTCCTCATAATATTGGTAGGCTTCATTTTCCAAAAAAAGGGAGTTTCAGTACTTGACTCAGATGGGCGAGGGACGTGGCATTGTTCAGTATTTTGTATTAACAAAGAGAAAAACTGAAATAAATGCTCTAATGTCAAACAGCACCTTTATACTGTTTTTCTTTAATCTGCATTTCCAGGTTTTCATTCTTAAGGTTCACTAAATTAGTTTTTAAAACACATTGATACATAGTTTAATTTTTTTTTGGTAATTTTTAAATGTACATTATCACAGTGGGTTTTAAATGAAAGGGGAAGTGACTGAAGTGCACAGTGTAAGCTTTGGCTGATCCTGAAGGTGTTTTTGTTTATTCGGGTTTTTCAGTCCAATGACGCTTCTTCCACTTGCATCTCTTTGAACTTTCTACACTGAACAAAAATATAAACGCAACACTTTTGTTACTGCTCCCATTCCCCATGGGATGGACGTAGAGACCTAAAATTCATTCCAGATACACAATATAACCATCCCTCCCAAACAGTGGTCACAAATCAGTCCAAATGTGTGGTAGTGGGCACATCTGCTATATTGAGATAATCCATCCCACCTCACAGGTGTGCCACATCAGGATGCTGATCTGACATCATGAGTAGTGCACAGGTGTACCTCAGACTGCCCACAACAAAAGGCCACCCTGGAATGTGCAGTTTTTTGCGCTATTGGGGGTCTGGGGACCCAGAACCGGTCAGTATCTGGTGTGACCACCATTTGCCTCATGCAGTGCAACACATCGTCGCATGGAGTCTATCAGATTGTCAATTGTGGCCTGTGGAATGTTGGTCCACTCCACTTCAATGGCTGTGCGAGGTTGTTGGATATTCGTGGGAACTGGTACACGCTGTCGTATACGCCGGTCAAGCACATCCCGAACATGCTCAATGGGTGACATGTCCGGTGAGTATGCTGGCCATGCAAGAACTGGGACATTCTCAGCTGCCGTCTGCCCTGAACAATGTGAACCATGATTCATCCGTGAAGCGCACACCTCTCCAACGTGCCAGACGCCATCGAATGTGAGCATTTGCCCACACAAGTCTGTTACGGCGACGAGCTGGAGTCAGGTCAAGACCCCGATGAGGACGACGGGCATGCAGTTGAGCGTCCCTGAGACGGTTTCTGACAGTTTGTGCAGAAATTGTTTGGTTGTGCAAACCAATTGTTCCAGCAGCTGTCTGGGTGGCTGGTCTCAGACGATCTTGGAGGTGAACCTGCTGGATGTGGAGGTCCTGGGCTGGTGTGGTTACACGAGGTCTGCGGTTGTGAGGCCGGTTGGATGTGCTGCCATATTCTCTGAAACGCCTGTAGAGACGGCTTATGGTTGAGAAATGAACATTCAATGCACGGGCGACAGATCTGGTTGACATTCCTGCTGTCAGCATGCCAATTGCACGCTCCCTCATTGCTTGTGGCATCTGTGGCATTTTGCTGTGAGACAAAACTGCACATTCCAGGGTGGCCTTTTGTTGTGGGCAGTCTGAGGTACACCTGTGCACTACTCATGATGTCAGATCAGCATCCTGATGTGGCACACCTGTGAGGTGGGATGGATTATCTCAATATAGCAGATGTGCCCACTACCACACATTTGGACTGATTTGTGACCACTGTTTGGGAGGGATGGTTATATTGTGTATCTGGAATGAATTTTAGGTCTCTACGTCCATCCCATGGGGAATGGGAGCAGTAACAAAAGTGTTGCGTTTATATTTTTGTTCAGTGTATTTAAAGTTCCAGTGAACAGCTACCCAGCACTAGTTCAATACTTGGACTTAGCTCCAAATCTTTTATGTGTTTAATTTGTAAAGAAATAATACAGGAATAGACTTCATTGGGCCATGAAATCGCTGGCCAGTCAGTTGACCAGGTTACTATATAACGTTTTGTGTTTTATATGTAAGGCTGTAATTCCTAAACAAGAAAACTTTGCTAAACCCCTTGAATTAAAGCTCAAAGTCTGGATTTCAGTCACAATGTATACTACACAATGGCAACGCAAATTACACGTAAAGGTTCAAAATTAAAGTCATAGGAGCAGATTAGTGTATTTCACAGGTCAACACTGAGTATATTATCTGATAAATATCATGTTTGAATGGAAAAATTGTGCTTTGTACAGGCATACTGTTATATAGTTTGTCCACTAGAGGGTGCTACTCACCACAAAATGAGCCACAGGATAGCGTTTCCTGCCTCAGAATGGATGTGTGTTACTGGACTTTAAATGCCCTCTGAGAAAATAAACCAAATGAACCACTTAACAAAACTGGTATATTTTCATAGTAGCGCTGGTGAGAGGGGGTAAAAACAAGCCTCCTGTGGGGCTTTTCCTGCTTTTGGAGTTTTCATGTACACTTCTTACACTTTTCATCACCTTTCACCAACAAAAGGTCTTTTCTTTAAATTTATCCATTACATTTATAGCGTGACAATTATCTGTCCCTTCCCATTTGATTGATCGAAACACTTTGAAGCGCAGTTCTGATTGAGCTACTTTTACAATTAGTAAAAACTATTACAAAATAGAAAGAAATACAGAAAATATGTATTTGAAAAGTCACCTGACGATAATAGAAAATCTATTTGACTTCTTATATGTACTTGTCTATAAATAGTCCGCCTCCCTGTGTGTTCCCTTTAAATCTCCTGCTTGCTTCCAAAGGAGTTGCTTCTTCTATTGTACACATCACAGGCACCTCTCTTTGCTGTGTCATGCCAGCAGATTTATTTTTAGCCAGTTTTTTTTTTTTTGAAAGGCAGACTGGAACCTACCATCCTATACACGGGGCAAAGAGAAACAGGGAATACGGGGAAAGCTGGGGAGGGGCTTTTCAGCTCATCTAACCTGACTGATGCTGTGACTACAGGAAGCGACCGACACACTCCATCACACTCGGGACACACCCTTTCCTACCACACAGTGTGGTACAGTGCAGTGCAGTGGACAGGAGGTGGTTGAGAAACGGTGAGAGTTTGTATAACAGGCAGCAACTGCCTGAACAGAGGGAGGGATGGGAATGCTGAATCAGTGAAAATGCATGAAAGCCTGGGAGAGGGTGGAAGAGGGTAAACGGCAGGGGGAGAGGGAAGAGGAAGGTAACAGCGAGGGGTAGACTGGGTAAAATGTACAGTGTTATTCCTTGTCGTTCATTCATCTATAATTTGTGAATATTGAGCTGGCAGTTCACCCTGATTTACATCAAGCTTCTCCTTAAGAGTCTTGCATCTCAGTGCTGATTTACAGTACAGTGCCTTTAAGCTGGAATTGTCCCTTTACAGTGTTCAATAAGTCAGGAAAGTCTCTCAGCTCTCAGTCAGATGGAGGTAGACCAGATGGTGCCTTTGCCAAGGTTGCCCCGGGTCGCCGTGTGTGGAGGTACCCATGGCAATGAGCTGTCCGGTGTGTATTTGGTGCGAGAGCTGCTGAAACTGCAGAGAGAAGTTATGAAGAAAGAGCAAGAGGAGGACTCGAAGCCTGCGTTGGTGCTGCTGGTGCTGTCAAACCCGCGGGCAATGCAGCATTGTCGCCGATACGTAGACACTGATCTGAACCGCTGCTTTACCCACGCCACCCTCAAGTAAGGCAACAATCAGAGATAACACTCATGGTGTCAGTTGTAAAATCAAAGAGCGTGCTGCTATTTTGTATTTTTCTTTATCCCGCAGTGGTCCCTTCTCAGACATGGCCCCCTATGAGATCATCAGGTCCCGAGAGCTGAACGCCCTGCTAGGACCCAAGGGCAGTCTGGAGGCAGTGGATCTGGTCTGCGACCTCCACAACACCACTGCCAACATGGGCCTGTGCTTCATCGGATACTCTGACTGTGACTGGATCTGCCTGCACATATTTAGACACCTGCAAGTGAGTAAACCAGCTTCTTAGTTTAGTGAAATCTTTGCGCCCTGCATGTTTGTGAGCTAAAATTTGAGTTTTTTTAGAGGGAGATGCCAGATACACCAATGAGATTCCTACATTTTGATGTGTCCAACAAAGAGTCCTATTCCCTTGATTCACTGGGAAAACATGGCTTTGGTAAGTTTTTACAGCTTTTATAAATCTAGTCTAGTCAAAAGTGGCATTAGTGCGTGATAACTCTCAATTTAAATCCTTGATCTGCAGCCATGGAGATCGGCCCTCAGCCTCACGGCGTGGTGAGGTCAAACATCTATACAGCAATGAAAGTGGGTGTCCAGCACATGCTTGACTGGGTCCGCCTCTTTAACTCAGGTACATTTTTATAGACATATTACGGGCTGAGCTGAAACAATGCATCTTTGAGGCTCTCAGTTGGTTTCAACCACCTTCTCTGTTTATTACCAGGTAATGTGTTTGAGGGAGGATTTGTGGACGTGTTCACCATGGTTAAACACATCGACTACCCGAGAGACAGCGAGACCCGCAATATCACAGCAGCCATTCATCCTTGTCTCCAGGTACGGCCTGAGATACCTTCACTTAAAAGCAAAAAACTCCTCGGAACAAAACACTGAATTACTGCCAAGCAATTATGTAAGTTAGACATAACCAGGGAGGCTGTAAAGTATGAAGAGGCGCACATGACATCAGAAACAAACTTTATAACAATAAAGTACGAGACATGTACAAAACACAAACAAAGAAGAAGGTCAAGGTCAAGGTCAGATTTATTTATATAGCACATTTCCAACAGCCGATGCTGCACAAAGTGCTTAACAATAACAATAAAATTAAAAACTACAGTGTAATACAATAATAACAATAGAGACAATAAAATAGAAGAATTAAGAAGAAAATCCTTGTAAAAGAAGAAGAAAGGCCCTTTGTCCCAAGAAAAATAATCACAGTCTGAACTCAAAAGCTGTTTGTGCAAGAATGAATCAAGTTTTATATTTAGCCTGTCGCCACACCTGCTGTCCAGAAGTGATTCATTCAGTCAGTGTGCGTTTTCTTTTACTGTAAAGTATAAACAATTACAACACAAGGTGAGGCCTTTTTTATTAAAGGAGCTTTGTCCCAGAGATGATACCTGTCAAGGGTTTGTGTTAAGTTGAAATCTTTGTTTCACCTATTTGGAATCCAAACGGAAAAGGATGGCCAAAGGTGACCGGAAACAAACTTTATAACAATAAAGTACGAGACATGTACAAAACACAAACAAAGAAGAAGAAGAAGAAGAAGAAAGGCCCTTTGTCCCAAGAAAAATAATCACAGTCTGAACTCAAAAGCTGTTTGTGCAAGAATGAATCAAGTTTTATATTTAGCCTGTCGCCACACATGCTGTCCAGAAGTGATTCATTCAGTCAGTGTGCGTTTTCTTTTACTGTAAAGTATAAACAATTACAACACAAGGTGAGGCCTTTTTTATTAAAGGAGCTTTGTCCCAGAGATGATACCTGTCAAGGGTTTGTGTTAAGTTGAAATCTTTGTTTCACCTATTTGGAATCCAAACGGAAAAGGATGGCCAAAGGTGACCGGATTAAAAATTAACACCTTTAAGTTAATTCATGTGGCTAAAAGGCAGGCTGACTGGGTCAATGCCAACCTCGATAGTAAAAAAACAACAAGTCAGTTCAATTTATTTAAGATTAACACCGCTAAATGTCAGAAGCAGCTGTACAGGCAGATGCAATAAATAAATGTCTTTATCCATTATACTTTACACTGTGGTTTTTAAGGGAAATGTGTAATGTGGACGACATAGATTAAACTGCTTTAAGCTTTAGTCAACTGAGGAAACTTTAGTGAAAACTGAAATAAGAAAAAAGCTGAAGTAAAAATAAAAATGTGCTGGAAATGTCTGGGAGTTTCGTTAAATTTGTCAACACAACCAACCTGAGGAGGCTTTGGTAGAGATGTTTACTGAGAATAGGATGGTTGCATAACTATCAGTCTGGTATATTGTATTTTTAAACTGTTCTGCACTTCTTAAATTTAGCTCCTGACATATGACATATGATTTTTTTTATTTGCATTTAAAAATAAGCACCTAGCATCACTTAATGATATTGCACTTTAAGCCACTGGAGCTTTGTTATGGCACTTTTATGTATTTATGGTTAATCCTGTTAAATCCGACAGGTGTTGCTCAGCACCTAAACCATCTGCTTGTCCTCACAGGACCGAGACTTCTGCCTGCTCCACCCTGAAGACCCCCTGTTCCAGACGTTCTCAGGAGAAACAGTGAGGTATAAAGGCACTGAACCTCTCTATCCTTTCTTCATCAACGAATGCGCTTACTACGAGAAGGGCATCGCTCTCTCCCTGGCAAGAAAGAGGCGCATCACGATTCCTGCAATCCGGGTGCAGACGGAGCAGGAGCAACAAGCTAATGAGCAGGGATTTGCATCAGAAGAAGAGGAGTGAAGACGTTTCCAACACGAGAGTGATGGCTGAATTAAATTTTTACAAAAGCTTTCATTGAAATGATGGCATGCGTTATCTTTCACAGACATGCCACTGTGCATTCAAGAATTAAGTTTCTAGTAAGAATTGAATGTGTAAAAACAGATGGCATGAATTCATAGGCAATTTAATTATTTTAAATATTTAAATTAAAAAAATAGAAATTCACTACCGATTACTACAGCGATGATCAGGATATGTTCAAAATGAAGTGCAAAGAAGCTTGTAATAACATGACCTTTAAAGTACAGTCACTGTACTGTTTCAGGTTCCTTGAAATTAATAAGTCAACTGAGGAACATATATAGATCAAATAAATAACATAAACACCAGATTAAAAACCAATTCACAAGAAAATTACTTTTTGAATGTAAGCGGTCAGCAAAACAAATTAGTGAATGAGCACTACTGTATTTGCCTCCTTTTCTACAAAATCCGTGACAAGATGATAAATATGATCAAAAAAAGTACACTGGGTAAAATTATACCACAATCTGAAACTAAAAACTAGCATAAATTCTAAATGAGTAAATATAACTTGAGTGAAACAATTACGGAAATGTATGCAAAGTATGTTCCCCTGAAATCATGGGAACATACTGCAATGACAGTAATCAGTGTCACTGCCTTTGTTGTTCTTCCCGAGGCCAAATTCTTTCAGTCTGTTCCAAAGAAGCTACGTAAAAAAAAACCCATTACGAAACAACTGGCCCAGCTGACAAAAAGCATGTGCGTTTTTGTTATACTCGGGGTGTGCCCAGTAGCTGAAAGTGGATGAACTAAATAAATAAGGATTAGTTTCAACTGTGAATCATGCCAAGATATTCTTTTACAGATGGCTACTACAAGCTGAAATGTGTACGATAGGTCCACTTTCAAAATGGCTCTGCTCTGTTCCCCGTCTATCGTGACATGCTGTACAACCACAAACTGTATATAAAAGATGGACACTGTGACCATGC